>NC_083315.2:111681435-112325602 GCF_963455315.2 Globicephala melas | reverse complement strand
GACTGGTCAGCTCCCTGTCACAGGTAGTGTTCTGAGCCAGGGAAGATACCCACTCGGCCAAGTTCTGGACCAAAGGGCTCAAACACCAAACTGAAGATTGGAATACCTGACTTTTAACAAAACCTGAGAGTCTGTGTCTCCAATTAGACTTTTCCCCCTAGATCATAACATATCTACAGAACTCTCTCAGTGCTAACTCGGCGCTAATACAGAAGTATTCCTGTAGTTCCTATTAATTCTGGAAATCTAACAAGCTTTTACCTCAGTGTAAAAACAAACAAAAAACCTAAGAGGATAACTTGGAAAGTATTGAACATCCAGTGCAATTATACTTCAGTGGATCAGACACAAGGGAAGTAATTAGATGGGTCCCTCTCTCTATTCCTCTGTCCTCTTACCTCCCTGATGTTTGAGGATTCCCGCATTTGTCCATATGTTGGGAGACATGTCTAAGCATGCTTAGCAGCCCAAGCTTTGAAACCAGGCGGATCTGAATGCAAATTTCAGCTCTGCCACATACTAGCTATGTGACATTGAAGAAGGAGTGTTACCTCTCTGAGCCTCACTTTCCTCACCCACAATTAATATAAATTTTATTTCATGCAAATTAGAGATGATGATATAAAGCATTTATCACAATGCCTGGAATAAAATACAGTAACCATCATAATTATGACTTCACTCATTCAACATTTACTGAGAGTTACGTCAGGCATTGTACATCAAGAGATGTTATCGATGCTCCACAGGAGTTTGACACCCATGAAGCCCACAGACAGCACTGCTGATTGGGACCATAAACGGTAACTTCAGTGGACCTCGGAGATGTGTAATCACAAAAAGGTAAAGTCTAGAACAGCTCTGATCTACATTTTGTAGGTCAGTGCCTTGAAAGGAGCTGAAATCCCTCCATCAAAAGCCTTCCTCCCCAGATAAGTATAACACATCATCTTCTTTCACACCGAGTGCTATATACCCTCTTGGCAAATAAGAGCAAGGGTACTAGCTGTATTTGGAACTCTCATTCAGTAAGTGTTAGAATGCCACACTGCAGAACCTCTCAGCCAGCAGCATTCTCAGTCCCATTCAGAGAGGAGTATGCTCAGCAGAATGGGCTATTTACCACTATGACCTCTCTTTCTCCATTAGTTTTCAGATCTGGGAAATAGTTTTGAACTACAATGGCTGAAAACACTATGCCAGTGCTATACCTGGAACTAGACAAAGAAACAAAAGACATTAAAATGCAAGCTCTACATGGCTCGAGGCACTGTCATGTTAATGGTGGTGAAAGGGTGGGTAGAGATCTGCAAGCACAGAGAGATTGGTGGGAATCCTCCCAAGGTGAAGGCAGCTCAGGAGGCTGGACCAACAACTTCAGAAACAATGACTGTGGAAAGAAGCTATGCCTGAAGGCCTGGCCCAACATCAGGGATGTGAAGAGAAGGGAAGAGCAATTTCCAATATAAAATGCTTGTCATTTGTCCCGAAGGGCTATGCCATCCACGGTGGGTCTCTACAGTGCTGACCCACTAGGAGCCCATTTCCAAGAACCAGTCTCCAACACTAAAGGAATTACGTATATACATATTAGGTTAGGATAACTGTCTCTTCTGAGTGAGAATAACTTACATTTATGTGCCTTACAGCCTTCAAGATGATCTGTACAGTAGCCAGGTGTTTTCATTAGTATTTTAATTTTAAAGTAAGGAAACTGAGACTTAAAGCTTTTAAGTCATACAACTAATGAAGAGTACAGCCTGTCCCAGAGCAGCTCTTTTGACCCCAAGCCCAATACTTCTTTCAACAGACAACAGCCAATTTTCTAAAAAGTACTATCCCACCAGCAAATTCTGTTATAAATAGGACAATCAATCGGCAATGCAAATAATCATCTCTAAATTATTATGATTCCATAAACCCCTTTTTTTCCATTAACAAAGAGCACCCTATGCACTGAATCCCAGGTGGACAGCTTTCAGACCTAGAAGAAACACTTAGCACAAACCTGAATGTTCACTGAGGAAACTGAGACTCAGAAAGGTCAAGGGGCATGCCAGAGAGAAGTACTAACAGAGTAACAGAGCTGGATGTAGACTCAGATACTCTATGAGTTCCAGAGCACTATTCTTTACTTTTGATGACAGTGCCAAAAAGCCTTCAACAAACATTTATTTATTTATTTATTTATTTATTTATTTAGGGGGCTGTGTTGGGTCTTCGTTGCTGTGCATGGGCTTTCTCTAGTTGCGGCGAGAGGGGGATACTCTTCGTTGTGGTGCGCAGGCTTCTCATTGCGGTGGCTTCTCTTGTTGTGGAGCACGGGCTCTAGGCGTGCAGGCTTCAGTAGCTGTGGCACGTGGGCTCAGTAGTTGTGGCTTGAGGGCTCTAGAGCGCAGGCTCAATAGTTGTGGTGCATGGGCTTCGTGGCTCCGGGGCAAGTGGGATCTTCCCAGTCCAGGGCTTGAACTCGTGTCCCCTGCATTGGCAGGCAGATTCTTAACCACTGCGCCACCAGGGAAGTCCAACAAACATTTTTTTTTAATTTTTGTGCTTAAGAACCCTCAGCATTCATGTTGCAAGGTTTTTCTGATCACCCTCTATTGAACCTGTCTACATTCTTCAGGATCTGTTTTGAAGCGGTTGGAGGCTTATATTCTCACCTACCAGCATTGTACTTTCCACTTTTCACCTTGTTTTCAGAACAGTCATGTGTCCAAGACTCACTAGAAATAGGTGCACATTGTTAAACAGCTCCAAATGCATTAGTTAAGGTTCACCTAAATTCTATTCCCTGTTATGAGGGCCTCTGGCTTCCACCTGATTTCTTTACCGCTCTTGGCTTGGGTGGGAGAGGACAGCGTCATGCACAGTGGAGATATGGGTTTCAGGAGAGTGGTTGCCACATTTCAATTCTCTTATTGATTACCAAGCAACTTCATCATTTCTGATTAACCTTGCACATGCTTTAAGAAATATTTTAGTCAATGAAATTGTTTGGCTTTGGGGAATTACTGAAGTATCAATGGAAAAACAATATGTTATGAGTTCTTTAAGAATTGTTTTAACTAATAACCACTATACTTGTTCTCAGGCTGATTTTAACCACATACAACATTTGGCTTTGACTTTTACCTATATGCTAATGACTCCCAATTCTCTATCCTCAGTTCTCTTCTTAATCCCAAACCTAAGGCCTGTATATTCATCTATCTGTTGGACATTTCTACTTAGAGTTTCCATTTATCTTTTTAAAACAGAACCCGTCATCTTCCCTAAGTGGCTCTTTTATCCCCTGTTGGAAGTACCTCGGGGATCAGCCCCGCACGGTCGCCCAGGTGCCACATACTGGCCCTTTACTCTTTCCTCCTCTCACCCTCCATTTGCAGGAGTCACCAAGGCCTTTCTCATTTTTCTCCTACATTTCTCTGCAAAGTCACTTCTCCATTCACAGTGCTCTATTCTTAGCTCAGGTAGGTCCGCTCATCTGGATAAATATCCTCCTCCAAGTTCTGCTGGCTTAGACTCACCATCCTTCACTCCATCCACCACCCAGAAACAGGCTTTCTAAATGCAAGTCTGATTGGGTCACTGCCTTGTAGTGTCTCTCCAGCATCACAGCTTGGCACACAAGGCTCATGTTGATCTGACCCCAGGCCTACCTCTGCAGCTTCACCTATCACCATCCCCCCATATCTATCCTCTGCTTATCACTAGCCCATACCACTTCCACTTTCTGCATGTGCCTACATGCCTTTGCAGGTGCCCTTTTCTCTCCTCCAATGACCTTACCTCTTACTTCTCTGGCTGACTTCCATGTATCTTTCAGGACTTATCTACTTCATGACTTTAACTTGACCAGCATCAGAAAGCAGGGCACATCTTTCAAAATCTCCTCCATGGAAGCTTTCGTTGTTCTGTTTTGTTTTGTTAAAATAGGTACTCTAGCTGAGAACATGCTTTACATTTTAGAATTCCAATTCTAAAAGTTGTTGTAAAGCAAAAGAGCCCAGTGAATATGTACGGGGCAGTAGTTCTATATCCTCCATATCTAAAACCACCTCAGGAAAGACTCACAAGAGGATTAAGGCAAAACATGTCTATAGTCTATGAATATCCACCCCCAACTCAGCCCAGATTCCCTCTTGTGTAGTCTAAAGGCTCTAGAAATAAAGGTTTCTTCTTTATAAGGCAATTACTCTAATCTTTTCCTGCAAAGCCTTAAGACCTAATTAGAGGCTCTTTGTTAAGCCTTACCCTAAAATATTTTTAGCTGAAAAAAATTCATCCACCCAGAAAAGAACTGCTCATGGGACCCTTCTCTGCAGCCTTCTTGCCCAACTGAACTAAGCTTAACAACGATCTTGATTAAAACAAAAATGAAAACCTTAGAATAGAATGGATCTGCCTCATCTCTACAAGATGTGAACACAACCTGGGGTAAAGGTATACATCCTACCATTAGCAGGATTGTTTGCTAACTAGCATGGTTAAGAGAGAGATAGTACCTAGAATTTCAGTCACCTGCAAAATGAATTAAATCAATTTGTCCTACTGACCAAAAATAAAATCAGAAATGTAAAGTCCTCTGAGATTAACATAAAGGAAAACACTTCATGGCAAATTACAACTTAGAGGTTAAGATTTCAAAGGTGAGAAGGGGGCTGCAAAATACTAACATTTCTCCAGCAAATCTCAGAAATAAAGACTCACATGGAAAAAAGCAACTTAAGCCTTTTTCCTAGTTCAGGATGACATATGGGGCCCCTGGTGATCTGGCCTCTGTCCACTGAAGGTCACTGTAATAGCATTGTAATTAGATACTCAGCATCCCTTGTGGCTGGGTATGGCCCTATGACTATATTCTCACGAGCAGAACAGAAGAGGAAGCGATGAGGACCACTCCCAGGTCTGGGCCATAAGATATTAGGTATGTGCTCCTCCATACCTTTTTCTTCCCTTGAACTGTATCAAAGTAACAAAAATCCAGCTTTGACCATGCAGACAAGAATAAGGCTGATGGCAGAGCAACAAAAGAGAAGGACCCTGGGGCCCTGAATGACCCTGTGGAGCAGAGCCACCCCCTCAACTGGGCCACTCACCTTGAACTAGTAAATAAAAGAGAAATAAACCTCAACGTTCTTTCAGCTTCTGTATTTTATAGCCTGTTTGTTACACCCTCTTAGCTTTTACCTAACTAATAACACCTATCCAAGTTTTTCCATTCCTCTTCAAAAAAGTCTCTCCTGCGGAATCTTTCTGAGACAACTATGGCATATATACCCCTCTTCCCCGTCACCACAGCCCTCTGTTCTCATCTCTGCTACAGCTGTCATCACAGTTTATGGCAATGGTTTGTTTACCCTTCTGCCTCCCCTAAAGAACTAACTCTTAGAATTCTGGAGGCAAGAATTTATCATATGCTATGTTTTGCACAATGCTTGGCACAAGTTTGTGGCTTAATGAATCCTAAATGAATAAATCAAGTTGAAAACGATATAGACTCTCCTGGATCGACTGAAAGTAAATAATATTTGTTGATGTACACATTTGTCAGCTCACACTCAACAGTAATCATGCTGCTCAGCATTAGAAGAAATGTTCAAGTCTTCCAAGGGGCACGGTCTTTCTCTCTAATAGAAATATTAGTAAATGTAGTGGTTGCCTCATCTAAAAACCACAGTTCAAATATATGAGTAATAACGATTTTAAAATAACTACAATTAAACAAAGGAAAGAAATGGCAAAAAAAGAACCTTTGATAAATTACTCTACATTAGCAACATATACTTAATGTTGATTATTTTTGTTATTAAAATTAATATGATTATCCATGGTAATGAGGTATAGAAGCTTTGGCCTTCTCCCCAATTACCTTTCCAGTTTTGGGTTGTTTTTTTTTTTTGCGGTATGTGGGCCTCTCACTGTTGTGGCCTCTCCCGTTACGGAGCACAGGCTCCGGACATGCAGGCTCAGCGGCCATGGCTCACGGGCCTAGCAGCTCTACGGCATGTGGGATCTTCCCGGACCGGGGCACAAACCCGTGTCCCCTGCATCGGCAGGCAGACTCTCAACCACTGCGCCACCAGGGAAGCCCACCTTTCCAGTTTTTAAAATAAATTGCAAAAAGAAGTAACGAACTTTACCTCTGTATGACTTCTGGCATGAATGCCAGCGATACTAATACTGGTTTGATTCAAGTATAACACTGGATTTCATTGTCTATGAAAAAATATTGCACAAAAGTCAAATATAAGAAATATATCATGTTTGCAGGCATATGAAAAAACAGAAATTGAAGATGAGGCAACGTGACTAACTACTATGAAGTGGAGTAGTAGAAGATGCCCTTTGCATATGCAAATATTTTTATCTGAATATTTTGTGCCTTACAGACAAATATTTGTGGAAGGTTTTTAACTTCCATCAATCTATTTTACTGTGGCATAACAATAGATTTTTAAATTTAACTGTTCTTAAATTAACTGGAATTGGACCTTTAAAATTAGTTTAAGTTTAATGATCATGTGTTATATTAAGTACTTTTTAAAAATTAATTTATTTATCTATTTAATTTTTGGCTACGTTAGGTCTTCATTGCTGCGTGTGAGTTTTCTCTAGTTGTGGCGAGTGGGGGCTACTCTTTGTTGCGGTGCACGGGCTTCTCATTGCAGTGGCTTCTATTGTTGCAGATCACTGGCTCTAGGCGTGCAGCCTTCAGTAGTTGCAGCGCATGGGCTCAGTAGTTGTGGCTCACAGGCTCTAGAGCGCAGGCTCAGTAGTTGTGGTGCACGGGCTTAGTTGCTCCGCATCATGTGGGATCTTCCTGGACCAGGGCTCCAACCCGTGTCCCCTGCACTGGCAGTCAGATTCTTAACCACTGCTCCACCAGGGAGGTCCCAGTACTTTTTTTTTTTTTAAACTCCAGTAAGAGTTAACAGCCTTTACCATGTTGCTCTTTCTGTTTTAGGAAGAGAAGTAAACAGGTAATATCACAAGTAATCTTGACACATGTATTCTATTCATTATAACAATTAAATTTACAGAGTTAGGGAAATACTCTGGAGAATCTGCTTCCTCGAGTTTGATTTGGGTTGAAGCCAAAACATTTCAGCTTTAGTACTCAGGAGTATTATTTAGAAGATAAATTGCCTGATATCAGATTTTGGAAAAGGTAGAATTACCATCAAGTCTTGTTACACAACAATTCATTGGAGGGAACATACCCTGCATTATTCAGTTTTGCTTATCATAAAAAAGGATTACTACTAAGGAGAATTTAATTGGAATAAAATATCACTGAATTATAGTTTAGTGTAGCATTTCAATAATAAATAGACCACCTCTTTCTCCTGAAAAAACAAAAAGGAGTTTTACTGTACCACTGGTATGTAATATATATTTAGAAATGTGTTCTTATCATAAATCTTTTAACACTAAAGTAGACTGTACCAACTAATAGGAGAGCTTCAGTATTGATCTTCCACTTCTTTTGAATGACAAAAATGGTTTCAACTTTCAGTGTGGCAATTTCTCGAAAATAAATTCGAGTGGAAGAGATTACATTCAACTAAAACTACATTATGAAGCAGCAGCAGCAAGGTTATATAAAGTACTTTTCGTGGGTATATCTGAGATCTGTACATATTTTTCAGTTTCTTTCAAGGTCTTGATTCAATAAGATTTATTAGCACTGTCTTCTTTAAATGAAAAAAAAAAAGGCTCTGCATAAAAGTTTGTATTTTTCTGTCTCTAGAACCCACATTTCTGTACTCAACTGTCTCAAAATAACTACTGTGAAAAAAAGGCTTTTCCTAACTTGGTTAAGCTTAATTACCACTGAATTTTAGCTAAGATTAACTCTTTTCATGGAAAAACTCTTAATAGGGATAGCAGACCTCCAAATGGGGACTTTAAAATTGAAATGCTGAAGTGTGATCAAGGATAATATCAATGCTTAGACCAGGTTCACAATGGCTGAGTGAAGTGGCATGTTAAAGAGTAGCGATAATAATGCATATAATTAAACAGAATGGGGCGGAAAACAAGAAAAATGTCTCAATTCTTCCGATATTTTGGCAAATGATGGTTTTATTTTGGCAGGGGTTTTCTACATCACTTTGAGTAGACAGTTTTATGTTAGTAAGATTTTCACAAAATGACCTGAAAACTCCTTACATGCCTGGTGTGTGGCGAGGTTCTTGTTGAATACATTTGTCCTTCTCATCATGGAACATATTCACGCATGGTCAGCAAAGGTGCTTCTAAGTAGAGAATTCTACACTCAGGGTACAAACATCCATTTCATCACACTCTCTTTTCCTCACCGTCTGTGATTTCTAATTACTTAGGCAATCCATCTAGTCACAATAGCCCCCACAGGTGCCATGAAGAAGTCTCAGTACAACAGGAATTGTCTTGCATGGAGGAATAATGGGAAGTTCCCATAGTCAAATTTTCCTAGGACATAGGACCCACACTTCTCCCTTCAAAGATGGGGAAATATATGACAATACATGTTCTAATTGGTATTTCCTTCTTTTTGGCTTAGATATATAGCCTCAGGTATCCCGCCATTTTTATTTACACTTTAAAAGCACTTTTTTAATGTGCCCACAAGGAGAAAATATGACATATTTGGAAAGAGAACATAACACTTTGTTGGGAACTTTCAATTTGCTAACTCAAATGATTCAAGTTACATCCCATTGTGAAGAAATCATCATCATCACAAAACCACTGGGTCTTAGCAGAATCTTAGTCATGCTTCAACTGTATGTCACTACATTCATAAATATCTCCCTGTGTTCAGTACCAGTGCATTGAAGTATATATTCTCATGTGTTTATACACATAATTTGTCTTGTAAGTAACCGACCTGGAGCTGGTCCCAAGACAGCACATTATTGTCATTAGACATTTAGTTAGAACAATGAACACCACTGGAGATTGTCTTGTTAGTATGTACTAAATTTTAAAGGAATTACTTCATTTGAGCAAAAAGTATGGAGAGTTTATAAGTCTCTACCTTTCAAGCTCTGATATTAATAACGGATCCTCACCCTCTCTTTTCCATCCCAGTAAGCTCTGGACTAGCTGTCAGCTAATTCAGCTCTTCATTCGTTCATTTATTTATTGGCTGTGTTGGGTCTTCATTTCTGTGCGAGGGCTTTCTCCAGTTGTGGCAAGCAGGGGCCACTCTTCATCGCGGTGTGCGGGCCTCTCACTATCGCAGCCTCTCCTGTTGCGGAGCACAGGCTCCAGATGCGCAGGCTCAGCAGTTGTGGCTCCCAGACCAGGGCTTGAACCCATGTCCCCTTCATTAGCAGGCAGATTCTCAACCACTGCGCCACCAGGGAAGCCCCAGCTCTACTTTAAGTTCTACCACTTACTACCGGGGTAGCCTTGACAAGCTCAAACTGTTTTGTGTCTTGGATTCCTGTTCAAGAAATTGGGAACAGTAACAAGCTCTGGCTGCCTAACAGGGTGCTTGAGAAGGGCAGATGCATGGGAAAATCACTGGAAAGTTCTGTGCAAATGTGAAGGGTTGTTATTGTGTTATGATTACCTAAATCTGAAACTGGGAAAAATGTTAAAGATAACCTCATTCACTAACCACATTTTACAAGTGAGAAAATCAAGTTAGAATAAAAGGCAGATTGTCTTAAGAACAGCATCCTAGGACTCTAATATTCTTTCCATGATTCCACTCAACTCGTAGAATGAAGTAATAAACAAAATCATATATGGATTAATGCCTCCTCGTATATACGGGTGTGTGTGTGTATGTGTGTGTGCTGTTAAAGTATCATTGATGATACAATTGCCATTATATGGAATATTTTGTGGAGATTATGTGCCCTTCATTATTAAACAAATTTCATTTCATTAGCACTAACCAAATAAAAATAAGTATTCATTTTATATATGATTGTTTTACAAGGTACCCCCAAAGTCTCTTGTTGTTTTTATTTCGCACCAAGTTATTTGGAAAAACTCCACTCCTACCCACCACTTCACTCATCCCTTTGATTTCTAGTCTGGCAAAGCCAAGTAAAGCAACTCAGCTAATTACACAGTCATTTTCTTAGTACAAGTAAAAGTTCCTGTTGTTTCCTTGATACAATAAATTCCTCCATTCAATAGCCTCCTGAAAATGGCTAAAAGACTACTTCTGCTACTTCTACTTCCCCCAATTCAGTTACAGGGTGATCAAAAAGAGGAATATCCTTGCAGGTGACTGTCACTCCTGCCAGTAAGTCAGAACTAACAGCCTAACTCTGGAATTTCTTTAGTAAGATCCACTTTATCAGAAAACACATATTTGTCAATTAGCCCTTTCTTGTGTAAGATCTTATAATGTAGTATTCAAAAATGTTTCCTTAAGTATAAAAACAGAGCTTCACATGGGAAAAAATTAAAGTATCACCAAACAGAACTCTATGAAGGAAATGACTGAGAGGTGTAAATATACCTTATGTCTCTTCCTCCTTCTCTATCAATCCAAATATAGCCAAGGAAATGTAAAGGCCTGATTCCCAGGCCCCAGGCCCTTGTGTGTACCCTGCACATGTACCGTGCCTGCTATTGAAAGTGTTTAATAATAGAGGAGCTTGCACTTTATGTAATTCATAATTAGAAGACTACTACAACCGCACTATTTAAAATCAAGCCTTTGTTATCAGCACCAGTTTTAGACAGAAGCTGAGAATCATTTGTGAGCTGTGGCAGACCCAGACTGTTCAAAGCAATTGCTGTGCAGCATGAAAGCTGCAATGGAGGTCATGGAACAGGTCAGGAGGAAAGATAGTGTATCGATTTCACACCGGGAATAGAGGCAAAGCAAGAGCCCACTGTTGCTGCATGTGATGTATTTCACTTCAGTTTAAGGCACATTTCATTCCAGTCTGAGAGGGGGTGGGGAGCAAAGGGCAGTGGATTTCACACTGAATCATGATGAATTCTGGACTCGTGGATTCCAGTAAATATTTCCTTCCTGGCATTAAGTATTTCTGTAGCAGAGTGAATATAATGGAAATTAGGCTTGTGACGGTAGCAAGAAGGTACCTTAAAAAAAGGTACCCGTATTATGGGAAGTTCATTTCCTCCACTTATTAAAATGCAACAAAAGTAGACATGAATGTAAAAGCATAAAACGTATACAAGTGATGAGCTCTGCAGAATGACCTCGCAATGAGCATCATTTATGTGGTAAGAATGACGCTATAGATTACTCGATGAAAGAAGTCGATTAACAGAAAAAAACCCTCAAAAAAAGAATTTTTGGTCATGGCCTCAAGGGTAAATATTTGAAGTCACACATGGGATACTGATGGCATCCAAAAATGTAATTTTGTGTTCCCACGTTGCACATGGACTTTTCTTCCTCATCATCTCTGAAAAGTCATTCATACTGAATAAGATCTAGGAATCAATTTATGTATACCAAATTTAATCCTGCTTCAAGTTGGCCTAAGATAACTGGTAAACTCTAATGTTTGTTTCCAATAAATGTCATTAATTTACAACAACAACTTTGTATTCTGCCTTGACGGTGACTGTCAGCATTTTTCCACCTTCAAAATTTAGATCAGTTGGGTGAGCTTAGGAAAATAAAATAGCTGCTAGACGTTTATGATTATAAACAAATGGAAACAGGGCAGCCTGGTTATCCATCTTCCCATTGGAAAAAATGGATTTTTCCAAGTATGCACTCACCACATTAGTCCAGCTAACCCCCAATGCCACCCAGCTAGTGTGGAAAATAATTTACTTGTAATGATAACAGCATTATCCCTTTAAAAAAATACTAATTTCACTGTACATAGTATATATATTTTAAATATTATTTTTGGAATGTCTGTCTTTCCTGTTTAGAAACAAATATTCTCTCTTTTCAGAGAACCAAGATTATATTAGAAAGAGCATAGAAACATCCTCCTAAATTATTTATATCATTTCTCCACCTAATCATTATTGCTCTTGAACTGATCCCAGGCATCCATGCGGGCCTTTGCATTGCCCCTTCTTCCTGCATGCCTCTTGTTTGTTATTTTAGAAGTGGGGAGGATCAATTTTCTATCTGCCACAGAAATAAAAATATGGCAGTTAAGGCATATATATTGACAGATTTGTTTTTAATCATTTCACTAGTTCCCAAGCCTCCTTTCCTAAGGAGTTTAAAAACTGAGAGGGAAATAGCACATTTCCATTTTATCCTACCAAAGAAAGCTTAAAAGCTCAGATAGGTAGAAACATGAAAATAGAGAAGAGGGAGAAAGAAATAGATTCTTCCCACAAAGAAAGCTGACAAATAAGAAGAAACTACACAGAGGTAGGGAAAAGTTAGATGGAAATCAAGTGACATGATACTTTTCTAGACCAAATTTCCTCTAATGTGACTCCAAAATATCAACAAAGTCCAAACAGCCACAGGAAGCTATAAGGCTCATCAATCCAATCAGTCATCTAGGAGGACAATCAATTTAACAGAGAAAACAACCAGAGAGCAGTATAGAAACGTCCTGTTAAACTATTTATGACATTTGGCTGACATGTCACCATTCCTTCAATTGGTTTCAAGGCATCGATCCAACTTCTCTAGGCAGTTCACTGAGTCTTTCGTTATTGGCCATATATCTTTAGAGAATTCTGAATATACACCATAGGTGTCATTACTTCAAGAGATATTCTGGCTAGCATAGTAATTTTGAGAAGTCTGACAAATCTCAACCACCTATCTTAATACACAATATGAATTCAGAAAGAATTAATGGTACTCCAACACGTACTCAAACTCACGAATGTATGGCTAATATTTTTAAACCCTTTTTTAAATTGATGCTAACATTTTTTAAACCTAATTAAGGTAGCTAGTTCTCAGATTCATTCCTGAGATGATCATTCTTGGCTTCTGTTTAAATATTCTCCCCATTCCATATACACTTTCAATCCAGAGCCATGGTATCGAAGTGCATTCTAAGCAAAAGCTCAGCAGTTCAATCTCCAAACCAAAAAACTCCAAGGCTAAAAAGATGAGGTTTAGTCAGAGGTACAGCTTTAAACTGCATCACCAGTTCAAAAGGTGGCTTTTCTGCAACATAATAATTATGATCACTTGGATATCTGCAACATAATAATTATGATCACTTGAATAAGATGCCTAGATTTGTGTGCACGTAGCCCCTTACCGGTCTAAAACAGAGCAAGTCAGTAGTATATTTCCATATAATTAGTTCAGTTCAGGTACCTGAAAACATTTATTCTTTCTGCATCCTTCAAAGAGTCTCTTCTGGTTTCTTGATAAAGACTGATTTTGTTTTTTTACTGTTTTTAAGCTGGAAGTAGACAAAAAGATTTCCTTCCATTGCTGTATGTCCAACATTCCTTTTTTTTTTAATGTTAAATATTTAAACCCCTAAATGGGAAAATCTGAGAGAAAATGCAGAACTTTAAAAATAAGTTGTGACTTTTTTCTGTTTTTTTAATTTTTATTGGAGTATAGTTGCTTTACAAATACACCCATTAGCTTTTTTTCCTTATAACTCCTAACTCCTTTAGGCATCCAGACCCTCTTTTTGGCCAAAGGGCGTTATAGTATCAACCCCGTCATGTCCCAAGCAGTGATATTGTGATATTCCTCCTTCCTGGGGGACCTCTTCCATCACCTTGATCACAATTCTCTGTGAGCACCTTGTTCTTACCAAGCTGCTACCATTATCATATACTTTAATAATATAACTCTCACTCTTCAGAGAACTGGCCCAGAACTTGTGGTCCTTGGGTCCCCTATCATTACTGAAGCCATTGCTAGAACTTAAGAATGACAGCACCCTACCCTCTCCCATCCCCACCCTCATAACCAGAATTCTGACTCCTCTGCTTTCCAGAGATCTTTGCCTTAGAAGCAGACTCCGGGAAACATGATGAATATGGCTGTGGAATAGCACGGGGATCCTTCCTCCCAAATGCCAGGAAAGGCCAACTGAAGGACTATAGGTCTTGTATAAACTTCACAGATTAAAAGGGAAGTGGCTTCCAGGGCAGATTCAAAACGAATTAGGAAAGCATAAGGTGCTTTGGCTTTTGTTATCCTATTCTCTATTCCTCCTTCAGACCGAGAAACTAGCCTCCTATATGGCAAATTTATGAAAACCACATACACACTAAGAAGCGACCAAACAGCACTGGGGAACTTCCATAGCAGCAAAAGTGTCCCCCTTTCCTGAAGCCCAGGACTGTAGGGATGATGTTAAGGAGGCAAACACACAAATGGTGCAAAGAAAAGAGCTCATGTCAATGAAAAGTCTGTTTATCCTTAAAGCCATATTGGTAGCCCAGACAATTCTAAAACATCCGTCGGAAGTCTTTTTTGCAAAGTAATTGAAAAATGCTGCACCAACTGATTAAAAAGCATTTCAAGTTTCTGCCTAATGTCTGTTATAAATATTTTCAAAGCCCTGAATGACAACAAAGATTAAAACCAGTTCTGAAATAAACAACAAATATTTATTGAGCAGCAGCTAGGAAGCACTTTGCTGGGACTTCAGGGGATTTAAAGATGTAGAAGACTGCGCTTACAATTTAGTTGGGGAGATCAGACATGTACACAGTAGAGGTTAAGCTCTAATACAACATGAAAATACTTGAAATGTCAAAAAATACCAGCAAGTGTTTCCATCTCGGGGTGTAAGGCTGTCATTCTCCCAAGGCAAGTCCTAGCCCCATCAAAACAGACAAAAATCTGCCTTCAAGTAATAATAACACAGATAAAAATAAGTCAAAGAGATCACTGCCAATTTAGAAAATGTCCTCTAAAAGGCCCTTGATTTTTGCTTGCCCGTTTAGTGAATATTATGTATGTATTAAATAGATAGTTTGCGAGGCTTAATTTATATGCAAAATTCACTAAATACATTCAGAAAATAAGACTAACTTTTTAAATGATGCCCTTTCATTAGGTGTCTGCAAAATATCAAAATAACTGATCAGTTCAGTCATTAAGTAAAGAAATTCATCCGATCAATGTGATTGGCATTGGTTAAACACAGCGAGCCCGACTGAATTTTTTTTTTAATTTTCTATGAAATTGGCTCCTTATAAACTGACAGATGATCTTAAAAGAAAATAATAACTTTGCCTTAACAAAACCTTTGCAAGGAATCAGAATTGTTGAGCTAGGTTCAGAAGACAAGGAGAGAAGTGTCCCAAGGTGTAGCCTATCACAGGTTGAGTGGTCTCCTTACTCAAGTCATTATCCTCTCCTCACCTTAGTTTTTTCATTCATGAAATGAGGTCAGAGTAAGATGCTTTCTGAGGGCCCCATGTGCAATTGCTCCCGGAAAGGACTACCTGGGATTACCAAATTAAATATAATTACTTTAATATTTATAGTCAAAAACTTTCTTTGAAAATATACATACTATGCCCAACACTGCTTTTAACTGTCTTTAAAAATTGTATATATATATACAATTTACATAATGCATGTGTGTGTGTTCTGTAGGCAAATACATTTACATTTTAAATACCTAAAGCAACAGCTATATATTAACAACTCTACTAATATATAGTTTTACATATTAAAATGCCATCTTTAGTCTTATTTTCCAGCTGAGAATATACCAAGTATACCACCAAGTATAGATGAAGTTAATCATATTTAATAGAATGAGCATAAAAGACTCAAGGTTTTATTTACAATGTTACATACATTTTTTGCAATATTTTAAGATAAAATATTTTTAAAATTTCAAGCTATTGATCCTACTTTAGAAACACTATTATAATTTGACTCCTGATTTCATATAATAATGCATATTTTCACAGCCTAATTCTATGATAGTATCTTTAAAGTGAAGAAAAAACTCAGAAATAAACCTGAACCATTCATTCAAAGTAGAAAAAAATAGCCCTTCATTCAAAATAGAAAATTCCATAAGCCTAGCACAAAAAAGTACAGTGATTAAAAGCATTTTATTTGTTTATCCTCAGAATGACTGATTAGCTGATTTATATAATCATCATTACTTCAATACATCATAAATTATCTTTGATATTTTGTTTTCAAATAAGGTCTCTAAACATCATTAAACAAATGTAGTTGTACAGTATGCATGAAGTTTAAAGGTTAAGGGCCAGTGGACTAGTGTGCCTACAATGACAATTTTGTTTTGTTTTGTTTTGTTTTGTTTTTGTTTTTTGCGGTACGCGGGCCTGTCACTGTTGTGGCCTCCCCCATTGCGGAGCACAGGCTCCGGACGCGCAGGCTCAGCGGCCATGGCTCACGGGCCCAGCCGTTCCGCGGCATGTGGGATCTTCCCAGACCAGGGCACGAACCCGTGTCCCCTGCATCGGCAGGTGGACTCTCAACCACTGCGCCACCAGGGAAGCCCGACAATTTTGTTTTTAATTTAACAATTTACTAAATGTTCTTTACACATTAAAAGTACGTCAATATACCGACTATGGGGACAAAGGAGTAAATATAAGCAAGGCTTGACATCTGGCCAATGTTAGAATGTGATTAAGAGGTAACTGCTATAGCAGTGAACTGTAAATATGGAAGATATCTTTATTCTATGATGTATGATAGCTCTTAATAGGAGAGAGTGGTCATCAGTTAAGCAAACGAACCATTGGGCAGAGAATAGATGTGACACCATGGGCATGATCTACTAATTTTCTGATAGGCGAGGACATTAACTGGTTCACAGATTTTAATGAGGATATATACAATAGGTAGTGCATATGCATGTACAAATAGCTTTATGTATTTAAGTAAAATGAAGATATCAATATACCACAACCTAAGGCTTAATTGTATTTCTATTTTCCATTAACACATTTTCAAATATACATTCATCTGTATACACAAAGATATTGGGCCAAATCATTGCTCAGAGTTTCTATTTGATGTGATAATCTAACGTGGGTATCATGAGAAAATTATAGATACCCTGAAACTATTTTTGGATTACAAATTAAACAAATTATAATTTGTAGTCTGAACCAAAGTTTGAACTTGTGAAAGTTTCTGACTCAAAACCTCATATATTGCATTATAAAATATAAGCTCACAAGGTCAAACTGGAACTTGAGTTTGTCTTTATTTGGGATCTCCCAAAAGCAGACCATGAGATAAAGGTCTGAGCGCAAGTAACTTTTCGGAGGTGAAGGAAGTACTGGCAGGGTGTTGGGGAAGTGAAACAGGGAAAAGGAAGTAGTCAATAAGAATATGAAATCAAAACTACCACTATGAGCCACTGAAGCCTATCCCACCAGGAAACTCTGGGAGTCAATGTAAACTACACCTCAGGAATTCCATCCAAGGGGCGAAGGAGCTGGTGTACTTATATGCTATTTCCATCGGTCACGGGGGACTGTGTCAATTCCCTGGCAAGGGCTTCAGCAGCCAGAGAAAGCCCTGGAGCAAGAATGCTGCCAGTTAGAAGTCAAGCTGTGGGCATTAATCATGTGTACTATGGTGTTCTAACGCGGGGCCCCCAACCCCCCACCCCACCCCGGGCCGTACAGCAGGAGGTGAGCGGCAGGTGAGTGAGCAAAGATTCATCTGCTGCTCCCCATAGCTCCCCATCACTTGCATCACTACCTGAAGCATCCCTCCCACCCCCCAACACCGCCCCACCCCCGTCCGTGGAAAAACTGTCTTCCATGAAACCAGTCCCTGGTGCCAAAAAGTTGGGGACCGCTGTTCTAATGCATTCAGAAGCTCCATATAGAAACCCATTGACAGGCTGCCACCCTAGCTGGGGCCTTCATTTCCTTTTGCCTTGAATGTTGTAAACACCTTCGAACTGGTCTTCTCATGTACCTACTCTTCTCCATTTCAATCTCTCCTGTACTTATCTTATTCTGGTCAATAGGCGCAGTCACTATTCACCCAAATACACTTTTGTCCTTGCTCACATCTTACTCTTCACCTGAGAAAATCTAGACTTTATCACAGTCTGTTTCAAAGGATGCCTATAGCTGTCTAAGGAGATGAGTCTCCTTCATGTGGGCTTTCCTTACATGTGCTCCTTTCTGTACTTTCACAGCATCTGATTCCCTTCTCTACCCTGGCATTTATCAGGCTTGGATAAGGTCTGTTTATATGCAATAGTTGTCTTCACTCTCCTTCTACATTATCAGCTCTTTGAGATCAAGATCTTTATTTTACTCACTTTGTTTCACCTACAGTATCTAGAACAATACTTGGCATGCAATAAGATGCTCACAAAACACGTGTGAATTGAAACTATGACTGTAGAAAGGTGCCATTGTGTCATAAAAAAGGGAATTAAACTTGGAGTCTGACACCTAAGCTGCAGTTATAACTAGGTGTGTGACATTGGCATTCACTTAGCCATTCTGCATCTCAGTTGCCTCACCCATAAAAGTGGAAAATAAACTGCCCTCTGCTACACATTTCACAGAGCCAACCCAAGAATTAAATAAATTAATATCTGTGAAGTTGCCTTTAAACGTTTAGTGACCGAACATCACAAGTTATTGGTGTTATCATGGTGAGGCGCTGACCTTCAGGTAATGATGGAGATGACACCAACCCACTGCTGCGATGCTGTGAGTAGTTTTACCAGTATCTGTTCTGATTGTGCCGTCCTCAGTTTCAGTTCTCCTTAAAATCAATGCCTGTACTGTACGTATAAGGTGACTAGCTGGGGAGAGGGATCAGCATTTGAATTTACTTCAGGACAGGGTTAACTAGCCTCATATGGTGACTGAATGAAGGACACTGACCTCATTAACACCATGCATCAACCAACAGTCAAGCAGGCATTTGTGTGTGTGTGTGTGTGTGTGTGTGTGTGTGTGTGTGTGTACATATTCAATAAACAAAAAGGCCTATTAAAAGAAAGAAGAAATTTTGTAAGGCTCTCCTGCTTGTCTATAGTGCATACACAGATGATTTTCACAGGATGCACTTGAGCAAGTGTATGGATAAAATAGTTGCACGTCTTCGTCCTCCTCTTTCCTAAATGGCACCCCCCAACTTCACAGTATATTCATATACTGGCATTGGCACACCTTTTAAATATTACTAAAAGGCTGCCTTTCTACAGTATATTAAGCAGCTGCTTGCATATGAGTATCTTGTTGTCCAGAGTGACAGCTGTATTTTCGCCTGTTTTGACATTGAGTCTGATCTGGGTGAATAGCTCATATCCATTAAAGTGCTATTACAACACTGAATGACTGCCAGAATACTTCCTGATCAATTTTAAAAGCCAGCTAGCTGTCATCATCTAATCGCAACAGCAAAAAACAAATCTTTGGGGAATAAAATGAGATTTTTAAACATTTTTAAGCCAGTGTATTAAATATAATCCCTAAAAACTATTTGAATAAGAAATACAAGCTACAGAAACGGGAAGGTAGAAATAATATTTTCTGCACTTTGAAACCTCTTACACTTGCGTATTGGCAGGCAATCTCAAATACTCCTTAAATTTACCATTTCAACAATCACTGAGTTTGAACTCCTGCCATTACATAACTTAATAAAGCAGCACTGAAAACAATCACCAGAGGACGATTGTGCTCACCATTAAATTTAGTTCTATGAAATTTAAGACTGAATTCAATCATCTTTCTGTCTTTGCTTCAATGGTTGAAATCCAAGTATTCAGGTTTACTTTTTACTTTTCTCAACAGCATATTTTAAAAGCTATAATACCAGCATTTTAGATTTGCATTTATTAAGCACTGCCAAAGGGAGGTAGAACTCACTGAGACAGTTAAGACCACTTCCATCATCAGTTTAATTGGGAAAGTCTGATTCAAAGTTGTAACTCCACCGCCACTACCCTGACAATATCAACAAATACATAACGTATAAATTGGCACAATCCATTTGGAGGGCAAAAAGGATGGAGGGGGGGTTTGGTACATTTACTCATCTGGGATGGTTTCTTAATGGGCAGCACTCAGGTCTTCTCATTTTGGTTTCGGCAGTCCGTATTTTCACACCATGATTATATCAGGAACATTCAGCAGTGGAGTGGGCTTCCCCAACTACAGAAATGAAATGACCCAACTTCATCTCATCAGGAGGTTCGGTGGTCCTCACTTCCTTCCAGGACCATAATGTCAAGAGAGTCTGAACAAAAGGCTAGAAATGCTACCTTTCCAACTCATATTCTAGAGAGTATGATAAAGAGTGAATAATATATCATATTTTTTAAATATATCGTATTTTTTAAATCCTTAAATACAAGTCTCCTTAATAAAAGAGAAACATTAGTGGAAATACTTGGCTGATAAACATTATTAATTTTTGGAGATTCAAGAGCTCTCCTAAGAATCTGGAACCTATGCAACAAATAGTTTTCTCTACAGTACTAGAGGATCTCCTTCACTTTCATCAAGGTCACCCTTCAGTTTTACTTCAAAAGACTCTCTTCACTTTCCAATTCATTTTTAAATATTAAAATCGATGTTATTCTAAGAAACTGACTCTAAATCATTAGAAAGTCAGTGCCGCCCACTGCATATCAGAGAAAGTCCTAGTCACGTACCTGCCTTTCAAGTGCTGCTGTGCAAAACTCACAGCTGCCCGTCAGTCCTGGGGACCCTCTGTCTAGCCCCACGAATCAGTTCCATGTCGTTCTATCACTACAGGCCCTTCCTCGATTCTGCCTTTGCACATTTGTGCTATTTGGCTCAATGACTTTCTGATCACTTCCACCTAGTCAAACTCTTATTTTTTCAAAATATCTCCTCCATCAGCTCCTCTGTGAAGTCTTCTTTGATTTTCCCACATAAATGTATTTACCCCTTCCTTGGTGCTCCCATAGTACCTGCACACAACAATTCCAGGCCAAAGCATATAAAAGACTATCTTCGTTATTTCTCTACCTGTCTGCCTATGTTAACTGCCATAGATACTAGGTTCTTATGGGAACAAAATAAATAAAATTCCACAGAGTCCAAAATACCCCAAATGACGAAAATTATCTCAAATTGAGATCCCAGCATGAAAAGAAGAAAAAAGCAGCAGCTTCCATTATCAAGTTCCCTTTTGTGTTTACTTTGTGGTGACCTTCACTAACTTGTTCTTTTTCATTTTATCATTCCCAACATTGTTCAAGCTTTTCCCTGTAAAGCAGAACTATCGAGATCCATCTGTCACAGTATACTTTGGACATAGTACTATATGGTATAGCAAAGAAGGTATAGGAAAAGGTTGAAACTGAGGTCAGCTATTTGTGCCAATCCCTATTTCCTTCATATCTAGTCCATTACTCTCAGCATAACTTGGTTCAGCCTTCCCATGTACTGTTAAAAATATGTATATTGCTTCTGGGAGATCTACTGCCCCTTGTAAATTCACATATTAAAGGGTAGCATAGAAGGGAAAGGAATCTGTAATAGAGTCATTTATAGCCAAGCACTAAATCATATAATACAGAAAACAAATGTAGATGGCTTAGAGGGTGGGGGCATATATATTACCTCTTTTCTATGAACAATCATAAAATAAAATGGGATCTCCAAGCTGCCAAAATTAAGTGGAAGCTGGGCTACTAGAATATCAAAGACAAAGAAATAAAAAGAGAGAATGAGAGAGAGAGAAAGAGAGAGACCAACTTAATCTGAATATGTAGTCAACCAGGTGTTAAGTATTTGAGTCTTTTAAATGATTTTTTAATATAAATTTATTTATTTTTGGCTGCATTGGGTCTTCATTGTTGCACACGGGCTTTCTCTAGTTGCAGCGAGTGGGAGCTACTCTTCATTGTGGTGTGTGGGCTTCTCCTTGTGGTGGCTTCTCTTGTTGCGGAGCACAGGCTCTAGGTGCAAGGGCTTCAGTAGTTGCAGCACGTGAGCTCAGTAGCTGTGGCTCACGGGCTCTAGAGCACTGGCTCAGTAGTCGTGGTGCATGGGCTTAGTCGCTGCACGGCATGTGGGATCTTCCCGGACCAGGGCTCGAACCTGTGTCCCCTGCATTGGCAGGTGGATTCTTAACCACTGTGCCACCAGGGAAGCCCTTGAGAGTTTCTTAAAGTAAAAAAATTTTAAACAATCTTGAAACTCATTGTGTGCCAACACATATTTCCAGAGAAGCGGGGTGGGGGCAGTGTGTGGGGGGCATTGGAAAAGAACTTTAAAAAAAAAAAAAAGCCTGGAAAATTAGGGGAAAAAATGAATAGACTACAGCTTTACCATCTTTTCCAATGATTCCTATTCCTCCTGACTCAGTGCCCAAACACGTCTTTCTCTGAACTGCCCTGCTATTTCGCCAAAAGAGAAAACTTATTTTCCATCTATGTAAACTCCTAGAAAAGGAGGGAGCAGGAAGACTCCTCAATTCAGCCCAAGAAAAATAGAGCCCTTGTGCATACCTCCAAGTGTCTGGCAGTGACCCAATCCCCTGCCCAACGTTGGTGGTCCAGCCTGGAGGCTTTGATCTGACCTAGGAATTAGAAGCGTTTTGCTAACCTTCCTTCACTGGGTCAACTGGAGAAAATGATACACTCAACCGCAGGAAGGAAGGGCATGAAGCACATCATATTTAACACCACCCCTTCCCCTGAGTTGGCAGGTCCTAAAGAGTCCCTGGAATTTAGCTGCAAAGGATTAAGCCTTGCTAGACTCTGTAATGAGAGAAGCAGCTTCAGTGGTTGGGAGGAAAACAAGAGGAAGAGAGTCCCAGGGAAAGGAGGGCAAACTCTGAGTTCTGGATTCAAGCAGCCAAATCTCTTTTTATTTACCCGAAATGTTAATTAACAGAATCAATCGAAAAGGTGTTAAGAGAGGACTTCCCTGGTGGCGCAGTGGTTAAGAATCCACCTGCCAATGCAGGGGACACGGGTTCGAGCCCTGGTCCGGGAAGATCCCACATGCCTGCGGAGCAATTAAGCCCGTGCACCGCCAACTACTGAGCCTGTGCTCTAGAGCCCACGAGCTACAACTACTGAAGCCCGCGCGCCTAGAAGCCTGTGCTCTGCAACAAGAGAAGCCACTACAATGAGAAGCCCGCATGCCGACACGAAGAGTAGCCCCCGCTCGCCACAACTACAGAAAGCCTGCATGCAGCAGTGAAGACCCAATGCAGCCAAAAAGTAAATTCATTAATCAAAAAAAAAAAGGTGTAAGAGAGACTGCAAATATATTTAAACTAGCTGACTGATGAACTAGTACACTACAGCTAAGAGGAAGATTGTAAAGTAGAAGAGAGACCTGGAAGCAACAGTAACAAGAGTGACAAATCCATTGGGAGGAAGAGCTAACATGGGGACAGGTAAGATTAGAGATTTAGATTCCTCCCAAGCTCTTCAGAAAAATGTGAAAAACCAGCAAGAAGAACAAGGTGAGCAGAGAAGAACCAAAAAAATGGGGAAAACATTCAGACCATTGCTGGTATATAGCCTCTGTTAACATAAAAGTAATACATGTTCATTAGAAAGAGTTTGAAACTACAGGTAAATATAAGCAAAGATCATCCATAATCCCAATATTCAGAGTTAGTCCTTGTGAAAATTTTAGTATATTTCTATATTCCTATGTGTGAATCAATATATGTGTATATAATTTTTAACTAAGATCAAAATTGTGAATAATGTTTTGTAACCACTTTTATTCATTTAACATTATACGGTAAGTACTTCCTTACAACCCCATAGTATTTAAGAACAAGGTTTTCAATGAATGAAAGGTATTCTTATCCTATAGACTTGTGCTATGCAATATGGTAGTCACTAATCACACGTGACTATCTAAGTATAAGGACTCGAATGTATATTACCATATTGTCCTGTCCAAAAGACATACCAAGTGACTCTCCTTTTAAAACCATTTGAAAATAACTGTTTTCCCTGTGATTTATCCATATTATGAACATCGAAGAACAAAACCAGTGTCTTATTCATCTTTTTACCCCTGCTTTAGTGTCTGACATATAGTAAATGTTCAATAAATGTTTACTGATTGATCCGAACGTATGCCTATCTGAGACTTACTGGACAATAAAGGCAAGGCCACATATGTCCATAAATATATGCACAATAAACAAACAAGTCTAACCTCTCAACTTTAACAGAAATATTGTAAGTAAACAGAAAATAGTATTCAAGACAAAAGCTCACATTTGTCAATACTTTATATCAAGACCGGGAAAAGATGTTTTCCTAAAACTCCCAAACTACTGAAAAATTTAAATGTCTAATGTGAAAAGGATATTTTCTGAATACTCTTCCCATCCACTTTACCAGTGCCACATTCAGGTTATTATAAAACTACAGAATCAATCCACCTTTATAATGCATTTTTAGAATGTATTAGGAATGACAGTAATTGTTAACAGCCTACAGATCTATTTCCAGCAGCAGAAAGCATCAACACATGTATGAAAAAAGGTGATTCTGACTCAAAGTCAAATTAGGAAATAAAATACATAGAAGAAATATGGAGATTAGGTCACACCTTCCAATGAAAAGAAATATTCATTCTAAAAGTGATGTCATGGGTCAGCTTTGAATCCAAGTGTAAGGTTAACATTTTGTCTCACTGGAAAAAAATGAATTTGACCTTGTAATATTTATATCACACAGAAACTACCACAGACAGATTTCTTTCTGAAAGCCTTCTGATTGCTTCTTGTCAAACCGTCTGTGTCAGAGATGTGAAATGTGATCTTAACTGGTAGCCATATTTGATAGTGACAACCAGAAGACAGGGCTGAAGAGGGTTTTAGTGTAGCCTCTTTTTATTTTAAACTCGTGTTTGCCACTATTTTTGTTATGTCTATCTGGAAGAGTACAGATGTTATTGAGGGCAGCCCTCAGACAGAATTGCTTCTTTTTACAAAACTGTTAACAGTCTTGGATTAAAAACTTAAAGGCAATGGATTCTGTCAGCACTCAGAAAGGCAACTTCTGACTAAAACATGGTAACTCACTGCAAACCAACTACAGAACAAACCAGTCTGAACAAATCTGTCAAATAAAATAAACTATCATAATCCTTTTTTTTTTTTTTTTGCGGTACGCGGGCCTCTCACTGTGTGGCCTCTCCCGTTGCGGAGCACAGGCTCCGGACGCGCAGGCTCAGCGGCCATGGCTCGCGGGCCCAGCCGCTCCGCAGCATGTGGGATCTTCCCGGACCGGGGCACGAACCCGTGTCCCCTGCATCGGCAGGCAGACTGTCAACCACTGCACCACCAGGGAAGCCCCATAATCCTATTCTGATGAATATCAATAACAGTAAAATATATTATTTATCCCTTTAAAAAGTTATAAGGAATTAGGGGAAGGAACCATTACAAAGTTCATAGTTATGCACTGATTAAACCGTAACTAGGGTTTTCTATACAAAAGTAATTTTTTTAAATCTCTGAAAATGTGTAATTTCTAACAACTTTAGTGGAAATGCCTTGCTGGATGATACTTAAGTGGCTTGTATACACTTTTGTTTCATCTTCAAAACATATGCTCCAGCGGGTTCTTCAAATTATTTTGTATTGATTCAGAATCTCTGTCTTCAACATTTTCCTATGGACATTAGAAGGCTTATAGCTTGTATTTTGTGAGCTAATGTAAATATACCTATTAAAGGCCAAAGACATGATTCCTCTAACATGCTTTGGTTAGTGAGCAGGAAGGAGGCTACAGAAAAGAGGCAGCCTGGTGAAAGTGGTGGAAGATGTATGGATTTGGGGTCTGAAAGGCCCCTGGTTTGAATGTCAGTCCAGCCTTCTGTGACTTTGGGTTTACTACCTAACCTTTGTGAGGCTCCACGTAGTACCCATCAGTGCACTGGGGACTATGATATCTACCCTGATATGTGGTTTCATGGGTGGTCTTTATATGTGTAAAATATGTGCTTTTCACAAGTCATAACAATTACTGTGTAATACCACTCCTACTGCTATTGTTATACTGTCCCTTGCCACATGACACATATATACTATTGATACTATGTATAAAATAGACAACTGATGGGAACCTACTGTATAACACAGGGAACTCTACTTAATGCACTGTGGTGTCCTAAATGGGAGGGAAAACCAAAAGGGAGGGGATATATGTATATGTATGGCTGATTCATTTTGCTATGCAACAGAAGCTAACCCAGCATTGTAAAGCAGCTATACTCCAATAAAAATTAATTTAAAAAAATAAGTAATAGGGGCTTCCCTGGTGGCGCAGTGGTTGAGAGTCCGCCTGCCAATGCAGGGGACATGGGTTCGTGCCCCAGTCCGGGAAGATCCCACGTGCCACGGAGCGGCTGGGCCCGTGAGCCATGGCCGCTGAGCCTGCGCATCCGGAGCCTGTGCTCCGCAACGGGAGAGGCCACAACAGTGAGAGGCCCGCGTACTGCAAAAAAAAAAAAAAAAAAAGTAATAGTAAAGATAAAAAAAGAACCTAAGTGAATAAAGCACATCATACAGTCTATAGCACAAAATATTACATATGCTATTTATTACATAATTTAATATTACATGTGTGTAAATACTAAAAGTACTGGAGGAGCTCAGGGAGGAAAAGATAACACTGGCTACAAATAATTAGGGATGACTTCAGTAAGGGATTTGACCTTTGCTTTAAAAAGAAAAAAGGTAGGATTTGGGAGGATTAGAAGGGTGAGAGGGTGGGAGCACATGTGTGAAAGGCATTTTTGTGTGAAAATTCCTGGTTACTAAAATCTTGTACCTGTGTCTGTAAGCTGGTTTTGACCCTTGGGCCATCATTTGTGACTCATGATACTCAAGAAATGTACTATTTGGAGAAAACTACTCAGACACAGGTGAGGTTAAGGGTAAAAATAACCACCAATTTCTGAGCAACTGCTATGTGCCAATTACCCTCCATGTCTCAATGGCTTCTTCTGTAAAATGGGGATAATAGTCCTTAATTCAGGGAGAGCACTTGGAACACTGCCAAAAAGTAGTAAACACTCAAACCTTGGCTTCCATTTTGGTGATGATGATGATGATGATAATGACAATGATGACGATGTAGCAACAGGTGCTAGGTGATGTACTTTCACAGCATCATCTATTCTTCACAATCACCCTGCAACCCACAGGGCCACATATTGGAGATGGCAGGTGGCATAGAGTTGAATAGGAGAATGTTGGACTTGTTATAGTAGAAGTAATCACGATGAACTGTTTTGGGTAGACCACCATTTAAAAAGGATTGGTCTGGCAGGTCTGGCAGGAACAGGCCAGCCAGGAAGCAAAATGGGCACTGAGATTCTTACGCAGGCAGTGACGGGCTAGGGGCACTTTCAAGGTGGTAGAAATGGGATGGAGAGAAAGGAACTCGGATCCAAAAAGAAGAGAGGGGCATGATTCATTGTCCTTACAGTTCACTAACATGTATCAAGTGCTTAAAATGTGCCAAGCAATGTGTTAAGTGGTTTTTATGCTAATTACTTTATTTAAGTATCCCAGTGTTACTGAGGGGTAGTTACTGTTTTCGTTTGCATTTTGCAGATTAGTAAACCCGGGCTAAGGTTTAGGTCACTTGCCCAAGGTCATACAGCTGGTCAGAAGTAGGGCCAGGATTTGAACTCAAATTTATCTGACCTCTGAACCAGCACTTTTGACCTCCAAACTATGGTAACTCTCTCATGGCTATATTTAAAATGATAAATATCCTATCCGATTGTAAGAATTCATTGATATTGATTTCTTTATTCAGGAGGCATCTCTTTGGTATCTGAAGTTTTAGTCGGTACTAGATACTGTCAAGGCATATCCATTTTTAACAAAGAGTGCAAATCCAATTGCCAAGCATTAATATTTTGAAAGGGTAACACTGAAGACCAGACATTTAAAAAATCTGTCAAGGTATACAAATAATATCCATGGTGATATTCATGAAATCAACTTATTTATGAAATAATTATTATTCCTTCTTCCATTGGGTCCAGGTTTGTAATCGGACAGAAGAAAGACTCATATAAAGGAAAAGCAAAAAGAGTTTCTATACAACAAAATCAAAAAGTTAATTTCATGAAACCAGCTGTTTTAAACAGGGTTGTTTTGAAGACATTGTTCATATCTATTCAAAAAGACCCCAGCCCAACC
The DNA here is from genome assembly GCF_963455315.2 of Globicephala melas. Lineage (NCBI taxonomy): Eukaryota > Metazoa > Chordata > Mammalia > Artiodactyla > Delphinidae > Globicephala > Globicephala melas. The sequence continues at coordinate 112,297,542 of NC_083315.2, read as the reverse complement.
GAAATGTTAATCTGTCACTCCTAACTGATCCTTTACAAAGCCTTAGACCACTGCTTACAAAAGGAATGTAGTTTATTACAGCTGTTGCACTCCAAATGAATATTGATTTCCATCTCAGAATACTATGAAAGGACTTGCATCAATTACACAGTACATCAGAGTCATAATGCAAGTTACCTAGTTCCAATGATGCACACAGCAAATCAATCATTCACTTTCACACACCTTTGAAGAGACACGAGCCACCATGAGCTTCCTTTATCTAAACCTCAAAATAAGCCATGCAGTGCAAAGTGGTGATAGAAAAGGAAACCATCCCCAGTTTTTAAAAAGCACAGGCTACCGTCAGAAAGCCATTATAATTACTCCTTTTCAAGTGGGCTGTGTGTTAACACAAATACAAATGAGGGGGTAAAAAAATGAAGCCTTAATGACAGCATTATGAGGGGAGGTTTCTCCTTTACATTACTTATTTATTCAATGGAAAATTATTTGGCAATTATGATAAAGCAACTAGACGACAATGACTTTCCTTTGAATCACTAATTAAAATGCTGATTGCCTGTGGAGTGAGATGTGCAGTTATGGTCAAACAAGAACTTTCATTGTGCTAAACAGCTTGGGTTGGCCTGACACCTGGGTGGGGAGGGGAGGGTATGAATCAAGCACATTTCACTACTAAAATCAGATTCATTTTTATTCAGTAAAATTCTAACAAGGTTATAAATCTGGGCAAGATAATACTGCACTCAGTAATCTTAAGAGATTTAAAAAAAAAAGAAAGAAAGAAAATCCAGGTTCTAAAATGAATAACCTTATGAAGTCTAGCGTATATTTAATACATATCAAATGGCTTTGCATGTGAAAGTTATTTTTTACAAGTTTGCACTTCTTGTGTTCTTACATTTCTCTACAAGCTACCTTTATGTACACACAAACGTCAAAGAAATGTCACCTTCTTAACATAAATGCTCTTCAAACACAGATGATTTCTCTTCAATAATGGAAGAAATGTCTTACAATTAATAGTGAAGAGGAAATTGCCTTTCTTGTAATGAATTCAGTGCTTTGAATTTTACTAACTAAAATTATGGTTTTCCCAATAACACTGAAATAGTCATCATTTTCCGGAATGAAAAATACACTTCTTATATTTGCAACATGTTTATGTTCTCAAAAATCAATTAAATTCATAAAGTTAAAGGAAAGTAGGTGCCTTAAACCAGTAACATGCATTTTTAAGAAATGCATTATTTTGAAAGATTCAATCTCTCAGAGAACAATAAATTCTTAGATTTGGAAGAGAATAGAGAGGTCATCTACCCTCATCCAATTCGAAAATTCCCTCCACAGTATCTCTCAGAGAATCCTGCCTTTGCCACAACTTGAAGATGATGTTTCCTACCTTGAAAGGCACACCATCCCACTTCTGAATGGTTCCAAAGGTCAGCAAAAATCAAAAGGTCTAACTGTCCTTCCCACAACTTCTACCGCTGGAACCCACACTGGAGTATCACAGAATAAATTGATCCCTCTTTCAAATGATCCCTTCCAAATATTTTAAGACAGCTATCATACTTTCATCAAAGGTTCCTCTTTTCCAAACTTACTAACTCTGCTTCTTCCAGCTAGTTCCCAGGATTGCGTCCATCTAGTTCCCAGGATTACGTCCATCCTCCACAATCTGTCCCTCTTAACAAATGCTTGGAGGGGGAAAAAAAAACAAACATATTCCAGATGTGGTCAAATTATCCAAGTGCAATTGGACCAGTTTTTTCCCTGATCCTAATTTTTAAGCCAGGATATAACAATGGATCATATTCATCTCATAGTCAATTAAAACCTCTATGTCAATTTTACATAAGTGATTTTTAACAAAAGTACAAATTTTATGAATTTTCATTTACTGCTCTTAGATTACATTTTCTTAGTCCATTATTAACCCTGAGGAAATTCATTCCTGTCTATTTGATGCTATTTAATCTCTCTAAGCCTTAGCTTCCTTGTGTATAAAATGCTTCTTAGCACAGTAAATTCTCAACAAGCACTAGATACCATTTACGAAGTATCTGTCAAGTGTCAGGCACAGTGCTAAGGGCCCTATGTGCACCACACACAAGTAAGGTAAGTACCATTATTTCCATTTCACAAATGAAAATACTAAGGCTCAGAAAGTTTCCATAAGTTGCTCAAGGTCACTCAGCTAGTCACAGGGCCTAGCTCTGAGTTCAGGCCACCCTTAGCCAATGTACTATCAATGACCATTCTTAATTTCCTACCTTGTAAAACATTAAGAAATAGGCTTATGATAAAATTACTGAACAGAATCAGATTACAGCAGTGTCTCTTTAAAGATCAGCCTCCAGTTTGATTAGTTTACCTTTGGGGGACCATTAACTCAAAAATCCTGAATCCCTCACCACATAATACCTATATCCACAAAAAGCGCGCAACTATAACAAGACACTTTCTCAATGACCCGCACAAACTAAGACAGGCTGTCTTAGGAGTTTCCCTAATCTACAGATTCAGTAATCATATTTTTTAAAAGGAAGTGAGGTTACCTTGGCACCCTCACCGTTATCTAATGACTATTGCTTTTTCCCAAGTGCTGTCAATTCATCCATTTACTTAACAGTTCCTATCCTAGAACAAGTCTAAATTTAGGCATTCACTTTATTCAGAATATCAGGATGTTGGCTCATGTCTCCTCTTTCCTGGTTTCTCTAAAGATTTCCAAAAGTAGTTCCCCAACCCCACATAATAATTTCTTTAGTTCAATAGATGAATCTGTACCAGTTTAAAGCAACTAGGAGCTGAAACTTAAGTTTTCCGGTTCTTGTAGTTATGGTTGTGCTGCCCTTTACAGTTTGAAAAATCATTATCCTTTACAGAGAAAACAGAAGTTAAATAGGATTTAGTAGTGTTTCTTTCTCTTTAGTCATCTTTTTACATTATGCCATCTGTTCCAAACAATGCAAATCGGCAAATATTTATGGAGCACCTAGAATGTGCAAGTATTTTTGATGAGAACGAAGGGAACACAACAATGACACATTGTGCTTAAAAACCGGGAAGCAGATTCACAGAGACAGAAAGGGTCAAGTTAACACAAAAGAAAATTGAAACGTAAGAGAACAAACAAGCCACTACAGGATGCCATAGGGGAGCAGCCAATTAAACGAGCTAGATCTCTTATTTCCCATCTTTTATGTTTCCAAACATAACTTTAAGTCTTTTCTCATAGTTCTACAGAAAACTTGTGTGTGATATGTTGGGGGCAATCACTCTTTTCTCTGTTGGGGTCATCTATTATTGTCAGATTTTTATTATCAGAGCCTCCCCACCAATGACCCATCTTTACTCAATCGCCCATTCATTCATTCACTGATTCATTCATTTGTGACACAAATATTACTGTCTACTAAATACCAGGCAGTCTTTTAAAGTCTTAAGTCATTGAATCATACGTATAATATTTTTAGATTATCCATTCTGGACCAATTATTACAAGGCCACTGGGGCCCTGAATTTAAGAAACTAAAATCTTTTTTTTTCCTTGGATTTTTAGAAATCTGCTTCCTAAAGTCTCAGGCTACAGTTCTAACTATGTACAGCCTTCACTTGACCAACAAATTCTGCCTTAATTTAGACTTCAATCAAGAGTGGACAATTACTCCAGTGTTTCCTCAATTATTCGAGAGATTTTTTTTTTTAAGTTCATCATAAATTTTTCAGAATCTTGGCAGACCACTTGTAGAAATAAAACTCCCCAACATTTACTATGCCTACCTCATTAACAGTTTTACAATCTCAATAATTAAAGCATCATCCCTATTGTCCATTTCAAAAGGCGGCCAACAACTACTTCTAATTATTTAATCCACACCCAAATGCTTTCTACTCAAATGTGTGTTTTGGTATTCAAAAATATTACTTAAATACTATTTCCATTATCAAAGTAATAGATGCTTACTGCTGAAGCATTTGAAAATATAGAAAAGCAGAAGAACAACATAATTATTCAAAATCTTCCCGCCTGAAGGTAATTTCTTTAAGATTTTTGGTGTATTTCCTTCCTGAATATATGTAGATAAGTGTGTGAATATGCACATATATGTCTATGTATGTATATATATCCTGTGTGTGTGTATGTGTGTGTGCGCTGTATGTTTTTTGTTTTTTGTTTTGCGGTATGCAGGCCTCTCACTACTGTGGCCTCTCCTGTTGCTGAGCACAGGCTCCGGACGCGCAGGCTCAGCGGCCATGGCTCACGGGCCCAGCCGCTCTGCGGCATGTGGGATCTTCCCAGACCAGGGCACGAATCTGCATCCCCTGCAACGGCAGGCGGACTCCCAACCACTGCGCCACCAGGGAAGCCCGTGCTGAATGTTTTACCTATGTAATATACAGCATGTCAGTCTCTGCATAATTTTTTTTAACCTGCTTCTTGCAAGGGAAAGCCCTTCCACTGCGGTCCTTCCATTGTTAGTCCTTCCTCTTAGTCCTTGAGGTAAGACTTACTTAGACCCCTTAAGCCATAATCAAGTTTTCTCCTTAAATCTACTTTATACCCAGCATAAACATATCTGGTCATATGGACCCCATTCCCATTATTAAGCCCTACTATGGTTTCTAGAGAACTTCCAGGGTCTTCATTCACACTGCTTCTTCATTAGTTAAATTAAATTAAATCTATGTTGTGCTCATTTTGCTCCATTTTCTTCTCTTTACTAGCTCCAAATTTCAATTGAAAGCCCTCTTGGCCCTAATAATAAGACCCCTGTCAAGCCCATTCTTCCCAGTTCTGAAAACTGTAAAAACAGATGATGATGCTACCTTATTTCAGGCATGTAAGTTCACATTCAGAACTCTGAAGATACCTTCTCAGCCCCTTCTAACCACACCCTTTATGCATTATGCATCCATCAGCCCTTGGGTTCAATGAGATTTAAAAACAGACCACCCAACAATTCTAATATTCTCACTCCAGAAATGTGGTGTATTTCTCATTAAGCCATTTCAGGTCTACATCCAGCCTCCTTCCACTTCTCAAGAGAGACCACGGAAGCATCTGGAGTCCCTGTATGAGACTCCTCTGTAAACACTGATCATTGTCAAGCACAGAACGGAACAGTGCTTCCTCAGAAGGCTCAGCCTCATCCTCCAGGGGAATAGCTCACATCTGCTGCACAGCTCTGGTGTGGCAGAACTGCCTCTTCTCTTTCCACGTGGAATCAAGTTCCTACACTCACCAACATCTTGACGTTGGTTTATAATTGCCCTCTGATGTTTTTTTCTTCTCTGAATATTTGTTCCATTGTTTGCCCTGATCAAAAAATAATCTAAGAACAAGTATTATCACTCAGATATCTAAAACAAGCAAATCTCTCTATAGTCCAATAAGTTTATTTACTAAAAGAACGAATATGATTTTTTACTTAACACACTAAGCTTTGACTACATGTCATTTGGTCATTTAAGATACATAATAGATCACATTACAGAGACTACATTAATAATGATTTTCTTATCAGTATGTGATCATCATTTTAAGAGTAGTTCAGGGCTTCCCTGGTGGCGCAGTGGTTGAGAGTCCGCCTGCCGATGCAGGGGACACGGGTTCGTGCCCCGGTCCGGGAAGATCCCACATGCAACGCAGCGGCTGGGCCCGTGAGCCATGGCCGCTGAGCCTGCACATCTGGAGCCTGTGCTCCACAACAGGAGAGGCCACAACAGTGAGAGGCCCGCATACCATAAAAAAAAAAAAAAAAAAAGAAAAAAGGATTAGTTCAAAAGAATGGTATATAATATTTGGTTACTATTTTGGTATTTGAGTAGTTTATTTTAAATTTAGAATATTAATTACAAACATATGAACTTAAACAGGAACAGAAAGCAAACATATATTTCTCCACAACTATTATTTCTATCTTTTTTTAGTATTAAAATCATGATGTTATGAAATATAGTCCTTAAACAAATAATCTACTCTGAAAACAAGCAGTACAATTTCCTCTGTCCCTTATCTGTGTCTCTGCCATAAAATGCATATTCACATCCTCCCAAAAATTACATGACACAATGTATCTTTAAATTATCCAAAAATTAACATTTTATCTCTTTGCCTATCCTAAACAAAATTATGGGGGTTATTTTTTTTTAATATTTGCTTTTCTGATTTGAGTAATGGTATATTGGAAGTAAGCAGTAAGATCAACTCCACTGATCCTGCACTGAAGACATTTCAGATTGATTTCTTTGTGTCTTCATTACTTGAATGTATGTAGAAAAGTGAAAGTGGTCTTATTTCGTATTTTGGCTTATTTGTGACATCTCCATGTTATTACTAACATGAAAAGAAAATGACAAAAATTCTGGAGCACACTTTGACAATACTTATCAAAATTTAAATGCATATTCTATTTCTTTAAATTTATCCCAAGCAAATCTAGTAATTGAACACATACACACACAAATGCAAAAAGATATCCACAGAATTTTTATAAAAACAGAACACTAAAATCAGTTTAAATACCCATTAATAAGGAACTGCTTACATGAAATATTATGCAATTAAATACTGTGCAACTACAGAGCGAGTTATATTATCTTGTGGAGATTTCCACAATATATTAATTTAAAAAGCCGATTATGGTCAATATGTGATAATAAAATACAGTTTTTAAAAATATATACATATAGAGGGACTTCCCTGGTGGTCCAGTGGTAAAGAATCCACCTTCCAAAGCAGGGGACACGGGTCCGATCCCTGGTCAGGGAACTAAGATCCCACATGCTGCGGGACAACTTAAGCCCGCGTGACACAAACTACAGAGCCCACGTGTTCTGGACCCCGTGTGCCACAACTACAGAGCCCACACGCCCTGGAGCCCGCACGCCACAAGTAGAGAAGAGAAAACCCACACGCCCCAACTAGAGAGAAGCCTGGCGTCACGAGAGAGCCCACAGCGCACAACGGAAGACCCCGCATGCCTCAACAAGACCCCGCATGCCGCAACTAAGACCCCTATACAATATATAGGCAGTTAGATTTTAACAAAGTTAAGAAGGTCTTGAACAAGTTCTCTCCCCTAGTTATGAACCACATCTTTAGGGTAAATAGAAAGGTTCATGCTAACCCTGCTACGTCTCTTTCATCCAAAGTTTAGGATGAATCTAGTAGAACAAATGCTGAAGCAATTATCTAGACTGAGTGTTTGATGATTAGATGATGACAGCAATGTTCTATTTATTGGACTCTAAAATTTTATTGAGTGTGTACTATTTGCCTGACACTGTTCCATGTATCCTCTCATTGTTTTATCTGCACAGTACAATTATAGCCCCACTTTCTGATAAGGCAACTAAATGACAGGGTGAGTGTAGTGAGTCTTAGAGATTGTGTTGTCCAGTGCCTTTACTTCAGGTTGGAGGAAAATGAGTCAGGGGGTACTTAAGTGTCAGAACCAGCAGTAGAATGGTTGTCCTCTGGGTCAGCTTGGCCTTGGGTGGTCCAGGGCTTTATAGTCAGGCAGCCAAAAACATATTGGCTTTGGCACTCACCAGCTAAATGTTCTTTGTGAAGTTATTTTACCTCTAAAAACCTTGATTCCTCACCTGTAGGATGGGAGGGAAGAATTGTACCATGGCCTTGGGCTTAGTGAGAATTGAAAAAGGTATGTGAAACAGTACCTTGCCTGGTATAAAACTCTTGGTCAAAAAAAAATGGGACCCTATTTTGTTATACTTGTTCATTTGTTTTATCTTTAGATTCCACATATAAGTGAAATCAGACTCACAGACACAGAGAACAGATGGGTGGTTGCCAAAGGGGAGGAAGATGCGGGGATGGGTGAAATAGGTCAAGGGGACTAAGAGGTACAAATTTCCAGTTATAAAATAAGTCACAGGGATATAATGTACACATAGGGAATATAGTATAGTCAATAGTATTATAATAACTTTGTATGGTGACAGATGGTGACTTGACTTACCGTGGTGAACATTTCATGATGTATAAAAATATTGAATCACTGTGTTGTAGACCTGAAACTAATATAATATTCTAAGTCAATTATACTTAAGCTAAAAAGGTGACCCTAGTATTATACTGGTTATACTATAAATGCTGCTACTGATGCTTCCATTACCAGTAGCCGCAGCGGGTCATTACTGCCACCATCATCATCGTTACTACACCATGCTCCTCTTCAGAACAGACGCCTAAACTTGCTCTCTGACTCACCAGAGTTGCCCACAAGCTCCCTCCTTCTTAAAATCTGCCTTTTCATCTCCCCTATCTATCCAAACTTTACTTTGAGACCCAAAACAAGACGCAACTATCTTAAGAAGCTGACACTCAACAGTTCCAGCCCACGTTGGTCCCCTCATCTGCTGTATATATTCCTGGATTCTCAAGATGGCATTTTAAAATACAATATCTTTTGATGTTATCTAATTTCTCCTTATTCCCCAATGAGATGGTCTTCAGAAAAGAGGCTATTCACATTTTTTACAGACTTTTCCAAAACAGTGAGGAGTTCATAGTAGGTCTGCAACAAGTACCTGCGAAAATACAGTCTCTTCTCAGCCATAAATAAGCATGTTTCATCATCCGTCTTATATCTAGACTCACATACTACATTCGTTTGGGGGCTGTGCTACATTGAGGTATACTAGCATCAAATCCACACAGATTTCACTTGAGAAGGTAGCATGTTACAAAATAAGTTTCACTGTCAAAGTGTGACACTAGCACAGGTGTAAATTCCGAAGGCCAGACTGAGCGTAACATTGACATACAGCTCATAAATTGCTGACCACTGTGGTCAGTCTACTACCTTTGCAAAGTTACTGAGTTTCTCAAATTTCCTAATGTTCAAAGTATTTCTGTAGACCAAGGCCTACGCAATAAATAAATCACACGCCCTTTTCATTGGAAGTAGATTCTTACCTAACATTCATTTCTTATAGAATCCTCAAAATTATAAAGACCATAAATTTCATGTACCATAAATTCATGTACTATAATTTTAAACTTAAACATTAAAAGTCCTCATTTCTTATACTGTTTCAGAACGTAAATGTCTGTCTAGCAGTTTTGTGCATGTCATTCTCTAATGTCTTTTTTAAATGGGTGGTTTCACGTTGTATTTGACTAACACCCCTAAACTCAGTCCCTCCCCGGAGGTAATCACTGCTGTCAGGTTGGCATGCATTCCCCTAGAGCTTTTCTCCATAAATTTACAGTCATCTGTATCCACAGAGAATATGCAGTAGTCTTTTGTGACTTGTTCACTTGGCATAAATGGTGTCATACTGTATACATCTATAACTCTCTTTTTTATCCATCAAAATAACAGTGTTGGAGAGAAATTTCCTTGTCAGTTAAAATACTTGTAGTTCATTCTTTTTAACTGTGCAGATCTCCACAGTTGACTTAACCAGTTCTTTATCAATGAACATTGAGGTTGTTTCCCTTCATTGCTATTACAAATCATGTTGCAGTGATTACCCTTGCTAGTACTCCTCTATTGTTCTCTATGCTACCTTATTAGAAATCATTTTAATTAAGCATGCATCCTAATCATATATAATCCCTCAATAAATGATATGATAAAGATTTTTTCTTTAAATAAATTTAAAATATAGCTTTCATCTATGTGAACATTGAGACCTATCATCACAAAAGGACAGGAGTTGGCAAACTATGGCCCACAGTGCCTGCTTTTATCCCATCCACTGCCTGTCTTGAAAATAAAGTTTTAATGGAACACAGCCATGCTCGTTCTTTACACACTGTCTAAGACTGCTCTTACACTCCAACAGCAGAGCTAAGTAGTTGTGACAAAGACCATATGGCCCACAAAGCCAGAAATATTTACTATCAGTCCCTTTACCAAAAAGTTTGGTGAATATGAAATAGTCTTTCTCTGGCAAGCCTCTTCTATTTCTACAAAGTGCAAGTTAAAGGATCAGTATCTTTATGTTTTAATTATAAGACATTTGTAGTGGCATTTGCTACTAAAAAGCAAAGAGAAAGTCCATATCTGCTGAACACGATGATATCACTTTTGGTTGAAATCCAAAATTGAAAATATGCAATATAAAGCCATCACTTCTTCAAGTCCTTCATAACTTTTGAAGACATTGAGTGAATTAATTAAATTAGGGAGTCCACTTAAAAACAGCAGGTTGGCCCTAAGCCTTACTGGTGATTTAGGTTGCTATTTTGAAGCAAAATACAAAACTTGGGGGTGATTTACCTACTACAGCCTAGTAGTATTTACTAATATTTGAAACAAGGAACAAGATTACAGAGTGAGGCAACTAGTGATTTAAGCCAAGTGACCCCTGCACCCTTTGGCATCTCGGGTGTTGCACTAGGTGACATCTAAGATCTGTCCCAGCTCACACATTCTCTGGCACCTACTATTCACACTTAGAAGGAGGAACTTATAACAGGAACTTCATTTATTTAAATTAATACTTAAAATTATCACAACCTTCACTGACATGCTCTATTATTTTATGCTGTTGCTGACTGTAAAATTTAGGTTTAAGTTGGAAAATAGGTCCTAACGGATTAAAAAAAAGGTACAATTTGAATTTATTTACTCTATGCTCATGCACAATGAACTGGTATTTACAGAGTTAATTACTAATAGAATCTACCACTCATTTAAACAATATTAGGAGACCCAAAGCATGTACAAATAAGTTTGCTTTTATTAGAAATATAAATGTTCTCATTATTTTCAACTAAATTTCCAGGTCTTGCCACATTTGTAGAAAGAGGGAACCGTGCTTCCAGCCCTTGTCCTGTGTTGTAAATGTTAAAGGCTTTTTCAGCATTCCTCACTATGAAACTTTATAGAGACTATAAAAAGGGTCCCAACAATTGTACAAAGGACTGAATTCCCATTGTGTTCTCCCATACAGAGAGAAAAAGAATGCAGAAATAAGTCTTATGGTTCTATTTAATCAAAAATAATAGTAATGATAATTACTTCTCAATTATTTGTAGATTGACATTTGGCAGACTTTTTAGAGACCGCTTTTGCTGACATGATTGCTTAGTCTTTTAAATGAGCACTGTGGTAACCCAGGACTGCCCCTCCTCCCCACAGCAACTACTTAACAACGACAACAAAAAAATCAGGGCATTCATGTGTTGGTGGTGCTGTTATTGAGTGGAAAGAATAAGGAAAGGGGATGGGGAAATAACTGCTTTCCCCACAGTCTTAGGCCCAGGGTGGGCCAAGGATCCAGTCTGCCCAGGACAACAAGGTTTATGTCAGGTTGTCCTAGTGTAATTATTAATAGCCCCCATTTTCCCCTCAAAATATCCCAGGTTGAACCATAAATTATGTGGTTGCCCTCTTTAGGCCCAGCCCTTCCCCTTCATCTTTGCCTCCCCTGGGGTCTCTTCTCCCCCTCTTCTTCGAGAGTCCTGATTAGGTAAGTGCTGAAGGAAGAAAGGGGAAACGCAGGGTTGGAAAAAGCAATGTCCAGAGTCAGAGACAAGCAGGGCTCCTGAAATCCAGAGGGCAAGAGGAAGTAAGAGAAGTGGTAAATGACAGAGTCAGAGGTCAATGTCAATGGCTTCCTGCTTTCTGGTCAGTCAACCAGGTCACAGGGAGGGAACTGCATGCTTCCAAGGTTGGCTGTCTAGGCTGGAAGGTTAAGTGTCAGGGGCAGGGTTCCTGTGGGAAGACTGTGGTCAGGGCCATAGGTCGGTATCATGAGGACAGGTCACAGGAGAAAATTGAAAGGACTTGTCCAAAGAACTGAAGTGACTGTGAAGATGCTTCAGGGCTATCATGGAAACTGATGTTTGAAAAATGGGGGAAAGCTCTATGAATCCTGAAGACCCAACAGCCAAGTAATGTCCAAGGAGCAGTTACTTTAACAATTTTGAGATGTCCACTGTCTTTAAACCTAGGACAACTCCCCCCTTCAACTCTAGTCTGCTGATCCTCTTCTCTAGAGTAAAAGGTTCTATTTTGTGATACAGATGATTTCAGAGTGAGTTTCCTCTATAAGTTGGGAAACCTCATATGGTGCGGGTTCCAACACTCTCAGGGGCTGGGGACCCAACTCGCAAACCTATGTCTCATATAGATTGTCATAAGCTAAGCACTGGGCAGCTGAAGGACTCATGCTCCTGAGAGACTGCACTAGATGTCCTGAGTGATCACAGGATAATCATACTAAAAATTATTATTACAGTCATTGCTGTATAGCTAACACTTACTGAGTGCTCTGGTCAAGCTCTATTCTAAATGCTTTACTTTTATTAATTCACTTAATCTTCACACAACCCTAAGGTTGATGGTATTATTTCCATTTTACAGATTAGAAAACTGAGGTTAACTAATTTGCCCTAAGTCACACATTAATAGGTGGTATAACTGGGATTCGAATCAAGGTCATCAGGCTCCAGACTCTTTCCACTCAACGACTTTACGACAGTAACTCTCTTACACTAAATTCTTCTGAAATTCTGAGGTGGGTGGGTCAACTTTAAGAGATCACAAAATCACATGCCATAGCCCAAAGTAATTCCAGTAAATCACATATACTATTCTTGAATTTTCTTCTTAAAAATTAAAATTTAAGGGGAAATGCTTTGTATTTTCCCATATCCCTATGAAGCAAATCACAATCTTAAATCTTTCAACTGTTACAAAGCCTACCCTGCATAAATCTTACTTGGATTTCTTCTAAACCAAAATAACCCAGCAAAATATTCAGGAAAGAGAGCTCATGATGGTGTTATATTCCTTTCTGAAAGCTACATTTAGACATCTACCAGAGATCCCTTCATGGACACAGAAAACTCTTAAACTGTCTCTTATTTGATTGTGCTTGCCTAAGGCATTAAGTCCAATCCACCATGTCACACCTCAGTAACTCAACACAGACTAGAAAATTTTTACAGTCAGCTTCCCCAAGGGATTTGTTAAGTTTCACATGCATTTAGTTGTGCAGTTGGCCTGCTCAAATTGATAAACTTGTAGCTAAATTCTTTCTGCAGCAGTGGGCTGTTGGGCTTATTTTTTTTTTCTTTTATCACCAAGAGAATAAATATTGCAAAAGAAGCTGTTACTATGTGTTAGTGTTACCCATTAGTTTTTAACATAATTGAGCTTACATTCCACTTTCTCAGTAACCGATAAGTATTTATTTTGTGGATGTGGTTAAAAGGTGAAAGGGATTTAAAAGGGCTAATACTAAAATATATTTATAGCAAAAAAAGAAAGGAAAGAAATTCTCGTGTCTTAAATTGAGCAAAAAATGAAACAAATATTATGAATAAAATAATTATTTTTATTAGAATTCCCAAGTTGCTCTGATACATGCCTATACAGGGGAATCCTTGCATCTATGCTCAATAAAGTCAATACCTGAACGCAAAGTGGCTTGGCTTAACAAAAACATACTAAGGCTAGTTGGAACTCAAATCGTCAATTACTGACTTAGAAAAATACGGGGGGGTTTCTCCCAGATTTTAATCCTCCTCTTACTGTGCTTCTCAATTCCTAGACTTGAGCATCAACTCACTTCATATCAACTCTTACCAGCATGTGATTTTTCTATCACTCTTGACCAGGGCTTGCCCCACACCATCTTCTTCCTCACAGATGAATGCAGATGGGAAAAAGCCAGGGACAACTTCAGTAAAATTCACTCTCATGTCATACCTGGGACTCTGCTATTTTAGACGACATCAGTATGTGTTATAAACTCAGCAAGTTTACTTGTATTAATTTCGAAAGCCACCACATCAGTGCAGGGTCTATGTTTTTTATCTTCTACATCCTCTAGGTCTATGTCATTTATCTTCAGTTCATTTACAGATTCAACAAATATGTGTTAAGTATTTACTATGGGCCAATTATTGTTCTATACCCCCGGAATAGATAGTGATCATATCTGTCCTCATGGAGAGAAAACAATGAACAAATAAATATACGTGCCATGAAGAAAAGAAAAATAAGATGAGAAAATAGAGAGTGAAAAATATATATATATATATATATATTAGATAGGCTGATCAAGAAAGCCCTCATGATAAGGAGACATTAGAGAAGACACCTAAAGGAGTTTAGTATGGGAATCATAACTTATCTAGGTAAAGAGGATTCCAGGCAAGTGCAAAGGCCCTGAGGTAGGAACCTGTGGACACAGTCGAATAAGCAAGAGAAAGTGTGGTAGAAAATGTCATCAAAGTATGAGCCAGGGAGCAAATCATACAGGGCCTACTGGGCCACACTAATGTGACTGGAAGATTCTGAGCAATAGAGTGACTTGTTCTGATTTTTATTTTGAAAGAATAATTCTTATTTCTCTGCAAGAAAGAAACTGTAGATAAGCAAAAGTTAAAACAGGGGACTAGGTGTCCAATGGGGGAAAACAGTAGCTTGGCACAGGGCAGTAGTGACAATGGCAAGAAATAAATGGATTTGGGATGTATTTTGAAAGTAGAATCAAAGAGATGAACAGAATGTAGAGTACAGAATAGATGATTCAAGAATGAAGATGATGGGACTTCCCTGGTGGCGCAGTGGTTGAGAGTCTGCCTGCCGATGCGGGGGACACGAGTTCGTGCCCCGGTCTGGGAAGAGCCCATGTGCCGCGGAGCGGCTGGTCCTGTGACCCATGGCCGCTGAGCCTGCGCGTCCGGAGCCTGTGCTCCACAATGGGAGAGGCCACAACAGTGAGAGATCCGCGTACCGGGAAAAAAAAAAAAAAAAAAAAAATGAAGATGATGGACTGGATATAGGATATAAGAAAATGTTCAAAGATGACTCCAGGGATTCAGATGTCCGCAAACTAAATTCTTTACAAGTAATAAACTCATCTATAACTTTATAGTTCATTACTACTATGCATTCTCTTTTTGACCAGCATTATACATAGTAATAATAAGAGAAGGACAAGGAGAAGGGAGAGGAGGAGGAAGAAGAGATGAAAACAAAACGATGAATGGATAAATTAACAGACAGATGAACAGATATATAACAAGCACAGTAAAATGTTCATTGTCAAATCTAAGTGACAGGTATATAGATGCCTACTGTAAAAGTATTTTAACTACTCTGTATGCTTGAAATGTTCACTAAAATGTTGAAAAATATACAGCATTTCCAAAATGTATTGACTACAGAAGCTTTTTTCAATTGCTCCACCCCATGAAAATCCAAAATGTATTGACTACAGAACCTTTTTTCAATTGCTCCACCCCATGAAAATGCCTACCCCACATTACACAGAAAGCGTGAATGACTTGCACAAGGTTACAAACCCCAGTGACAATAAAGTCAGGACTAGATGACTGGTCTCCTAACTCTGCAATCAGAGTTCTTTCAAACATATCATCCTGCCGATGTCTGTAGAACACCTATCTGCATCCGAAAGGTCTTTGCAACCTGAAACTAAACTCGTATTAAATCAACATATTACGTTCATTCAAATCATCACTCATTCCCAGTTTGTTACCATCAGTAGTATACTGCGGTCAGGTTTTGTGGGAGCCATTTCTCTCCTTTGCTTTCCGGGCATCAATAAGTCCTATCATTTACCTTTTTTTTTTTTTTCTATCATTTACTTTTATGTCTTATGTTTCAAACCTAGAAAGCCTAGCAGGAATCTTCTGTGGCTTCAGACTTACACCTTCTCCAATCCTACAGGGAACAGGACCCCTACACTGTTCATATGAACAAACCACGCTCTTTGTTTTAACTCCATCTTTAACATTTTGTATTTATCTATTTTCAACTTGAGAGGATCCTACATACAACCATAAGAATCCTCTTCCCTGAGTAACTTTTGATTCCTATTTTCAGAAGCCAAAAATGGCTCCCAAATGCCTCTTGAATCAAATGAAAACCCCCATCCAAATGATTACCTTCACACCTAAGTGCCTTTATCTCCATTCAATACATTTATTCAGCAAGTAGCTGTTGAGTAATTACTTTGTGCCTAGTTGTATATTAGGCCCTGTAGGAAATTATAAGATATATGACATCATCCCTGCCCTTATGGATCTGAACAATCAATGTGGAAAGGCAAAATGTGCACACACTAAACATTTTTACAGCAAAACGAGGCTGTATATGATTAAGCACCCACAGGAGTGAGTGGAACAGGCAAGTCAAAGATTACTAGGAGCCAATGTGTTTGTGCAAGGCTTCATGAGTTATACATAACATGAGCTGGGGCTTGCTCCAAAAGGTGCAGAATAGCTCGTTCTCCAGGGAAAGCTCTTGTCTCCAGGGTAAGAATTAGCATCCTCTAGATTCAGAGGCTAATATGCCCAGCCTGCCTGGAGTACAGCCTTCTTGTGCTCAGTGGTCAGAAATGAGGCTGGAAAGGAGATAGAGGAAGGATAACAGTGATTCCTAAGTAGAACTTAGGAATTTGGAATTCATCTTCACACACACAGGAGGCAAAAGGATTACTAAGAAGGATATCACAAGATGAAAGTGATTACTTATGTAGTAGCAATATTCAGGGTGGAACACTAGGTAGGAAATTATTATACCAGTGGAACTGTTAGGACATGAGGTCACTGCCAAGAGTGTACGGAAGATGGAAAAAGAAGAAAAAGAATACACTGAGCAGGCGTTCTGAAAGAACACTGTTAAATACATAAAGAAGAGAAAGGTTAACAGTGACTCTGAGGTATCATGCTACAGCAATAAAAGAATGAAGAATTGTTGATTTAAAAAATAATGAATAATGAAGCTAGGAAAGGAAGGACTAGTGGGTTTGAGGTGATGGCAGGGCCTCTAAGCTCAACAGGCAAACTGGAAAGAACAAAGTAAACTTCAGGTGAAAAATAAGGATGTGATCTAGATTCAGATGATACTAGCATAAAAACGATAGAGAGACTACTCCGTATTTCCCCAAACTCACACCTTTTTCCTCCTGGGCACCCAGCTAGATTTCCCTTCCTAGCCTGTTGCACAGAGGTACGGCCACATGGCTGCGTGCTGGCCAGTGGGGTGTGTGCAGGGCTACTGCCAAGCTGGGCCCACATATACGTCCCACCGACTCTCCTCCATTTCCCATCCCCTTCACCAACTGAATGAAATACTCTCGAAACCTAGAAGACTCCTTGAACTTAAAATTTAGCTGGAAGGAGCCGGGAACCCTAAATAACTGCGCAGAATAGAGACACACACACAGATTCCCGTCGGATCTGATGTAAGAAATAGCCTTTAAGTCACTGATATTTTGGATTCTTTGTTACAGCAGTGAACCTACTGTAAGGTTTTCCAAAATAAATCTCTATCCTACAAAACCCCCGATGTTCAAGCAAATCTTATTGCCATCTACAAAGAACCTGCCCACTCCCTCTGTTTTCATTCATTTTATTCATTTTCATTCATACTTCCTAGAATGATTTCCCCCACACTAATCCTTGTCCTTCCTGTTCTTAGTATTTTTGCCTAAGTTTTACGTCCTGTACTAAAACAATTCCTGACTTACCCCAGCTGACAATAGTCGCTGCAATCATTTTCCCAGCCTCACAGCACTGGTGCAAATATCTCTATCCATCTGTAACTGGTTATAACTATGTTTTTATGTTTATTTTATCTGCTATCATGTATCTCCATTTATATTTGTTCCATTAGATTATAAACTCAATATGAACAAAGACTGCGTTTCCTGTTCCCTTTGTAATTTCCTACATGCCTCATATATTGCCCTACACTGTCAGTGCTTCATAAACTCAACTAATTGAAGTTTGAACTTCTACTCGTGTACTTGCACCAGATGCATTAACAACTCACAAAATCTGCATCAATAACATAAACACACACAGTCTTGCAGTGGCACCCTCGTTTATCCAGCATCGCTGGGGAAGAAGCTGGCCCACAGAGTTAATCTTAGCAATCAAATATAATGCAGCATGCAGGAAAATAGAGGCTGGACAACATAGCACATCTACCTGGCATCTGAGCCTGAAATGCTCTCTAGTAAATCTCATTTTGGCAATGGTCATTAAAATAGGTCACTACGAGACATTTGGTAGCAAACAAGTTCAAATTGGTTTACACCTGTTTGACCTGGCAACAACTGGTAAAAATATTTTAAGTTAGAGGCTGTTGACACTCTCCAGGCCCCAACAGACCCTGCTGCCACCAATTCATTCTTTAAGATTCAACTGCATAACATGGCACCTGTGCCACCTCCTCTGTTCCCCTAGCAGAGTGAGGGGCTCCCTCCTTTGTGCTACTAGGTCATTTTGTATAAATGTCAATTCTACACAAGGTAGTGACTGTGGGCTTTCCTATCTACTTCACCCAAACCCACTGCAAACACCTTAGGACAAGGACTGAATCTGTTCAAAGCCCCAGAGCCAATGTAGCATTTGTAGCACACTAAGTTACATTATTCAGGGTATTTTTTTTTTTACCACAAGCAAGAGAAACCCAATCTAAACAAGTATAAGGGGGAAAAAAAGGAACCAAGTAAGAGTAAAGATAATTGGGCCTAGGAAAATACATGATTAACAGATTTTTCCCCAAATATGCAATTTTTAGATCATCTTTACCAAAAGTAAGAAACTTAAGTTTAAATTGTTTATTATTCAAAATATCAAAGGAAATAATTTTTAAAATATACCTGTATTAGGTGAGGGAGATTACAAGGTACACACTTCCAATTACAAAATAAATGAGTCACAGGTATGACGTGTACAATGTGGGGAATATAGTCAATAATTATGTAATATCTTTGTATGGTGACAGATGGTAACTAGACTTATCGTGGTGATCATTTTGAAATATATACAAATATTGAATCACTACATTATATACCCAAACTAACAGAGTGTTGTATGTCAATTATATTTCAAAAACAAACTCACAGAAAACGAGATCATATTTGTGGTTACTAGAAGTGGGGTGTGGAGGGAGGAGGCAGTGGATGAAGACAGTCAAAAGGTACAAACTTCGGGCTTCCCTGGTGGCGCAGTGGTTGAGAGTCCGCCTGCTGATGAAGGGGACACGGGTTCGTGCCCCGGTCCGGGAGGATCCCACATGCCGCGGAGCGGCTGGGCCCGTGAGCCATGGCCGCTGAGCCTGCGCGTCCAGAGCCTGTGCTCCACAACAGGAGAGGCCACAACAGTGAGAGGCCCGCGTACCACACACACACAAAAAAGGTACAAACTTCCAGTTACAAGATAAATAAGTATTAGGTATATAACATAGAATATGATAAATATAATTAACATAACTGCTGTATGTTATATATGAAAGTTGTTAAGAGTAAATGCTACGAATTCTCATTACAAGGAAAAAATTTTTTTTCTATTTCTTTAATGTTGGATATATATGAGAGGATGGGTGTTCACTAAATGTACTGTGATAATCATTTCATGATGTATGTAAGTTAAATCATTATTCTGTACATCTTAAACTTATAGAGTGCTGTATGTCAATTATATCTCAATAAAACTGGAAGAAAAACACACTTTTTAAAATAAAGTAAAAAATATATATACTTGTAATTATTAGAAATAAAACCATGCCAGAATGGAGACATACACTGGATAACCATTTACAAAATGCAACTGTGTTCGACAGAAGTAAAATATTTATAATAAGCCTCATCTAATTCCTCACGGTACTCCTCTTATCAATCAAGGGATAGAAAAGAAGTTCAACTGGATTTTTTTTTTTTTACCACAGTCAATAACTGAAATTAAAGAAGCAAAAATTACTCTTTAAAAATAAGACTTAAAAGCCAACTTTGAGTACCCACTGTGGTCCTCACACTGTATGGGGCACAATGAGTACAAATGTAAATCATATGAAGGGCCAGCCCTGAAGGAGCATACAGTCTACCGAAGGAAAGAGAGAAGGACACTGCTATCCTCGACGCAGCGTGACACAGGCTGTCTTCAGGGCCTAGGAAAACAAGGAAGGGGAGGGAGAATAGCTATCTCCTGGGTAAGTCACACGAGATGGGGATATTTTACAGAGGAGCTGGAATTTCTGCTCTTCCTCAAAGGATGCAGCTGGGCTTTACCAAGAAAGGAGACAGAGGAAACAGCATAAACCAAAGCAGAGAATGGTGAAAAAATACTAAGTGTTTAGGGAAAAGCAACTCTTCCCATATGGGAAGGAGAGAGATCTGGAGGAAGGAACAGCAGGACAGGAATGGGAAATTCAGGTGGCAGCCAGGTTGTGTGGGGTCATAGAGAGAAAGCTGGAGATCCTAGAGCTTCATTCTGTACACAAGGCGGGGGCCAGTGAAAGTTTGCTGGGTTTCTAAAAGTTGAAGTAAAATGCACATCGTATAAAATTAATCATTTTACAGTGAACAATTCAATATCATTTAGTAAATGAGGCATGTAAACACCACCTTTACTAGTTCAAAAATATTTTCATCATCCCAGTAGGGGAACCTATACCTATTAAGCTATTGCTCCTTCCCCTACATCTTGGCAACTATCAATCTGTGTTCTGTCTCCCTGGGTGTACCTCTTTACATAAGTGTAATCATACAGTATGTGAGGTTTTCTGTCTGGTTTTTTTCACTTAGTCCAACATTTTTGAGGTTCATCCACTTTGGTACATGTATCCCTACTTCATTCATTTTAATGACTGAGTAATATTCCATTTTATGTATACCAAATTTTCCAAAATTTCTTTATTCATTTATGTGTTGATGGGCATTAGGGTTGTTTCTACCTTCTGGCTACTGTGAATCGTGCTGCTATGAACATGCGTGTACTTGGAAATGTTTGTGTACCTATTTTCAAATCTTTCAGGTAACGAACCACCAAAGTGTTTCCCACAGTGGCTGATACATTCTTATCAGTGAAAGTTTTTTTTTTTTTTTTTTTTTTTTGGTGGTACGTGGGCCTCTTACTGCTGTGGCCTCTGCCGTTGCGGAGCACAGGCTCCGGACGCGCAGGCTCATGGGCCATGGCTCACGGGCCCAGCTGCTCCGCGGCACGTGGGATCTTCCCAGACCGGGGCACGAACCCGCATCCCCTGCATCGGCAGGCGGACTCTCAACCACTGCGCCACCAGGGAAGCCCAGTTATTGCAGTTTTGATGTACTATGTTTGTCTTTTGCTGAAGGAGAGATATGAGTAGTATTAACCACTCTTAACTCTTTGTTAACAGGATATTAATTTAATATCCTGCGAGTCAGTCTACAAGTATCTGTTTGAACAAAATATTGAAGTACCATGGCATCCCAACAGTATTTACATTTAAGCACAAATACAAGTACTTGCATATTTGTGGTATTCATCACATTGTATTTCAAACAAAATAATAACTATCCCAGTCCATCATCCATACCTCCTTCTCCTCCCTCCCCCAGAGAGCACCCAGCCTCTCTATCAGCTCTTAAGAACTCACTTGGAAAACTCAAAGGAGGCTATCTCTGAAAACTTGCTGGTTCCCTTTCCCTGGGGCAGAAGGTAATTAATTTGACTTAAAAATCTTCCTCTTCGAATTCCTTCTGGGATATGATAAGCTAAGATCCTGTTTATGTAAACAAAAGTGCTTAATTAAAAGCATATCTGATAATATCAGAAAGACTGGAAAGATTCTCATGCCACCGTTTTATTAATCAAAATTTTACTATATCTCTGAAGCCATGAAGATACCTCAGCCTTCAAAAAGGTAACAATATTTTAATTTTCTAATGCTTTTATTTCTTTTTGTAATACTAACTTCCTCTTCATTCGAAATTTAAATCAAGTTCTTTGAAAATTAACTGGAGAGAATGATTAATTTACAGGAGGAAAAAAGGCCACAATCTGTCAGTGAAGTCCAGCACTTCTGCCTGTCAAATGGAAAATAACCCATAGTTGAATAAAAAGTACAAAATGGCTAATAAATGGATCTTTTGTCATATATGATATTATTATCAAATTCAGTGGCCATTTTCAGGTTCAGAATCTTCTTTCCCCTTCGTGTATTCGCCTATGATTTTCTCTTCCACTTCTTGCCTCCTCCATCTCCTGACCCTACACAAAGCAGGGAATTTGATTGTATTTGATTACATTTTTCTTTTAGAATTTCTTACCTCTTGCATTTCCTGACCTATTCTTTAGCCACTTCCATGAACATTTATTTTTTTAGAGTCCCTTTGTTCTTCCTACCCTCAACGCTCTAAAACTGGTCACTCACAAACCTATATCTGCACCCCTGCCCTCTCACACAATTCATACTCAGAATAGTCCCAAGAGAATCATCAGTTTCTTTGCCAAACTAGTTCCACTTCTCAGGCCACCTATTTTGATTAATTGATATCACCATTCTTCTGGTTATGCAAAACTTTTCAGTCATCTTTGACTAATTCCTCTTGTTCATTCTGAATTTAATCAGGATATTATGTATATTTCATATAATTTTTTCAATAAAGATAATTCATTAATGTTTAATGCCTTCATGTAAATGTATACAATAGCTTGTGCCTTTGGGCTCAGAAAATATGTTCACTGCATTCCCTGGCTCCCTGCTTACTCCTAAAACAATAATGACCACAGCAACTTACCTGCTGACAGCGTCGTGTCAGGCTCTCAGACAGGTGTGGTTCCAAGGCCAGAGACAGCCAGTGAGTTGGCCTTTGCTGGTCATCTCCCACTACCTCAGTTCTAGACACTACTTGTACCTGCAGGCTAACCAGTATCATCCTGCATACAGAAATTAAACTGACCTATGAAATGTCTACCATAACAATAAACCATAGAGCAAAACAAGGGCAAAGTCATCATAAAGAAGAAGAATGAATTCTAAGCCACATCAAGATTTGGTTATTACCTGATGACTTAAAAAAAGAATATGAAACTCAGAAAGGGATTAACCACAGATAATACTTAGGAAATGAGAGCCACAGAGACAAATGCTGGATGTGCCCTTCCATGTACTGTACGTGGAGGAGCAGTCTCGGTTAACAGACTTTGAGGAGTCCTGCCCTATTGACCAATCTACAGTCTCTAAGCAGCACAGGGCTTTTACTGTGATTCATCTTATTCCCCTATTCTGATTCCACGCTCACTAGGGGCTTCTGTGTGTCTGCTTTCCATGCAGGAAAAGAATGTTAGGGTCTTGCTAAGATAAGCATTCCATCTGTGTGATTGTATTTCTCACTGTAAATGAATAATTTGGCATTCTGGTTTTACTGGCCGCATGACTGTGGTTAATGTGAATCCACCTGAGAGAGATGGATCTGCCCTGTAAGTGCTGCCACCAGACTTCCGAGTTGGCTGAGTGGCAGACCCTGTGCCAGACACAGTCAAATAACCAGGGCAATAAATGCCTTACTGTGAGGCCTAAAGGGGAATGCAATAGTAAGTATTTTGTAACTAACCCTGAATGATATTTTTTAATGTTGAATACAGGGGATAGCATTTACAATCCAATAAAATTGTTCTGCATTAGTCATGGGATATGATCTGAATGATGCAAATTAAGAGATGGTTAAGTATCACTGAAATTTTTGTCATCTAGTCATTAAATGAACAATGTGTTCTTTTAAATTAATTTTTATTGGAGTATAGTTGCTTTACAATGTTTTGTTAGTTTCTGCTGTACAGCAAAGTGAATCAGCTATATGTATACCTATATCCCCTCTTTTTCGGATCTCCTTCCCATTTAGGTCACCACAGAGCACTGGGTAGAGTTCCCTGTGCTGTACGGTAGGTTCTCATTAGTTATCTATTTTATACATAGTACTGTGTATATGTCAATCCCAATCTCCCAATTTATCCCACCTCCCCTTCCCCTCTTGGTATCCATTAGTTTGTTCTCTACATCTGTGTCTCTATTTCTGCTTTGTAAATAAGTTCATCTGTACCATTTTTCTAGATTCCACATATAAGTGATATTATACGATATTTGTTTTTCTCTTTCTGACTTACTTCATTCTGTATGACAGTCTCTAGGTCTATCCACGTCTCAGGCTGGAGAGGATGTGGAGAAAAGGGAACCCTCCTACACTGCTGGTGGGAATGTAAATTGGTACAGCCACTATGGAGAACAGTACGGAGGTTCCTCAAAAAACTAAAACTAGAGCTACCATATGACCCAGCAATCTCACTCCTGGGCGTATACCCAGAGGAAACCATAATTCAAAAAGATACATGCACCCCAATGTTCACTGCAGCACTGTTTACAATAGCCAGGACATGGAAACAACCTAAATGTCCATCAACAGACGAATGGATAAAGAAGATGTGGAATATTACTCAGCCACAAAAGAGAACCAAATAGTGCCATTTGCAGAGACGTGGATAATGTGTGTTATGTTAATAGTTTTGGATGGTCAGGGGGAAGAATTCTACCTACATTCAGTCTCCACTGCCCTTGCAAGGATACAAGCCAGCACCTTATACAGTTTCAAAGGAAGATGCTACTAATGTTGTTGGGGAAACTATGGCAGATAGAAAGCTAGAAACCAAAGGGCCAGGTATCCCTCAACCTGAGACTCTTGATTCTTTAGAATCAAGCACTGTTTACAATAGCCAGAGGGGATATCAAGAATATCATTCCTTATCACAAAATGATCACAAATACACCTCTATAGGGCCATTTAAAACTATCCTGTACTTATCTCATTGATCCTGACAAGTCTCCAGTAATCAATCTCACCAAGAACAAACCTTGAATCCAAATGTATTAATCCCCCATTAGCTTTGAAGAAACTATACTCACTCCTAGTTTTCAAGTTTTTAATTGGTTACTTCTCTTCAAGTTTATTCCTCTGTCTACTGAATTCACCCACCAGTAGTCTTCCATTGTTACTAAGACGCTCCAAAAACTGGCCATCAGGGAAGGGGAAAATGGTAGCACTCAGACTAATCAATTTTAAGTGCAGGGTTATGTATAGTCACATTAACCCATCTGGAAATTTTTATGCAACAGAAAGAATTGTTTCTGCTACTTATTCATTTTTTTTTGCAATGTTCTTAAATCTTATATTTGATAGCATTGCGTACTTTACAAAATGGTCTCATATAGTTTTTATCATCCAAGCCTCATCACAGACTTGTAAAACTAGATGGGCAGCCATTTCATTCCTGTGTTACTGATGAGAATTAGACCCAGCTTCACATGAGGCCCAGAGGGTTTAATGCATGTCGTATGAACTGCTTTTGTCCCCTTTCTACTACTTCATACTTTCCTAGGTGGGGGTATTGCCCCCTCATTCTATAAAAATTCTATTCTTTCTTGATATTAAAGTGAATGTCCAGTATATTTCTTTTTCCTTGGCATTTATTCTGTTCTCACCTATTTCTCAAAACAAGGTAAACGATAGTAGTTTTTCTCATTTTAAATCAAATCTCCTTTCCCTGCATAGGAGATTCACTTTTGAAAATAAGTGATTTTCCTAGAGCCGAAAGTCCTATAAGTAAATCAGGTACATTTTGGAAGTCAATTTATAAGCATTCATTACTTTGTAGTGTACTGAAGGAAGCTTGCTCACAAAAAATATTCTGTATTAAAGTGCTTCACAGCAACATAGTAGTTTTCTTTTTTTATGTGCCAGGAATTATTCTGAATCCTGGAGATACAAAAATAAATAAGACATAGGATCTTCACTAAAGGAGTCCTGGTCTAATGCAGGTGGGAAGATGGATCACTATAATGCATATGATAATTGCTATTGTGTATGTATGCCCAGGACCTTAAGAAAAACTTACAAGGAGTTCCTAAAGTAGAGGGTTGAGTCAGAAGCAGACACAAAGTTTTGGAAATGTGGGTGTAGCTGCTCAAGAAATTAATAGTAATTTAGAACAAGTAAGTATAGAGGGGACTGAGGAACAAAAGAGGAATGAGATTACAGATGGGTGGCTTTGCATGTCAGGCTAAGGATTATAGGCTTTATTCTGAAAATAAGGAGCCACAGAAGGATTTTAAGCAAGACAGATGTAACAAGAGATATAATACTAAAAATATGAAGATCACTCTAGCTGCTGTGGAGAGAATATAGGAACAGAGGAAAAGCGGAGTCCAAAATAAGTGAGAACATGACAATATCTGCTACTTATTCTTTTGCTTTTATAATAATTAGAGTGCTTCCTATTGTGCTGTATGGTTTTAAAATAGTTACAGCAAGTCAATAATAGTCACTTAAAATGTAATGAAAAAACATAACAAAACAGAAACAGTCCCAGATACTGAGAACAAACAGGTGGTTGCCAGAGGGGAGGAGAGTGGAGGAAGGAAAGAAATAGGTGAGAGAGATTAAGAGATAAGAACTTCCAGTTGCAAAATAAATAAGTCACAGGTATCAGATGTACAGTCTGGGGAATATAGTCAATAACTATGTAATATCTTTGTACAGTGACAAATGGTAACTAGACTTATCGTAGTGATCATTTTTAAATGTATAGAAATACTGAGTCACTATGTTGTGTAACAAAAACTAACATGGTGTTGTTGGTCAATTATACTTCAAAAACAAGCAAACAAAAAAACTCATAGAAAAAGAGATCAAATTGTGGTTACCAGAGGTCAGGGATGGGGGAAGAGGGAACTGGATGAAGGTAGTTGAAAGGAACAAACTTCCAGTTATAAGATGAAGTGCTAAGGATGTAATGTGCAATATGATAAATATAATTAACACTGCTGTATGTTATACATGCAAGTTGTAAAGACAGTTCTAAGAGTTCTCATCACAAGGAAAATATATTTTTTTTTAGTTTTTTATCTATATGAGATGATGGATGTTCACTAAACTTATTGTTATAATAATTTCATGATGTTTGTAAGTCAAATCATTATGTTGTACACCTTAAACTTATACAGTGCTGTATTTCAATTATATCTCAATAAAACTGGAAGAAAATTAAAATAGAATGTAATGAATTGATGGCTAATCTACACATCCATTCAATCGGTCAACAAGCATACACTTATCAAATACATTCGATTGTTTTCACATGCTGGATTAGTCTGCAAATATTTGCATTTCTGCCATCTCACTTTTTAATGGAAGCCCTCAGCCTCAAAACATCCAAAACGGGATTCATTGTCCTCTGGCACAAATCTGCTCATTTTCCTACATACCCCATTTCAGGGAATAAAAACACAATCCACTGAGTAAGAAATCTTTGCTTATCATGACTCTCTCCTTCTCCCTCACCCCTCACTCCCAAGCTGATCCTTTGTAGCTCTTTCAGTTTAATTCAATTCACTGGCACTATGATAGGAAGTACAAAATAAAAGTTCAAAACCCACTGCACAAAATACAAGTTCTAATGATTTCCCAAACTATAGCTTTCCAGGCTTGTTTCCTGTCATATGACTATATGTGTCCAATAACAACAGCCTATATAGATTTCCCTATGGCTTTTCTGCCTCTGTGTATAGAACATCCTTTTCAACTTTATCTACCTGCCTAGTTCCTTCTCATCCTTCAAGATTTAAAGGGCTCCCATGCTCCTGACATTCATTCCTGAGCCTCTACAGTGGGTCTGGTGTCCCAATTCTATGGCACCAGAACATTCAGCACCTGCCTCTTCCACAGCATACATCATGCTAGTTGCAACTACTGCTTTGCACATCTGTCTGTCTCCACTCCTGCCCCTCCCCACACTCGGACTGAGAGATCCTAGATGGCAGGTACCACAGGCAGTTCATCTGTGATTTCTAGCACCCTGCTCAGTAGCAGTTACATAGTAAACAATAAATAAATACATGCTGAATGACTATAGTATGGGAAAGATTTCTATAGGATTTGGGCCATGGGTTTCACAACTGGATATATAAAAAAAATAAACTAGAGGAAAATATAAATTGAAAGATCTTCTTGAACAGTACAAATGAGGTTTGAGAGATTAAATAAACCCTAGAAAAGTTTCAGAGAACACAAGTCAAGTGACATCAGTGGTATAACAGTGAAGACAACAAAAGTGACAGGTGTCCAATCTACTTAGTTATTGGTGGTGCTGCTGTGGTTGGTGATACCCCCGAAGATGACATACCCCATTAGTGATGTAAAACAAAATTCATCCTTCAGGGTCCTAATAAGAAAGACATTATATAAGATTTTTTTCATTCTTTTCATGCAATAACAGACTGGTCAAAAGCTTGAATCCTAAATATGTTTCTAAAGTAGTCAGATTGTTATTCATTACTATATCTTAATCAATCACTGTCAACGTATGGGATGTGTTTGTTTCTATACTATTGACATAAAACAAAAGGAATTACATTTAGATTTTTTTAAACTGAGAATATGAAAGATTACAGAAAACTGTCCTATTGAGTCTTTTCTTTGACAGAGGTCTGCTATGGGCATGGAGAAAAACACAGTCTTACAGAATAAAAATAAACATTTTTTCAGTTAAATGATCACCAGATTAACTATGCCAAATGCTCAACTAGGAATTTTTCCTGTTATTCCCAAAGTACTTTTGAGTGCTATAAACACCTGTAAAATCCCCAAATGCTTTACAATGTACCTAGAAAAATGCAAGCATATACTCATTGTAGAGACATTAATTCATAGAAAAATCTATTAGAAAAAGGAAAGTCAGAGAGGCAGCGACTGTTGAGAAGTAAATGTCTTCAACTCACAGTTCAATTGGAAAACTTATCCAGAAGTATATCAGAGTTATTTGCTTTATCTTCTGTACGTATAAACTTCCCCCTATTCTGTTCTAAATTAAGGCAGCAATGGTCTTGCCCCAAGGAAAAGCCATTAGCAAGCGTGAAGCTATGGCCAAGATACAAAGTGTAGAGTGAAGGGTCATTCCAGTCCCATCACTTTCTTGTCAGTTCTAAAAGCTCAATTTCCAGAAAGAACATACAAAAAGTAGACAGAAGTTGCCTTTTGCTGGCCTCTGTCAACTCTGAGACTCAAGGCCTAGTGAAGTAAAGCAAACTTCTCCCACAAACTCCCCTTTCCTGCTCAAGAGGCATAGACACACTTTGAACTGCCATAGGGCACTCACTGGCCTCTCCCTGTTCAGCCTGCATGCCTCAGTTGTCTCCTTCCTCAGTTTTTCCTTCCAACTAATTAAACAAGGAGGCCATTAGACTGGGGTGGCTCTAATGCCTTGGTAGCTACATAAGCAAACAAAACCTAAGTCAGAGTCATGCGCTGGAATCCAAGAAAGTGAAACGTGAAACGACCAATCACAAACAGCCCACTGGCCTTTCCCAAATAAGGCGACTGCTTAAGCTACAACCATCAAATCATTGTTTGCTCTGTTTCAGTGTCCAATCTACAAAAATACTGCTCCTAGGTCCTGTCAGTGGAGCCCTCCTAACCACCTTCAGTTGGGGCTGCCAGATTCAAATCGAGTCACGCTCAAATCAACTCTTTAAAATGTTTAATGTGACTCAGTTTACCTTTTAACATGATTACTACTTTATGCTATCACTTAACAGAGAACTGCAACATTTAGAGATTTATAATTCTTAAATATAGAGGCAATAAACCACCAAAACAATGACTTCTCCAATCTGATCTGAATATTTTACATTTTGATATATTGTATTGAAACTGCAGTTGTTGAAATTTTTCCAGAACTTCCATTTTCTTCTATTGAACTAAGAATGGAAATTAGTAAGAATAATTAACTTTATAAGGATACTGATAGTTTTTTTTAAAAAAAGAAATACGCTCCTTTTGTATGCTGAACTGTGACAAAATTTTTAGTTGTTATATTAATTAATATGCAGTTTACCCAAGTATTGGGAATTTCATGAAAAATGCTCAAAATAAAGTCATGGTAATACCTAAGAAAAACAAAAAGAAATTAAAGAAAAAATTTTTTGGTGCCGAAACCCGAGTCAAACCAGAAATTAAAATTATTTTGACATACAATTATTTAGTAACTAGTCTTCTAAATTCATAAAACTATATAGTCTAAAACCAAAGTAAAAATTCAGTACTTAAGTCTGTATAATTTTTACAAAATTGACAACCTCTGCTATCCTATTGTTATTATCGTCATTTGTTTTATAAAGACCACAGAACATCTTCTGTTTGAGGAAAAACACTATACGACTAACATTCAAAATCTAATTCCAATTTTAGTATGTCTCTGGTCACTGGAAATAATAACAAAAAACTTCTGTAAAAGTCTGTGCCTAACTCCCCCCTCTCAGGGATCATCTTAATTTTTTTTAATCCATCCTGAAAAATGTAACATTTTTCAAGCAGCTGATGCTTTTAAACATGCTGGACTGGGCTGAGCATTCCTTCGTCCTGATGTCATGCACCAGCATTTGTCTCAGAAGACATCTTTTGTAGTTGTAACCAAAAGGCAAAAGAAATCAGGGCTGTGAACAAGGAGAGAGGGAGAGAGAAGGAAAACTGCTTAGACCAATTCACTGAAAAGAATTCCGACACAAACCTGTATATTTTTAGTCACTCAACGTGCACACTTTTAAAATAAAGCCTTCTAACTTTTATAAGGTATTTGCTTATTTTCACACTATTGGTTTTAAAAATACTCTCTGCTTTATGGTAATGTGTCACAGGGAAGTTAGCTATAGTTTCATGAAAGACGTTTTCATCCCTGACTGGCATCTTCTCAATAGCTGGGGCCCAGGCACACCGCTCTCTTCCCGGCAAGGCCCTCTGCGCTGAAACAGTGCAGCATTCATAACTTATTCTCAGCACCGCGGGGCAGCTCCACAGAAAAGCTTCTCCAACCTAATGGGTTACATCACTGCAAAGTCTTCCACTTGGCCTAGGTGAAAAACATGAATGCATGCCCCATTCATCTCTCCACCTTAAAAAAAATAAAGTAAAATCATAACCACCCTAAGCTAAAGACCTGCATTCCCACAGCCCAGCTCCATCAAAGCTACAACACTGCTCTGACTGAAGCTTAGGCAGTGTTGCTGCTAACTTTCTAAATCGCCACTAACCTTCAAACTAATGTTCACAACTTTTGCCGCTATTTAAAAAGCCCAATAAGATACCAAAAATAACTTAAAATTTTAATGGAAAAGTCTTTGATTGGTGCTAACACTGTCTTTAGGTTTAGGTCACATTTTTAAAATATACTTGACATACAGTCATGGAACCAAAAACCTCACCCTCCCCACTGACATCAACACACATAAATCAAGGCACACAGAGGGTTCCCTTTCTCCTTTCTCCATACTCTCCCTGATGGTCAAAGGAAATCATATGCACCCAAATCTTCCCAGAGTGTGCAAATATCCATGATGCTTTGGAAGGTAGACACTCAGTACTCCATCCAAAACATTTTAAGTTGAAGAAAATACACTGTTTTCCTGTCTCCTCATTAGAATATGCCTTTTAAGCCTGAACCATAATGCATGGCATGAGAACATTTCCATCTTAGTCTCAAAACACAGATATATATATATATATATATATATATACACACATATATTCACACTTGGAGAAAAAAAACCCATTGGTCACATTCTTTTCTCTAAGTCATACAAATGAGTAAGGGCAGGGTATAGCTAATGCTCCAGCCAAAATTTTTAAAAGGCTGAAAAACATTCAAAACCACAGAGGCATACAGACTGCCCCGGGAGGCAGGCAGTGTTCTCCTGCACACGGTTCAGAATACTCAAGGCGGTATCCACGTGGGCTCCTAGGGCTCCTGTGACAACGGCAGCAGCTCCACATCCTTACTGCCTTACTGCTGTCAGTCTGAATGACAAGGGAAAGCCATGTCAATTATGAAGAATCACAGACCTTATAACTAAGGACTCACTCAAAGCCATTTATATCCTTGATCGTGTAAATCCATCCTCGCTCACCAACCCATGACGTGATAGAACTTTACAGCTTCTTCTAAGCTATTTCTGTGCATTATGGAGAATCAAGTTTCCATCCATGTTCAGAATCTGAATCCTAAGCATCCTTGTGAAGTGCTCACAAGTTTGCATTCCTATAAACCCAAGAGCTTTTCTTACACCTTCTCTTCCCCTCAATGATGTGTCCTTTCTTTGGAGTTGGCTGAGTTTTTGTTTTGTTTTGTTTGTTTTTCAAACATAATCCCTAACTTACATACATGAAAAAAAAATATCTTCCCTAGAAAGTCAATGTGGAGATTTCTAAAAGAGGCTCAATTTTTTTTACAAAACATAATATACATTTTGAGCATTAGATAAACACTTTACAAAAAAACAAAAAAAGCATAAACATTAATTCTTGAAATAGTAAAAGTCCCCATTTGCGCAGGAACAGCCGAACATCAACACAGTAGACTTTTTAATAACCAAAGATCCTCTCCCTGTGTTATTTGTGTGATGTATATTTTTTATGTACTGTATATTTCTGGCTTTTCAAAAATGTTCAGTAGCCTCTGGACTGTGTAGCTGTACCTCTCTCCTACAAGACAGATCACTGAAGCCCTCCATAAACTAAGTAAAAAGGAGACACTGGCATATAAAAAAAACCACTGTTACCAAGCCCATCTATAGGATTCCTTTCCTTGTTTCCCATTTTCTTTACCAGTATATATTATCTGCTTGTTTACCTAAGTCTTATTATAAGCATATCTTGCTGAGACAGTATTCTGGCAAGTCATGCCCAGATGGCCCTAATAAACATCAAGTAATAATCATTATCATAATGTAAAGGACTCTTTATGAGAAAATAGATATAATTTGGCCCTCAAATTCTTTACATCTTTATGCAAATTACATCCAGAACTTAACTGGCTGGCAAGGTGATGTTAAATCAGAAAACCTCCCCTAATGCAATCGGCCTTAACAATTAAGTGAGATACTGCATTTTTAGAACATAGGAATGACTACACTGGAACCACATACTTGGTGGCCATTCCTCCAGAAACTCTTTTAGAAGACGGGGCAAAAATTCACAAAATATTCACATGACTAAGGATAATTAACGTCAACCATTTCCACCCTACAAAAGAAAATAGAGCTTCTGTTAAGAATGAACAATAAAGACATTATGTTGGTTCCATTGTTGTTGCTTTTCTTGAAGCAGTTCCCATCTCTAAAAAATATATGCAAACACAACAGTATTCCAGCTATCCCAATGTTACCCAATTTGCTGATAATGTTGTTGGAATAAATTTTGTAAATACTAGAAGAAAATTAAAAACTGCTTCAAATTATTTCCATTCGAAATACAGCACAAGAAAGGCTTAAAGAGAATTGAAACATAGTATTTAGGTAGTTATTCAACTTATATGCCACATCTCCAAAAACTGATGAAGACAAAATGTTGTTCAAAGAGCGCCAGATCGCTGTTATACTTCATCTCTTTCCTTTTTTATATTTACTTAACCCTTCTTAAGCATTTTCACCTTATATAATCACTAAAAAAAAGTGGCAAGATTTACATGGATATCACCCACTCAATCCAAGTGGAAGATCTCTGAAGAGCAGAATGAGGAAGATCCTCACTTGGCTTCTAACTCCATATAAAATTCTAAAACATAGCAGGGGTTAAAACCAAACAAAACTAAAATTGAGCCCTTATAATCCAGGTCAGGGTTACCTCTAAACAATACTCAACTCACTTTCAGAACATGGGACAACATAGAATGTGTTATATATACTGAATCTAGTCAGTGAGGCTCCATTTTAAACCACTGTGTATTAAAGTTTTTCTTCTAAATGAGTTTTCCTGTGCTACACTTGATAATTCTATCTCATTCAATAAGCTTTGATGAATTACATAAATATAGCACAACATCACTAATTTATAGCCATTATTGGAGAAGGAAACCCAAAACATACCATACCGTTTCAGCCAAAGATTTGAATTTATAGTGTTTGGCAAGGACTTTTGGAATGAATACTGGTGTATGTTATTTTTTCATTTATAAAGGGAAATATTCCATTCAAGATTATTGTTGAAAGAGTTAAGTAAAAAACCTACAATGCCAGATAGAAGTGTTCATCTCAAAAATGAATGCTTGAATATAAGTCAGTGCCCTGTTCCCTGAATATTGGGAATGTAAACAGGTTATTCTAGCAAATCATTCCACCATTATAAAGTATACACACACGCACAGTATTTGGTGGAGTAAATTGTGGGAGAAGTTCTATAGTCTAAAGGAAAATACAAAATTTTGCAAAGAAAAAATTTTCAAGTTTGTAAACTCTACAAAATACTCTAAGAAAGACAGAACTTAAGGAATTTCTTTGTCTTTGATGGAAAATATATTCAATATAACTACTAGTTGAGGACAATGAAAATCTTCCTCCATATCTTTGTGTAATAGCGAAATGCTATTCAAACATCTATGGTTCTGTATGTTGAAAATTGTTTTTCTTTTCTAATTACACCTAAAAAACAAATTGTCCTTTCATCTTCACTTAGGATAACTTATAATTACATACCATGCTGCAAACTACTACAAACGGCCAAACCAGACACATATTTCTGGTACAGCCTCAAACTTTCAAATCATTCCCGCCACTACAGGACAATAAATGAAAGCTGCAAGTTACCCAAAGCTTTATTTCAGCCAGTAGTTTCAGCTGTGCCTCCACCATCTGAGTGATACTAGCAGGTGGGAAATTGAGTGATTTTGGTTTCACTTTCTTTTTTCCCTCTATCCTACCGTTAGCAGTAAAATGCCCATTGAAGGATGCATATAACGTAGTGGACAGATGCAAGGGACCATGCAGAAGATAAGCATATAGAATTTAGGAACTAATCGGATTTGAGGAGGAGGAGTTTGTCTTAAATACTGCCAAGTATTGAGCATACATAACCTAAGTAAAAACCTGAGGTGAGATGTTAATTACTTAAGGAGTACATACAGAGAGAGGCGTTATTTTAAGGGGTATCCTATTTTGGAATTTGAAATGCTGGGTTGATACCTCGAGGGAGGAGAAAGAAAAATAACACAGAAACTGAGATGAGACATGGGGAACAAAGATGCAACGTGATGGGCCATGGGCATAGAGCTGCTATTTGACACCCTAAGAATGGATGAGATCAGCTAGGGAGAAAGTACAAACAGAAGAGAAACTGGCCTGGGATTATCTGCATTTGTGCAATCAAGAGTTGAGTATGCTTTCGTTGTGCCCATCAAGACAGTATGCTGCTGAAGCTCTTACTACCATCCCAATGAAAATAGTGAAATAATTTTTCACTTAGTGAAATAATGAATAGTGAAATAATGTGAATAATAGTAGTGAATAATAATAGTGAAATAATGTGCTGCTGTAAGTACGCCTGAGAAACATCTATGTGATACCTTAAGGGAATCCTTTATGGCTCGATAAAAAGCTCAGCAGGATTTATTTTTAAATAGTCAATGTTCTGAGTACTTTTCTAATCAAAAGAACATACTATTTTTCAGTAAGAATAAAAATGCCTGAAAATTTTAATGTAACATATAATTTATATAGTTTCTCATCAAAAAATTTACTGAATAGAGACACAACTGTGCTTAAGATGGATCCCATTAAAAATAATTAAATGGCTGCCACATTTCACCTCAGAGGTGGATTCATTTCCATACTGGACTCGAAGATCACTTTCTGTAAAGTAGTCTCAAGATGCATGTTCCGTTTACAAAAGCTCTTCAGATGAAAGATGTTTTTGCAAATGCAAAATATGAATTATTGTCATCATCATCATTTTTATTGTGCTCGGCATGTGAATGGATTTTGCATCTGGTGGCTCTAAGGTTTTACCACAGCAGGGGTGGCTGGGATAAAATCGAAATTCCTAAAGGAATACTGTAATACTAATACTTGGAACCAGAGTGACATCCAAGAGGGATAATGACTTTCTGATGAAGCGAGCAGCTCCTCCGTGGTAAGAAGAGAAACGCCAAACCCGGAAGCTGGTGCAAACTCACTGCTAACTCCTGGCTGAAAGTGGATAATAAGTGGCTGCAGGCATTTCTTAGTTCTCCTGTGTGAACCTCTAACAACAAGAACCACTACAGGCCACAGTGCCGAGGAGCTGAACAATTTGAAAAATATGTGTGTGTTTATGTGTGTGTGTGTGTGTGTATATATATATAGATAGATAGATAGATAGATAGATAGATATGGCTAAAAAATTAAATTGAAATACTATTTTCTAAATACCTTCCACAACATAAGTGGCCTGTATCTTCTTTCAAGACAGAGTATCAGTTTATTTCAAATTTAGAGATACTGGCCTTGATTCAAATTCATGGCAGTTATAGAAACCAATGTTCCGTGCCTTGATTCAGGTGGCAAGCATTAAATCTTTTTCCGGCTGTCATGCAACAACAACTTTAATACAAATTAGCACTGCCAAACTCAGTTTTTCTGGGCTCAGAGGTCCTTGATGCTACTCTGTGAATTTTATTCAGACTTTCACATGAACTGTGCTCTTCCGAAATGGTAGCATCTGAGAAGAAAAAGCTAAACAAAAAAAATACAATTTAATTATTCTCAATGTATTCTAATTTACAGCTCATTACAAAAAAAATTAATATCCCCCTTTTTATTTTGATTAATGTGAAACAACCATTATGTCATACAGGAGAGTGTTCTTAAATGCAAATTCCGATTCTTATCACTGCAGTTCTCCCTTCAAGCTGTTTACATTGAATAGAGACCTGTCAATCAATACTAATTCAAAAATACAGTGCTTGTGTTAGTATCTCATGGTTTCTGAGTCAAACCTTTCCAAAGCTCACAACCATGGGAACAACAGACCAAAATAAAAGAGCCACCTCTTCTCACTAGATAGGAAAACTCAATTAACTCTGAACCTGACACTCCCAAACAACTTTGGGATGACTTCCAGCAAGGAAAGTTCTGTCCGAGAAACAATATTTCAAGTTAGGAATGGATTCTTCTTGTTTCTCAAATTGTCTTTTAATTAAGACACCCCAGGGAAAAACATAGTGATAAAGTACTTAGTCTTAGCTTCCAGGTCTCTGGATGTGTGATATGTTCAAAACCATGATCCTCTGGCAAAATTTTAACACTCACAGAAACTCTATTTAGCTGCTTTAGAACGGACATAATGTCATTTCTTTTCTTAAAAAAAACGTTTCTGACAAGTCCGTTGGTATGATACTAAACTCACCTCCTGGTTTAGTAGCAGCTTTCACTTAATAACCACCTCAAAGCCCACAAATTGGGCAATGTAACACAAAAAGAATCTCATTCCGAACTTTGGTTATGTAGTTTTACTCTTTCTTGACCTGAGAAATTCAGGAACCGGTATTTTTAGACTGGTGGAAAAAAAGTTTAAAAAATGAGACTTTGGGGGAAAATGTGATTCCCTCAAATGTTATATTTAAATACCTAAAACAGAGAAAATTATGTTAGGGTGCCTTTAAAACCACGATGTATTTAAATACCTAAATAGAGCAAATTATGCTAGGGTGCCTTGATATATTGCAGCCCTCAGACCCAAGGAAGGAGATGTCACCAATAATGGCCCACAGACATGTATGGTCTTCTTAAATGGCCTTAAATATTGTGAAGATGTGAAGTACAGGAGAGTGGTATCAGAGAGACACTGACTCCTTACTACTCATCTGACTTTTCGACTGAAACCTTTACTCTCTGAGCCCTAGTGTTCTAAATTGTAAAATGAAAACAATAGTACCTACCTCAAGGAATTTCTGCAAGGTAATCGTTGAGAAAACGTGTCTAATTCAGTGATGCACACAATATTCACTAAATAACTGTTAGTTCTGAATCTTAACTACACAGCAAACAGTGAAGTGGGCATTAGCATCCCCATTTTACAGAATAAGAAACTGGGACTTGGACAGCGCAACTAGTTTGTTGGAGGGCACACAGGTTTTAAGCGGCAGAGCCAGATGTTTTAGAGGCAAACAGCAGTAAGCAGAATAATAACTAATATTATTATTAGCAAACATTTATTGTGTTCCTACACACTACACTAAGCTCTTTAAGATGTTATCCAGTGTAATCTCCTAAGGACCCTATGAAATTCACACTATTATCCCCAATGTTATAGATAAGGAAAAAACTGAGGCTCAGAATATTTGAACGACTTTAAATCACTCAGCAATTATTTATTAAGTCCTTATGATAGTCCAGGCATGGGGGATACAAACACGAGAGGACAGACAGGATTCTTGACCTCTTAACTTTCCAAAATCACACCTAAACAATCTTGAAAGGTTGTCACCTTAGAGACTGAGGAAGACATCAATCTAAAACTGAACGTTGTCATTACCTGACACTTAGGGAAAAAAAATAACCAACCATTTACAGACCTCTTCTCCTTAATCCATCCAACATTTCTCTAGTACACAAAATTTTTATCATTTCCACTTTAAAGTGAAATACAGAAATATTAACAATATTGGATCGAAGGATTAAAAAGAGGTTTCAATAGAACATTTCTGAGGGATTGGAACCTAGACACCTAGTGAACCCATCCAATGCCAGAGACCCAGTTCCCTCCACGAAGAGTCTGGGGGGCCCTCCTTCTACCCCGCCTTCTATTGCCCAGATCTATACACAGCTAAGATTTATATACACAAACTCCACGACCCCTTCCGACTTCCTATATATGAGACAGAAGCTCCTGGCAGGACCACCACTTTGCACAACTCGGGGTGGGGGGCATCATTTGCTTCAATTACAAGGGAAATCATGCTCTGTGAGCTGTACAAGGCATGGCCCTGGCCCCAGCTATGTATTTGTGCTTTTCCTTTGGAGTAAGGTGACATGCTTGTTTTCCCCAAAGTGGTCTGTGCCCACCTCAACTCCTAGCTTCCAATCTTACAAGAGTCAAAGCAGAATATACACACCCTGCTCCAGGTGCACAGAGCCTCTCCTTCAATGTACTAGCTGAGTGATTCTTAGCAAGTCTTACCACCTCCCCAATTCTCCATTTCCTCATCTGTAAATGTGATAATAACAATAGCACCCAACTCAAATGGTTATTGTAAAGATTAACTGACAGAACAAAGTACCTAGCACAGTGCCTGGCACATGTGGCCTCAATAAATATTATTAGTGTTTAATTATATTTATTAACACAATATTATAACTATTTTACCATTCCTCTCCAATTCACCCAGACCCATACAATAATACTTGTGAGAAATACCAGGAAAAATAGCACTAAAAGAAGAGATACATTTTTTAAATGAGACCCCAAAATAGATTTCAGATCTCCAGACACTGCCTGTGCTGTGTGGCTACTAAAAGAATGACAATATTGACACAAACTGTTGAAGTTTTTCAAGCCAGCGATTTTGTGTTTTTTTTTCTCCTCTATTGACAATTCAATTGACTAAATAGATTAGGGGTGTGTGTGTGTGTGTGTGTGTGTGTGTGAGAGAGAGAGAGAGAGAGAGAGAGAGAGAGAGTGTGTGTGTATGTGTGTATCAGAGACAAAACTTATAAAAAAGTAATCATGGTCTTACGTCTAGAAATACCAACTAGAGGAACCTGAGTTAGAAAATCATGGCCATCTTTGGAGCCTACAGTCTATTGTAAAGCACAGAAAATATGAGGAGGCAAAATCTTGATGCCTGCCCCAAATAAGGGAAGTGAAAAGTTGACCTAACAGACTATATATATAATTATGGTGATAATCGGTGTTTTCAGCTGTTGTAATCTAAAAATATCTTTAAAATAAATTTTATGCTGTGACAACAGTGACTTTTTTTTTTTTAACTTGGAGAGATGTACTTGATAGAAAAGAGTCTTCTGAGAACAGAAGAGAAGGAGCTAACTCAAGGACCAAGGACAAAGGATGAGTCGTGTCTCTAGAAAATCCACATTTACACTCATCCACCCTTGAGTCTCTGAGTGTGCTGTGACTAGACAGGACTATAAATGCTTGACGTGATGGCCATAACCTGATAGATGGAAGTTACCTTGATTCTTCTCTTTTCACTCTTCGGTGGGGGCTGTTTAAATAAAGGTGTCAGATCAGATAATTAACCATAGTACGCAGATATTTCTCCCTGACATAGATTGCAAAGCCCTTTCCTCCTCTCAGTCTTCAGGTATGGTCTGTGTATATGTATATACTAACAAAAGAAGCATTGACTAATGTTGATATCTAAATGAAAAATGATTAAGGAACAGTAAACTCTTGGAAAGAACAGGAAAGAGGTGTGGAATTGGGCCTGGTAAATCATTTAAAGCAGCAATCTCCAAACTTCTTTGATCGTGCACCACTATCAGTAAAACATTTTCTAGAATCGGTCTTTAGCATGCATGTACCATTTATAAATATGTACAACTGTACTAATATTGCATGTATGTTACAAAACAGAGACAAGAAATAAAATTTTAAAGGCAAAGTTTAAAAAGGAATATAAATCAAAGTTTCATTATTTTCTTCCTGAACCAAAATAGGTCTTTCTGCAAACCACTGGAGTGAGCACATCCCATTTGGAGACCCTGATTTCAGAGACAAGGAACAAGTGAGACACACAAAGACCTAGTGTGAGAGCTGTCTTCTCACTTGCCCCCTACCACCTCACTTACTGTCTACATGAATGTTTCTTAAAGTGGAGTCCAGGGGCCACCTACATCAGAACTGTCTGAAGTACCTGGAGATTCCCAGTCTTCATTCCTGCCTGATTTAATCAGTAGGTCTGTAAGCCTTCATGTTTATCAAGCTTTCCAAAGAATTTTTATGCACGCTAATGTTTGAAAGCCCTGATGTGCATCGATCCCCAGGAGCTGACTGCCTTTGCTCCTTCCTGTTTGTGGTCCCCAAGGAGGTCAGAAGAAGGAAAAGTCTAAGGTTAGAGTGATTCTGGCAAAACACACACAAACAGAACCGCCACCACTACCATCACAGTCACCATAACAGCAAGAAAAAACCTCCAAGAAAGAAAATCACTTTTAAGAGGTAGAAATGCTGTCAAAACTGCAGAGCTATTTGTTGGTATCAACCCTCCATGATCTGTTGAATTTTTAGTCTTCCTTTCCTATAAAGTACTTTGCATTCCTCCACTAAAAATATTACCAAAGTTTAAAAATTAAAACTGATATAATATGAATATACTAAGATATGGTGTATATATTTTTGCTCCATCACACTGGTTCAGTGATTTAAAGACAGCAAAGATGCTCCTTTGTAAATCTCTGCTGTTGTCAACAACAACAAAGGTGACCATGACCATTTGAAAGAAATAATGGAAATAAGACCCTTCTAGAAACTGAAAGAAAAAGAAACAACCATATTTCCTCAAAAGAA
Organism: Globicephala melas; assembly: GCF_963455315.2. NCBI lineage: Eukaryota > Metazoa > Chordata > Mammalia > Artiodactyla > Delphinidae > Globicephala > Globicephala melas. The sequence goes on along the minus strand of NC_083315.2, from coordinate 112,256,424 downwards.
GACAAAGAATCACCCAGGTGTTGATACAAGTTCTCTAGGCTGGTGATATTAAAAGACTTGGTCTGGAGGCAAAAGGTTCTTTATTTAAATACCCACATCTGTTAGAAGTCTTTAATTTTTCAAGTGCTTATTACAGACTTCTATGTCAAATTTTGCTAGTATGGTACAGTGGAAAACTATTCTACCAGTATCATCCTCTAACTATAGACAAATGTAGAGATCATGATTGATTACCTACTAAATTCTGACATTATTTTATTGATCAAACATCCTTCTCTATTTACTCTCATTAGAAATACTTTTTAAAACTTCTTTAGTTTGTTCTTTTGTGTTATATCTGGGTTTTGTTTGGTTTTAACTTTTTTAAGTACCTTCCTTCCTATATAATTTGGATGATATTGTGATAAATAAGGGTGGCCATGTGGCACTGATCTGATCACTGAGATGGAAGCTTGGCGCTTCTGGGAAAACCTTTCTTTGCTTTTCTGATAAAAAGCATGAAGGTGGCTGTCCCTCCACAAGCCCTCACCCTTTCTGTCTTGAGTGCAGCCATCGTGGAGCTGCAGTAGCTACCTTCTAATCATGGAAAAGAAACCAAGAGGAGCAAAGGTGAAACCAGCTCTGTCTTCTTTAGGCTGTTAAACGAACACCAATAGTCACCTACCTCTGTACTTGTCATTATCTTAAAAAAAAAATAATCTTTCTTTTTCTTCATTAACTTCCAAAATCGAGTCCAAACGTCACCAAATATTTGAATTATTCTCACTCTTCTGAACTAGTAAAGCACTCTATCTGTATAAAGTCTCATCATGTTTTTATGTGTTATTATGATGATTTTTTTCCCACTGGGAGGTGAAGTTCTTGAGGGTGGAGGTCCTATTTCATTCATCTTGGCTCCCCACAAAGCACTCAGCAGAGTGACTAGCAATCATACGTATTTAGTTTAATATTTATTGAATGAATTTATTGATAATGAATGATAACCTCCTTTGTCACTTAGACAACAATAATCAGACTCACAAATCTCCTTATGGAAATGGCTCCTGTGTAGACTGTATTTATATACTCTATATGGATATAACCATTCACTCATTCATTCCTCAACATTAATCTATTAATCTATGTGCAAGGCAACATATTATATGCCAAAGGAGCAGAAATCCATTTGATATAGTTTGTGACTTCAAATAAAGTAATTTATTGTAGAAAATACATGTTCACTTAAATTATGCCCTGTGGCCTATTTCAGATGTCAGCACTTGAAAGGGTTACTTAATCTGGGTATCCCTGCTATAGAAGTGACGTTCAAAATTCAAGATATACTTGTAGAACTAAAACAGATTTTCGTTTATAAGCAATTTCAAACTCACAAACAAATGAAATTCTAAAAGTATATTTTTATAGGAAACCTGGAATACTTTTTCAAACAAATCACTTTTTAGATTATGGTTAGATATCTGATCAGCCTCAGATGCCTGTGTAACCTTAATGTGGCAGAATTATGGATCAAATATTCCCAGCACAAACACTAGGTCAGTGAAAAATGAAATTAAAAAATTAACTCAACCCCACGCTACCCCACTCCTCGTTTGGGTTTGGAGTTAGCTCAAGGCAAAAACTCCAAATAGATGAATGTGTTCTTAGAATCTTTCCTTCCTTTAGAGTCTTCTCTTGCCTACATACTAAGCTGAAAGTGCCTTTATTCAAATCTTAATAACCACTCCCCTTCTTGTATCACAGAAGGGTCCCTAACCATCATCAAAACCATTACCTTTCCCACTCTAACTCCCCAAGCAAAACTCTCTTTACTTCAGGTAGAATAAAGAAGGCAATGTGATCACACTAATTTGCAAGGGTGCTTTCCGGAAGTATCTGCCTTGTAAAAAGAGAGCGTGTGCTACCCTATCCCATCACCATCCCATCACCCATCAACATGAGGTGAGCATTTCAGGTAAATCAGGGCAGCAGTTTTCCATCATGTGGGGGAGGCTTTCTTGAAACAAGTCTGGAATGAGCTGACTTTGGGGGTGAGCTTCTCTATCCTAACCCTTCTATCACTTCTCTTTCCCATTCCTGGACTCACAGTTCTCAAGGGCCCTTCTAAAAATGTATTTTATTCAACAAAGAAATATGAAGGATCTACTATGTGGCAAAGTGTTGCTTTTTACCCCTTTTCCTACAGTAGACAGAGCAGGGATTTTAATAAGGGAGAGAGCAATGGCTGAACAGGGGCAACCTGTTGGATTTATTATGGGTCATTTGAAATTTGGGAACCATCCGTACTTAAGGGGTTGAAGACTAATTAAAACAAAAATGTGACTGTAAGGAGTTTAACTGTTCTTTCCTGCTGTAGACTTCAGCAAAGTCTATGCATGCATGCGTGCGTGTGTGTGTGTGAGTGTGTGTGTGTGTGTGTGTGTGTGTGTGTGTGTGTGTCACTGAGTAACCATGATCTTTAGGAATCTTCTAAGGCAGTAATGGATATAAACTATTTTCAGTATTTTTTTTAAATCTGAGGAAAGTCTTACATTTGTTCTTAAATAAGGCTGAACAAGGTAACTAAAACATCAAGTTTCTTTGATTTTAACTAGTATTACATGGTCAGTGTTTACTACACAGCATATCTCAGGCTGACCAAGGGTCCCACTGGTAGACATCTATCAGTAACTAATAAAGAATGGCAAGACCTGAATACATCCTAATAAGTGCTGTTTACAAGATTAAAATATTTCTAAACGGGTCTGGAATGAACATAATACTTTGGGTCCTTGGTAATGAAAAGTCTGGAAAACACGATCATAAACTTCATTACAATAGGAACAAATTGAGGAAATAAATTACATTCCAGAAAAGTTTACATGGATATTCGTCATCAATTGATGAGGCAGTCTACACGAAAAAATTAAAATGTGATCTGAAATGGAGCTCATTTTAATGGAGAAGTAACAGATATTATTTCTTCTATTTTTCCTGCTGAAAGTTATAACTATTATTTTTAAGTTACTTTCACCTGTAAACGTAGACATTTTTAACAAATATTATTAAATATTTAATAAATGTTGCCCCTAGGAATTGAAGATAACATTATACCTGGAAAATAATTTTCAGTCCTATTTTTTAAAACTGATCCATTTCATGAAAGATGTCTTAAAAGCCATATACTTTGTTAAAGATGATGCACAAATGATAAGCCTATAAAGAAAAACAGAAATCATTTTCACAGAAGTCCAAATCATAACTACCACAGGGAGGAGGGGGAGTGCACACTTCTGGGTGGCCATTTCTGTGATGGTAATAGTATCTGTCTTACCCTGGGTAGGTGTTATGTTCAAGTCCTAACCCCCAGTACCTCAGAATGTGACCTTATTTGGAAACAGGGTCTTTACAGATATAGATATGGTCATTAGGACGGGCCCCAATTCAATATGACTAGTATAATTATAAAAAGGAAAAATTGGGGAGGACACCACGCGAAGATGAAGGCGGAGATGGGGGTGCTGCATCAACAAGCCAAGGAACGCGTAAGATTTCCAGCAAACCACCAGAAGAGGAGAGAGGCAGGAAATGCATTCTCCCGCGCTATCCTCAGAAGGAACAACCCTGCCTTCACCTTCATCTTGGACTTCTATCCTCTAGAAGGGTGAGACAATAAAGCTCCTTTTTTTGTTTGGTTTGGTTTGGTTTGGGGTTTTTTTTTTGTTTTTTTGCGGTACGCGGGCCTCTCACTGTTTTGGCCTCTCCCGTTGCAGAGCACAGGCTCCGGATGCGCAGGCTCAGCGGCCATGGCTCACGGGCCCAGCCGCCCAGCGGCATGTGGGATCTTCCCAGACCAGGGCACAAACCCGTGTCCCCTGCATCGGCAGGCAGACTCTCAACCACTGCGCCACCAGGGAAGCCCAAAGCTCTGTTGTTTAAGCCACCCAGTGTGTGGTGCTTTGTTACAACTGCCCTAGAAAACGAATACAGTAAGGTAATTATTTTCTATAATTATTTTTAAACTGTATATACATACGTTGTATGGACTTTTCTGAAGTACGTTAATTTTATTTTTTTATTTTTTATTATTAATTTTAATTAACAATAAAAAGTCAAAATAAATCCCATTCCTTTTGCAAAGGTAAGAAAGAAAAACATGAAACTCTACACAAGAATCAAGACAGACATATTAGGTTAGGTCTCTGGGCTGGATAATTAAAGAAGTCATGGAGCTTGAGGGTAAGAGAACAGCCGAAGGCAGCAACAAAACCGTGAGGACGCATATTTTGCCTTTCTTCAAAAACTGAGAACGTTTAGATGTTAATCTATTTCTAACCTAGGACAAATTGATAGAAGAGAATCAAAATCAAGTTCTGCTGTTATACCACTGATGACTTTTGATTCCTTTTAACCTGTGTTTTAAAATGTCCTTCCCAGGTTTATAAAATCATTTTTATTAATAGCCAGATATCTAAACGTCTTTCAAAATTTTAGTTCCCACTATTGCAAATGCCCTCTAAAAACAGTTTTAATTTCATGTCTCATTCAACCTACGTGCCTGTGTCTCTTTGCTCTTCTCAATTAGCCTCATTATATTAAGTTATTAGTAACATGAATTTCCTTTTACATATTTAGTTATAAGAGGCAATTCCACCTGATATTCTTTTCTAAATTATGGTGGGGCACAAGAATTAATTAATTTCTAATGCATCTTTTCTTTAAAAATGTTTCTGAAAATAAACACTTTTTTGTCTACACATCTACTAATTCCACTATCTACCATTTATTTTTCATCACCAGGATAAGATTTTTGCAACTAGGATCTGCAAGTTTACAAGGCTAATATTAATCTTATTTTACAGATAAGAAAGCTGAGATTCAGAAGTGGCGCAGTGGGAAATGGGAAAGCAGACATTAAAATCTAGCACCTATAGTCCTTCCATTACAAAAAAGTTTTTTTTAGTCTGATATAACAAATTCCATCTAAACCTACACATTCAATTCAACAAAATCACCAAGGTAGGAAGAGAATTTGGTTCAGACTCTTTTTGGGACACAACATGGGCAATACCTTCTCATAAAAGCTTTAAGACAAATACTATACGATATCACTTATATGTGGAACCTAAAAAATACAACAAACTAATGAACACAACAAAATAGAAGCAGACTCACAGATACAGAGAACAAACTAGTGGTTACCAGTGGGGAGAGGGAAGTGGGACGGGCAATATAGGGGTAGGAGATTAGAGGTACAAACTATTAGGTATAAGATAAGCTACAAGGATATATTATACAACATGAGAAATTCAGCCAATATTTTATAATAACTATAAATGGAGTATAACCTTTAAAAACTGTGAATCACTATACTGTATACCTGTAACATATAATATTGTACATCAACTACACTTCAATTTAAAAAAATCTTTAGGACCTTATTGGTACATTTTTTTTCCTAATGAAATAGTTGTTGTGGAATCAGCCTCCAGGATGGTTCCCAGTAATCCCTCACCTCCTTGCATTTCACTTTGTGTAGTTCATTCCACACTGTAACAGGGTTGGTCTCTGTGACCAAGAGAATATGATATGACACTTCCAAGTTTAGGGTCTAAAAGACTGCAGCTTCCATTTAGGGTCTCTCCTCAGACCCTCTCTGTCTCTCATCACTCAATCTGATGTAAGCCAGTTGCCACTGTAAGGACACTGAGGCAGCCTAGGGAGAGGTCTAGGAGGTGAGGAAATGAGACTTCCAGCAATATGCAGCAAGGACCTGAGATCTGCCAACAACCATGTGAGCTGAGCCACCTTGGAAGTGAGACTCTAGCCAGCGTTTGACTGCAATCTCATGAGAGACTCTGAGTCAGAACCACCCAGGTAAACACTCCAAGATTCCTTTCCCTCAGAAACTGCGTTAGATAATAAACGTTGTTATATAAGTGTACTGGTTATGAAAAGTAATGTGATTTAAAACTTGAAAATGTACCATTTTTATACTTTATTATTGGATTTAGGAACCATGTAATCCATAATTATATTCCAAGTATAAAACTGGTAAACTCATTGACATAATATAGTTTAATACATATATAAGACTCCAACCTGGATCATCCTAAGAATTTTAACACCAATGATTCAAATCAAAACATTTTATATACACTTACATTATATGGCACATATATTAAAATTTTTTAAAATACTGTTAGATTTTCACACCTGCCATTTCTTTATGCTTCTCTAATCACACTTTTTTTATATATAAATTTATTTATTTATTTTGTTTTTGGTTGCGTTAGATCTTCGTTGCTGAGTGCGGGCTTTCTCAAGTTGCGGCGAGCGGGGGCTACTCTTCTTTGCGGTGTGCGGGCTTCTCATTGCGGTGGCTTCTCTTGTTGTGGAGCACGGGCTCTAGGCACGCGGACTTCAGTAGTTGTGGCTCGTGGGCTCTAGAGTGCAGGCTCAGTAATTATGGCGCACGGGCTTAGTTGCTCCATGGCATGTGGGATCTTCCCAGACCAAGGATAGAACCCGTGTCCCCTACATTGGCAGACGGATTCTTAATCGCTGTGCCACCAGGGAAGCCCTAATTACACCTTTTTAAACGTACAAACTCCTTCTCTGGCAGATTAAATAGGCTACCTGATTTACAACAGATGCTCCCATGAAATCTTCAGGATTTCCTCTACTCATATGGAATTTTAAATGTTTTCATTGAGATATTTCCTTCTCTTCTATTTACAACACAATATACGTACATATGTAACAACTGCATTTTTTAACTTAAATAAATAGTCAAAATAATGGGGTGCAGGGAGAAGTTCAGCACATTTACTATAAAATATCTGGTATATCAGACAGGAACCTGGGATCTGGAATCCAGGGGACCTGGGCTGGAATCCTGACTATAAAATTTACTAGCTGTGTGACCTTAGGCAATTTACTTAACCTCTCTGTACCGCTGCATCCTCATTTATAAAATGGCAACAATAACACCTATCCCATAGGGTTGAATATGGAATGAATAATGCACAGAGTCTAGAATAAATCAATGATGTTTGTCATTTTTTAGTGTTGAAAAAAAAGTAAAACAAAAAGCTGAAAAAAATTTTCCAGTTGGGGACAATATTGTTTTGGAGTAGTCATTTTGTCCATATTCCATCATTATTTTTATAAGTGTGATCACTTTGGAACTCACATTTTAGTGAAGGCAAAATAACTATTGTTTGAACACAATTTTCAGGTATATCGAGGAAGAATATACAGTGAAAAACTGCATCTTCCATTAATGAATGGCATCTCAGACCCCCCAAACCGTAGCGCCTCCCCAGTCTATTTTTCTTTTTTCTGTAACAATAACAGAAGTCCTAAATACTAGGATTTTTTATGCCATGCAATTTTCATATTACTTGGTATTTATTATGTAGAACTTTATAATCTACAAAGCATTTTCCATGCATTATCTCACTGAATCATGTACTAAGTTCTAGCTACATACTGAATATTAATTTCAAATATAAAATTAATTTAAACATCAAAATGGGGAGCTCTCTCCTAACTTCAAAGTTGATCACAGCACCAAAGACTGCTTCTGTCTCTTAAATGGTTCTTCCCAGGGAAGGAGATGGGCTGGCTGGAAGCTGCGGGCCACCACATCCTTAAGTGTGCTTAGGGATTCAGTACACCCTCCTCGGTATCAGCTATACAAGTCATACCCACTCCATGCCCTCTCCCTGCAGTCAGCACTTGAGGTAAAAGGAGACCATTCTTCGAAAAAGCTGAAGAACCCAGTTTCAAAGTTTCTCTCTTCTTTTTTTCCCCCACAAGTTGCTTTGGAACAGCCTGAACCATTATCCTTTTTAGCAGCTCATTATTTCAGTTTAATGTCCTTATCTGCTGTCTTCTCTCCATTCGGCAAAGCTCCTCTTATCAAATGTTACTCTGTATTTAAAATCTAAAAGATAGCTAACATGGGGTTTATTACAGAAAATACAGAAAAGACCTGTTTTGCCATTATTTATTTGCATTCAGAACTGCCTGCATTTTTAAAGCAACTTCTTTAGCCCCAGAAAGTGTCGGGGTTTTTTTTGTTGTTGTCTTTTTGTTTTTTTGCGGTACGCGGGCCTCTCACTGTTGTGGCCTCTCCCATGGCAGAGCACAGGCTCCGGACGCACAGGCTCAGCAGTCATGGCTCACGGACCCAGCCGCTCCGCGGCATGTGGGATCTTCCCGGACCGGGGCACGAACCCGTGTCCCCTGCATTGGCAGGCGGACTCTCAACCACTGCGCCACACAGAGAAGCCCGAAAGTGTCGTTTTTATCATTAAATTCTATCTAGACTTTCTTCAGGATCATCACCTATCATCACTAACAATGAGAAAAGTCACTGGATGGTACCCATTTAAACAATAAATAGTTTTCAGAAGGGAAGGAGATGAAGAAATCTTGAATTAGAAGGAAATATGTACTTTAAAATTGTGATATAAATTCCTAAACTTTAGTATACTTTTAGATTTCATATAATGCTGGTAATCTATCTCTTGTTAATGCTTGCATTTAAAACAGTTCCATTTATAAATACAAACTCTTCTTAACATTTTTCATCATTTAGTAATCATTTATTTTTTTTATTTTTTTGTGGTACACGGGCCTCTCACTGCTGTGGCCTCTCCCGTTGCGGAGCACAGGCTCCGGACGCGCAGGCTCAGCGGCCATGGCTCACAGGCCCAGCCGCTCCGCGGCACGTGGGATCCTCCCAGACCGGGGCACGAACCCGTGTCCGCTGCAGCGGCAGGCGGACTCTCAACCACTGTGCCACCAGGGAAGCCCCTATTAATCATTTATTAAATGCTCTGTCTAGTTCTAACTTTATGCTAATGTTATTACTTGCAGTTTGAAATCAGTAGCGCTTAATAATTTCAAAATTCATTTTTAACAACTTCAATAATAAACATCAGTCTTTATATGTTTCAATTCAAACCAACATTAATTAACCAATTCATTTTGGGGGACATCCTCCTTTACAGGTAGGAAGACCTTCAAAATATTTCATTACCATCCTGTCCTCTCCCTCCCTTTAACACAGTAAGGCCCTAATCTCAAATAGCGTCACACAGATTCTCAATGACGTCAGGAAGCAACACACCACTGTACCAAAATATTTGTTTAAAACAAAAAGCTTTCTTTTTTCTTCTAATTGCTTCTTTTGACTCCATAACTGCAAATGAAAATTATGTGAGGGGTTTCATATTTGTGTTTCATTATTAAGAGGATTTTAACTTATGTTACACTTTGATAACTGAATATCATATGCTGTTCTGTATTTGAACTTCTGAACCATTCTCTTTATTCTTTTACTTTTTATTTACCACTAAAATGTAGCTTTCTAAAAGAATTTAAGTAAGACCACAGCTGATTAGCAGAGAAGACATAGCTCCTCACCCATAAAATGGGGGTATGATCGCTTCCTCAGAGGGTTTCTATGGAAATTAAATGAGATAATGTGTTTAATGCTCTTAGCACATGGCCTGAGACACAGAAAGAGTTCAACACATGTTGCTTTCATTACGATGATGCTGAAGATGGAGGGTGTGGCCACATAAGGTATCAGACAATCCTCACACTATGAATAACCCAGGGGCATCCTCAATTTGAGACATGGAGCAATTTATCACAACATGTTATACAGATTAAGTGTGAAACAGAGCAGATCCAACATAAAATGGCATCACTACAATCAGATATGAATTCACATTTTTCAGAGAAATGTTATTAGGTTTCAAATTACTGGTAAAATATTATTTTGGGTTTTAAATATTTGTTTCTGTAATGGAAATAGTAACAAACAATTTCAAGTTTAAAAATGTTTATTTCAAGAACTGCCATGAAATTACCATTTATGTGGGGAATTAAGCAGCACAAACTTTCTCTAAATACTTCCAGAGTTTGGTGAGTATGTTTAAACACACATGCTGGGGGAAACACAACAAACTGAAACACAATATACTGCTGTCGGGGTTCTTAGGATTAAATGAAACCGTCTTACTACAGGTTTTCCTCTCCTACTATGTCTTAAAGGATCGCTATTACATTTTACATAAGTCCTCTGCTTTTTCCTAATTCTACATTAAACACATAAGTATACATTTTGTATGAATAAAATTCATGGATAAGCAAAGATTATATTCTATAGTAAAGGACCAAATAATGTTTAAAAACTCAAACAAATGTATGGCTGCTTTGAGCTGACAGAATAATGAGGAAAATCATTGTATTATTTTTGAATTAATAAAAGCTATAATAGTGCATAGAATAGCTGCTTCCCCCACCCCACCCCCCAAAAAAGAAAACGTCTATAATTTGACATTACACTGTGGTGTTCTTGGTGATTCGTCTGAGAAGCTGTCTCAGCCAACTACCTCTGGGGCACAGGAAGAGATATGTCTCTTTAGTTTCCATTTGTATTTGAACAGATTCTTTACATGTTAATGCAGGATTTTACTTTTACTTTTCTCCTGTTCCAGGAAATATTCAAGGATATAACCTTATATAACCATATAATAAGTTATATCTTCTCCATGGCTATTGTAATAAACATTGTCTTTAATAAGTTTTAATAAGTTATAAGTTTTAATAAGTTATAACTTTTCTCCTGTTCCAGGAAATATTCAAGGATATAACCTTATATAACCATATAATAAGTTATATCTTCTCCATGGCTATTGTAATAAACATTGTCTTTCCTGCTTCTCTCCAAACTCATTACATGAGTTTGTTAATGACTGTAAAGGATATTTAAGTCAAAGAAAAAAAAATATCCTATTTAAATATAAAGAAAACATAAAAGTAAGGAAACCTTCTTGGATGATTTCCATTTTAAAGTTCTTCCATGTGTTTGATTACTATCTTATAACCAGTATCCCCTTCCCTTCCAAAGCCCCCTGATACATAATTGGAAGGATAGGAAGAGCTACAGATTCTACCTATTTCAACAATTAATCATTACTCACACAAAATGCAAGTGAAAACTGACGTAAAACATTAGACATGGGGTATCCCTTATGTACATGGGGTGTCCCTTTCATAATCTACCTGGCTTCAGTCAGCATATCCCCTTTTTGTGGAGTATACTCCAGCCAAGAAAGACTATAGATAATAGTACTACATTCATACTTACTACTTGGTGAATTCAGAAAAGAGGGTTTTCACCTCTGTAAACCTGAAGATAGTCAGGGATTTCAACAGAAAGTGGTGATGCTGTTATTGAGGAAATGAAGCCTGCCCAAGGCTTCTAAACCGAGCACCATGTGCATATTCCTGGGGCTCTCACTGAACGTGTTGTCTCCTCTACTATCACAGTCATAATTAAGTCTGTGTCTGCCAGAGACTTGAACACTATTCATGCAAACTGCAGATTTCACAAAAGAAAAGAAGTCTAAAAATGGCAAAATGACAATACAATCATGGTACATGAAGTATTTACTCCTGTAAATGAAAATATAGTTCTTCTGAAGGGTTAGCTTATTTCAATTGTCCAAACTTAACATTACTAGACTTAAGGTCATTACTCATCTTTGGAGTCTTTATTTGATTTACTGTTGAAGCATGCAAATACACACACACACACACACACGCGCGCGCGCGCGCGCGCACACACACACACACACACACACACACACCCCTAGTAAATACCCTGCATCTCCTATCAAAAGTTGAGCCAGATCCAGAAATAAAGGATTTGTGGTTTCTGGGGAATAAGATAAGAAGTAAAGCAAAAGTTTAGGAACAGAAACATCAAGGCATAAGTAAACAAGTTTAAGAGTTGATCAAAATAAGTAGAGTGTTCAGAAACCAGGAGGTCAAAAGAAAGATCAGAAAGATAGGCCAGATTTTAATGGTCAAAGCAGACAGCAGTATATTTGCCAGTAGTGTGTGTGACAGAACCAGATAGCAGTATCACCAACAACACACTGCTGTGAGCCTGTTCTAGGACTACACTTCCTGCCCGTGTATTTACTTATCACTCACTCATTTGGCATACAACTGAGCACATACTGTGTGCAAGTACTGTATAGTTAAATGTGGGGTCCCTTTGATTTTGAAGTGCCCAAGGGACATCTGAATGGCTATGGCCAATAGACAGCTGTGTATATGGATTTAGAGATCAGGAGAGATACTGGTCGAAAATGAACAGGTGTGGTTTTGTCAGCGTCTTTATTTGCTTTTATGAGCCATGGAAATAAGTGGTAGACTCCTGTAGGGAGGAGAGAATGAGGTGTGTTCAAATCAGGCCAGAACCCTGAACAACAGAGAGCTGGGAGGAATACCAGAAAAGCATGGCATCATGCAAGACAAGGGAACAGAGCGTCACAGAAAGGAAGGAGTGGTCAGAAGTGTCAGATGCTGCCAAGAGATTATGGAAATAAAGACTGAAAGTGTCTATAGGTAATAGGTCACCTCCAGAGTGGAGATATACAAGGAAGCTGACTATATATCATTGGCTAAGAAAAACTGAAGGTCACGGTAAGTTCATGGGGGTGAGAAGGAGGGTATTAACACTTCTGGAAGCATTCAGTTATTTGGGGAGAGGAGAGCTTTCATTTTAAAGAATTCATAAGAAAACAAGAAAAAAATCAAAGTAGAGAATAGAGGTCACAGGTTTTTTCAAAAAGAAAAACAAACCTTTAGGTGGCACTTGGAAAGGTCCGACTTTAAGGGAATTGATGAAGTATATTTAAGGAAACGCTGAGTGAGTCTGAGATAAAGGAGCCTAGAAAGAGTGGTCAAATGTGAAAGCTACACTGAAGCTTTCCTGTACTGAGTTGGGGTGGGGAGCGGGGAGTATAACAGCAACGATTCAAAAGCGAGAGTTTCTACATTTAGGCTACAAAATGTCCTAACCTATAAAACTAAGAGAAAATGAGAACTTGCACAAGCTTATAATGCTTCCTTTGATTTTACCACCAAGTTCGAGATTAAGCAGCATACATTCTCCAGAGTGAGAGACAGAAGGATAACAGAGTGACTCAGTCAACCAAACCGAAACTTTTGCAGCTTTCATAATTTCTAAGAGACGACGCACATGTAAAATAAATGCCTGGAATAGAAAATAAATGCTTATAATGAGCAACACTTAAAGATATCAAAAATGAGTTACAAATTCAAATGCTGAGAAAGTTAATGTGCTAAAGAGTTTATCACTGTGACACAAAATCATAATGCAATAAGCAGTAATTGTTAACATATTATTATTAAAACTGTAAGACATATGTGTAGTTGCTCAAATTTTCCAGGTGGAAAAGCACAGTCCAGAGATGGTCCGTGTTTTTCAGAAAGAGAGCAATCTTTCTAAATAGACATTGGATATAGAAGACCACTTTTATCTGGAGTTGGGAAGCCAGAGTAGATCCGGACAAAATAAATCAAATCATCATCACACTGGGGCACCAGACCAAATAGCCATGCATCATTATACTCGTTTCTGGAACTCAGTGCTCTCATCGGGCAAATAGAAAGCTTTTGCCCATTAGGTTGAGTTTTCATTATTAACACTGAATAGAATTTCTAACTGTGTCATAGGGCAGAGCTCTGTTGCCATGTGTATCGTGTGTGTGTGTGTGTGTGTGTGTGTATGGACATATTTAGGTGTATACATCAAGGGATCAGATGTTATTTTGGTTCCAGGGAATTAGATGTGCTTCTTTATGCCTACGTTAATAAATTTCTAGCTAAATTTTATTCCTAAAATTATTCAAGATATACATCAATACATCTGAATATGCCTGATAAGCACTGAAGACAAAATTTAGTGACTACAGATAATAAACTTTGGAGAAAGTGAGCAATGTTCAGAGTAAAGAGAGAAAGGAATAAGTATATTTGAACTACTGATCCATTCTTTCCCTAGAGTCATTAATTATTTCATTTCTTTATATATATTAAGTTCAAGCAAGTTTATCAAATTTTATCCCTCTACTGGTTTGAATGAAAGTAACAACCTTCACCACTATTAATCAATCATGGTAAAAAGCTAAATTAATCATGGTTTTTCACTGTATCCTTATATGTGATTTTCTGTGCAAAGATTCTTGCTATAGGTACTATGTACACATGGCCATGTGATGGATGGACTGTGCTACTAGAGAAGAGATGCCTGGAAAAATGTCAGCTCTCTTTGTCATCTGTTCTATTTTACAAGATTGAATTTTTTAATTTTAGTCTAATCAACTTAAATTATTACAGGTACAATTTTGTGAAATATAGAATTAATGAAATTCAAATTTTATAGAACTATAATTGACTATCAAATAGGTTTAATATGATTCTAATTGGAAATATTCCATTGCTTCAGAATTCATCCATTTGGTGCTATCGTTTGGAGGTAAAGAAACTATCAATGGCATATTTGGTTCTAACTGATTTTCTTGGTCCTCTGCTTAATAGAGAGTCCTGACACATCTTGAACCTAAGACTATTCTCTATAGAGTTACAGGGGTATACTCTTCAGGGAATCTAGAACAGATAATGTAAATAATTCAGCTCTGAAACCCAGAATGCACTAGAAATTTCTAAGCATTGGTAAAAATTTTATAATTATAAAATGTTTAATTTTCCCTAATAATTTATTTTTTAGATCAGTGGTCATGCAGTATGCAAAGTGTGTTTGTAGATTTCTGACAGATAAGGAGGATTTTTGGAATGAAACACAAATACGAAATAGGCATAATTAGAACTAAAATTCATTCATTACTTCATTCCCTAGCTCTGTTCCAGGAATGTATTTCACCACTGGGCATGCAAAATGAAGGAGAATAATTTCTTCCCTTCCAGAGAGGTCACAATCTACATAGAAAGACAAGTACAGAAGAAACTATAACTTATTTCTTTATCATCCATTATTTTGGTTAACAGTACTCTATTCTGGTTATGAATACTTAGAATTTTAACAACAGATTCTGATGATGAATTATGATTTGCTTGCCAACAGGTAGACAATCTCTATGTACCACTGGCACGTCCTCAAGAGCACCTTCCAGTTTGATATTTTAGCATGATCTCCAGATATTTGATTGGCATTTATATGGATAAAGAAGATGTGGCACATATATACAACGGAATATTACTCAGCCATAAAAAAACCTGAAATTGAGTTATTTGTAGTGAGGTGGATGGACCTAGAGTCTGTCATACAGAGTGAAGTAAGTCAGAGAGAAAAACAAATACCGTACGCTAACACATATATATATTGAATCTAGAAAAAAAAATGGTTCTGAAGAACCAAGGGGCAGGACAGGAATAAAGACACAGATGTAGAGGATGGACTTGAGGACAGGGGGACAGGGAAGGGTAAGCTGGGATGAAGTGAGAGAGTGGCATGGACATATATACACTACCAAATGTAAAATAGATAGCTAGTGGGAAGCAGCCACATAGCACAGGGAGATCAGCTCGGTGCTTTGTGACCACCTAGAGGGGTGGGATAGGGAGGATGGGAGGGAGACACAAGAGGGAGGACATTTGGGGATATATATATATGTTTAGCTGATTCACTTTGTTATAAAGCAGAAACTAACACACCAGTGTAAAGCAATTATACTCCAATAAAGATGTTTTAAAAAAAAATCCCCATTGCAGAGAATAACTAGGGAATGTATCCAATAGAGAATATTTGGATCTGAGTGGTCTCATTAGTTAGACCATGTACTGATAATGAATTTGCATTAAATTATGTTCGAATGGTATTGTTAAATCCTATTGGGATAAAAACTGGGCTAAAACACTAGAAAGGGAGAAAGCGAAGTGCCAAGTCATTGGGCACTGATTGGAGGTAAACTCCTAATTTATAGCTGGATCTGAATTAACTAGAAGCCACAGGTTATTTTAAGCAAGGCTTTTAAGTGAGATACATCAACAAACTATGGTATATAGAAAAGTGCCATGCTATGCAAAAGACGGGAATATATTATGACCCATGCCACCATAACTCACAAAATGTAAATCTATTCACATTTAAATGTTATAAAAACCATGCAGGAAATAGAACTACAGATTATAAATTCCTAAATAAGATCATAATCTTCTCATAACAGTCTTTAATGTAATACCTTAGCATAATGCTAGGTATGATCTGCAAACTTTTGGCTGATCTGTTTATGTTGCAATTGTAATCATTAGCTTTACAGAGATAGTTACCATGAAATCAGAAGATAAGAAAGGTTATGATATAGTATAATTTGGGGATGCAAAAAGACTCAATACCTACAAGTCAATGGAATGTATTAAAGGCGATATATAAGATGGGACCTATATCATCAGTTGGATCCATGTGGGGTGGTACAGAAAAGGGAAAAACATTATGATGAAGGAAGGTGATGTGAGAAAGTGGCGAAGCCCCAGAATAAAGATTGAAAACAGAAAATAAATCCACAAGAGTCAGAAGGAAGCTAGTATGGTAAAAGGATGTCATCTCTACCATATACTAAGTCAACACAAACTAAGGTTTGAGCCCAGTTTCAAATCCTCACTAACTGTGACCTTATCTATAAATTGGAGATATTGGCAAAGCCTATCTTATTGTGTGACAGAGAAACTTAAACGATATAATGCAAAGGCACGATGTGAACTCTCAGCAAGTTAAAATTTATGGATAAATAGAGGAAACCAGGAAGAGAGCATGCTTACAAAATAGGACAGATATCTACTGTGATATAATATGTCATGAGAATATGAATGTATTAACATCGTAAGGATCCATCCACTACCGAATCAACTAAACCTACATAAGCTTCAGATACTGCATCACATGCAATTTTGGAAAGATTACATATTTGGAACCTTGGTCATTTTCTCTCCAAATCATTGACTTCGTTTTGCATTAAGCTCAAAGAATCTCTAAACTATAGGACTATGTCAGCACTAGATCCTCTCATCCCTTCTATAAAAATCCCCATAATAGTGATTCGTATTGTTGAGAGACAAGTCTCCATGAGTTTTCTTGCATTTTCTGCACATCTTGTAGGCAAGGTACCAACCGTCTCTTGCTCCAAACTATCTATTAATGTTTGTTTGTATGGAGAACAGCCTTGGAGGATAGAGCTAGCATTCCTCCCTTCATAGGAAAGGGGAGACATCTCTAAAAGGTTTAGGTTCCCTAAGATCGGAGTTCTTCTTATAACCCAAGCTACTGCATGTGCAGGTATTATCTAGTCTTCTTTGTATCATCCTGTAGGAACTGGGGCTCACAGAACTAGATGTTGATACCCTGGCTATTGCTAACGCTGTATTAAACTTTTCTTCATCTCTGAATCAGGGGTTTTGCATCTTCTACCAGCATCCATTAAACTGTAGCAGGCCATTAGCTTGCAAGTAGGATAAAGTCTCAGACTCTTCAAAATTCTTGAGACAGGTTTTCAGGGAAAATATACTCCCGTGTGTAACTGATGAAAATGTTATGAATATGCCATTTCAGGAGATTCTTGGATCCTCTGAAGCCCATTCACCTACTGCTATAACGTGGACCATGGGTTAAAGATTCCTGCTTAAGTTAGGAGAGGCCACACTCAATCAGGGCCTATCAAAAGTCTTTTTGACCATGTATAGAGCAAATGCTGCTAACAAGCGAATAACAGCAAAATATAGCTAGATGGTAATGTTTGCCCTTGGAACAAGACTTGGTAAATGAACTTCAGAAGAAGTGGGAATGGGATGGATCTGGCTAAGTCTATTGTGGTTTGTGGTTCAACCCAAATCTAAACATCTGCCGCAGACTCCTTTCTACAAAGAACACTATGGCCATCTATAAATTCCACATTTAAATTCTATTTCAGCACTGAGTGGACACTTCCAACCTTGGTGTCACAATATACCACCCAAATCTAAATCTCTTCTCTTGGTGCTAGCTCTTTACCACAGTGAGAGACTTTTAACTAGACAGAAAAAGAAAATGGTTACCAACGAAAATATGTACATTACATGTATTTAACCCAGCTCATGACATTTATCCATTTTTACACTCAATAATGTGAGAAAATTAACACATTATTTCTAAAACAATGTCACGATGAGATGTTAAATTTTCAGAAGAGGTATTTCAAAGTGTTGACTAATGTATCTCTTGGGAAGGGGTATATACATGTGATATGGAGAGACAGGCAAGAACACACTAAAGATTCTCTGTGTTCTATTAATTAAAAATTTGTTTATTATTATTGGTTCATTTTAAAAATGAAAATAAGCTTTATTCCTAACTATAAATTGTTCTATTCATATTATCTCCTAACAGCTAGCCAAAATCAGCTTTGGAAAAATGGTTTTGATGAGTGAAAGGGAGAGACAGGAGTTACAGAAGTCCAGTCTACACCATACCCTGCTTTTTTCTTTTCCTAAGTGTTTCCACAGTAAAAAATGGAAAATTACTTTTTGAGGAATAGAGTGCTTTTAGGGAAAATATTTTGATCAGTGGTGTTAAATTATCACTGACAAGTATAAAATAGGTTTAGGGGATAAAATACTCTTAATCTACAGATAATATATAGAATACAGATTTAGATAATCTGCATATATATAGAAATTAGGAAAAAAGTTAATTACCTCCTTGCAGTATCTATTAATATCATTAATCAAAGAAAACAATAAATAAGTGACGATACATCTATTTAAAAAGTCATTAGCCTATTAGAAGCAAGAAATCTTATCCAATCATAAATATTTAAATCTGTCTACACTACAAACACTAAGTCAGTTCAACTTTACAAGTAAGGGAGAGGAATTAGAAGAAAGCTCCTTTGAAAAACAAGGTTAAAGAGAAATAAATAATTGTTGTAGTTTAGGCATATATCTCACTACAGAAATTTATTCTTTTATAAATGTTTTAGGAACACACAAAATTTTCAGAGATTAGTTATTCCCCTAAGCACTCACCTGTCCATCAAATATTACATTAACTTCCTTCTTTATGGTATATCATCTGGTTTTCAAATATTTCCAGAGTTGTTCTACTGTCTTGATTGAATTTAACCAACAAATGTATTTATCACTGAACACTTTTTGTGTTTTTCTTCAGTGTTACATTGAGTCATGTGCATAATATGTCACTTTAAAATATAACTTAATATAGCCTATTGCTTCCTCTGCAATGTCCCTCTGGACATTCCTGCAATAAGAAGTTTCCTGTCAAAGATGTTTTCATAAAAGAAAAATACTTAGGTATCCTATATTTTATTGATTGAAACCTGCTTGACAAGCATCACATTTGATCTAAAAACTTTAATAGTTTTATAAATAAAGAATATATGTGTTAATACCATCAGAAAAAACATCCACAAATACTTCAACTCGTTACTTTGTATCATATAGTCATGCAATTCAAGTCATGTAGTCATATAATTTTGTAGCTGGAAGGAAATGTTAGCAACTCAGTATACAAATAAAGAAACTGAGGCTGTAAACGGTTAAAGGACCTATGTAAAGTACAACTTCCTACAAAGATAATGAAAGACTGACACTGGTGACCAGGACTTATGCCATGATCTGCTGTTCTACTGGAACCCAACAAGCAAGTAGCCAATGGTAGTTCATAATGTATTGCCATGACAATCTCGATATATCCATGGGCTCCTGTCTTAAGCTTAAGAACACATTTATTATTGAGTAATGGAACTCTTCCTGCTTTTTGCCTGCCCTTTATTGTACACAGAAACTGACAGCCCTTTGCACAGCTTGACTTTTAGGGCTCCCTACTGACTTACGTCCTAGCATATTTGAATAGCAGTTTAAATATCCTGATCCAGGGATGTTATAGCATTCTTATTACAGTTATCTTTTACAATATACAAAACCACATTAACTAGGGGATGGTGCTACTGTCATAAAAAGTGCTATGCCCCAAATCATTTGTTTAAGTTGCTCTACAGCCACATCAATACTATGCAGAAACGGGCCTTGGGAAGTTCTTAACCTTCTGAAGATAAATACAAAGGTGTAAGATAGTTCTTTCTTTTTGCTAAGAATGTTCTATCTTGTTAGTAGTTGTTTGTATCAAATATGAAGTGACTGCTAAAAGATATATTTAACTTTTTATGATATAGGCTTCCCTACATTAATGGGGGAAAAAAACATTTTAGTTTTTTATTTTGGCCATCCACGTGGCTTGTGAGATCGTAGTTCCCTGACCAGGGATGGAACCCGGGCCCTCGGCAGAGAAACTGCAGAGTCCCAACCATTGGACCACCAGGGAATTCCCCCATTTTATTTTTTAAATGATCCCAATTCCTTGTCCTAAAAACAAAAAAATAATGTATGAGATTAAACCCTTGGATGAAACCATGTGCAGGAGCAGTACAGGTTATGGAAAAATATGCCTTCATAATACCTTCTGCTATCTCTGTTGCTAACTATAACCCTTGCATATATAATTCCATTATACTTTTATAATTCAGGGTTTTGAAAATGCTTTTGAACCATTAATATATTTTCCTGGTTAAAATTCTTTGAGATGTTCTTAACAAGAGTCTTAGATAATGAATTTGGGCAAACTCTGGAACAGTCTTTACAGTATTATCATTCTCATTAATTTTCAGAACTACCCACTGTGTTGAGATGATTGTCATGGGCCTAAGACTTCAATTTGGCTAAATATTTTTGCATATATTTCAACATATAAGTAACCAACAGATGTTTAAATGTTAAGTTCATATGGAAGAAATGGTTAAATGTGTTTACTCTTATCTCATGATTTCTTGGCAACACTAATTCTTATTTTATTATTTCTTTATGTATTTCACAACTTCCTCTATGCTTTGGTCTATAATGACCGATAATTCCAAAATCTCTTCAAAGATAAAACAATCCTTTAATTTAACCCATTTATACATGTATAATATTTAACAAATGTAACATATGTAGCATCACTAATTTTTAAAAACAGAAAACCTTAAATAGTAATTCAAACATTATTTTTATAAAATATACGGAATTCATATAAAGCATAGAACTACACTTCTTTTTTTTTTTTTTTTTTTTTTACACAAAGAGAGTTTTCCATTTATATTCTTATTTGGCTTTAGCAACCTGATATATGATACTGCCCTAACCTGCCAGAAAAAAAGATGGGTAGGAGGCTAAAAACAATATTACTTTTAAGAGAGTTAATGCAGTACACAGTTCTATACTTTCATCCAGTTTATTCTTTTTTCTTTGCCTTTTTGGTTATCTCTGAAGACTGCTTCTGTTTCCATTGTTTCATCCTTTAGCATTCACATATCAGAGCAATAAGTATTTCATTACTGGTTTATCTGTCCAGAGGCTTGAGAAGCGGTAACAATTAACCCTCCCTTCACAGTGATTGATACAGGCTTTGCTTTCAATTTGTTCCACTACACAGATCATGAAATTCTGAATGCAATCATCCTCATTGACCTACACTTTCAAACACACAGCTACAATGAGACGAAAGTAATTATTAAAAGGAACACAGGACTACTAAGATCTGAAACAAAGTCTTTTAAAAATCTGTTAGATGACCTTCTGGTAAAATTGGCAAATTTTGATGTTAAGGAAAATGATAGCTTTGTGTCCCTGCCTGAAAATGCAAGCTGATCAATGTATATTG
Source organism: Globicephala melas (assembly GCF_963455315.2). NCBI lineage: Eukaryota > Metazoa > Chordata > Mammalia > Artiodactyla > Delphinidae > Globicephala > Globicephala melas. The sequence continues at coordinate 112,234,844 of NC_083315.2, read as the reverse complement.
TGGTGACTGCAGTATGTACTTCCAAAATACAGAAAGCCATTTTAGAACTGTTACAAACTAGAGATAAACTGTCAACATTGTAGCTTAATCTGCCTAAAATTTTTCTCAAGGAAACTCAACTTCTTGATTTGTGTATAAAGAACAAACATTGACCAAAGCAGAGAATGAAGATTGGTAAAAGCAATAGCTTTACTCTATAAGAAGAGTTGCATACCTGAGTCCTACATCTTCCCTCTCCATTTTCCCTTTAGGTGAAGATTCACAGTAAGAAATGAATACATTTTTCACAAAGTCTGAAAAATAGCTTCAAATAAATATTAATCTACTGCAATCGATATATATGAGGAATGGAGAGGGGACAGCAGGAGAGTGGTGACTACAGAACTATATTAAAACAAGGGTTGCAGTTAAAGAAAATCAGGGCAGAAAGCAAGGCAGCAGGCCTGAGGCTCTAATCACAGAACAGAGTGATGGAGATGAACCAATACTGCATGGATTAGCAATGAATTATTTTGAACTGTAATCATATGCCTGCACAGAAGAGAGGCAAAACTAGCCATTACTCATAAACTGATCTGCTGATTTGTTGAGAGAGGTGGTGGGGTGGGGGTGGGGTTGATGAGAATAAATTCATATGTTAAACTAATTCAGAATAATGAAAACGTAAAGATGTGGTTACACGTCAAGTTACATTCTATTTTTAATGTCTGCTCCATACTACATAACATGGGATGTTTACAGTATGAACTGTAAAGTGCTTGGATTCAAGTAGGATTAATCCAACCATTTCTTCTAAGATTAGGATGTGAGATATTTACTCCACTCTCCATTTTTTCTTGTCCAATAAAACCATTTCGGAATAACTTTAATACCCCAAATGTAAAACATTTAAGTAGTTAGTTATAAAGAAGAAACAGCATTCAAGGAATTAACTTCTTTTGGATAATCTGAAATATTCATACCAAATGAAGATTCAATTGTTAGAACTAATTTTGTTAGGAAGAAAAAAAATCAAAACTGCTGGTAGCAAGAGATTCCTGAGATTCTTATGAACACACTGTTTAAATGAAGAGCACTTTAATCAGTAGAGGAATCCTCACGTTTCTAATGTCTTGCTGTGCATTCTGCAGGTTATAGTAGCAGCTGGTAGAGGTCATATATCTTTTGTGAGCATCCCAAAAAGGCTCACTGCCAGACTGTTAAATTATGAATAAGCAATGAACAAAAGAATGCAGATACGGTGGTGACAAGATAATCCAAGCAAATTTATCTATGACAAATTTCACAGGATTAACAAATTACATTTACACAGAACAATAAAAATGTGCAAAAAAAAATGATGAGCCTACTTTTCCTTAAACCATTAGGAAAACAAAAAAGTCACCAATCCACTGCATAAATTTAAATTTAACTTGATCTAAAGTAAGACATTTATAATATGTTCAAGATACCTTTGTAACATTTTCTCATTTCAGGTAGATCTATACAAATATGGTATATCTGGTTTATATTTTATATATGTTACACTGTAAAGACTATATATAAATATATGTTTGGCTTATATATAAATCATGTATACAACATAAAGAAATCTCCTACAATAAATAAAAATCATCCCATTCATATATACGAATAGAATGGATATGTTTTTAAGAAATAGATTTTGAGGAATGAATTATTTTTGTAGGGAAAAATGCTCCCTCAATCAGTGTAATACATATTAGCTACTAAAATATCCTTATTCATTGATATCTCCTTTTTCTAGGACCAGAGAGAGAGGTTCTGCAAACAGTTTCAATCATTCCACTTGCTCCTACCAAAATACTGCAGTCTTTATGAGTAAAGTGCTTCTGAATGAAGTTTAGAACTAGTACCCTTTCCTGCAGTGTTACAATAGCAGAAAGGAATTCATAGTTGTTGGGGGGGGGAGGATAACTAATTTCAGCTATATTCACTAAAGATGACCCTTAACCCACTATTACACTTTTCTTTATAATAAAATTTTTTAAATAAATCTTACAAATGAAGAAAGCCCCAGTCTATCAGAAGTAATCAGATATTACTGAAATGACCTGTGATTCCATAAAGTGGTCTTAAAATGCTATGTGGCACTACTTTCCAAAATATGTGATAAATATTTAAGTTTTAATGTTATATATAACCTCGGTACCCAAGTCAGAGCTGTTTAATTCTGCATTAGCATACCGATGATAATAAAATACTGTAATCAGATACAATTTCTTTTAAGATGATCTGAATGCTGTTTGAAATTTTGTAGCCTATTTTTCACTTATACTTCCTATTGACTGTTGCTTTTTATCTTCCATATTTTAGCAAAACATCTCTCTAAATGAGCCCTTTCCAACATTTCACAAGGCAACCTATTCTTTATGTAAACAAGAAATTTTCTGAATGTAAAAGTGAATATTTAATTGTTACACAAACAAAATACTCAGCTTTCAACCACAAATACTCAAGCGCTGCTTATCTAGTCCTTTCAAGCCCTGAAATTCCTACTATACATTTTATTTTTAAGGAAGCTATTTGGTTGACAATATTAGATCTAAAAACGGGAAGATAAATGTGGCATGCTTGTCTATTACCTCAAATCTAGCATACATTCTACAATGAGCAGTGATAGAGTCAGATGCTACAAAGTTTCCTGAAGTATAGCTTTTGTCAAAGAACTGTTACACACCAGACCAACCTCTGTGATCCCTGGCATTAGAGGAATTAAAATGTTACCAAGACTTTCCCTTCTTGAAGATGCGGCAAGTGTGTGAGCTTCTGGGAGGAGGGTGGGGGGAACTCAGTAACGATAACTTATCACTTGTGTATTTATTGTGGTCCATTTTTAACATGTTTTTAATTAAATGAGTTAATTAATATACGTAAAGCCCTTAGAACAGTACCTGGTACACAGTGCTATATAAATGCTTGCTGTCATTATTATAATGCCAGATAATTTGGCAAGAGGCCAACTTTTGAGATATACAAGAGTCCTTATATATCTCAGAAGATAACATCCAGAAATACAGGAACTAGAGTGTGTTATTCAGAAAGCCTATGAGGTTGTTTCTACCCATTCAGTGGCAAAACTATCCCAAAATAAAAACATCTCAACTGTAATCTTTAGATTAAACTGTGGCACACTCTGAGGCAAGAATAACACAGGCGGAAGAGGTCACTGAATACTTCACAGTCTAAGACCAAAGAGGCCTACGTACATGGCAAACTGATTCTTCTGAAACCATTCAGTAAAAAGTCTGCCCCAAAGTATAGACAGCTGTGGAGCTTGCCCACAAAACTACCAGAATGTTAAAAGGTAGAGTGAGAATAATTTCTTGATTCTTCCTCTAACTTTATAAACACGGTATTTCTGAACTTCTCCAAACATCTGAGGAAGGACTAAGAAGCAGAGACCTAGTTCACTACTCACAGCCCACACAGTCTTTCTGCCATAGGAACTTTCTGGCATCGGCTCAGAAATCCCCGACTCTAGAAAATCCAAAAATGTAGGCCCCTCCACACTGCAGTTAAGGTACATTTCTAGAGACAAACCTGATTTCAATCTCTAACTCTACCACCTTCTTTGGGAACAGTAAGCCTCTGTTTTCTCATCCATAAATGGGGATATTAGCACTTCCCTTGTAGGGCAGTGGAGAAACCAATGAGAAAATTACTACAAAGTATTTAACACAGGGCCTGAAACATGTAAGGTCCAATAAATCTTTATTATGATCATATGTGATCTATTTTCATTTTAAAATCCCATCAAAGATCTTTAAAATTTTTTGCTATAATTTCATTTACATTATATAGCATCTTTTCTTTCTTTCTCCCAAGAATCTCTAATCATTTTATAGTCATTACTTACAATATTTTACAGGCTGAATACCTGTCCCCGCAGAACACTAAGCTAACAGAAGTCAAAGTAGATAAGGAGTCTTATTTATAGGTCTATGAATTCTGTACTTCCTACTCTTCCAGAAAAGGGTGTTTTCTGGCCCTTGATACTATTTCACATATCCAATATAAAGACAAGTCTATAACTAGAGCAACTGCTCTTACAGGGTGTATTATTCACCACCATCGCCCACACAAGTCATGATGGTCCATTGCAGAGGTTGGATAAATAAAGCTGAATGAAAAAACCGATCAATAATTATAGACGGGGCCCATGAGCAGTTTGGACAACAGTAATGTGCGATTTTCATCTTGCCTCTCACGATTTTGTACACGAGATCACAAGTATTCCAATTAATTCACCAAAACATTACACTTTAGACATGTATACAGACTTCAAGTGTTGTTTAATCTTGTCACTGCCCTAGTAATTTCAGATATAGTAGCAGTCACCTTCCTCTTACTAAGCCATGTCCTGCTTATGCACTGTACTATTATTAATATTACTACAAATTATTCTATGTACAGTTCTATCAAACTTACTAGTGCAAACATCCTATTCACACTAATGGGGCCCAGCGCAGTAAAAAATATCATTCAGTTACAGTTGGTTTATTACACTGCCCAATGAGGAAATAAAAACGAACAAACAAACAAACAAAAAAAACAGGCACTGTTTACTGTGAAAATACTAACATTAAATGCAAAGCAAACATAACTGAATTTTCCCATAAATTCAGGAAGTTCTTAGCTAATCATAGTATAGATTTAAATATTTAAAGTTTCACATATTCCATTATGAGCAACTTTGGAAGCATTTAAATTTTAAAATTAATATTTAATCAAATGAACTAAAATTTTCAACATACTAACCCTTACACTAGGTTTCAGCCTTACCCATTGTATGCAATTAAGAAATGTTGATAAAGCACTTGAAGTTAGATTCCAAGCCAACAGCAATGCAGAATTTTTTAAAAGTTAATTCAAGAGATGAAACGCTATAATATAGAAAAAGTAGCCATGTAAACATAACAGGGGAGGGGCTAGTTATGCTCTCACGTGTGCTTAATTTTCTTTAAATTTAGTGAGTGGCATTCTGCATAGGAAAGAGAATCACTAGAATTGCAGGAAAAAATAGGAAAAGAAAAATAGACTATCTAAGGGTCATTAGTAATAATAATAAAGCACTTAAGGAAGTTTACAGAGAAAAACATCACCAGGAATGATTCAGAAATCTCTGTGACATATCCCCTGCAAATACCCCACAAAATTTAAAGCTCAACAGCTTAAAAAATAACTAAATAAAAGCTAAACTGCCTAAATCCTCCTGCAAAAGTTCTGCTTTACAAAAGCATATACAGTACAGATACACCATCATAGAAAACCCCACCACAGAGCAGGGGACCCTGGACATCAGGTCCAGTTTCAAACAGATGTAATTTTAACATGCCAGTGGGCCAGACCAGAAGAGTTGAGGGGTTCATGGAAATTCTGGCATTCCCATAAAATAGATCTATTGTAGGTAGGGGCAACCATTGTGTAGAAGAATTCTGGGGAAAACTCAAACTTCATATTGCCAAAAATATCAAGCTGTTACAATGTGTAGATTATATTTAAATTGCAATATAATTCTTACCAATTCATTGCTGAACAAGACATTAATTCCCCATAACTTTTAGTCAAAAATAAGTCATATTTTTAAGAATATTTTAAAGACACAGGGACTAAAACTTTACTCATAATACCACTAGGTGCTAAAAATTAACTCATGTAACTTTTTTTTTTTAAAACCAAAAGCATCAAATAATCTTGGATTCGAGTTTGCTCATTGTAACAAATCAAATCTAGTAATTGGCATATTACAGATTTGAAGTAGCTTTGTGTCTCTCAATTTATAAATCAGAAATTGGAAATATGAAAGGATGTTGTAATGTGGGAGGGTCCTACGTAATGAAGGTCATTATAACTCCTGGCTCCAGAGCTATACAATCTAATATCCTCTCTGGTGGTTCTATGATATGCCCATGCATTACAGTTCTTGTTGACAGTCTGTTGCCTTGGAAATATTTCATTATTTCAGTTTATCCATTTGTAGACCCTTGGCCTTGTGATATGAAGGCCATCCTATTTCATATTTTCGATTATCATTTAAGCAATCTTGTGGAGCTATTTATATATAAGCAAGTGTTAGACAACGCACATCATTATTTATCACTCTGTTTAAGCTTACACTGTAGGAAGAAATACCTCCAAAAAAGTCTCCACCACCACCTTTACTTTTTAAACCAAAAGCCCTGTGCAAATGGAATATGCTTTGCAAAGCCAGCATGGGCATATCGCATGCCTGACACTTCTGTCTAATTTTCTCGGTTATACATCCACATAGTGGAAACACTCTGTGGTAGTGCTATATAATTTGCAGCCTATTGGAGTTTTGTTTTGTTTTTTGTTTTTTGTTTTGTTTAAATGCACAAGGTTTTCAACTTGTTCTTTCAGGCTCCAAAGAGACACTTTGTGTGTATGAGTCAGAGAAATTTAAGGAATACTAAATAATAACGTAAGACATTATCAAGAAAAAGCTTCTCTTTCCAAAATTTACTCTGTAAACATTATTAGAAGGAAATGACTTTTGTACTGTATTCTTAAACTCAGGTCAGATATGTCATAAATAAACAACAAGACAATTCAAAAGATGTATTTTTTCAAGTTTTTGATTACTGGTATATTTGAAAAGCAGTAAAGAATAGTGTCCATAAATGCCTTTATGAAATCAATGATTTGGAAACCATTTTTTAAGGAAAAGCGAGATCACTTGAAGCATGTCCACAGAAAGCCATCTCTTATAAACATATTTGTGTTCAACCGTTACAGAGAAATCATACTACTAAGCAGTAAGTTCAGGCACAAAGTGCACACAAAGGTAAAATGACTACTTAGCTGAAGCAAGTAACTATGAAAAACACCCCTCCTGAACCAACCATCTGACTTCCCATTTCTCATTACAAAACCAAATCAACTAACATGTGTAATGTTTACAGTTAAAGTGTTAAGAACATTTAAAACCCTAATAACAAAGTGAACCCTTGGGGCATAAAACAACTGTTTGGATAACGGGCCAAGTTTGTGGTTATTACTGTTTGAAAACATTTAGTTTTATAAGTCCTTCCTTCCTTTCCTCTAATATCGCTCCTTCTGCCCCTACCTCCTTAGTACTACTCCCTCTCCCTACAGGTTAAACCTTCTCAGATCCAACCTTTAAAATGACAGCTTCCGAGCTGAACAAGAAGATGCTATTAAAGGGCATTAAATTAAATACAGTATATCCTCCTACAACTTCAATCAGAATTTCAGACCAAGTGTTATTTAGTTCAGCTCTCAAGTGGAGCAGAATAACAAATCGCGCACTTTGATTTACCTTCTTCGAATGCCAAATGGAGACAGGTGATAAAGAACGCGCTCATGCACAGGCTATGAAGTTTCCTCTAGAAATTAATTCTATCTTCAAGATTCCCATCTCAGAGAAATTCCCAAAATGGCACACAAATAGGCCTCTGCTAGAGAGATTACTGGGGCCATCCCAGTAAATACACTTACTACCAGCAGAACTGGGGATGAAGGAGGCAAAGAGGAAGGAAAGAACGGAGGAAATCAATTACAAACTTCTGATTTCAAAAAGTATTCATCATCATGTTAAATAAGAAGTAATTATTAAAAGCCTTGCACAATGCTCTGAGACATAATTTTTCTACCTACAAGAGTAAAGTACTTAATACGTGAATTCTCATAAAACACTAAGACTAAATGTTCGTTTTAGCTTTTGAGTTGTCAGATAGTTAATGCTACTCACTTTTAACATCTTTAAAAACTGGACTGTGTATGATTTATTCTCAGGTACATGATTTATATAGAAATTAGCTAGAGTTTAGAATGAGTCACTTAAGCACCAACTTAAAATTATTTCCTTAATCCTGACAATTCTGCGGTCCCTACTGTATGGAGGAAACAAGCAACAGTGCAACTGAAACTTTTTAAAGGAATAGCTTGTTTAATAATATCTCCCTACCGCCTCTTGATGTAAACTATACGTTAAATGCTACGTTGTACCAAAAATAAAACTACCCACGTAATAATAATTAAGTCTTGCTACTGCGGACTGCCCTCATCTTCTTTTCAAGTTCACTTAAGCCTGTGAGGAAAGTAAACATCGCTGCTTGGGGGCGGGAGTGGGGGGGACAGGGGGTGCATATATCTAACCGCATTTGTTTTCCTCACGATTCAATGGGTAACATTTCATACTTCCTACTGAGCATTTTCTCCTTGGAGACAGAGAGAGATATTCACTTTGCTCAAACCAATATGCTATATGCAATTAACGTCATTAACGCTGCCAATTAATAGCAAATAGGATTCCAAACAAAGTAGGCTGGGTGGACAGCAGGAGGGAAAACCACGTGGGGCGGAGGGGTGCTTAGTTACTCCGAAATCTAACAATGCCATCCACGTAGGACGGTTAAGGAAATTTTGAATACAAACTCCCTTTCCCTTTGGCTTTGGTTTAACTAACTTCAAACAGACATGCTCGGCTGAGCTCCTTGCCTGGCTAGGCAATTCTCACCAGGAACTTTTTTAAACACAGATCCCCAAACAGTAACTAACGGGGCAGAGATGCTCCAACTGTTGGCACATTTTGGATCTCGCTGTTGGCTTGCTGATTTGGATTGAAGGATTTTCTTCTTTCTTTTCCTTATTTTCTGTGGGGGGCAAGGGAGTGGAGAGGAGGGCAGGAGAGGAGAACAGAGGGCAAAGCAGGAGACCCACAAGTTGCCGAGGCTGGGGAGGCAGCCTGGGCGGCAGGGAGGCGGCGGCCGCGCGCCTCTCTCCGCCCGGCCCGGCCTAGCTGCTCCGCGCGGAGACAGTCCCTCGGCGACACCGTCCGGGCCTGGCGCGAGCTCCGCGCTCCCCGCCCCCGGCCTCCTCCTCCTCTCCTCTCCTCCTCCCCCTTCTCGCCTGCCTTCCCTCCCCCTCCCCAGCCTCATTCCTTCCTAGAGAGCAGCTGCCAAGGGACCTGCGGCGGCCCCGGGGATCCCCCGGCCCCCCCACCCGCTCCGCTGCTCCCACTCACACAGCAGCCCCTTCTTTTCTGTTTGTTTCTCTTTCTTTTTCTTTTCTTTTTTGCTTTTTCATTCTTTCTTTTTCTTTTTCTTTTTTTTTCTGTCAGCGAGTCACTTCATTCGCCGAGCCTAGGAGGTGCGACCGCTCGGAGAGCCTGGCGCCGCCGCCGCTGCCGCAGCCGCCGCGGGCGGACAATGCGCGCGGGGACCGCGAGCGAGCGCGGAGCCGCCAGCCCGCCGACCAGGTCCCCGCGGGCTCGCGGCCCAAGAGACGGGCTGCGGAGCGGGCCCCGCCACCTTGGCGGCGGCGGCGGCGGCGGCGGCGGCAGCGGCAGCAGCAGCAGCCGCCTCGGCGGCAGGTTCAATAAACAGAAAAGTGTTACCGTTCTCGCCTGGAAGGATCCTGCTGAAAGCTGGGCTTGGTGGGCGCCATCTTCCTGCTATTTTTTTTCCTCTCTTACTTTTTGCCTCTCTCCCCCCTCCTGGGGCGGGGGGCGTGGGCAGGGCGGGAGGGGGTTGTGCGTGTGCGTGGGGTGGCGGGAGTGAGTGCGGGCGTGCGCGGCGCTCAGCGGCGGCCAGGCGGGCGGCGGCCGTGGCCTTGGCCGTGGCGGCGGCGGCGGCGGCGGCGGCGGCGGCGGCGGCGGCGGCGGCGGCGGCCGTGCTGCTGAGGCCGGGAGGCTACGGAAAAGTAGTGGGGCCGGAGCCTCGCCGGCGGCCGGCCGTCCCCTCGCGCCGCCGGTGCCTCTCGCCGCAGGTCGCCGCCTCCTCCGCCGCTTGCGCCTTCTCCTCCCCCTGCTCTCCGGGCGCCGCCGCCGTCCATGCGCCGCAGAGCCCCCGCGGCCCGGGCCGCTCCGGCTCCCGAGACATGCCCAGCGCGGAGACAGGCGACCGGCGGCGGCGGCGGAGGAGGGGGAGGTGGCGGCGCGGGGGGGGGGGGGGGGAGGCGGCCGCGCGGCCCCGCGGGCAGCCAGGCCCAGGGCCCCGCCGCCTCCGGGTTCTCGCCTCGCGCGCCGCCACACCCCCCGCAGTCACCCCACCACCGCCACTCAGAGCTGGCCCGGTGGCAGGTGGGGTACACACCCTCCCGGCGGGGGGCGTGGGGGACCTAGGTCGGGAGGGGCGGGGAGGGGGAGGACGCGCAGGGGGTTTCCAGCTTGACCGCTGTGAAAGTATTTCTGGGCATTTTCCAGCTGCTTTGCTCCAGAGCGCTCTCTCGCACACAGACACCCCCCTTTCTCTCTCCCTCTCCTCTTCTCTCTCTCTCCCTCTCTCCCCCCTCTCTCTCCCCCTCTCCTTCCGTCTCTCTCCCTCCGTGTCTCCCCCCTCCCTCTCCCTCTCTCCATCTCTCTCTCTCTCCCTCTCTCTCTGTCTCTCTCTCTCCCTCCGTCTCTCTCTCGCGCTCTCTCTCGCGCTCTCTCGCTCTCTCGCTCGCTCTCTCTCGCGCGCGCTCTCTCTCTCTCTCTCTCTCTCTCTCTCTCTCTCTCTCGCGTTCGGGGACTGGGAAGCTCCGCTGCCGGCGCAACAACGCCACTCAGTTGCAGTTTCGAACACTTCCCTTCTCTGGAGTATCGCGGCCAGGAGGAAAGAAACAGAGAGAGGAGCTGGGAGGCCACGGGAGCGGGCTTCACAGGACGGCGTCCGGGGCGCGCCTCCGGGGACAGCGCGTGGGGGTGTCCGGGCGGAGCGGCCCCGAGCGCCCCGTGAGCGAGTGCAGCGGCAGTACAGGCACCTTGTGGCTCGAGCGCTCTCAGCAGCGTTGCAAAGCCGGAGCAGCTGCATTATTCACGCACTTGCAAGTCTGCAGACCCCGGGGTTCACACGTGAATTCCCAGGAGTTTAAACGCAGTTAGATAAAACGCTTCTCTCGACTTGGCTTATAGGACCTGAGACCCGACCGGACTGCGGGCCTCGGGGATCCAGCCCAGTCGCCTCCTTATTTTACAGCTCAGCGAGGCCTAGGGAAAGGGCCACTCAGTGCAGGGCCAGTGCTGGAATCCTATTGCCTGGGGAGCCCCTGGTCAGAGCGTTTTCTCCACTAAACCGCTCAGCTGGGTGTGGGCAGCTTTTTAGGCAGAGACTTGGGTCAGTCATGTGTCACCCAGGAAAGTAGAAAGGACTCTTAAAGCATTCCCACTTTGAATAAATGAAAGAGCCGGACGAAAAACATCAATCCTATGAGAGGCTTTGCATTTTACTTTAAACTTAAGAAAAAAATAGACCTGCAAAGGGGTCCCATTCAGTTCTACCATTCCAGTACAGTGGGGCTGAGAGTTAGAAACTTGGAAACATAAGTGTTTTTCGTGACAGACATGTTTAATCTGCATGATGGTGTTTGAGTTGTCTTTGGAGTACACTCTACAGGTAGGAGAAGATGAGAGTGATTGAAAAATGAAGTGGAGAGCCTTGAGTACAAGATAGACAGGGGCTGGAAGGGAGGGGGAAAAGTTGCCTGCTGGAAGTTTTGGCTCCAGGACGGCCAGCTTAGGGCATTTCTACCCAAAGATGACAAATGAGAGAAGCTTGTGTTCTTCCAACAGGCCACTCTTTGCTTGAAAACCCTCCACCCCTGTCACTCCCTCATTAGACTCCCCAAAATAAGTTAATGCAAAAACAAATTTTGGCAGGGGGGAATGTTGTCGCCATTCACTCTGACAGATCAGGTCTTGAGGTGGAAACTAAGTCTGCCCTTCACAGCCCCTTCAGCCTAACAAGTAGGTGGCCCACATTCCCAATAAAATTCCAGAGGACAGGGGACTTGTGACTCAGACCCTGCCAATAATCTTCTTGCCCCACATGACTCGCTCCCCTGTCCCCAAATTAACTAAAATTAAAGGCAGTAACAGGTGTCATCATATTTGAGTAACGAAACCAAGAGCTACATTTTTCACAACTAGCACCTTCTCTTCTGTCAATATGACAGAACATAAAAAGAGAAGAAGGGAACAATACATCCCAAAGGCTAGAGTTTAGAGTTGATTATTTTTAAAGCTTTAGACTTTAGAACTGCATTGGGATTCAGACTTGAAAAAGTGGCCCAAATTCAAAGATGAAGGTGGAAGCATCGGTACAGCTTTCGGCGTTTGAGTGCGGGACCATGGAGGATTACCCCTGCATGCTCCTGACTTGCAGGGAAATTGGCCCTGGGAAGATCTTTATGATGAAAGACACCAACACTCAGAGAGTAAACATAAAGGCTGAAAGTTCATGACTACCTCTTACGCCCAATTCATATCTTAAGGGTTAGTTGAAGTTCCCTGGAGGTCCCTGAAATCATCCAAAGGCCATCTGACATTTCTGACCCTTGACTCCCTACTTCAGAGATCACACTATTGTGACTATTGCCTGCACTTCCTAGTTAAAGTGATCACTGGATTCTATTGTCATTTAAATGTTTTATAAGTGACAAAAAAAAAAAAACCCATAAAACCATACCTGAACCATGAAAAGGAAAAATCTAATTCTTTCCTGGTCCTTTATGTTTGAAAGATTCCCAGATCTTTTGTATTAAAGGTTATTGTAATCACTGAAGTAAAACAAGACTAAAATAATTTAAAAATCTCTTTGACAAGGAATAGCCTCTTTTTGACTTATTTTCAAGACTCTTTGTTTTAAACTTCTGACAATACTCAGAGCATATAATGAAGTCTTCTACAGAATATCTGCAATACTGGCCATCAACTTGGAAAACATTCAGTGTGTTATGCAAAACCTGCTCTGGTTGCTGAGCCACTGGTTAGAAGGCACAAAATATGGCAGTGATAGATTATCTTAACCTTTTCAGTTTAAACACTGTTGGTTCAAATCAAAGGTTCTCAAATCAATGAAGTTTGAAATACAAGGTAAGAATAGGAGCTGTTATTTGAATTATGCATTGTGTATATTTTAAGTTAAATGCCATTGGCAAAGCTCTCAGATGTTTAATCGTATGCAATCTGGGAAACACAAATATTTAATTTCACACTTTCATGTGTTCTTTTTTTCTTCCCATCTTCTATAAAACTGAGCCCCACAAATGGGAAGCTTACCTTTCATACTACATCGTTAGTATTTCTCAGCACATTTTTGTGGATTACATTTTTGATAAAATCTTGCAACATCTCAAGTTGTCCTTAAGGAAAAACTTCAGGGTTCTAGGGCTGTTGGTGGTGGTGGTAATTTTTTTCCCCTTTCTTTCCTAACTGAATCAAAGAATGTTTACTATTTCAATGTCACAACCATATTTTTTTAAATCCATAAATGTTTGGAGGAAATGCAAACAATAAATACTTTAAAACTTCCTTCTTCCCACCTAACCTAACTTTGTAAAATTTGCTTCCTAACTTGCATCTCTGAATCTTACGCATTTGCATTATAATACGTTTAAGATGAATACTTAACAGCGCCGAGGAGACTCGGATTTCATGCTGTATTTCCCTGTAGTAACAGGTGACATGATAACACTATTATGTAGAATTGCAAGTGTACGGCTACACGTGAAAACTGTTCCCATTCTGTTTGGAAACAAATGATCAATCAGCCTCAGGTGATCAATTGCCCCCCTGGCCGCCCGTCAGCGCGGGTCCGCACCCGGCAGAAGCATTGAGAAAATTCCGCTGAAAGGGACGAGGATCCCAAACTTTGCAAAAGCACCTTGTTCTGTGCCTCAGACTTCGCTGTAACTCCTTGGCTACGCGGGGTTGAGACTCTAGATTTGGGGCCAGGCAGAAGGCAAAGGTTGATTTGACTTCGCCAGTACACTGGAGTGCCTCTCAATCCGAATTGTGAATTATTTTTTCCTGTCTTATCTGTAGAACGAGGGGCAAGCAAAGTGAGCCCTGGCGATGTGCATGTGTGTTGTAACGCATAAAACAGGAGGCAAAGTGAGTCCCACCCCAGCACCCCGGAGCGGGGGCACTATCCCAGCCCAGGCGGGACTACTCACCGCTGCTGGTAGGAGGTGATGCCCTGGACGTTCTGCGGGGTGCCGTTGGCCGCGGCGCCGGCCCTCCCCATGCCCGCGCCGGCCGGCACCCCCGCGGCCGCCCCGCCGGCTGCCGCGGCCGTCACCTGCACGCTGAAATCCGGAAAGATTCGGATCATCGCCGCGGCTTCGGCCCCCGGGCGCGGCGGCTCTGGGCTCGGGCTGGCGGGGGCTCGGGCTGGGGCTCGGGCAGCGGCGGCAGCAGCAGCAGCGCGAGCAGCGGCGGCGGCAGCAGCGGAGCCAGGCACTAGCCTGCAATCCCATTAGTGAGCCGCGGCCACTGTGCGCGGCGGAGAGGCGCTTTGATGTGCGCGCAGCGGGCTTGGGGGGGCCGCAAGCGCAAGGAGGAGGTGCGGGGGGGGGGCGTGCGAGGGACTTGCAAACAGCAAAACGTGTCAGGGTGGGTCCTTTTTTCCCTTTTGGGGGGCGGTGGTGCTCCCCCCTCTTTCCAGGATGTTGCTCTCACTGGCTGCTCCGACTGCGCTGCGCGAGCCCAGCTGAGGGAAGAAGGGGAGGGGGTGGCGGAGGAAGGATGCACCGGGAGGCTTAGAGAGGACTTGGCTGGTGCAAGGGGATGACGGGCAGCGGAGGGTGCCTTTCTTTCCCGCCCCCTCAACACAAACACGCACACACACACCGCGCACTTCCGACTCCAAGTGTAAGACAGGCGCGCTCTCTCCCCTCTTTTCTCTAGAGAAATAACCACCATCCAAGCAGGCTCGCGCCTCCCGCGGCTCCCTGTAACCTGAACTCTAGCCCGCGTGTGCAGGAATGGGGGCGCAGAGCCTCCCCTCCGGGCCGGGACCCCTCTCTTCCCGTCTTCTGTACACTAGGCAGCGCGAGGGTTGCCAACTGCAAGTTGGACTACTGGAGAACTTGATGCTTATCGAGGAGGGATGGTGTGCAAAGGAGAAGGTGGGGGGGGAGGCGCTTTTGTGCAATGGAGAGTTTGTTCCCTTTATAAGAAGGGACTCTCCTAGCTTCTGGTGGGCTGGCATGTTGGTCTTGGACAAACTTGTGAGGTGGGGACCGCAGGTCCAGCTGGAGGGATTCGGGTGTGCCCCTGATGACCCATCTCTATACGCCCCTTTCGAACGACGAAACGAATAAATTAGCAGCCACAACTGGGGCGAACTCTGCAAATTCCAACCACCAGGGAAACAAAAAGAGAAAACACGTGCATTTATTTCCTCGTGTCTTCCAGTTACTTCTCCATATTGTTACATCGGTGTTTCTTTAGGGGATGAGGAGGGATGCTGTGGTTTGGGCGCGCCCTTTTACTGACAACTTGTACTCCTTATAGCCTGCATAATGGGTGGGGCCAATGGGAGTGAATGATTACCCCTACCCCCTGCCCAGGACCCCCAGTGGCCCCACTTCCTCCCTCTTTCTTCCGGGTGGCGACACTGGACCTGAGTTGCCGGGAGGACGGTGCAGCCCTTACGCGATGCGGGGCTCGGGCTCCCCTCCTTTTGCGCGCCACCGCCCCCAACAAGCTTGGCTGGTGCTCCTGTTGGTTTCCCCATCTCGCTCTCTCGTCTCTTCCTCTCCCCGCGCGCAGAGGCCCGGGCCTGGCAGCTGGGGGACAACTGGCCGCCGCGCCCGCCGCGCGAAACCACCTTGGGCTCGGCGGAGCGTGGTGGCCGCGGCCGCGCCGCTCGACCCTCTGCCAATAGCGCCTCGCCGAACGAGGCACCTGCTTAACCCTTTGAGCCTGGGGCGCAGCCGGCCGCTGGGACCCAGAGAGGCAGGGCCGATTGGCCAGAAGTTGCCGAGGACGAGAGCGATAGAGACTGCCCAGCCCGGCGTGCCGGCACAAGGTCTGGGGGCCAGACGCCTACCCTCGCCGCAGAACTGGGCGTCCCCTTTCACCCTCGTGGCTCCCGGAAAACAGCCAAGCCGCACAAAGGCCGGTCCGCGCCCCGGCGGCGTCCCGCTCTGGCTGAGCAACCTCTGCGCTCCCCTAACCCGAGTCAGTTTCCGGAGAAGCCGCCCGCGCCCGGCAGCCGCAGGGAGCCAGAGGGAGGGAGCCCCAGCTCTGGCTGGCCGGGCCCACGGCGCAGCTGCGTTTCCATTTTCCTCTCAAAGAAAATGCTTTGGACGGCAGATAATACCAGGAGATATGAAACTGCTTCGTCCCCCACATGTTGCACGTAAAAAGAATCGTAATGAGCATCTGTGGCATGTGCTAGGGATCCCACGAGTTAGTTGAAGATCTAACTGAGGTCCTGACTGCCTCCTTCCCAGGAAGGGGTCTTTTTCTAGTTCAAAGGCATTTCATTAAGAGATATTAATACTTGTTAAGTGGCCAAACGCAAAGTCACTGAACCGGCGAGGGTAGGGGCACGTGGTTAAGTGGAAAGACACCGTGGTGGGATCAGGTCACAGATGTGGCCAGGCCAGGCCTTGCGGTTTGACTCGGGTCTCAGAGCTCTCCCCTCCCCACCTCTCATCCTCAGGGCTGAGTCTGAAGAGATCTCAAATACCAACTCTTGGCTCTGCAAGCTTTCCTGTAGAAAGAAGTGGGAGTTTGTGCTAATTATAGCCAGGTCAGGAATGATCTAGGGGTTGGGAAAAGTTCTCCTTCTCTGACTGCATAGGTCAAGGCCAGCAGTACTGTAGGCCAAAGGAAGCCCAGTTAACGGCTGACCAATGAGACTTAACATGAACAGATATGCAGACAGTGGATTTCTATAAAATAGCATGTCTGAATTATTGGCCCATTGTGGGCTGGTGCCTGTGCCTGGCATTTGATATCTAGGTCAACCAGTTGGTGGAGGTTTCCAGCAAGTGGCTGCTTCTTCCATGTGTACTTTGACTCCAATATGGGATGCCATGTTTCAGGTTAGATCTGGTGGATCCAGAGGCAGTCCCTCATATGCTAAACAATGCCAGAGGCAGATAAAATGCTCTTTTGCCAAAAAAAGGATTTTTAGAAAATTATTTTTCCTTTTAGAGTATTTTCTGCACAATCCACGAGTTACATTTATAGACAGTATCACCCTTCTTCTTTAACTGTTTTAATATTGATTCTATGAATAGAAAAGACCAGCTATTATATTTTATTGACTACTTATTTTACAGACTAGTTGGTCTGGAAATATGTGATCCTGCTTCTCTTCTTTTTTGGAGGGCAAGTTTTTCTTGGAAGCCCAAAGGGCAAACCTATCCCACTCGAAAGAAGATGTGAGGTCTGCTGTTAGATATTTGAAACTAGATATGCTTAAGCTACTTCAATTATACTTGATATTATTAAAATAGAGTTTAATGAGCACATTCAACTTCAAAGTTCCAAGCTTTCAACTGTCCATATTTAAGAGAATTAATATGGCTCCTGCCCTCCAGAAACTTTCTTTTCTAAAATAGAAATAAACAGACTACTCAAAGAAGACTTGCACAGTGGGTTACCTTAGAATGTATGTGATAAGTCTGTTTCAGTATTTTGTCTTTACATGTAAAAATTTGGAAGTTTGGTTTGCATGCATGACAGACAAATTCCTTATTGCATCTTCTTATCTCCATGTTCATTAAGGACCCTAAGCAAAATATAAGTTTATTCCCTCATTAGTAATTCAGATTTCATTACTCTACTCTTTCAGTTAAAATCTTTACATGCTGGCAGCCGTTTTGAAATATTTTGAAAGTTGCTTTGGCACTCATCCAACCAAAAGGGCTCCAGTTAACATTAAACTGTATACTTTCTCATTGTATATCCTTCTCCCCCCACCTAAAATCTACATATTGTTATGTAGAGATATAGAAAAGGATTTTATGTCATAACTCTGAAAACATACATATGATACACACACAGCCACCACAATTATATATTTACATCTTTATCCTTGGTGTCATTGTACAACTGTGCCTTTTGCTCATATGATATAAATATCTATTCTCTGGAAATTCATTTCCATTGACTTAGAGTTAAATGGTTTGACTTTGAATTTTCATGATTGGCTGTCAGAAGCTGCCAGTGACAGGTAGGAGACAGGAGCTACAAAGCTTTATTGTATCTAATTTTTGCTTTACTTTGGTCAGGTATTTAAGAGGAAAATAAAATAGTACACAGAGATCAGAAAAAGATAAAGCAAAACAAAATAAACAGAATGAAAATACTATATGTAATGAATAACGTAAGATATGCTTTACTCTGAAAAGTTGAGTGTTTTATTGAAGGGATCATGCTTCAATGAGAGGGGTTTTTTCCCATTAAAAAACACCCATGTGAGGACTTTCCTGGTGGCACAGTGGTTAAGAATCCGCCTGCCAATGCAGGGAACACGGGTTTGAGCACTGGTCCAGGAAGATCCCACATGCCGTGGAGCAACTAAGCCCATGCGCCACAACTACTGAGCCTGTGCTCTACAGCCCACGAGCCACAACTACTGAGCCTGTCCTCTAGAGCCGGCGAGCCACAACTACTGAGCCCACGTGCCACAGCTACTGAAGCCCACACACTCTAGAGCCTGTGCTGCTCAACAAGAGAAGCCACCACAATGAGAAGCCCACGCACCGCAACGAAGAGTAGCCCCAGTTCGCTGCAACTACAGAAAGCCCACGCGCAGCAATGAAAACCCAACACAGCGCCCCCCCCACAAAAAAGAAAACATCTGAGATCATTTACAATAATCTGAGAGATGAGTCTTCATTGTAGGAAAAGCCATGAGCTAAAATTAAGGTCCCTGCATATCATGGGAAGGAGATTTTACATTCTGTAGAGGGGTTTAATATTTGATTTAAACAATTTTCCATCTTTGCTCCTCAATCCAAATTGAATTCAAGCTCTTACTACTAACTTTGCCATGTGATTAATATGTCTCCTAGTCCATTCAAAAGCAAAGCTACAATGTCAGGGTAGAAAAAAATGACGTGAACTTCACAATAATGTCTTTCTCAATATTCCAGAAGAGAAACTAAGGAATTAAGAGAGAATACCTAATAAATCATTATTTATAATATATGTATGTCCATTTATAATATATAAGGAGAGTACTGAGGATTTTTTCATATTACTACTACCTATATCAAATACTGAATATCTCAAGCTATTATGCTAAACTAATTCTCAGAGGACTTTATAAATATATAGCTAGAAACAGAAGAGGTTTAGTTAAAAGAGAAGAAAATCTTTTAGCTATTTTCTAAAATCAGCAGCAGGCAGTAGGAGAGGAGGAATTGTTTAAAAAAAAATTAGTGAGTGGGGAAGGGTCTCAGATCCATACGGTTTTATTTTTTTTTAGTTAAAATATTCACACATCATGTAATATTATTCCAAAGCATGTGCAAATCAATAGAATCTAACTAAAGCTAAACTTAGACTTACATGCAAAAAAACTAAATTGTCTTAACATATTTAAAAGACTAATTTGTCTTTAAACAACAATCTCAAAAATTGCTCTTGCCTATTTTTTCATGACAGAGAATTTGATTTGGGGGTTGAAATATCTCTAATTTTTAGGAGACAATTTTAAATCTACCTGTGATTATAAAGGAGTCCCAAAATGTTGGTTCCAGTTTGCTTCTTCTATGACTGTCAGCATAATTAGAACTTGAAAAGACCCACTAAGTTGTGAGTTGTGACTTGC
This sequence comes from Globicephala melas, assembly GCF_963455315.2. Lineage (NCBI taxonomy): Eukaryota > Metazoa > Chordata > Mammalia > Artiodactyla > Delphinidae > Globicephala > Globicephala melas. The sequence continues at coordinate 112,215,282 of NC_083315.2, read as the reverse complement.
ACCTCAGATCCAGCAGCCCATGCTACTTTTTGTTTCAGTGAAAATTAGACCTAGTGCTCACTGGAAATTTTATTTCTGTTTGGCTGGATTCCTCCAAGTAGGCATACTTAAATAGCCAATGGACTCTTTTCTTCACTTAATTTTCTTATTAATTGTAAAAGTATTAATTCAGTGCATGCTTGATTGAAGGAGTGACATTGCTTTGGACTGATTTTTTTCAAAATGAAAACAACCATACTAGATGAGTTTTTACTTGAATTTTTCATTTTCAGTAGGATGGGATATTTTATAAACCTAATCACATAGCAAATCAAACAGTTTTATTACACTCCATGCTGTGTCAAACATTCTGTTTTTATTAAACTGTTTTGTCTTTTCACCTAGAGGAGTGATTCTCAAACTTTAGCATGCATCAGATCACAAGAAGGGCTTATCAAAGCACAAATTTCTGAGTCTTACCTTTACAAGATCTTATTCAGTAGGTCTGGGGTGGGGCTAATAATCTGCATTTCTAACAAATTGCTAGATGATACTGATGCCATTTGTCCAGGCACCATATTTGAGAACTGCTGACCTGCAGTGTTTAAGATAGAGGGTTGAGTTGGGAGGTCTAGATTCAGAGCCCAACTTTGCTACACACTGATTGAGCGGTCAAGGGCAAGTTCTTTAAGCTCTCTCAGCTTCCACAAGCTAACCTGGTATTAATTCAGGTCAGCAAAAATGGATTTGCCCTGCCTGATGGGGATTTGGGCACAGTTCCTTCCTTCAGGGAGTCAAGGGTTTATAAGCAGAAGTAAATATATAAAGAAATTGCAGTTGCAATTATTGCAATTGCAATAAAGTGTCCTAAGGGCAACAACAGATTTACATAAAAAGTACAAAAGTGGCATGGGAGGTTGGGGTTTGAACCAGATGAGAAGAGAAATAAAATGTGGTCAGGAGCTTGGGGTTAAGAATCATGCACTCTGGGTTTGACTACAGTTCTACCATTTACAAGCTGGGTGACTTCAAGCAATTTATTTATTTTCACCAAGGCTCTGTTCCTTTCTTTGTAAAACTAGTAATATATGTAGTTCTCAAAGGATTGTTGTAGGGTTTAAGTGATATAAGGTGTGGAAAGTACTTAGTACAGTGCCTGACTCATGTTAATTACTCAATGAAAGGTAGTCATCACCATGAGGACAGTCTCTTAAGTTCTCTCCCAACTTCTCTTCCTTGGAGATGGGAAAGGTCTTGATGGTTACCCAGATAAGTTATGAAATATTTAGATGCTCTATTTATGAATGTTGACAACTCTAATGTTATTTATTTTAAATTCTACAACAATACACCTGCAGTTCTAAGTGACTAATTTTGTTGATCAAAGTTAAGAAAGACACCAGATAAAATTACTGCAAGTGTTTCCTAAAGTCCAGTGCACTTTCCTAGAGGCTTGAAGTTCAGCTTTACACAAAGGGCAGTAAACTTCTGACATTAATCATATGCAAGATGTATAGGACCTAGAGATTATCATACTAAGTGAAGTAAGTCAGACAGACAAAGACATATATCATATGATATCACATATGTGGATTCTAAAAAATGATACAAATGAACTTAATTACAAAACAGAAACAGACTCACAGACTTAGAAAACAAACCTATGGTTACCAAAGGGGAAAGGTGTTGGGGGAGGGAAAAATTAGGAGGTTGGGATTAATATAAACACACTACTATGTATAAAATAGATAAGCAGCAAGGACCTTCTGTATAGCACAGGGAACTCTACTCAATACTCTATAATAACATATAGGAAAAGAATATGAAAAAGAAAAGGGGTATGTATATGTATAACTGAATAACTTTACTGTACATGTGAAACTAACACAACATTGTAAATCGACTATACTCCATCATAAAATTTAAAAATATATTTGTAAAGAAAACTGAAAAAAAAGGTGTGCAATGCAGTATCCCATCATCCTTGTTACGAGAAATATATCTGGTTGGTATTGTTATCAACCTTCATATTATAAATAAACAATCTTTGATTAAAGAAAATTAAATATAGTAAAGATTTTTAAATAGATATGTAGAGGCATAAAATAAAATAGTAGATAACAGATCCACTATTGTATTGGTTATTACTGGAAACAAATATATGGGTTTTATTTCCAATCTTTTGAAGTTAATAAGGGTAAGGATAACTGAATCTTTTACCAGAGTGTTCCTTGGCACAATGATTCACAACATTTTTGTCTCAAGTCTCCTTTAACTCTTAAACATTTGGAGGCCATTCAAAGAGCTTTGGGTTATGTACATCACATCTATCAATATTTAATGTAGTCAAAATTAACATATATATGCAAAAATTTCTTATTAGTTCATTTTAAAAATAACAAACTCATTACATGTTAACATAATAACACTTTTTATTTTAAACACTATTTTGTAAACTATTTTAACACTATTTTTTCCAACCAAATAAGAAATAGTGATATTGTTTTATTTTTTTTTTTTTTGCTTTCTTTAATATCTGGCTTAATAGAAGACAACAAGATTCCCATATCTTTTCTGCATTCAGTCTGTTACAATAAGTTGTCTTGGTGAAGAAAATCTAGGTTCACATAGATACAAGGTTAGAAAAGAGTTGAGTTAAATTTTAATAGCCTTTACATATAATTGTAGATATTCTTCTTTGCTGTTATTATACCAACACTCGTAAGTAGTAATTTCTTAAAAGTTAGCTGTAATGTGGAATCTGGAATGATATTAAGAAAGTTTTCACACTCTAATCACTGAAATCCATTGGCCTGTAGATTTTTTTGTCCATACATGGCTTTATATCATATGCAATGATAATTTTTAAAACATTAACTAACTGGATTACGCAGCTCTTCCAAAGGTTAACGCATTTTATTATACAATATCAGTAAAAATCACAATTGCTAGTATCTCTACCACTCTGTTCAGTAAAGTCTCTACATACTGGGAAGCTGTCAAGCTCACAATGACAGGTACAAGTTTCCTAAAATTCTAATTATCGCTTGGAATCTCAAATATTATTGGTAGCTAAATACCGTCAGTTGGATCTTCAAAGTGACAGACACACTTCATTCATTTTCAAGAAAATGTCTGTCAAATACTCACATCTGAATACCCATAGTTTGTCAGTTATTCTTTCAAATAGTGTTCCATGAAAAAAGTGGCTAGTTCAGCTTGCAACAAAAACAATGGCAAGAGTATTTTTTTCAGATACTTACACATATGTAGCAAAAGTGTTTTATGAGTACTTCCCATTTCACCACAAAGGATATTTAAAGATATGTGTTCAAGGGTCCAGATGTAATAAAGTTAATAATTCTTACTGCTTCATCAAGGCTGTTCTCAAATGAACCTGGCAGCTTTTTACTGTGAATGTGCGGCAGGGGAGAATACAGTGACTACTAGTGTAGTTTGGTGCTACTGCCTTGATTCATGCTGATGCCCGAGCAGTTCTACTCACCATTGCTTTTGTACCATCAGCATCCACAGTGAAACATCCACAATGAAAAAGGCAAATAATGTTTTAATATTATTATATTATTAGCATTACTATAGTATATTAAAATAGTTTTGACTTCATGGACACCCTGAAAACATCCTCAACCCACACTTTGAGAACTGCTGTCTTAAGAGTATGTGTCTAAGTTATTGTTATGACCAATAAGTAAGAGGAAAAGTTTAAACTTCCTTTCTGCTGTATTTTTTTAAAGAGTGAAAATACACTTTGCAATTATGTGTCGGTTTGCTATCAAATCATGAATAGATTATTACGAATGTTGTACTTGGGATTTTGATTTCATGTAGAACTCAGAAATAGATACTTTGTTTTCTTCTATTGTTATCCAGGAAGTGGGTATAGCTTCTAACAAAGCAATTCCAGCACTTAATGTTGAAGATCTGGGACCAGTAACTTAATTTTCCCTCTGTTCTCCAAGAAAAAGATGGGAATACAGAAATCAGAATGGTACTTCAGAAGGATGGAAAGATGAAACTCAGAAGGAGCTAGATTAAGTTCCATAGCAGAAAGAGGTTTTCCATTGTTCAGAACCTGAAGAGGGCCACCTCTGGAGGTGCTGAGCCTCCCTAACTTGGAACAAAATGACTACCTTCTAGAAATTCAGATAAAGAGCTGGAGTCAGTGACCTTTAAGTTCATATTCTATGTAGACATAATATTTAATCATATTATCTCTATTCCATAAGCAAAATACCATAACACTATTTTCAAAGAAGTGTTGTACAATCTTTCTAACCAGCTTCACAGGCAACCACAAATATTTTCTATATCATTTATCATTATTCTTAGGCTGGAGGATTTTAAAATCTTGTTCAGAATGGAAAAACAAACTGAGTTATTGTGCAAAGCATCTTCAGTGTCTCAAAACCCACAAACCACAAGAAAAAGGGAAAGATCTGTAATTTAAGTATTTATACTAATTAATTTTGTTTAAGTACCCTGGACAGCTGCTCAAGATGCAGACCAAATAGGAGGAGAGTAACAATCTTTTGAAGTTAAATCACTACTTGTTATTAGTATTCATAATCAAAGGCATATCTCAAAGAGATGATAAACTACTGAAGAATTAATCATTTATTATGGAATTTAAAATAATCTGGCTCAAGAATTATATCTCAACTGTGAGATACATATTCGATGGAAGTTGTAGAAGAAGCAGCTTCTTGGCTGACTTATTTACAGAGACAGCTTTTCAGTGTTTTTGTCTCAGGGGAATCAAGAAAGGATGTGTATCAGAGAAATGTCATCCATGTATCTTTGCACAAAGGGAAGATACCAACATAACTCTGTTTTAATTTTACTTATTTTGACTGAGAAATGATCCCTCTTAAAAAGTGATTTGTGTAGTCATAGTCAAAGAAAACTAAAACTTGAGGAAGATTCATTGAGAATTATAAGTTATTATATATGAGGGGAAATCTAAACCAAATTTCAAAGTTTTGCCAATCTTATTTTGTTTTATTTTGGAGAATGATAAGAAGTATTTTCACTTGGAAAGTGCCTTGATGTCAAAGATCTTGGTTTATTATGACTTTTTAAATTTTATTTATTTTTATTTTTGGCTACATTGGGTCTTTGTTGCTGCACATGGACTTTCTCTAGTTGCCACCAGTGGGGACTTCTCTTTGTTGTGGTGTGCAGGCTCCTCATTGCGGTGGTTTCTCTGGTTGCGGAGCACAGGCTCTAGGCGTGCGGGCTCAGTAGTTGTGGCATGCAGGCTCAGTAGCACAGGCTCAGTAGTTGTGGCGCACGGGCTTAGTTGCTCCACGGCATGTGGGATCTTCATGGACCAGGGCTTGAACCCGTGTCCCCTGCATTGGCAGGCAGATTCTTAACCGCTGAGCCACCAGGGAAGTCCCTATTATGACTTTTTATTCTTAACTTTTTCTAAAACGAAATATTGAACTTACCAAAGTAAAATATACTGTATATGAAATCACTTCAGCTTTGTGTAACAACAACCCAAATTAATAACTGCTGAGATAAAATAGTTTATTTCCCTCTCATGTAAATGTTTGGGATATACGAGTAAAATGTGATCACATTCTTTCTTTTTTTTTTTTTCTTAAAGGAAGAAGACAAATTTTTTGGAATTTCAGTGCAATAAGAAATCTTGTATTGTGAGCTATGATTTTAAACGTATTTATAACATAGAACTAAACCCAGCGAAATCTGCAGATATTATTTACTCAATACTAATGTGGTCAACTATTGTTCCTTTGACCCATATTCAGAATATGAGGGAGAAGTATCAAGAATCAAGATTGCTGGGCTTCCCTGGTGGTGCAGTGGTTGAGAGTCCGCCTGCCGATGCAGGGGACACGGGTTCGTGCCCCGGTCCAGGAAGATCCCACATGCCACGGAGCGGCTGGGCCCGTGAGCCATGGCCGCTGAACCTGCGTGTCTGGAGCCTGTGCTCCGCAACGGGAGAGGCCACAACAGTGAGAGGCCCGCGTACCGCAAAAAACAAAAACAAAGAATCAAGATTGCTTATAGTGGGAACATGGACTCTAGAAAACCTCAACCACCACTTTCACTGAAGGAATGGCTGCAGGCATTCAGCAGTTTGAGAATGAGAGATCCTTCTATTGGTGATCTTGGGTGACTCAACATTTTCAATCTGGTTCTGCAGAGACAAGTTACATACATAGAATAACTTGCTCCCTCAACCATTCTCTACCAAAGACTCTCTTACCTTCAACTTGAGCTTCTTTTAAACTTGTAACTCCAGGTTTCTTTTCAAGCACATTTCAATATTACATGCCCTGTTGTTACCATTTGAAAATTATAGAGAAGCTCAGATGGTTTAATAATAGTTTAGGAAACTCCTATTCTACATTGTATGTTAGGGGTCAGGAAAGGGAAAACTTGAAATCCAGTGCCTGGATTTTAACCTGGCCAGGAACTTGAGGCAAATTACTTACCCTCTCAGGGAAGAGTTCCTTTCATTCATTTCCTTTTAATGATGCATGGATTTATTTCAACAAATACTCCTTGAACACCTATTATATGCCAAGTACTCTTTTAAGCAGCAGGGCTACAGCAGGACCTAAAACAAAGCCGCTGCTCATGTGGAGGTTTCACTATAGGTAAGAGGAGATAGCAATGAACTAACTTCTGTAAAAGTCAGAAACGACAACTTAATAGGGTTGTTATAAGGATGAAATAAAGTAAGCAATATAAAGTGTTTAGCCTAGTACTGACATGCAAACACAATTCTAGGTGGAAGCTATTATTGATGGTGTTACATGGGTTTGGGAATAGTATGAATCAAAAAAATTGAGTTTGCATTAATAGTCTAAAATAACATACCTAGTCTGCATGGAAGGAGTTATTCCTATTTTGAAAACAAACAAATGAAAAAAGCCTGTAATAGCTAATGGAAAATAATCCCACATTAAAATAATTTGTACCTCTCTTCTCTTATTTCTCTGATTTTTCAGGGTAGAATACATGTATTTTAAAGTACCCACAAATAATTAGTGGTGTTAAAATGGGTAAAGAAATGAAAATTAAAAATTGATGTTTCTTGGTCATCTGTTAGTAGTCAGGTACTATGTTAGGCATTTTATACACACTCTCTTCTTTAAACCTCATAACAACCCTAAAAAGTACATACTATTAGCCCCACATTAATAGATGGAAAAAATTCATTAATTACAACAGACTCCAGTAAATACTTGGAACAACTAAAGAAAAATAAAGACAATGAAAATAGCTTATACTTTTTAGCGGCATTATTGTTTTACAAGTATATATTATTGGCTGTATATATTTTTCACGTAAGAAACAAAGGAATGAAATACCACCGATCAGATAGAGAAGATAACTGACAGTTTTTATATTTTAATAATTAATTGTCCTAAAATAAATCAGAATTTTTTTTGCTTCCCCTTCTAAATTCATTCAGTAATGATATAAAATGGTCATAATACTCTAGTTCAATTAGGAATGCTCATAGAAATTTTAGGGATTTTTTTTTTCCTGTTGGGTAATGAGAGCAATGGTATAGATCAACGGTTCTCAATGTATGGTCCCCAGACCAGCATCATCATCATGGGAACCTGTTAGAAATGCAAATTTTTGATTCTCACCTATTGAATAAAAAATTCTGAGAGTGGGGCCTATGCCCCCCAGGTGACTATGATGTCCTTAAAGTTTGAGGACCACTGGCATGGATAATTATTGGTAACCACTAAACAATATTACAGATCATTATAAAGCTATCTTTTTCTGAGGCAAAAGTCTCTCTCCTTAGCATAAAAAATTTATGTCATTTGTTTCTTTATGTGAAAATAGAAAACAAAGCATTCCTTTAAAGACTCAGCATTTCCAAACATTTCCCAAAATCATCATTTTGGGGGCTGTGCAGATAGCGAAACTTGAGCAAATATTTCAAAGGCAAACCAAAGTCTCATTTCCTTTCTAAGTTCTACTTTTAAAGGACTAGAGAATATGTTGCAAAGACTCAAGATCCTGAAAGTACGGAAGAGAAAACCAAAAGAAAGAGTGAATACAGAGCCCTCACAAACGCGCTTTAGAGGCTTACTATCCTACCTGGAGGGCTGGAAGGAGCAGGTCCTATTCAAAATGTAGGAGGTCGGCGAGCGGGATTGGTTTGTTAAAGCTGTCATAGAGATTAAAGCTTCCCAAAGCTCCTGTCCTAACATCAAGTCAATTTCTTGCTAAACTCTTTCTCATTTTAAATGGGAAAAAGATTAGACTGTTGAGTGCTTGGGGAAAAATACAAAACTGGCTGGTAGGCAAGCTTTCCTTTTTAAAAGAAAAATTCTCGCAGCCTTCTGAACTCAAAGATAGCTTAATAAAAGTTACGGAGAAGTCTAAAACCCGTGGGGGAAAAATAAGAGGGTAAGAAAAAGGAAACCAGATCCTTTCTAAGATCAGTGTTCCTTAAATATCAGTGAAATAAAACATCTTCAAAGTTCTTCCAGAGGTACTGCTGAGACGGAAAAGACCAACAAATAATTCCAAATAAGTTTGGAGACTTTAACTCGAGAATAGCATGGAAAACACATGATATAAGAACAGAAAACTATGCTTGGCATTCAAAGTATTCATATTTCTCACATGTACACATGCCCTCCTGTGGTATGGATGCCCTCCTCACCATCTAATCAAAAACTCCTTTGACAGAGACCTGTTGCAGGATATAACAGGTATGTAGCGAAGACCTAAATTTTATTTTCATTCAAATGTAAAAAGTAGTAAAGAAAGGACTCCTGAAGTTTAAATCATTACCCCAGTCTGTTGGTCACAAAGCTATGGCTTGCACTATAGTTTTGAGAAATGAGGCGAAAGTGACAGTGATTGTAGCAAAATTTCTGGTGTAACAGGGCACAGGTGAACAGTTTCCGTGAATTAAGTTGAAAGAAAGTTCACGTGCTCCTGAAGCAGGTGGGCAATGTAGACTTTAGCCAAAATCAGAATCAAGTTATTTAGATATTGCAACTAGGAATGAAATGCAAAGATGAAGATAGGAGTGCAAGAGGTTTTAGAAGTTGTGTGTTGGATGGCGATGGGTCATAATGCCCAGGAAAGATAAAGAAAGAGGAAGCAGGATTTGGCAAAGTCTTTAGACTAGGATATAAATCTGAGATTTGTGAAAAGAAAGTGGGAGGAAGAATTGGGCAGGGAGTGTCTCAGATTGTGAAACCCTGGGGAGTCAGTTGTGTGTCAGAGGAATTCCACATTGGGCAGAAGAGGTCAGGCCCTGGCAGGCCTACCATGCTCAGTCACTCTGAGGACCACCAGGGAAGAGTGTGGTCTTGGCTCAAAAGCTGTGACATTCTATGCAAGCATTGCCCCTGGAGGCTGTCGGCCATCTCACAGCTGAACGGCAAGTTCTTTCCTGAAGGGAGATCCAAGCGGCACACTTCCGTGGTGCCCACAGGCCACTCCTGTGCCATAGGGATTCATGTCTGCAATCAGGAGCAGCCCTCCAGGACTCCAGTGGGTCTTTCTTCCTGAGAAGAGCTACAGCCCTTCTTGCAGCTGGTGTGCCTCCCTGCCCTTCTTCCCACTCTCACTCTAAATTTCCCTTGCCCTCAATCATCACCTCAACTGCCCCTCATGGTTTTTCAAAGGAGTGTTTCTCTCTGCCACAGATAGCTTGGACTTCTTTCAGAACCCCAGGGGCGTGCATTGAGATTCTCCAACTGGGGTATTCCATAAATTCCACTGTATCTTTTCCACACTGACATCTTCAAAATCATAAAATATGCCTGATCATATAGTCCAAGCAGCGGGGCTTGTTCATGCAGCCTGGAGCTGCCACAGAGCCCTGCCCCTGGTATTTGGGCTGAAGCAGTATTCCTAAGTGTGGAATGTGTTGCTTCCAGAACCCCAAGAAACTTCCCAGGCATTGTGCTTCTTTCTTTGTTGTAAGATTTACAAGATGCAGCAATTTGGGTTTTGGGGATATTTTTGGTTTTTTTTTTTTTTTTTTACTTTGGAGGGGATGTCCCAGCATGTCTATGATTCTATGATTGCTGAGTCCCTAAAATTTTACTGATATGACAGGCCCCTGAATCTTCATATGGTTTATTTCCTGTCCTCTGGAGGACATGTATCTTACCAAGGCTTTCAGTATGCTAGCCACCTCTTACTCAACCTGCCATATTTACATAATATGATCAATGCAATGGACAAATGTGATATTCTGAAGGATATTGAATGGTCCAGATCTCTTAGGACTATATTATGACAGTTTACATAGCCCTGGGGCAAAACTGTGAATATATACTGTTGTCTATACCTTGTGGACCAAAGAGAACTATTTCTGTTCACTTTTCTTCATTAGGATAGAAAGTAACAAACACATTTGCCAAATCAAAGGCTGCATATCATGTCCTTGCCAAGGCGAAATCCTATATTCCAGAGTACCTCTAAGTCAATAAAGTCTCCTTTATCCAGTACTATGTTCTGGCCTCCTTTGTCAAGCACCTTCAAAATCTAATCCCCAGGGCCACTTCCCCAGCTTCTGCTGGAATATGCTGGCTAATTTAGGATATGATTTCTCAATTCTCAGGCTCAGAACATCTTTAGCTGGGTTACACTGAGACTTGATCCAGTTACCAACATGGCAGCCAGAAGTGGTAGAGGTAGATCTTGAGGGGAAGCCCCCAATTGCCTTCCTGCGAAGAAGTCCCAGCAGTGTCTTCCCACGTAGGGATGACCAGGCGCCCTACACAGGCTCTGAATGTTCAGAGGAATCTGGGGAGCCAAAAGCTTTAGGGTTATCTACTCTGATGCTTCCCTATCCCATATGTCAAACTTGCTGATTCTCCCAGTTAGTGCCCTGCTCATTAGGTCTGTCTCCACTGAGCAATCATCTGAAGCTCAATGATTCTAAGTCTGGAGTTGGTTATTGGCTTTTTCTGCTTACCTCCTGCAGAAGATAAAGACTGCTTTTGAAGCTGCTAACGAGGTCCCCAGGACTTCTCACTTGATTTTTGATCTGTTAATTGCCATTAGCTTTTCATTATTTTTCTCTAGTGTTTCAATTCAATCTAGTAACAGCAGCCAAATACATTGTCCTTATATACGTTATTCTCCACCCATCTTCCACACAGCACTTTTCAAAGTCCTCAATCATTGTTGCAATCAGGGTGTCCCCCTCCACAGCAACACCTGTGAAATTTTTAGCAATGGAATCACCACCTTGTGACAGGGACTATATGTGCTCCGCTTACCACCAAGATGGGGGTCCTCATTGCCAAAGGAGGGCTGAATAATCCAGGCCCAAAACCTATTTCATCATCAGTTTGGGTCCCCCAGAAGACAGCTGCTGAGGCAGAGTTAGGAATGCATAAGGTCTACTGGGAGAGGTAACACCTGTGAAAGGTAAAGGGGAAGGAAGCAAGATTGGACAGAGAAAACCTTTAGACGAGTTGCAGGTCTAAATGTATGAAAGGAAAGTGGGAGGAAGCAAACTGGAAGAACCTCAGACTGCCATACAGACCTAACAAAGCATTGGCCAACCCAGTGGGAAGCTCCAAATAAAAAATCACCCACAGAGGAGTATAGCATTGGGCAGAAATGGCCAGGCCCCAGAACCCTGCCATGTTTGGTCACTGCAAAGGGTCACCCAGTCCCAGCCTGGCCCAGGCGCAAATGCTATGGTAGATCCTCAAGTCACTGCAACTGGAGGCTGGGACCTTCTCATTTCAAAGAATAGTGGTAGGTTTGATAGGAAATACAGAGTGAATAAATACGGTTCTTGCTATCCGAGGAGCTGGCAGTGTAGAAAAAGGGAAAGCCATGCACAGCACAAAGAAGTGGCCCAAGTTGCAAAGTTGCCAGGGGACACCTGTTATTTTTGTCTGTTCAGCATCCCTTTCCCTTTTTATGCAAACTTTACACCAGTTTTCCTCTGAGGAATCACCCCTCTCTGTTGATGTGGAAATGCCCCACCATCCCCATCTTCACCGACCCCCATCACTTCCAAAAGAGGGCAAGACTCAGACTTGGCCACTCGGGACCTTTGTTAAAAATATGCTTTATTTCCCCATTGGTGTTGCTTGCTGTAAAGATGCGGTAAGTCTGGAGTTGCCAGAGAGTACCTCATGAAGACAGCCTAACCAAGAGGGAAGCCAAGGCAAAGGAAAGCAGAGCTGAGAAGAAGAATTTGAGAAACTGGATTGTGATGACACATTTGGAGCCCTTGGAGGCCCCCCCCCCCCCAGACTTTGAGACCTAGATCCACTCCTAGACTTTTCAGTTTTAGGAACCAATAAATTGTCTCTCTGGCTTCAGGCTGTTTGAGATGGATTTAGTCACTTTCAACTAGATGAGTCTTAATACAAAAATGGTAGAGAAAGGACTGAACTGTGATATGTTTTAAGGCATAATCCTCTTTAATATGGGCCCAAGAAGGATCATTTAATATAAGAATTAGAAACAACCTCACGCAGTCTGGTTCCAATCCAATCCGATGTCAGCAAAAGCTGAGTGACTCATCAGAGGTCACAGAACCACTTGGTGGCAAATCACATGTTGACTCTAAGTCTTCAGTTTCTAGGCCACAATTATTTATACTGTGACACCCTATATCCCTTCAGAAAAGGGAGGTTACACAGTGTAATTCATAGAACTCAGAGAAAGAGAAAAAAAATGAATTTATAAATAATAACAGCTACTGCTAATTTAGTATTTAATGCCAGTAATCCTGGATAATGCGGCTATTGAAGAGTAGTTACTAGCGTGGGCTTCATATTATAATTTAGTACTACTTAAGTGAGAACAAAATCAAAATACACACTTTTTTTTTTTTTTTTTTTTTTTTTGCGGTACGCGGGCCTTTCACTGCTGTGGCCTCTCCCGTTGCGGAGCACAGGCTCCGGACGCGCAGGCTCAGTAGCCATGGCTCACAGGCCCCGCCACTCCGCGGCATGTGGGATCTTCCCGGACCGGAGCACGAACCCGCGTCCCCTGCATCAGCAGGCAGACTCCCAACCACTGCGCCACCAGGGAAGCCCCAAAATACACACTTTTGAACCAAGTGTGAGAAATGTTTAATCCTTATTAATTTTTCCTTTTGTGATAGGCCTGAAAATTCTCCTTTCAGCACATTTCTGTCTTTTAAAACTTATTTAGGACTTGTTAAAAATCTGGAATGTTGTAAGAGGAAAACCATTTTGGAAAATTCAAATGAACTTTTTCTACTGCACTGTTATCTACCTAATTATTGTAAAGAACATCATGGAGACCCTTTTGTCTTAACAGTGCCACTTCCTCGTTATGATAATGTATTCTTATAGCAGCATTTTAAAAAATCAGCATTCTTAGGTTTTAAAGTTAAATTAAAAGCTAAACTTTTGAGTGATGATCATGTCTACATAAAATACCTTAAGGAAAAGGTGAAGCATTTCTACATTTATGAGTAACTGATTCTTTTATAATTTTTTTATTTTCTAGAAAAGGGCTTATAAACAATCTGGGGCTTTCTATTTCAGAGATTTATTTGTAGGTTTTTATTTGTTTTACCAGGCATTATATTATTTTAATTTTAAAATGTGTTTGGATTTTTTTTCATATGTCCCAGATTTTTCTAAAAACAACATTATGCTTGATCACATGCTCACCGTCATGTAATTAGCTTAGTGGATCAGTTTTACACTCCGCAAAATGGAAACAGAGAGGAGCAGACCACATTTGAAGAGAGCGCACTCCGTTATACACACTCCACTTGGCAACTCTCTGGGCTTCTATTTTTTAAGATAAATTTGATTTCAGAAATTTCATCTATAATATTCAAGTTAAAGCCTCAAGGAGCCCCATGCAAATCTTCAGATTCGAGATGCCATAACTGCAAACAGATGCACTTAAAGTGTACGTAAAAGTGCCATCCTTGCAAACCCCTAGTTAACAAAATATTGATGACAAGAAAAGCAAAGAAATGAAACTCAAGCATATTAATGAGAAAGGAGGAAAGTTGTATCTTGGTAGTTTGCTACTAAGGAAAGTCTGTTGTTTTGCCTCCTCAGATTCAGTAAATTCATTAGTACACTCAAGTCATATTCACTGAGCATCTATGTTCATTCAGCACTGGAGATACGGAGATGGATGTACCCAACCCTGATGCTTGAGGATCTCCAAAAAGTAGGGAAGTTAGAGACAGAAACAAATGACTAGGGTACCATGTGAGAAGTGCTGCAGTAGAGCTTTATGATGACTGAGGTGAAAGCAGAGATGAGAAGGTGAAGGTGGCCTAAGCAAAGGAAAGGTAAGATAAAAGAAGACTCACAGACAAGAATATACAGTGGAGAAAAGACAGCCTCTTCTATAAGTGGTGCTGGGAAAATTGGACAGCTACATGTAAAAGTATGAAATTAGAACACTCCCTAACACCATACACAAAAATAAACTCAAAATGGATTAAAGACCTAAATGTAAGCCCAGACACTATAAAAGTCTTAGAGGAAAACATAGGCAGAACACTCTATGATACAAATCACAGCAAGATCCTTTTTGACCCACCTCCTAGAGAAATGGAAATAAAAACAAAAATAAACACATGGGACCTAATGAAACTTAAAAGCTTTTGCACAACAAAGGAAACCATAAACAAGACCAAAAGACAACCCTCAGAATGGAAGAAAATATTTGCAAATGAAGCAACTGACAAAGGATTAATCTCAAAAATTTACAAGCAGCTTATGCAGCTCAATAAAAAAAAAACAAACAACCCAAACCAAAAATGGGCAGAAGACCTAAACAGACATTTCTCCAAAGAAGATATACAGATTGCCAACAAACACATGAAAAGATGCTCAACATCACTAATCATTAGAGAAATGTAAATCAAAACTACAATGAGATATCATCTCATACCGGTCAGAATGGCCATCATCAAAAAATCTTGAAACAATAAATGCTGGAGAGGGTGTGGAGAAAAGGGAACACTCTTGCACTGTTGGTGGGAATGTAAATTGATACAGCCACTATGGAGAACAGTATGGAGGTTCCTTTAAAAACTAAAAAAAGAATTAACATATGACCCAGCATTCCCACTACTGGGCATATACCTGGAGAAAACCATAATTCAAAAAGAGTCATGTACCAAAATGTTCATTGCATCTCTATTTACAATAGCCAGGACATGGAAGCAACCTAACTGTCCATTGACAGATGAATGGATAAAGAAGATGTGGCACATATATACAATGGAATATTACTCAGCCATAAAAAGAAACGAAACTGAGTTATTTGCAGTGAGGTGGATGGACCTAGAGTCTGTCATACAGAGTGAGGTAAGTCGGAAAGAGAAAAACAAATACCGTATGCTAACACATATATAAGGAATCTAAGAAAGAAAAAAAAAAGGTCATGAAGAACCTAGGGGTAAGACGGGAATAAAGACACAGACCTACTAGAGAATGGACTTGAGGATATGGGGAGGGGGAAGGGTAAGCTGTGACAAAGTGAGAGAGTGGCATGGACATATATACACTACCAAATGTAAAATAGGTAGCTAGTGGGAAGCAGCCCCATAGCACAGGGAGATCAGCTCGGTGCTTTGTGACCACCTAGAGGGGTGGTATAGGGAGGGTGGGAGGGAGGGAGACAAAAGAGGGAAGAGATATGGGAACATATGTATATGTATAACTGATTCACTTGGTTATAAAGCAGAAACTAACACACCATTGTAAAGCAAGTATACTCCAATAAAGATGTAAAAAAAAATAAAAAAGAAGCCTCACAGATGAGGAAATCAGTAGAAATTTAACAGGTGTAGAAAGAAAGGGCATTCCAGGTCAGCAGTTTCTAGTAGATGAAGTGGAACATGCATGTTTCAGGCCAGGAGTGGAGCGTGGTTAGAGAGCAGACAGGGTCTGCAGTGGGGCATGTAGGTGAAGCAGCTAAGCAAAATGAGCAACAAGAAATTACACTCAGGTGTACAAAGTAGGCAGGTGCCAGATTTTAAAGACCTGGAAGGCCAAGCCATGGAATTTGGATTTTACCTCATTGTTCATAGAGAGTCACTAAAGACGTTTTTATTTTATTTTAGCAAGATTATAGCATAATCATATCATAATACAGAAAGATAAAGTCTGCAAGATTGTGGAGGGTGCATTAGTGGAAAAAGATACGGGAGCTATGGACCCTTTTGGAAAAACTGTTCCAATAGAAAGAGGCATGGGGATGAGCCCTTGAACTGGGGATAATGCAGTGGAGTAAAGGAGAAAGGAATGTAGCTTAGATGAAAGGTGGAGGTCAGTGACATTAATTTCAAATAAAGGAGGAAACAGGGAAAAGAAACAGGCTTACAAATAGGACTGGAGACAGGGGTTGGTGGAGCAGAGGTGGGGACATGTTTGGGTTGGGACATGTTGAGGTGCCTGTAGGTATCCAGGTGGAGCTACCCAGTAAACCACTGGAATATTGGTCAAAAACTGAGGAAAGCTGAGCCCAGTTGAGGACAAGCAATCATGGCACAGAGGGAGGACAGGCTGCTTGAGGACCATTCAAGTCCATGCCAGCTGTAACCACAAGAAATTGAGGTTTTTATCATAATTGTCTTCTGGGTGGCTATAAACACACAAGAAAACATTTTTGAACATATATACACTACTATATATAAAATAGATTAACCAACTAAGGACCTACCGTGTAGCACAGGAAACTCTACTCAATATTCTGCATATAGGGCTTCCCTGGTGGTGCAGTGGTTAAGAATCCGCCTGCCAATGCAGGGAACACGGGTTCAAGCCCTGGTCCGGGAAGATCCCACATGCCATGGAGCAACTAAGCCCATGCACCACAACTACTGAGCCTGTGCTCTAGAGCCTGCGAGCCACAACTACTGAGCCCACGTGTCACAGCTACTGAAGCCTGCTCACCTAGAGCCCATGCTCCTCAATGAGAGAAGCTACCGCAATGAGAAGCCCACACACCACAACAAAGAGCAGCCCCCACTTGCCACAACGAGAGAAAGCCCGCACACAGCAACGAAGACCCAACGCAGTCCAAAATAAATAAATAAATAAATAAAGAAAATTGTTTAAAAAAGATTATTCACTAAAAAAAATTGTTTTAAATATTCTGCATATAGATGGGAAAAGAATCTGAAAAAGAATAGATATATGTATATGTATAACTGAATCACTTTGCTGTACACCTGAAACTAACACAACATTGGAAATCAACTATAAGATAAAAATTAAATTACAAAAACATTTTTGAGCCCACAGAGCCCTCATTAAAGAACAGATGGAGGGGAATCAAGATGGCGGAGGAGTAGGAGGATGTGGAGCTGTTCATTTGTGGGTGTGCTCTGTTGTGTCCCCTTTTGCCGTGTGCGGGCTCACAAATTACACTGTTGTTGGCACTGCTCTCAGCCCTACCTTAACTGTGGGTATGCCGGCAGTTGGCCCAGGTGACTCTCAGGCATTGTTTACACCATGCCACTAGCGTAGATCCACTGAGGTCAGGTTCCAGGATTGCAGTAATCATGGAACTGGACCCCTTGTGGGCACTATGGAGGCAGCTCAGACTCTGGCCTGGCCCAGCCTCCACATGTACATGCCCACAAAGACCACAGCTGCTAAAGCTAGATCCATCTCAGCTGCAGGAGCATGCACTGTCCATTCAGATGTTCTGCGTGTGCTGAGTTTACAATGTTGGTCACAGGGGTGTAAATCCATGGTTTGCACAGCTGTGAGGAGAGATTTCAGCTCTTCTTCCTTAGTTGCATGACCCCTGGGGCTCAGCTGTGGTTTCAGACCCACTTCTGCATGTGGGCCACCCACAGGTGTCTGCTCTTGAGGCTGCTCCGAAGCATATGAGCTCACCCAAGCAGGGAGGGGGTGTGGAGGAGGTGGCAGTGGCCAGGGAAGGGAGAGCCCACCCTGATGGGGATGGGGCAGGAGACTTTCCTATTGCCCAGGGAGGCAGGGACCAGTGCATGGGGAGAGAGGCTGGTGAAAACAATGCCTGAGAGACACCTGGGCCAATTGCTGGCATACCCACAGTTAAGGTGAGGCTGAGAGCAGTGCCAAAAACAGTGTAATTTGTGAGCCCACAAAATAGGTGAAAGGGGACACAACAGAGCAACCCACAGATGAACAGCTCCACAGGAGGAATACTCAGTGGCTTCTCTCCCAGTGGGAGTGCTCCAATCCCACATACTTCGTATGACAGATAAGAAACACAGTGAAAAAACAGAGCTGGGGGCCTCTACTCCAACAACTAGGGAGCAGACACTGTCTCTGACAGGGCAGTGACAACCACAGAGCAAATATCTTGCTTAGTATCCAGTGCAGGCTCTTGTCACCATAATATCAGTCACACATCCTATCAAGAGGATATTGGTCAGCATACACTGAGGAAAGAGGTGGCAGACATCTGTACTAAAAACAGCACTTGCACCAAAAGATATTAAACCCACACAGGCTACAGAGGGACATTCCCACATAAAAATAGCCCTCCAAGACAGTCTAAGTGTCTGGCATCAGTAGGAAGAACCCTGAGAGCATTTAGCCTTGAATACCAGTGGGGCCTGAGTGCAGGAGCTCCACGGGGCTGGGAGAAACAGAGACTCCACTCTTGGAGAATGCACACAAGGTCTCATGTGCACTGGAACCCAGCAAAAAGCTGTACTTCCATAGGAACATGGGCTAGACCTACCTAGGGTTCTTGGAGGGTCTTCTGAAGAGGCAAAGGTTGGCTATAGCTCACTGTGGGGGCAAAGACACCAGTAGTGGAGGCTCCAGGGAATACTGCTTAGCATGAGCTCTCCCAGAGGTCCCCATTTCAGCACCAAGACCCGGCCCCACCCAACAACCTGCAGGCTCCAGTGTTGGAAAGCCTCAGGACAAACAACCAAAAAGACAGGAACTCAGACACACCCATCAGGAGACAGGCTGCCTAAAGTCATACAGAGCTCAGAGCCACATCAATACACACCCCTTGACATGGCCCTGTCCACCAGAGGGACAAGACCCAGCTCCACCCAACAGAGGCACCAGTCCCTCCAACCAGGAAGCCTATACAAGTCCCTGTTCCAACCTCACCCACCAGGGGGCAGACACCAATATCAAGAAGAACTATGATCCTGCAGCCTGCATAAAGGAGACCACAATACAGAAAGTTTGACAAAGTGAGATGACAGAGAAATATGTTGCAGACTAAGGAACAAGATAAAAACCCACAAGAACAACTAAATGATGAGGAGATAGGCAATCTGTTCAAAAAAGAATTCAGAGTAATGATAGTAAGGATGATTCAAAATCTCAGAAAAAGAATGGAGGCACAGACCAAGAAGATACAAGAAATGTTTAACAAAGATGTAGAAGATTTAAAGAACAAAGATGAACAACACAATAACTAAAATGAAAAATAAACTAGAAAGAATCAATAGCAGAATAACGGAGGCAGAAGAATGAAGAAGTGAGCTGAAAGACACAGTGGTGGAAATCACTGTCACATAACAGAATAAAGAAAAAAGAAAAGAAATGAGGACAGTCTCAGATATTGCTGGGACAACATTAAATGCACCATCATTTGCATTATAGAGGCCCCAGAAGAAGAAGAGGAAGGGAAAGGGCCTGAGAAAATATTTCAAGAAATTATAGCTGAAAACTTCCCTAACATGGGAAAGGAAACAATCACTCAAGTCAAGGAAGTGCAGAGAGTTCCAGGCATGATAAACCCAAGGAGGAACATGATGAGACATATATTAATCAAACTGACAAAAACTGAAGACAAAGAAAAAATATGAAAAGCAACAAATAACGTACAAGGGAATCCCCATAAGCTTATCAGCTAATTTTCAGCAGAAAATCTGCAGGCCAGAAGAGAGTGGCACTATATATTTAAAGTGATGAAGGGGAAAAAATCTACAACCAAGAATACACTACCCAGCAAAGCTTTCATTCAGATTTGATGGAGAAATCAAAAGCTTTACAGACAAGCAAAAGCAAAGATAATTCAGCACCAAAAAAACCACATTTACAACAAATGCTAAAGGAACTTCTCTAGACAGAGGGGGAAAAGGGCCACAACTGGAAAAAAGAAAATCCCAAATGGAAAAGCTAACCAGTAAATTCAAATATAAAGTAATAGTAGGGAGCTGGAGGAATCAGGCTCCCTGATTTCAGACTATACTACAAAGATACAGTAATCAAGACAGTATGGTACTGACACAAAAACAGAAATATAGATCAATGAAACAGGATAGAGAGCCCAGAGATAAACCCACGCACATATGGTCACCTTATTTTTGATAAAGGAGGCAAGAATATACAATGGAGAAAAGACAGCCTCTTCAATAAGTGATGCTGGGAAAACTGGACAGGTACATGTAAAAGAATGAAATTAGAACACTCCTTAACACCATACACAAAAATAAGCTCAAAGATTAAAGACCTAAATGTAAGGCCAGACACTATAAAAGTCTTAGAGGAAAACACAGGCAGAACACTCTATGACATAAATCACAGCAAGATCCTTTTTGACCCACCTCCTAGAGAAATGGAAATAAAAACAAAAAAAAAACAAATGGGACCTAATGAAACTTAAAAGTTTTGCACAGCAGAGGAAACCATAAACAAGATGAAAAGACAACTCTCAGAATGGGAGAAAATATTTTCAAACAAAACAGCTGACAAAGATTAATCTCCAAAATATACAAGCAGCTCATGCAGCTCAATATCAAAAAAACAAGCAACCCAATCCAAAGATGGGCAGAAGACCTAAATAGACATTTCTCCAAAGAAGATATACAGATTGTCAACAAACACATGAAAGAATATTCAACACCAGTAATCATTAGAGAAATGCAAATCAAAACTACAATGAGGTATCACCTCACAGCAGTCAGAATGGCCATAATCAAAAAATCTACAAACAATAAATAATGGAGAGGTTATGGAGAAAAGGGAACCCTCTTGCACTGTTGGTGGGAATGAAAATTGATACAGCCGCTATGGAGAACAGTATGGAGGTTCCTTAAAAAACTAAAAATAGAACTACCGTACGACCCAGCAATCCCACTACTGGGCATATACCTGGAGAAAACCATAATTCAAAAAGAGTCATGTACCACAATGGTCATTGCAGCTCTATTTACAATAAGCAGGACATGGAATCAACCTAATTGTCCATCGACAGATGAATGGATAAAGAAGATGTGGCACATATATACAATGGAATATTACTCAGCCATAAAAAGAAATTGAGTTATTTGTAGTGAGGTGGATGGACCTAGAGTCTGTCATACAGAGTGAAGTAAGTCAGAAAGAGAAAAAAAAAAATACCGTATGCTAACACATATATATGGAATCTAAGAAAAAAAAGGTCATGAAGAACCTAGGGGCAGGACAGGAATAAAGATGCAGATGTAGAGAATGGACATGAGGACACGGGAAAGGGAAAGGGTAAGCTGAGAAAAAGTGAGAGAGTGGCATGGACATATATATATATACTACCAAATGTAAAATTGATAGCTAGTAGGAAGCAGACACATAGCACAGGGAGATCAGCTCGGTGCTTTGTGTGCACCTAGAGGGGTGAGAGGGAGGTTGGGAGAGAGACACAAGAGGGAGGAGATATGGGGATATATGTATATGTATAGCTGATTAACTTTGTTATAAAGCAGAAACTAACACACCATTGTAAAGCAATTATACTCCAATAAAGATGTTTAAAATAATTAAAAAATAAAGTTATAGTAGGAAATCATCTACATATAAATATTATATCAACACCACAAGCATGAAGAGAGGACAATTGCAGGAAATGTGAACTGCATTTGAAATTAAGAGACCAGCAACTTAAAACAACTTGGTACATAATATAGACCACTACGTCAAAACATCATGGGAACTTCAAACCAAAAAATTACAATAGATACACACACAAAAAAGAAAATCAACCCAAACACAACCCTAAATATAGGCAACAAACCACAAGAAAAGAGAACGAAAGAAGAATGGAAGAAATAAGCCTGACGAAAACAAATCCAAAACAATTAAGAAAATGGCAATAGGAATATACCTATCAGTAATTACCTTGAATGTAAATGGATTAAATGCTCCAACCAATAGACATAGACTGGATGAATGGATACAAAAACAAGACCCACATACATGCTGTCTACAACATACCCACGTCAGACCTAGGGACACGTACAGACTGAAAGTGAGGGAATGGAAAAAGATATTCCATGAAAATGGAAATTAAAAGAAAGCTGGAGTAGCACTACTCATATCAGAAAAAATAGACTTTAAAATAAAAACTATTACAAGTGACAAGGAAGGACAGAACATAATGATCAAGAGATCAATCCAAGAAGATATAAAAATAAATACATATAAATATAATATAAATATATATATAAATATAAATATATATGCACCTAAAATAGGAGAACCTCAATATATAAGGCAAATGCTAACAGCCATAAAAGGGGAAATAGTAACACAATAATAGCGGGGGACTTTAACTCCCCACTTACACCAATGAACAGATCATCCAGACACAAAATTAATAAGGAACACAAGCCTTAAATGACACATTAGACCAGATGAACTTAACTGATATTTGTAGGTCATCCAAAAGCAGCAGAATACACTTTCTTCTCAAATGTACATGGAACATTCTCCAGGATAGATAACATCTTGGACCACAAAGAAAACCTCAGTAAATTTAAGAAAATTGAAATCAATCAAGCATCTTTTCCAACCACAACACAATGAGATTAGAAATAAATTACAGGAAAAACACTGTAAAAAAAACCCCACAGAGACATGGAGGTTAAACAGTAATCAAATTACCAATGGCATTTTTCACAAAATTAGAACAAAAAATTTTACAATTTGTATGGAAACACAAGGGACTCCAAATGGACAAAGCAATCTTGAGAAAGGAAAACGAAGCTGGAGGAATCAGACTCCCTGACTTCAGACTATACTACAAAGCTAAAGTAATCAAAACAGTTTGGTACTGGCACAAAAACAGAAATATAGATCAATGGAACAGGGTAGAAATTCTAGAGATAAGCCCACACACCCATGGTCAACTAATCTATGACAAAGGAGGTAAGAATATACCATGGAGAAAAGACAGTCTCTTCAATAAGCAGTGCTGGGAAAACTGGACAACTACATGTAAAAAAATGAAATTAGAACACTCTAACACCATACACAAAAATAAATTCAAACTGGATTAAAGACCTAAATGTAAGGTCGGATACAATAAAACTCTGAAAACATGGGCAGAACACTCTCTGACATAAATCACAGCAATACCTTTTTTGATCCACCTCCTAGGGTAATGAAAATAAAAACAAAAATAAACAAGTGCAACCTAATTAAACTTAAAAGCTTTTGCCCAGCAAAGGAAACCATAAACAAAATGAAAACACAAGCCACAATATGGGAGAAAATATTTTCAAATGAAGCAACCAACAAGGGATTAATCTCCAAATTATACAAACAGCCCATGCAGCTCAATATCAAAAAAAAACAAACAACCCAATCAAAAATTGGGCAGAAGTTCTAAATAGACATTTCTCCAAAGACATACGGATGGCCAAAAAGCACATGAGAAGATGCTCAACATCACTAATTATTATTAGAGAAATGCAAATCAAAGCTACAATGAGGTATCACCTCACACTGGTCAGAATGGCCATCATCAAAAAACCTACAAACAATGTATGTTGGCGAGGGTGTGGAGAAAGGGAACCCTCCTACAGTGTTGGTGGGAATGTAAATTGGTACAACCATTATAGAGAACAGTATGGGGGTTCCTTAAAAGACTAAAAATAGAGTTAACATATGATCTAGCAATACCACTCCTGGGCATATATCTGGAGAAAACCATGATTCAAAAGGATACTTGCACCCCAGTGTTCACTGCAGCACTATTTACAATAGCCAAGACATGGAAGCAACCAAAATGTCCATCGACAGAGGAGTGAATAAAGAAGATGTGGTACATATATACAATAGAATATTACACAGCTATAAAAAAGAATGAAATAATGCCATTTGCAGCAACATAGATGGACCTAGAGATTGTCATACTGAGTGATGTAAGTCAGAGAAAGAAAAATATCATATGTCATCACTGATATGAGGAATCTAAAAAAAGTGGTACAAATGAACATGTTTACAAAACAGAAATAGAGTCACATATGTAGAAAACAAACTTATGGGTACCAGGGGAGAAGTGGGGGGGGATAAACTGGGAGATTGGGATTGACATATACATACTAAGATATATAAAATAAATAGTTAATAAGAACCTACTGTATAGCATAGGGAACTCTACTCAATACTCTGTAATGACCTATATGGGAAAAGATTCTAAAAGAGTGGACATATGTATATGTATAACTGACTCTCTACTGTACACTTGAAACTAATACAACGTTGTAAATCAACTTTACTCCAATAAAAATTTGAAAAAAAACAGATGCCTAGAGAAAGCAGGTGACTTGTCTCAGCCACACAGCTGGTAGGTAGTGAATTGAATTCAGACCTCTAGGCCATTGTACCCCACCAGACAAAACCCCCAAATGTAATATGATCTCTGAAGTAATGAACAGAGCCAACCCTCTGGACCTCAATTACTTCATCTGTGAAAAACTTTTGGATAGGATAATCTCAAAACTCCTGTCTGACTCTAAAAGCCTATTATTATGTGCTTCACTAATGAGCAAAACCTAGTCTTTTAATCCTGGTTCATCACATCCAGTCTGAGTGAACTTGAGTAAATCACAAATCCGCTGAAGCCCAGTTTCCTCATCAGTACAAATTGTTATGAGGATTTGATTATTGTGGCAATGTGCTTTTACATTTATCACAGTGGTCATCAGGAAAACGCAAATTAAAACAATGTGATGTTACTACATATTCTCTGGAATGGTTAAAATGTAAAGGACAGGTAAGATCAGCAGCTCTGTGCAACAGCTCTCAACTGCTGCCAGTGGGATTGTAGACTGCTCAACCATGTTGGAAGACCAGCACTGTCCAAAGGACATGCACACCCTGTGACCAAGCATCTCTGCCTCAAGCAAGTACCCAGTAGAAACACATCTATTAACCAAAAGTCATGCACAAGCATGTTTATGCAGCATTACTCATATGAACCTGTGAGATAATAGAAAATATATTTATTGGTCTTTGCCCCTGGTTCTTGACACAGAGCTCCTAAAACCCTTGTAATTTCTCGAGTGATAAGAGCACTAGGAACATCTTGTGTTTTAGTGAGGCACTCAGGGTGGGCTCCTTGATGGCTTCTGGATGGGAGCTGGTCACCAGAAAGACCAAGCCATGATTAGAAGCTTGGAGTTTTCAGCCCTGTCCTCCTCTTCTCTAAAGAGGGCAGAGGGGCTGGAAATGGAGTTAATGATTGAACATTAACTGTGTGATGAAGCCTCCATAAAAATCCCAATAGTACAGGTTTTGGAGAGCTTTCAGGTGGGTGAACATGTCTACTAATAGGGAGAGTGACACACCCCAACTCCCTTGGGACAGAAGCTCCTGTTCTTGGGACCTTCCTAGATCTCGTCCTATATATCTCTTCATTTGGCTTTTTATCTGTATCTTTTATCATATCTTTTAATAAACTGGTAAGTGTTTTCCTGAGTTCTGTGAGCTATTCTAGCAAATAATCAAATCCCAGGGGAAGGAAGTGATGAGAACCTCCAATTTGCAGCCAAGTTGGACAAAAGCTATGGGTAACCTGGGGACCCAGTACTTGTGATTGGCACCTGAAGTGAGGGGCAGCATTATGGGACAGAGCCCTTCACCTGTGGGATCTCTCACTATCTCCAGGTAGATAGTGCCAGAATTGAGTTTAATTGCAGGATATCCAGCTGGTGTCATAGGGAGTTGCTTGGTGTGGAGAAAAATCCCACACATCTGGTGACCACACGTGTCAGAAGTGAAAGAAAAAGATACAGGAGGAGAACCATAGGTTTTTCCAAAACAGAACCCTAAACTAGAAATTTTCCCAAAACCCATCAACAACAGAATGGATAAATAAATCAAGGCATATGCAAAGATAGAATGAGAATGAAAGAACTACGACTACATACAATGTGGCTAAATCTCACCAACAAAAGGCTGAGCAGAAGAAGTCAGACACAAAATAGTACATACAGACTATTTCAATTTATATAAAATTCCAAAGCAGGCAAAACTACTCCATGCTGTTAGAAAATAGGAAGGGGTTACCCTCAAGGTGGAAGATGAATAGTTTAAGGAAGGCTGGTAATATTCTGTCCCTTGATCTGGATGTGGATTATACACGTATCATTTGTAAAAAATTGTAGGAGTTCTACGCCTACAGTTTTTGCATGCACACTGTACTTCAATAAGTTTTAAAACTCTTCCACTACCCAGCAGTTATTAACATCCTCTATATGCAAATATTTATTTCTCGATATACCTATGTATTTATTTACCTTCTAAATATCTGTCTCCATCTCTACAACAGCATGTCTTTCTGACTAGGTCACTCTTTTCTCTACAATAAATGGTTTGCTGTGATGTGGAAGAGCATCCGGGTTTTTCCCCACTGGTTGTGACCAGCAGTGTTTCCTAGTGCACAAGTGCTCAACTCCATACAGCATTTCCAGTGAACTCTTTGAGAACACTCTGCTTAGGGCCCCGCATGTGAAACTTTCTGAATAAATACCATCTAAGGGGACATGAAATATTTGTCCCTGAAAATAAAAGCATAAAAACCATAACCAACTAGGTTCTTGAATGAATTGGCAAGTAAATCATTTTTATAAAAGAGTTGATTTGAAAACACCATATAAAAATATCCCATGGTCTGATCTCCTTGTATACTTTATTCTATTTTCATCATGATGTATTACACTATAGAAAATTAATGATGATTCTTCTCTAAATGATGCTTTCTAATTATTATAATCTGGTAAAAGTATGTCCTATTAATTAGATAGCTATGCTAAAATTAACACAGTTTTATTAATTGAAACATTGCGGCAGGAAAACCAGTACTAAAAATTAGGTAATTAAAAAATGTAACAGTGTCAGAGGTTTAAATCCATGGAAATTAGGAGGGGGGAAATGTTGGAAAACTTGTGACAGTTTCAAATACTGGATATTTGTGGTGATGCAAAAAAAAATTTAAGCCTTTTAATTGAAATTTTCAGAGATATTTAGTATGTTTTTTTTCAACTGTGGTTTGTGTAAAATTAGAGAACTAAGATTGGAACTGCTGTTTGTCAAGCTTGAAAGAATGATTAAAATATGTTAAGTAAATTAAACTTTGTAGATTGAATATAATAGTATCTAAATCTTCTAATTCTCTAGCCCATTTTCTTTGTCCAAATTAGAATAAAAAGAACTTAGGTTTTAAATCCCATATAATTTCTTTCCTTATACTGCGTTATATTTACAAACCATCTCTAGGTAAGGGAACCCTCCTTCAAAGCATCATTTTAAGTTTCTTGCAGGAGATAATTTAACTACAATGCATTCAAGATGATCCAGCAATCCCCTTCTTGGGCATGTATCCAGAAAAGACAAAAACTCTAATTCAAAAAGATACATGGACCCCAGTGTTCATAGCAGCACTATTTACATAGCCAAGACATGGAAGCAATCTAAGCGTCCATCGACGGGTGGAGCAATAAAGAAGATATGGTATATATACAATGGAACATTACTCAGCCATCAAAAAGAATGAAATAATGCATTTGCAGCAACATGGATGGATACAGAGATTATCATATTAAGTGAAGTAAGTCAGACAGAGAAAGACAAATATCATATGATATCACTTATATATGGAATCTAAAATATACAAATAAACTTATTTGCAAAACAGAAACAGACACACAGACATAGAAAACAAACTTACACTTACCAAAGGGGAAAGGGGGGGAGGGATAAATTAGGAGTTTGGGATTAACAGATACAAACTACTACACATAAAATAGATAAACAACAAGGGCATACTGTATAGCACAGGGAACTATAGTCAATATCTTGTAATAACCTATAATGTAAAATAATCTGAAAAAGAATATATATGTGTATGTGTGTTTATATGTATATATATATATATAGCTGAATCACTTTGCTGTACACCTGAAGTATAGTTGTAAGTCAACTATACTTCAATTTTTAAAATTATAGCAATAAAAAAAAGAACAGTGGACAATTAATGACAGAGGCAGCTACATACTAGCCCACTGAGAGGAAAACCAGAAAATGATAAGAAACGTGAATACTTACTTGTTTGTCTGAAAGGGGTTTCAACATGATCACTTTATCTTAGCTGTGGGTTTTCCGCTTGAATGTGCATCATACACCTGTTGAAGGAAACATTCTGTTATTTAGCTGGGCTGGTGGGGGACGGGGGGGAAGAATTTTTAGCAACTTGGATCTCTATGCACCTGAACATGGCTTTGTATTTAAACTTGAAGAAACCCTTTGGTCACCTGCTCCTGACTGGCTTCTAATTTCTGACTTGATGAGAACATTCCAGTGCTATTCCTGCTCCCTCCCATGTTTCTTCCTCTTCCTTCTCCATCTCCTTTCTTCTTACTCACCCCTGTCAGAGGCCTTCAGGAGTGTTTTCATTTCAAGCTTTTACTTCACAACAGCTTCGCTGAAGTAGGATTCTTAAAACAAATAACACCCATCACCAGCCCTCCACCATTGTCCAATTAAAAGAAGAACACCATAGGGCTTGTTTTCCACAGAAAAGTAGTGTTGAGAGTAGCAGAATTATAAGCCTATCTAGGCATGTTGTAAAGCTGTTTGAAAAGTGACTCAGAGCAAGTTTTGTGAATGGAGACGTAGTGCTCAAGTCACACTCTGCTTTAAAAGTTGTAACAAATACAGATAAATTAAAAAGAAAAAGAAAAAAAGAACAACAATTAAAAGAAGAAACAAGGTTCATGTAAAAATTATAGCTTTTATTTAAAAAAGACCACTAATTTTTGGTTTTAGAAAAAACATGGAGGGAATGCAAATCTTGGTGAATAGAAAACTGCAGTGTTAAAGAAGAAAATGAATAGCAGTTTAAAGCTGCAAGTCCAATAATGACCAGCACCAGAAAGCAATGGCCAAATAAAGGTTAAAAAGGAAGGTGACAGGGCTTCCCTGGTGGCGCAGTGGTTGAGAGACCGCCTGCCGATTCAGGGGACACGGGTTCGTGCCCCGGTCCGGGAAGATCCCACGTGCTGCGGAGCAGCTGGGCCCGTGAGCCATGGCCACTGAGCCTGCGCGTCCGGAGCCTGTTGCTCCGCAACGGGAGAGGCCACAACAGTGAGAGGTCCGCGCACCGCAAAAAAAAAAAGAAAAAGGAAGGTGACAGATACTCTGACTAAAACTGATCTTGAAAATGAGCTTCCTTTGAACATGAAGTGGAAAAATCCAGAGTTTGCATTGCCAACTGTTTACAAAGGAAAGACGATTCAGAAGAAGTACGTGACTTAAACAATAAAATCTTTCAGATTCTTCTGGGAAGATTGGTAGATAATATGAAATTTAAACTAACATTTGGACTTTGTCCATTTTGTGCACAGGGAAGACATTTTTGGCATGCTATTTAAAATATTTTCATATCAGTTTATCATTCCAAAATATAGTGGAAACACGCACATCTGCAGTTGCACTCTGTGGTGTAAAGAAAAAAAAATGGAAAAGGCTGAAGCCACTTTACCTTATATAGAAATAAATCATAATTCCCTATATACATTTTGTACTTATTTCCACCCTTGAACGTATGTAAGATACAATTTTAAGAATTTCTTTGTAAGAGCAAAATCACCTTGAAAACTTGGGCAAGTTACTTAACCCCTGCTATGCTTTGATTTCCCAATCTAAACAACGGAGACAATAGTAAAGCCTATTTCCGTGGGTTATTGTAAGGATCTAAAAACTACTAAATAGCTAAAACTTCTTAGGGCAGTGTATGGAAATAGTACCAAAAATAAACAGAAGAAAAAAAGCCAAAATAAAGCAGTGAGGCAATACTTACTATTTATTAAATTACCAGCTATTAAAACATTTGTAACTGCTAGAAAAAAAAGAATACGTGACAGAGACTGTACGTGCCCTGCACTGCCTAAAATATTTACTATCTGGCCCTTTACAAAACTATTCATCCATCTCTGCTCTAATAGGTAATCTTGACTACAATAGATATGTTTTATAAGTGTAAGTGAATAATATATATGGAATGCCAGAGATATTTAATTTTCTCTGGATTACATAGCATTTACTAAGATTAAAAATTGATTATGTGACCAAATTATAATTTCTTGTATAAGTTCAAATGTTACCAAAATATTTATCAAAGGAAAGTATATAGAAGTATGTCTGATGCCAGCAAATTGTTAATCAGGTTTTTGTAATCCCTGTTTCTGTTATTGTTTAAAGCCTGGGCCATGAACATGACTACCAAGAGCTATCATATATGCGCAGATGCCACAGGGATTTATTACCAAATTAACCTCATTGAGGGCTATGGTGGATGCACAACTCCAGGGGGCACTAGCCACATTGTGTTCTATGAGTTACGCTTAGAGTTGTCTTTTTTTTTTTAATTTTATATTGGAGTATAGTTGATTAACAATGTTGTGTTAGTTTCAGGTGTACAGCAAAGTGATTTAATTATACATATACATATATCTATTCTTTTTCAGATTCTTTTCTGATATAGGTTACTGCAGAATATTGAGTAGAGTAGAGTACAGTAGGTCCTTGTTGATTATCTATTTTATATATAATAGTGTGTATATGTTAATCCCAAAACTCCTAATTTATCCCTACCCCCAACCTTTCCCCTTTGGTAACCATAAATTTGTTTCCTATGTCTGTGAGTCTGTTTCTGTTTTGTAAATAAGTTCATTAGTATCTTTTTTTTTTATGAACAAATTCCCCTGTGTTGTGTGACACAATGGTACTGATCTAGGCTCCTTTTTAAGTGGAATTTGAGTTGGCAAATAAGGAAGATAATGTACGCAACGTATTTTTAAATTTTAACAGAATATTTGTTAAACTCCACCTTGACATCTTGAAAAGGGTGGTTATATTTTCCAGAGATTTAGAGATTATTGAGTGATGTATGCCAGCTGGTTGGGGGTCAGGGCAGTGGGACTAGTGGCCTATCATGGGACAGTTATCTTGGTCCAGGAAAGCTAAACTTAGTTTTAATCAATGCTCTAAATGAGAACAGAGAAGCTATGCTTATCTAATTTGCTTACGACATAAAGCTGGGAGGCCTAGAGGATACTAGGTCTGGTTTACAAATGGAAATTTACCGATGGACCAAAACTAAGGAAAACAATCATAATAGAAATCAATATTTTGCATTAAGGAACCCTCTGAATCATGACTCTCTCAATAAAGATACATGTAATTTATTTTTCAACCTAAATGTATTTTGGGTTCAAAAGACTCAAGGAATTTTAAAAAGGTGGGGGTAAGTATAGAGAACAATAGTTGGTCTTAAATATCTGATTTACTTTTTTAAAGTAAAAGAGTAGAAATTTAATACATTTTTTCCAGAGGTGAAAATGTAAGACAGGACTTAGAAGTTAAAAAACTGAAGGGTTTCAAGCCAGGTTTAGCCCACAAATATATTTTTTTAATTTACCACCCTCCTCCAGAGTATTTTATCTAACATTTTTACTTAGTTACTTGTGTTGAAAAGCCACAAGACTTCATATATACATCTGGATTTTCAGCATCTTTTGAGTCACAGGAAGATCTGGCAGCATTGGCCCCACACTCCTCTAGCGGCATCCAGCAAGAGCCGGGCAGTGCCTTCCACTCACCACAGTCCCCACCGCTCCCTATTGACACACCTGGTCTGCCATACTCATTTATGCATGTGCCTGGCCTCTAGATATCTGAACTTTTGTGACTCCTTTAAAATAAAGGGATGAAGAAATTCTGAAAAAATGAAATCTGTCTCCAAATGTAGTGGGTTGCCTTAAGGGCTGTTGAGCTTCCTATCAACCTACACTTCCTATCGTTGAAGCGTAGGTTGACATGGATATTAGAGAGAATTCTGGCATGGGGCTGGAGGCTGGGCTAGATCAACGTTTATCAAATGTGTTTGTAAGAGAGACTTGCAGTGTTATTTGCTTAAATTATTTTTTATTCTAATGACTCCTCAACATTCACAAACAAAACTTGAGTTAAAATCTTATGTTTTAGCTCTGATTTGTATAAATTCCAAACAAATATTTAAATTCCAAAATTATTGCTGTCAACATCTCTTCAAAAACATTTAAAAAGCAGTCAAAACTTTATGTTTCCAGATTTTTATATTTTCATATTTTAATGTAAGTGTTTATGATGCGTAGACACAGCTACATTTATATTTCATCATCCACATAGTTTTAGATCAACACTTTGGCATTGTGCTTAGTTGGAACTGTAAACTGAGGGATGATTCCCACGGTCCAATTTACCCATGAAGCTAGGTCATTCGCAACCAATATTCAGAGAAAAATAAAAAGATGATCCTAATTATGCCAATTCATTTTGAGAATGAATTTTGAAGAGCTAATTTATACTATTTGAGATTCAAGTGAGCACATGTAGGTTCCTTTTTCCAGTGAAAATCTCTGACTCACTGAAATGAAGTCCATGGGTATTTGTAGTAAGTGCTTAATGGGTGGTCACCATTGTTGGGACAATAGATGTATCAGATAAAGTCCTTGCTCTTAAGGAGCGTACTCCCTCGCGAAAGTCCCAAACAGAAGAGAAATAATTAAAAATAATAAAAACAGTGTATAACCAAATATACTGCTGATTACATATACAATAGGTATCTAGAGAAAGGAAAGCATAACACACACCAATGTAATGTGTAGAGAATGAGTAGAATGTGGACAGTCCAAAGGAGGCAGAAAGATATTCTAAGATATTCTAAGTATTCCTACGTTAGGGAAACGACTGAGGCATGTGTGGGCATGTGAGAAGCTTGATTATAGAGGTCCTGAACACTTCCCAAGGTTGAAACCTCAAGCATAAGATTGCTATTTAAGCAGAGATGAAATAGTGTGAATTTGTAGCTGAGTCTGTTATCATGGCCCTGAGAATTTCCTCCAGCAAACTTTGATAAGAACCAAGGATGCAGAACCAAGAAAGGCGACAGTAGGTAAAAGAGGCATAGGATTTTAAGGTGACATCTCATGTGTTATTGACAGGATTGTTCTTTTCAAGAAGTCCACCCTGGGTAAGGAAGCAAATAAAACCAGAATCGCCTGGATATGGGCTGGAAGAAGGGAAGAATTTGAGGACACAGTGAGAACAAAGAGAAGAGCAGAAGGAATGAGGAAGTGAATAGGTTTCATATTTTTTAAAATTCCTGTAATTAATTCAAGGTGTACAAGTGTGGAGGGTCTGGGTGATAGTGTAGCCACAGATGAGGCTGTGCCGGGACCAACTGAAGTTGAGTGATGCCTGAAGATGAGGGTTTGTGAGGCCAGGGAGTTACTGGGTCATCACCATCTGCACTGAAGCCAAGAAAAATGGTGATAGACATGGGTTTTAGAGGATGGTGGAGGCTTCAGCGCCACTATCATTGGGGAGACTGGGCAGCATCTGGGTGACCAGAAGCTGAGGTGAGAGAGAGAGAGGTTTGGGGAAAGGTCATGGATTCCGGAAGAGGACTGTTGACTGGGTAAAGTTAGGAGGATAATGAACTAGATGCAGCAGTGATTAAGGAATTGGTTGCCTCTTGCATAAAAAACGTCACGTGTATCTTTTCATGTCCCCTTTGGTCACTGGTTACTGCACACACAGCTGACCTGACAGCACCTCAGCTCTAGAACACACTCAGCTCTTACCTTCTAGCCCAGGGCCTGACAATACAATGAAGCCTTCACATACGTGCAATCTAAAACAGAGGGAGTTAACACCAATATGGACAGTACTTGTCCAACACTTCTCTGGTAGATACATGCTCCCCTCTTCCATCTGTCAGGCAAATAATTCTGAGGTGATTTCCAGAAGTCTCCTCAGAGCATCCCAGATGGACTGGCCTCCTGTTGTCCACAGCAGTGACAGGTCTGATAACACATCTTTGGACTGACTTTCCCTCCTTCCTGGGTTCACTCCTCCAGGCTCCCCATCCTGTTTCCTGGGGTTGCTTCTTCAAATATACTAACTGAACGCAAGCCCTTGTTGCAGACCTGCATTCCTCGATTAACCTAAGACCCTTATCTGAAGGTAGAAGACATTAAGTAGACAGTAAGAAAGGTTTCATGGTCACGTAAATGTCAAGTTTCAGTTAGGTGAGGAGGAAGGAGCCCTGAAAGACGCAGGAGGAGTTTATTACAGTACACAAGTTTCCAAAGGATCCTCTTGGAATGGGTGGCAGATCAGAGCTAGAGCAGAGTTGATAGAGACGAAAGCATGTAAAGAAAAAAGGGAGGTGATATATGAATCACATATGTTAATTTCCTCTTTGCTAGAAAATAAATATACTAATAACCACAAGGGGCATATTTTAGACAGCTGTATTTATTTCTGTAGCTTTGCATTTGTCTTCCTCTTCATTTGTTCCACCCTGAATAGATCAGACAGTCTAGCCTTGCTGTGTATCTCTGTTTCTTGCCAACATGCTGATGTCATCCTATATCTAGCCCTTAAAGTCACTTCAACTCACATTCATGTCTTTTGTCTTCTTCGTGGTGGCTAAGTTACTATAGCTTCATTGAACTTGCTTTTCTCTAAGTAGGATACATGGTCAATTCATCTCAGAGAAAATGTCAAGAAACAAACTATTTCCATACACAATAATATCATGTACTGTCCATTAGGGAAAGTTAAAAATATATATATGTATATATAATTGTGTAATTTTTAAAAATTACACACACAATTCTGATAGACTGCTAGATTCCTGGAGATATTTTTTGCCATATTCCCACCAAATTTTGCCATATTCCTTGAACTTTTGAAATTTGAACGAATAAATCATAAAATATTTTGTCTATTCTGAGCTGAGGTTCGTCATTTTTAGACATTTTGGGTTAAAATTCTAGGTTATAAGAGACATTGGTCATGAGTTATAACAAACAGAGAAAAGACATCTGTTGTTACTTCCTGAACCTGCTGAGTCACAAGCCATAAGGATTCACCAGCCCTGTATCAGACGGCAGGCCCAGGAGAGCGGCCGACATGTTTGACTTTCAACTGAACCTCGAATTGTTATTGCTTAGAAAGAATTCACAAAGGAGACACATTTGTTTTGGAATCATAGAAAAGTGAGATCAAAAGAGACCTTTCAGGTCACGGGCTCCCCATTTCCTGCCGCTCTTTTATGTCACTGTTTTGTTTTGTTTTTTCTTTTGTGTACTGCTCACCCTAGCCCTAAATTTCTTCACAGATGACCCTTTGTGGAATTATTTCACAATGTAACATTACTGATAAAAGTGCTTACATTTGTAGGTCTCTTGCCCATAGCTATTCTAGGTCTGGTCTTTCTAATGCAGAGCCAAGTTGTGATTACCCAGTTGGACCCCTCCTCTTCCCTGCCCACATTTTTGCACGTGAGAATCATCTCATCTCTTATAGTCATGGCTGCATTCGTATACACAGCTTTTAAAATTCCTCTTCTTTATCCAAGTTTTGTCAATTATTTCTGCTATTTGTTTTTTAATTCCTCCTACTTTATGTCTCACCTCTCAATGATGAGGTAGTTTTAACAGGTTTTTTTCTCAAATATGATTCTTCACCCCATCATCAGAGTTAGTAATGGCAGTTTAAGTGATGGATTTCAAAGCACATTTCAAAAAACGTCATCCTAACCATCCAAGAGACTCTAATCCACAGAAACAGTCTTGTTGGGTACCCTCCCTCCTTTCCTGAACAGTAGGCTCTTCCAAAGCTAACTGGTTATAACAATGCTGATATTAAACATGAAAATGTATCTGTTAAGCATGTATTGGCATGTGCTTACTAAGCCCCCTATCAAAGAAGTTGGTTTTTGTACTCTGTCCCTAGGAGTTTAAATCTAAGATTATCTATATACACAGCTAGTCAGATAAAAATATAGTATTTTACTGGCATCTGTTTATGTGAAATATAGCAGACTTGGGCTGCTTTCTATAGCTGACACATTGATTTTTTGGTTGGTGGAGGAGGGAATCACCCCTACCCCACAGTCAGTTCATGGGATTTAATCACAGCTGATCCATGCCCTCCATCTCCTAACACACAAACATGTGCTTACACACACACATACACTCACTCACTTGGGAAGGGGAGAGGAGCACCTGACTCTGGCCTGGCCATTTAGAACATTCTGAATGTTTTGGAGATGGGAATGTGATAAAACTTTCCAGTGAGACTCAGTCATGGGACTTTTGTCTTTCCAATGAAGTTACTGAGAGGACGTATAAGCACAGAACTATTGGTGGCCATCTCGCCAACTTTTACAAAGGTTCTTTCTGAAGGAAACAACAAAAGGAAAACAAATCCAAAAGATGAAGAAAGAACTCAAATTCTGATGACATCCTTTGAAAGCCAGAAGAGAGATCTTTACTGAAGCCTGTTCTACTCCCATACTTTCCAATTATATGAGTCAATATACATCTGCTTGGTTTAAGTCGGTTTGATTTAGGTTCCTGTCACTTGCAACTGAAAGAGTCCTTACTAACATGTGTAGTTTGCCAAATAACCAGTCTGACCAGCCTTTTATGTCAGCCTGTTGCATTCTAGCACATGTCAAAGGAGATCTACATACCATTTGCTTCAGAATCATCTGGAATGCTTAGAAAACGCAGATTGTTAAACTGTGTACCCCAAGCTTCTTAATCAGAATCCAGAAAGGTGAGGCTGAGGAACCTCGTGTTTGTCAAGTTACCTCTGGTGATTTTATGCACATTAAATTTTGAAAAACACTACAGAAGTCATAACTTTTGATTATATCAACTCAGATCAACCAGTTTTTATCAGATTGACTTGTGAGCTCAGTCAAATTGCAATTCTTTTCAAACAATTTTTCATCAGAGTTTTAAATGTCAACACTGATGTAGATAGAAAAAAGAGTAAATACTAAGGCCACGTGTGAAAGAACTGTCATGGGACTTAACATGTTTAAATAACTGTGGAAGTTCCTTATCAATAGTGTTTTACCTGTAATCTAAGTGGCCATTAGAAGAAACAGATAAGTCAGGAGGGGAAAATTAAGTAACTTTATCTCAAACAGACGTGGGAATCAGGACAGACAACAGGAGAGACATGACTATTCAGTGTTTTTGTTCTTTCAGATGTTGAAGGAACTTTCCACCTTTCCAATATGGCATTAATCTCCCACACTGGAATAATTCCTCATTTCCCACAGACTGTTGGTACAATGAAATATTCTTCCCTCTGCTTCTTTGGGCCTTTTCTATTATATTTAAATGCATATATGTTTAAGTAAAGTTTTTGAAGCAGACACCTTGAAACTCAAGAAATTCACTTCCAAATCAGTTTCAGGAGAGATGGAAGATGTGAAGCAAAATCTATATGAATCTCTCAACTGGTCAATAGATAAATACAGGGACTTCCCTGGTGGCGCAGTGGTTGAGAGTTCGCCAGCCAATGCAGGGGACACAGGTTCGAGCCCTGGTCCGGGAAGATCCCACATGCCATGGAGCAACTAAGCCCATGCGCCACAACTACTGCGCCTGTGCTCTAGAGCCCGCGAGCCACAACTACTGAGCCCATGCACAACTACTGAAGCCCATGTGCCCTGGAGCCTGTGCTCCGCAACAACAGAAGCCACTGCAATGAGAAGCACACGCACCACAACGAAGAGTAGCCCCCACTCACCGCAACTAGAAAAAGCCCACGCACAGCAACGAAGACCCAGTGCAGCCAAAAATAAATAAATTTATAAAAAAAAATAGATAAATATATTGTGGTAGATACTTAGTGAAAATTTGGAAAGAAATATTAACATCATTTAGCTATACTGATCAATCTAAAAAGCATTAGGCTAAGTGAAATATTCAAACACAATAGCGTGCATACTGTATAATTCCTATATGAGATTCTAGAAAAGACAAGACTATAATGACAGAAAGTAGTCAGTAGTTGCCTAGGGCTGGGCATAAGAAGGCCTCTCTTACAAAGAGGCACAAGAGAACTTTTTAGAGTGATGGAATTGTTCTATATCTTGGTGGAGGTTACATGACTGCATATATACCAATGCTTATCAAGCTGTACACTTCACATGAGTGAATTGTATTGTATGTAAACTATGCCTCCATAAAACTATTATTAAAAAGTGAACTTTACACGGCACAGATTTTATCAGAGCAGGGGAGGTAGAACCCAAAGAACAGTTCTAAGTAGTCATGGACTGAAGTCTTGGGGAAACTGCCTTCGGCCTGGAGATGCAGGCAGGTCCCAGCAAGGGAAGGACCTGGGAGTTCTAATCGGGGGGAGAGGGATCTCATTATAGAGTGGTAGCTTCCTCACTCGCCCTCTTTTATGGTGCTTGCTGGCTTCAGTGCCACAAGTGATCAGAGCCAGATGAGGCTCAAAGCTCTACCTAAAGGTGACTAAGGGAGGAATGAGGTCTTCTGAATTATCTCACTGATAGGGATGTATCGACATAGGAGGTAGGGACCAGGAAGGGCTGTGATAGATGAGAGTTAACACACAGAGAAGCATCCCCATGTGGGCATCTGTGGTGTGCAGCTGCGAGATGTACAGGGAAGGAAGAATACACTTCCTAGTCTAGGGAATATTTATCTAGAGACCAATGGCCTTTTGTCGTAGGCTAGTCCTGTTGGAATTATTTTAAAGATGTCACCAGGTTATTTGCCTGAAAAACAAGTTCTAAACAGCTTACAAATGAAAAACTAAAGGTTACTAAACATCTATTGAATTAGAAAGTTATCTTCTGGGGGGGTGGGGGGGAAAGGCTTTGTAAAAGATAGGGGAAATTGCTCCTGAAAAATTGAGGGCATTTAGCAAACAAGCTTGATTACAACTGCTTTACCCCAGACCTTCCCAGTGAGAAGATTTGTTTGTTTTTTAGGGGGAGGATGGGGTTTTGTTGTTTGTTTTTTGTTTGTTTGTTTTGAGAGTGCTTTCTCATAAATATCCTGTCTGTATGCTGAGAGAACAAATGAGAACAATTGAATTCTGTCTACTTCATGAACCCTTAAAAATAATAGGGTGTCCCCATCAGTAGTGTTTTATGAGCCGAAGGATGGGTTTGGACTGCCAAGTGGGATAACTTTTTATTTAAACTTTAATTTTCTCTTTCACTCATTTTCTGTCATAAAGCAAATGAAATTTGGCTTTTAAAAAAGTAGTAACTCATGTAAAGAAACTATTAGAGGGATTATTAAAAATCCATAAATTATATTAAATTTATAAAAAGCTCTTAGTGTCAATAAATAAGTCATGTCCTTATCTAGACACATTTAAACTGGGCATCCATAAAAAACCACAAGGAAATGAAAAGTTCAGATGGAAGAAGAATCACTAGATGAATTACTTCATCCTAAATGTTGCAGTTGGCTTCTTTTACAGGAACAATTTTTTTTCCAGAGGTGATAAATGCAGAACCTCATCAATCTGGCTCTTTACCCTTGGCAGATACTTGTCTTTCTATATGCATTTTATTTTCCTCTTTGGCTCCAGACACAAAATAGAGTATTCTTTGTGATCCAGGATTTGTTTGAAGCGATCTCATCTGGAAGGAAGTCAAGCAGGGCACTAGCAGGGGAGCTTTTACAGATTATGACCTGTAATCTGGTTAATACTCTGAAACACAAAGATCGGAAGGCTGGGATAAGACCACTTCATATGTGGCCATGTGCGCTCTCCCTCCCCCACCTCCTCCGAAGTCATCCCAGAGACTGAGAAGAGCCCAGCCTGCACTTGCTAGCAAGCTAAGAGGGAAGATAACAGAGATGTAATGGCATATATTCCAAGCCTAGCGTGGGTTAATCACCTAATAATAGGATTCCCTCATTCTGCTATTATTGCCGTATGCATCAACTTCCTTCTTAGTTTAGGATATCATACCCATGGTCTTTGATCAAAAGAGGCTGTTAGGGTTGAATGTAAGGTTTTACTTTCACTCAGATATTTGGGCTGGTCCTTAAAGTTTTCGTTTTTTACTAAAAGGTTACATGAAACCAATGTTTAACTTTACATATCCATTTGGAGACCAGCAAATTTTAATTTGTCCTCTCTTAAGAACCATCTGCTGAATGTAAATCTTCATAACATCTAAGTTAAATTGTGACTATGTTTACCTTTCTTTAAATACAAAGAAGCTTCTAGAAGATACTACATGGTATAATTTTTCTATCTAAAATGAAAGAGGAGTGTTTATTTCCCAACTCAAATTTGATGCTTTTTTGATTGTATAGCTTACAAATAGCTTTTTAATGGCCATTTTTAAGTCCTAAGACATT
Source organism: Globicephala melas (assembly GCF_963455315.2). NCBI lineage: Eukaryota > Metazoa > Chordata > Mammalia > Artiodactyla > Delphinidae > Globicephala > Globicephala melas. Next base: position 112,174,835 of record NC_083315.2, on the reverse strand, counting down.
ATTTCTGTTTTGGAAATAATAACTTTGTGAGGGACAAAATCACCGAGACAGGTTTTGTGCAGATGAGTCTTCAACACGTTCACTTGCACACACATGCCCTGTGTGCAAGGGGATTAGGCATCCCAGCAGTGATTCCTCAAGTAATAAATTCTAGACTTAAGAAATCTATTATACATGCAGATTGGGAGTTTGGGGTTAGCAGATTCAAACTAGTATATACAGGGTGGATAAACAACAAGGTCCTACTGTATAGCACAGGAAGCTATATTCAATATCCTATGACAAGCTATAATGGAAAAGAACATGAAAAATATATATGCATGTATAACTGAGTCACTTTGCTATACAGCAGATATTAAACACAACATTGTAAATCAACTATACTTCAATAAAATTTTTTTTTTTAAAAAAGGAAATATACATGCAGGAAAAGTTTTGGAGGAAGCACAACCCAAACCCATAGTTCTTAAGGGCACCACCCCTTCGTTCCCCTGTCTGGGGAGCAATTTATTTAGAGGAATACTTTGTCTGACAGACATAGCAAGAGAGAAATCTCTAGACCTCAGAAATCTCCATCCACCTGTTCTGTGAAGCAGTCATCGTCCTTTGAATCTGTTTCCTCTGATTCTGATGCCACCAGGACAGGGAGATGTGTGAGAGGTGAGAGTGATTTTTGCTCCTGGAATGACACTAGAGATCCCTGATTCACTATGGGTGAAGTTTTTGCAGACTAGCTGGGGAACCGAATTGTGTTTCAAAGAAATACTACCAGGAAAAAAGTAAATTTCCAACAATTGACTTGTGTACTAACTCTTAGCTCTAACCCACTCGTAAATTGGGAGCTTCTGGGATTATTCTTCTGCGGTCAATTGTTTGCCATATTGGTTGAGAAACTGAAGTTAGGCTAAGTAATTTCCTCAAAAGGTTCAGAGACCAAAATGCCTAGAAATTTCCAGACATATCCACTTTACAGATTATTCATTTCATCCTGCACACTGTTATTTTGTTCATACATAAACTTACTTGTCAAAGAATGAGCCAAAGCACTGATCCAAGTGCATTTTTAAATATGAACATTAAAAAAAATCCTTCTGGGTAAGCAAGACAGTAGATTTTAACTCTCCATTCTTCCATGACTCAATGGAAAGGATCAGTTCTAACACCACCTTCACCATCCCACAGTGTTCAAATAAACCTCTATGTGTTTTGCACATTTTTTGCTTGTAGAGAAGAAAAAGAAAATGGAAAGAGGGAGCTTTCAGCATGAAAATATGTGGCTGACTTAGGCACTTAGGAAGTTTCTCTGCCCTATTTTCTCTATTTATAAACCGTGCTTCTCAGTGCATTTTTGCAATGAGATTTTTAAAAACAGATTTATATTATTAGGGAAATGCAGAATAAAATGTAAGATACAGTTAATACAGTTCTGGGATGGAGCAAAGTGTTAATGCAAAATGAACATACATTAGAGAACATGTAACCTTTCTGAGGATGAATTTCCCACATAAATCTTCTCCTTTCTCTGGAGGCTGTGAGACAAATATCTAGGCTGTCAAAATCAGAAAGCTTTTGATTCCGAGTAAGAAGGGGCCTGGGGCAAGTGACATAACTTTTCTGTACCAATGTCCTCATTTGTAAAATGAGGATAACAATACCTTATGACTCTACAAAACTGTGAAAACCAAAAAGAAAGAAAGAAAGAAAGAAAATTAAAGTTCCAATTTTGTAATTCAAAAACTGATGGGCCATTTGACTGTGAATTTTAAATGCCTGAGCAGGTGAATTCTAGTTCTTTTGCACATCCAAACCTTTCTTTCCCTTTCTTTTAATCAATAAGTTTATAAGCTTGAGTATTTATGGTATGATCACAAGTTTACAATACCCGTCCACATACATCATTTCATTTGATCCTCACAGCAGCTCTGTGGGGCAGATGTAATGTTTCCAGGGAGGAAACTGAATGCCAAAGAAGCTAATACTTTGCCTGAACCTCCCGGCCTGGAAGCAGTTGAGTTCAGCAGAGTTCAGCCTTGAACTGCCATGTGGCCCTAGCAGGATCATGGCTGGACACAGCCAGTTCCTCATTAAGGTGAAGAAGGCCATATTTTTCTTTATCCCTCTTGTTCTCAAAGCTCCCTTAAAACCCACCAGAAAGGGTATATGCCCAGTAGTGGGATTGCTGGGTCAAATGGTAGTTCTAATTTTAGTTTTTTAAGGAACCTCCATACTGTTCTCCCTAGGGGCTGTATCAATTTACATTCCCACCAACAGTGCAAGAGGGTTTCCTTTTCTCCACACCTTCTCCAGCATTTATTGTTTGTAGATTCTTTGATGATGGCCATTCTGACTGGTGTGAGGTGATACCTCACCATAGTTTTGATTTGCATACCCTGAGAAAACCATAATTCAAAAAGAGGCGTGTACCACAATGTTCACTGCAGCTCTATTTACAATAGCCAGGACATGGAAGCAAGCTAAGTGTCCATTGACAGATGAATGGATAAAGATGTGGCACATATATACAATGGAATATTACTCAGCCATAAAAAGAAATGAAACTGAGTTATTTGTAGTGAGGTGGATGGACATAGAGTCTGTCATACAGAGTGAAGTAAGTCAGAAAGAGAAAAACAAATACCATATGCTAACACATATATGTGGAATCTAAAAAAAAACCAAAAGGTTCTGAAGAACAGAGGGACAGGATAGGAATAAAGATGCAGATGTAGAGAATGCACTTGAGGACAAGGGTGGGGGGAAGGGTAAGCTGGGACAAAGTGAGAGAGTGGCATGAACACATATACACTACCAAACGTAAAATAGATGGCTGGTGGGAAGCAGCCATATAGCACATGGGTGCTTTGTGACCACCTAAAGGGGTGGGATAGGGAGGGTGGGAGGGAGCCGCAAGAGGGAGGAGATACGGGGATATATGTATATGTATAGCTGACTCACTTTCTCATAAAGCAGAAACTAACACACCATTGTAAAGCAATCAAACTCCAATAAAGATGTTAAAATAAATAAATCAGCAACATAAAAAAAAATCCATCAGAAAAATGGGCTGAGTTCTCAGGAAGGTATATGTATATACAACAGATACAAGTTCTCTCTAGGCAGCCACAGAGTTTTATACAGCTCAACTAAGAATTGCTATTCATTAGTCCTTTATCTTATTTGTTCCAAATACCTTTTTCCAAACAATCAAGCGGGGGATGGGAGCAGGAGGGAATGAGCAAGAAAGAAATGCCAGTAATCACGGTGAGTAACAGTCGTAGGGGTAAAGTGACAGCTCAAGGCTTTACTGTTGTCATAAAAGTGGTGCAGTTTTAAAGCTTTAAGATGAGCAAATCTCTGGGGTCTCTGTCCACTGTGGTTCTAATAGCATTAGAAAGGGTGAGTTGGTATAAACAATAACAAGATTTATGTGAGCGCAAACTGCTGACTATTGACTCTGATTCTGAAGAGAGAAGAAAAGAGAAAGCGAAACTAGACTGGATTCCTGTTATGTCCCTATTTATGGGAAAGCGAGGAACTTGACCAATCCTAGTGGACATTAACAATGGAAAGGCAAGCAGATGATTCTGATGCCATTGATAGAAATTAAATGGAAAAGAGACAATAAAAAAAAAAGCTGTAGTGTGGCTACTTTGTACCGCAGGTTTCTAACCAGCAAAAGAGACTGACAGTGAGCTGGGTGGGACAGCTTTGTTCTCAGAGGAACAAAGATTTTGAAATCCTACTTTGCGGGACAAAACATCTAACCTAAAGGGGCTGCCAGTAGAAAATAAAACTCAAACACTTTCATTCATGACTCACCTTTCAGTTGGTAAAATCTATCTGAAAAAAAAAAAATCCAGAATTTGTTCTTCCTCTTGGACTTGACTTTTATACCATACTAGTGTATGAGGGATTCTACCTCCCCTACCTTCTTCCCTTGTTTGTCAGTAAAATACTGAACCAGAGTCTTTTCTTTTCAGTTTATTATGACTTAGAAGAGGTATTTTTCTACTCTGCAGAAACTTCCCATTGGCTTTATGATTATTTTTGAGCTATCACAAATATTTTGGCCTCATCTGTTTATGTTAACAATGTCATTAACTCAGCTAGATCTTTTCAGCAACAAAAGAATGCCTCTTATTACAATCTCTTAGATGGCAAGTCCATCTTCTTAAAAACCACATGATTCTAAAAACAAATATGTAGGGAAGGAGTCTTTGGCCACAGGAGGGAACTTAACCAAAGTACCATTGACAGATCTTAATAAAAGAAAAATCAAGCTTAAAATAGAGAATTGCATACTTGAGCACAAGACCTGCTCCCATAATCTGGGAATTTTATGGTCTCTCTAAAGGAAAGAATATGTGGTCTGTTCAATGTGATCATGAAATATCTCCCTGAGACCTTAAAATGTAATGTGTCAGATGTTCAATCCACTCAGTTTGGACCAATTGTGTAGCTAAGATGTCAGCTCCCCAGTTTCAAGACAGGTCTCTGGTGTTTTAGCCACAGTCTACAGCCTTCAGGAAAGGCTTGGAAACTATAAAGCTGAGGACATATTACAAATATTAGGATAGAAATATAGCTTTGTTATATATTTATTAAATATATTTGAATATCATATCTATACATCTACTTTTCTATAAAAGACTTGGAAAGACACAAATTAAACCCTAAGAAGAAGCTTTTACTTTTCATTTTGTACATTACTATATATATTTGATTTTTTTGCAATGAGAATTTAGTAATTTAGCAATTAACATAGAGTCAACACAGTGTTTTTTTCTAAAGTATGTTTGAGGTGATTGATACATTAAAAAATATATATATATCTGGTAGTCTCAGACACGTTCAGTGCACAGTTAAAACCAAGTGTTTTGGGGTGATCTTGGGGCTAAGACAGAAATCATGATGTGAGAAGGGTTATTTTTGTATTGACTAGAACAGCACTGTAAATTCACCAATTCACCCTAATTTTTTGTTACCCTTGAGATGCATTTAGATCAAGTAGTCAGCGATCATTTCTGCTTCAGGAGAATAAATGATTACCCCAGATAAGCAACTGATCCATTACTAAGAGTTCATCTCAACAAAAGAATACTTTAGAGTACCAATTCTAGGGATATGTGTTGTACATATTCTGATGGTTTGGCATTGGGAGCTCACGTTCAAGACGTAGAATAACAGCAAGATTTTAGCTTTGGAGCAAGATCTTTGATTGACAAGTCCCTGCTACTTAGAAAGTTGAATGCTCTGGGCTTAGAACTCTGTGTCCTGACACGCGCAGCCTCACACTAAATAAAGCATGTGTTCAGACATTTTTCTGAGAGAACGGAAACTAATAACCGACTGCAGTTAGGTTTGTTTACAAATATTTGTAAAATATGCAGTAGAAACAAAGGAACCAGTGCTGAGCTGCTCAGATGAGGAAGGAGGGGAGGGGGAGGGGACAGCAAAGGGAAGGGGAGTGTGGGTCGGGGTCGGATGCTCAGAGTTGTTCCAACCAATTTCATAAATCAAGTCACTTATGAAGATATAAAAAGTAGAAGACCAAGTTCACGAAAGCCCAGACACTGCAGATTGCAGAAGAGACATCCTCTCTAAAGCAACTGAACAAGGAGAAAAAGGGCAAGAAAGAGATACTTCATAAAGCCAGGCCTAAACGAATGCTTTCTGCCCTACACCTTCACATTTACACTTACCCTAAAAAGATTAAATATCATAATAATTCTGAGATTTCTGGCTCTCAAGATTTCCATTATGACACATCAATAAAGCAAGGCAAGGTGACTGAGAAAGAACGGCTGGCTTTCATTTCCTGCTCATTTGAAGGTCACTTTTGGAGATAAAGATTATATTTTTGCAGAACCAGAGTATACACGAACATTTCTAGAAACTTGTAACATCAGATGTTCTGAACGAGCAAAGGAAAATGAATGATCCTATTAAGATACTTCTGACCATAAATCAGAGGTGTTAAGCTCTGACTGGCTAACTTCAGCTTCCCATTTGACTCATTTGAAAACGGAACTGATGTGAATATAGATTGGAGACACATGCTCGGTACCATTAAAGGTACCTCATAAGCTACTACCCTCCGGTCATAGATTGAAATACAGTGTGCCTAGCACCTGGATACAAATATTTGCATCGCTTCATTGTTAAGTGACTCTGTACAAATAGCAGAAAAATGGGTGTCATGCTTTTAATACAAAAGAACTGCTGGTGTTAAAGCCCACAGACTCACAGGGGAGGGTGGAGAGCAATTCGCTAATGTATAGCACCTGAGAAGGGTGGTCTCATTTTCAAGCTTACCCCGCCGCCATTTGCAAAAGCATCTATTTCTCCCCTTGTGCTGCTCTTCCCACCTCCCTCCCTCTAATATGCTTAGTGACATCTTGCTTTGATCCTCTAGTGAGCAACCCTTCAGCAAGAGAGATGTAGACCCATCTTCTGCCATTTGCACTGAGTTCTTAGTTTCCAGAGACTTTTCCCCAGTTAGCATGGTAACGTTCTGCCACTCATTCACAGGCAAGTGATTAAAACCTTGAGCCTCTGTTTTTCCATCTGAAAAATGAAGCTAAAATAGCTCTTGTCCCAGAGACTTGTTCTGAGGCATAGAATTGAATTTGTTAATGTATATTAAATACCTGGCACTTAGCGGGTGGGCAACAAACGTAATTATCTTCCTTCTGTTAAAAAGGGGCCATGTAGGTAAAGACAAACTCCTTGACAACAAAAATCCCAACAGTTAAGTGATGCAAATAACTGTTCTTTTTCTTTGCTGAAAACAGGATTTGTTGGATGCATTAATTTACCTTTGTTTTTCCAGGGCTCCACGTGGTGTCTGGCATGGGGCAGATACTCATGACATTTGCTTCATAAATATTGCTTTAAAAGTCCTCTATAGGGGCTTTCCTGGTGGCGCAGTGGTTGAGAGTCCGCCTGCCGATTCAGGGGACGCGGGTTCGTGCCCCGGTCCGGTAGGATCCCGCTATGCCGCGGAGCGTCTGGGCCCGTGAGCCATGGCCGCTGAGCCTGCGTGTCCAGAGCCTGGGCTCCACAACGGGAGAGGCCACAACAGTGAGAGGCCCGCGTACCGCAAAAAAAAAAAAAAAAAAAAAAAAAAGTCCTCTATAAATGCAAACAGGTCAACCATTTTTACAGTCAGCTGAAGGGGGAAATCGGTCATGATAGTTTAAGAAATGTTATCAAGAGCCTGCGTGATGGAGGCAAGTGTTTTGAGCTCCGTGAGAGCCTTTGCCTTCCTTGTGAGCTGGGTGCCACTAATCTACACAACTCACAGAGCAGAACATTAGAAACAGCTGCTTAAGGACTTTGTGACTATTACTTATCCTTGAATGTGAAATAGTGACATATATACTTACATCTGCACAGGATAGAGCAGAGATACCCAGACATAACCTTTAAAAGAAACCAAAGTAGTATCTTATATATTCTAATATAACCACCAGAGGCATTACAATTAGGGAAGTCACATATGAAGGCAATTGTATGGCTAAAGATAAAAAAGCATCCTAAGAACTAAATAATGACTCAACCTATAAATTATGATTTTATCATCTAAGCAGTTTTTGAGAAGTAAAACTAAATATCTTTCATACTTAGAGTTTAAATGATAAACTATAGTCCTTTAATACTAACACATTTCAAAGAAAGATGAAAAAGGTTATTGGTGTAAAATTCTATAGTTTTTTTAATCAAGAATTTTTTGGGAAAGTCTATAAAATTTTAAAAGAAATGCCTCAAATTAAGCAGGACTTCACTGAAAACCCACAGTGCATCTGAATTGAGGGTTTGTTTGTTTGCTTGTTTTTGAGTAAATAAATGATCAAAACAAGATGTTATAGAATCCAGAATCTGTTTCTATCTCCTAAAAAATTCCTGGAGAGGATACTCCAATTTTGTTTTGACATGTTTTTGGTGTTGTAGCGATGACTTTTGCACCTAGCTACAAATATTGTAGTCTGTAAGACTTTGGAAGTTATCTGTTTCTTCATTCAGTGCCATGCCAAGATATTCTGTTTTGTTTTTTTCACAAGACTCAGTTTTCTTTATTCAAGTTGGAAAATTAAATTAAAATATCAACTATTTCTCATTAATTCTGAAACTATTCACTAATGCTGTTTGGTGTAGATGTTAAAAATCACAAACAAACTATTTTAAAACTAGGCTTGTTAACTTATCATCTATGGAAGTATTTTCAAGATCTTCCAAACTTTATCAGAAAAAAGAAGAAAAAAAGAAAAGAAAAAAGATTGTCATTTCTTGTCTTTATTATATACTATATACTTGATCATATACTCCAAGTATAATGTTCACAGATTTCTATATTCATTCAAATGCTCATTCCACAAATTTTTACTTCCCTAAAATGCCCTAAGCTCTGGATAGAATTATGAAGAAATTCCACAGTATTCTCTGCCCTCATGAGGCTTACAATCTAACACGTGAGACAGACATTAATTTTTTGAAAGTCACACAAAAGAATAATTACAAACCATGATAAGTGCTCTAAAGCAAATGCATTGGGTGCAATGAGAGCATAGAACAGGGCGTCTGACCTCATTTGGTGGCTCAGGGAAGACTTCCCTGAGGAAAATAGCTGCATTGAGGTATGAAGATTACTGGTCAGTCATCCGTGATGGAAAAAGCTAGACATGAATGCCATTTTGCCAACCTAGTTTGAAAAATTGGGAAGAATCATTTTATTTTGCAGTAAGTAGAAAAAAGGCCACTGTAGCTAGAGAATGTAGGAATGGTTCCCAGCTCTGAGTACCAACCCTTACTTGGGGAGCTTTAAAAATATACCAGGGCTTGGACACCACCTCAGAGATTTAGATCCAATCATTCTGGGATGAGAGTGACCTATGGTATATAGTTTTTAAAGTTCCCCAGGTGATTCTAATGCACAGCTGGAATTCAGAACTATTGCTGTAGAGTTAGGGGGAGTGCAGCTGGAGAAAAAGCTCAGGATTAGATCATGGAGTACATTGCATGCCTTGTTAAGGTTTTTGGTCTTTAAACTAAGAGCAATAGGAAGCCTTTGAAAGATCATGGGAAAAGTAGATATGTAAATGTAATGGTGGTGGAGACAACCAACGGCTGCAATAATAGTAAACTATTAGCTTTAGCAATGATGTTACACTCATTCATTTATTTAGTCATTTCTTTTTCCCCATGGAAAAACAGTTCACCGAGATATTAATTTATGTTTTTCCCTCTTACATTTATTTCTCTCTCATCACCTTCATTATGTAACTACCCTTGCCTCAGGGAAGAATTTGAAGTGAACTCTCTTACTGTCTTTTGCAAAAGTTTCTTATCACTGAAGAAATTATTTTAGGTGTCCTAGAGTGGAAGGTAAGAGATGGCAGTGCCTGCAAACATGAGCATTGTTTGGGGCCAAAGGATGTAGAAGACCTTACATGAGAGTGGAGTGGGGCCGCAAGTGGTGACTTGGGGGTCCCAAAGCAGAGAATGCTGGTAAGCACACCCTCCCCCCATCCAACCGTCTATGTTGATTAAAGCTGCATTTCCCACCATCCATGCAGGGTTTGGCCTTAAGGTTGAGTTTAATTTGATTTAAACAAAATGAAGATATATGACATATCTAAGATACTAAAGTTATGGTTACAGATTCACAATCTTTATATTACACCGGACCATATCCAGTGAGCACATGTATATGACAGTCATCATGCTAGAGGCTCGGAACAGAGTACTGTGCAAACTAGTTCCTGGCTAGAGCTTACAGCACAGTGAGGAAGACGGACAAGAAATGGAATGAGAATGATTCTGTAACAAAAAGAGAAGAAATGTGCAGGGATGGGGAATATGCAGAAATGGCCGCATTAAGATGACATTTAAGCTGAATGAGACAGAAGTGCCCAGAAAAGAGGGAGGCTTAGGAATCCTGAGTTGAAAAAGTATGGCCAGCCAGGCTGGCTGTGCTTTAACAAGCGAAGAGGAGAACAGCATGAGGCAGGGTGTTAGAGGTAAGAGTCTGATCATGGAAGACCTGAGGTAGGGAGTCTGAATTGTATTAAGTGGCATGGGAAGCCACTGAAAAGTCTTAAGCAAGGGACTAACATGATCCAATTTTAAAATTAATTTTAAAATAAGTCTAATATACATAATGACACAGAGAATAAGATAATTTTACTTTATCTACCATCTTTATTTAATAAATGTTAAAAGCATCTTTTTAAAGGTCTAAACTACAGATATATTTGAATCTCCTATTCCTCCCTTTCCTTGCACAGAGGAAACCAGTATCCTGAAGATTTTAAGACTTTTACTATAAATATTATCCATAAAGTTTTTATAATAGTTGTGTGGTTTTAAATTTAACATTGATAGCATAGTATTTGTGAATCATTATTCACTTTGCTTTTTTGATTAATATTTGGTTTGGCAAGACTAAAAAGAGAGAAGAGTGAAATTACTAAATACAAGAATGAAAGAGGATACATCACTATCAAACTTATAAAAATAAAAAGAATTATAGGGAATAATATGAACAATTGTATGCCAACAAATTATGTAATCCAGATGAAATGAACAAATTCCTAGAAAGATACAAACTACCAAAACTGATTCAAGAATAGAAACTTTCAATAGAACCGTAGCAAGTAAAGAGATTAAATTAGTAATAATAATAATAATAAAACTTCCCACAGAGAAGGCTCAGATAGCTTCACTGTGAATTCCTCCAAATGTAGGGAAGAATTAAGACAAACCCTTCACAAAGTCTTCCAAAAAATTGAGTAGGAGGGAATACTGCCCAACTCATTCTGAGACCAGCATTACCCTGATACATTATAAGAAATGAAGACATCATAAGAAATGAAAACTGTAGACCAATATTCTTTATGGATATAAATGCAAAAATCTTCAGAAAAATACTAGCAAACTGAACTCAGCAGTGTATAAAAGGATTATACACCATAGTCAAGTGGGGTTTATCCCAGAAATGCAAGGTTGCTTTAACATATAAATATCAATCAATATAATGCATCATATTAATAGAATCATGGGCAAAAATCATAAGATCATCTCAATAAATTCAGTATTGGCATTTGACAAAATCCAACTCCCTTTCATGATAAAAAATTCAACAAACTAAGAATAGAAGGGAACTTCCTCAGCCTGACAAAGGCAATCTGTTAAAAATCCTCATGGGACTTCCCTGGTGGCACAGTGGATAAGACTGCACTCCCAATGCAGGGGGCCCAGGTTCAATCCCTGGTGAGGGAACTAGATCTGACATGCCTGCCGCAACTAAGAGTTCTCATGCCACAACTAAGGAGCCCGTGTGCTGCAACTAAGGAGCTCGTGAGTCGCAACTAAGGAGCCCTGGAGCTGCAACTAAGGAGCCCTCCTGCTGCAACTAAGACTGGCGCAACCAAATAAATTAATTAATTTTTTAAAAAAAGAAAGAAAGTAAATGGGGACTTCCCTGGTGGTCCAGTGGTTAAGACTTCACCTTCCAATGCAGGGGGTGCAGGTTCGATCCCTGGTCAGGGAGCTGAGATTTCACATGCCTCACAGCCAAAAAACCAAAACATAAAAAACAGAAGGAATATTGTAACAAATTCAATAAAGACTTTAAAAATGGTCCACATCAAAAAAAAAAATAAAATAAAATCCACAGATAACATCATACTTAATGGTGAAAGATTGAATGCTTTCTCCCAAAATCAAAAACAAGACAAGAATGTCTGCTCTTGTTACTTCTATTCAACATTTTACTGGAAGTCCTAGCCAGGAAAATTAGTCAAGAAAGAAAGGAAAGAAGGAAGGAGGGGAGGAAGGAAGGAAGGGAGGGAAGGAGAAAGGAAGAACACCCAGATTAAAAAGGAAGAAGTAAAACAAGCTCTATTCAGAGATGTCATGACCTTGCATATAGAAAATCCCAAAGAATACACACACACACACAAACTGTTAGAACTAATCAAAGAATTCAGCAAAGTTGTAGAATATGAGATCAATATATAAAAATCAATATTTCTATATATTGGCAATAAAATTTGAAAACTAAATTAAGAAAACAATTCAATTTACAATAACATCAAGAAGAGTAAGATATTTAGAATTAATTTAACAGAAAAAGTGCAAGATGTATACATTGAAAACTATGAAATATTGAAAGAAAACCTAAATAAATGGAAAGACATCCATGTTCACAGATTGGAAGACAGTACTCTTAAGATAGCAATATTCCCCAAATTTACCTATGGATTCAATGTAATCTCAGTCAAAATCTCAGCCACATATTACTTTTTGAGAAATTGGCAATGACATTAAAATTTGTATAAAATGCAAGACACTAATCACCAAAAACAATCTTGAAAGAGAAGAAAAATATTGGAAGTCTCACAGTGGTTTCAAACCTTACTACAAAACTACCATAATCAAAACAGTACAACACTGGCATAAGGATAGATACATTGATAAATGGAATAGAAGTAAGAGTACAGAAATGAACTATTAAGTGTATGTTTAATTGATTTTTGACAAAGGTATCAAGACAATTCAATGGGGAAAGAAAAGTCTTTTTCAAAAATAATGCAACCACGCCATACTGTTTTGCTGCTGCAAAGCAGGCCCAACAGCCTCAGCCCACCCTATGGGGATCTGTGAAGCTGGGATCGCCCAATGGAGTTGTTTCATGTTGGACCACAGGGCCAGACATTTAATTTCTGTTTTGATTAATCATTGGTTGTGGATCATCCCCAGAAGGGAATGACCTGTGATGAGTGGGTCTCTACAGCTGAAGCAATCCTATAAAGGGCTGACAGCTGAACAATCTTCATTGACAACACTCCCAGCTGCTGAGGCAACAAGGTCATTCTTAAAGGGGCAGCATATCTCCATGTCCATCAGAAGAACACTTCCATTATCTTGAAAAGGTTCCCTATCCCTCTTAGCACTCAATTCTGAACCCACCAGGAGCAAAGGCTCTTCTAGATATTTATCACCATAAAACAGTTTTGGTTAATCTTTAACTTCACATAAATGGAATCATAAAATCTGTTCTCTTTTATATCTGATTTATTTCACTAAACATGTGTTTGAGTTTCGTCATGTTGTCTGTGTGAATATTTCAATTCTTTTTAATATATACTATTTTATTGTATTACTATACAATTTATTTTTCCATTTTCCTGTTGAATATCTAGGTTGTTTTCAGACTTGTTTATTATAAGTAAAGCTGCTAAAAACAAGTCATTTTGTGGAAAAAGTATTTTCATTTATCTTGGGCAGATAATTAGAAGTAGAAATATTTGGCTATGAGGTGGATGTCTGTTTAAGAAATTGCCAAACATTTTATATTTTCACCAGTAATATGTGAGAGTTCCAGTTATTCTACACCTTTGCCACTATTTGGTATTGTCAGACCTTTTAATTTTAGCAATTATAGTGATTGTGAAGTGGTATCTCATGGTCGTTTTAATTTGTATTTTCCTGATGCCTAACAAACCTTTACATGTACTTATTTGCATCTGTATATCTTCTCTTGTGAAGTACCTATTTAAGTCTTTTGCACGTTCACAACCCTCTCCTCTTTAAATTAGGTTTTCTTGTTTCTTAGTTTTCAGAAGTTCTTTATATATTCTGAATACAACTTTTTACATCAGATATATATTGCAAATATTTTCTCTTAGTCTATGACTTACCTTAATTTTCTTAACTATCTTTCAAAGAGCAAAGGCTTTTAAATTTGATGAAGTTCATTTTATCATGTTTTCTTTTATATTTCTTACTTTTTATGTCTTATTTAAGAAACCTTTGCATAAGTCAAAGCCACTAATATTTTTCTTCTGTTTTTGTATAGAATTTGTGTAGTTAGTCCTTACATTTTATTCTATGATTCATTTCAAAGTTGAAACTGTTATGGGAACCCCCCCCCCAGGCCCATGAGAGGCCAGCTTGGAACGTGGCTCCACCTACCAGTGGGCTATCACAAGCCCTGGGATGCTGCAAGGCACTGAAGTCTGCCACCTTGTGACTCAGGTCTGGCCACCAGCATCCAGCAGTCTCAATACTAGGCAGGGCCTGGCAACCAACCAGGCTAGGGACAAGCCACAATTACCAGTGTGCCCACAGTAGTCACCCACCACTACAGAAGGGCCCATGCAGCCCAGATAGAGGGCACGCCTAGAGCATATATAGCTCTGGTGACCAGAGGGAAGTGCACTGCTGTGTTCCATAGGATGTCTCTTACAAAAGGCCAATTCTCCAAGATCAAAAAACATAACCAACTTACCAAATATGTGGAAATAAAACCAGAAAATTGGGCAAAATGGGTCAACAGCAGAATAAGTTCCAAACAAAAAAACAAGATAAAACTCCAGAAGAACAACTAAGTGAAGTGGAAATAAGCGATCGACCTGCTAAAGAGTTCAAGGTAACAATCATAAAGAAGCTCAACAAAGTTGGGAGAAGAATGAATGAACACAATGAGAAGCTAGAAGTTTCAAATAGAGTTAGAATATAAAGAACCAAACAGAGCTAAAAGAATACATTAACAAATGAAAAACACACTAGAAGGAATCAACAGTAAATTAGATGATAAAGAAGAAGAGATCAGCAAACTGGAAGACAGTGTAGAGGAAATCACTGAAGCTGAACAGAATAAAGAACAAAAAGAAATGAGAACAGTTTAAAAGGCCTCTGGGACATCAAGTTTGCATTAAAAGTGACATAGAAGGAGAGGGAGTGGGGAGAGATCATATTTGAAGACATAATTGCTGAAAACTTCCTTAACCTGGGAAAGTAAACAGACATCCAGGTCCAAGAGGCACAGAGTCCCAAACAGGATCAAACCAAAGAGGTCCACACCAAGGCATGTTGTAATTAAAATGGCAAAAATTAATGATAAAGAAAGAATATTAAAAGCAGCAAGGGAAAAGTAACTAGTTACATAAAAGGGAACCCCCATAAGAGTCTCTGCTGACTTTTCAGCAGAAACTGCAGGCCAGAAGAGTGGGATGATATAATTAAAGTTATGGAAGGAAACAACTTACAACCAAGAATACTCTACCTGGCAAGGCTATAATTTAGACCTGAAGAAGATATCAAGAGTTTTACAGACAAGCAAAAGCTAAAACAATTCAGTATTATGAAATCAGCTTTACAAGGAATGTTTAAGGAACTTTTCTAAATGGAAGAGAAAAGGTCACAACTAGAAATATGAAAATTACAAAAGGAAAAAAATCTCAGTGGAAATATAAAGTAAAGGTCAACTACTTATAAAGCTACTAGGAATGTGAAAACACAAAAGTAGTAAAATCATTTATATAAATAGTAGTTAAGGAACACATAAAATATGATGTCAAAAACATTAAGTGTGGGGGAAGGGAGTAAAAATGTAGGGTTGTTAAAATGCATGTGAACTTAAGAGATCAGCAACTTAAAATAATTGTGTGTGTGTGTGTGTGTCTGTGTCTGTGTGTGTATGTATGTATGTATCATGGTAACCACAAACCAAAAATCTATAGTAAATACACACACACAAAAGAGAAATGAATCCAAATATAACATTAAAGATAGTCATCAAATCAAAGGGAAGAGAGCAAAAGAAGAAGAAATGAACAAAAAAGATCTACAAAACTGAAAACCATTAACAAAATGGCAATAAATACATGCCTATCAACAATTACTTTAAATATAAATGGATTAAATGCTCCAATCAAAAGACACAGAGTGTCTGAAATGGATCTAAAATAAGACCCATATATGTGCTGCCTATATGAGATTCACTTCAGATATAAAGACACACTTAGACTGAAAGTGAGGGGCTGGAAAAAAGTATTCATTGCAAATGGAAATCAAAAGAAAGCCAAGGTAGCAATAATTATATCAGAAAAATAGACATTAAAACAAAGACTGTAATAAGAGAGAAAAAAGGACATTACAGAATTAACAAGGGATTAATCCAAGAAGATATAACAGTTGTAATATATATGTACACAACATAGTAGCACCTAAATATAAAGCAAATATTAACAGACATAAAGGGAAAAACTGACAGTAAAGTCCCCAATAATAGTAGGGGACTTTACCCACTTACATCAATGGGCAGATCATCCAGACAAAAATTGATGGTTGTGCACTGGTGGTGCAATGGTTAAGAATCTGCCTGCCAATGCAGGGGATATGGGTTCAAGCCTTGGTCCAGGAAGGTCCCACGTGCTGCAGAGCAACTAAGCCCATGCACCACAACTACTGAGCCTGAACTCTAGAGCCCGCGAGCCAAACTACTGAGCCCAAGTGCCAGAACTATGGAAGCCTGTGCACAAAGAGCCTGTGCTCTGCAACAAGAGAAACCACCACAATGAGAAGCCTGTGCACTGCAGTGAATAGTAACCCCACTTGCCACAACTAGAGAAAGCCCACACGCAGCAACAAAGACCCAACACAGCCAAAAACAAATAAATAAATAATAAATAAATTTATTTTTTAAAAATCGACGGGGAAGCACTGGCCTTAAATGACACATTGGATCAGATTTACTTAATAGACATATATAGAACATTCCATCCAAAAAGAGCAGAACAGCAGAGACCTTCAAGATGGTGGAAGAGTAAGACATGGAGATCAGCTTCCTCCCCACAAATATATCAGAAATACATCTACATGTGGAACAACTCCTACAAAACATCTACTGAACACTGGCAGAAGACTTCAGACCTCCCAAAAGGCAAGAAACTCCCCATGTACCTGGGTATTGCAAAAGAAAAAAGAAAAAACAGAGACAAAAGAATAGAGACGGGACCTACACCAGTGAGAGGGGGCTGTGAAGGAGGAAAAGTTTCCACACACTAGGAAGCCCCTTCACTGGTGGAGACAGTGGGTGGCGGGGGGGAGCTTCGGAGCCACGGAGGAGAGCGCAGCAACAGGGATGCAGAGGGCAAAGTGGAGAGATTCCCGCACAGAGGATCGGTGCCGACCAGCACTCACCAGCTTGAGAGGCTTGCCTGCTCACCTGCTGGGATGGGTGGGGGCTGGGAGCTGAGGCTCCAGCTTCGGTGGTCAGATCCCAGGGAGAGGACTGGGGTTGTCTGCATGAACACAGCCTGAAGGCGGCTACTGCACCACAGCTAGCCGGGAGGGAGTCCAGGAAAAAGTCTGGAACTGCCTAAGAGACAAGACACCATTGTTTTGGGGTGCACAAGGAGAGGGGATTCAGAGCACTGCCTAATTGAGCTCCAGAGTGGGGGGGGACACTGCTATCAGCGCAGACCCCAGAAACGGGCATGAGATGCTAAGGCTGCTGCTGCAGCCACCAAGAAGTCTGTGTGCGAGCACAGGTCACTATCCACACCTCCCCTCCCAGGAGCCTGTGCAGCCCATCACTGCCAGGGTCCCGTGATCCAGGGACAGCTTCCCCGGGAGAACACATGGTGTGCCTCAGGTGGTTGCAACGTCATGCCAGCCTCTGCAGCCACAGGCTCGCCCCGCATTCCGTACTCCTCCATTATCCTGGCCTGAGTGAGCCAGAGCCCCTTAATCAGCTGCTCCTTTAACCCTGTCCTGTGTGAGAGAAGAACAGACGCCCTCAGGCGACCTACATGAAGAGGCAGGGCCAAATCCAAAGCTGAACCCCAGAGGCTGCACAAACAAAGAAGAGAAAGGGAAATCTCTCCCAGCAGCCTCAAGAGCAGTGGATTAAATCTACACAATCAACTTGATGTACCCTGCATCTGTGGAAAACCTGAAGAGACAACAAATCATCCCAAAATTGAGGTGGTGGACTTAGGGAGCAGTGATATATTTTGTTTTTTCCTTTTTTTCTTTTTGTGAGTATGTGTGTGTATGCTTCTTTGTGTGATTTTCTCTGTAGACCTTTGCTTTTACCATTTGTCCTAGAGTTCTGTCTGTCCATTTTTTGTTTTTTTAGTATAGTTTTTAGAGCTTGTTATAATTGGTGGATTTGTTTTTTGGTTGGGTTGCTCTCTTCTTCCTTTCTTGATTTCTTTTTTTAATTACTTTATAATTTTTAATAATTATTTTTTATTTTAATTACTTTCTTTTCTTTCCTTCCTTCCTTCCTTCCTTCCTTCCTTCCTTCCTTCCTTCCTTCCTTCCTTCCTTCCTTCCTTTCTTCCTTTCTTTCTTTCTTTCTTTCTTTCTTTCTTTCTTTCTTCCTTCTTTTTTTAGCCCTTTTCTTCTGAGCCGTGTGGCTGACAGGGTCTTGGTGCTCCAGCTGGGTGTCAGGCCTTTGCCTCTGAGGTAGGAGGGCCAAGTTCAGGACATTGGTCCAACAGAGACCTCCCAGCTCCATATAATATCAAACAGCAAAAGCTCTCCTAGAGAGCTCCATCTCAATGCTAAGACCCAGCTCCACTCAATGAATAGCAAGATACAGTGTTGGACACCTCATGTCAAAAAACTAGCAAGACAGGAGCACAACTGCACCCATTAGCAGAGAGGCTGCCTAAAATTGTAACAAGGTCACAGACACCCCAAAACATACCACCAGACATAGACCTGCCCGCCAGAAAGACAACATCCAGCCTCATCCACCAGAACACAGGCACAAGTCCCCTCCACCCGTAAGGCTACACAACCCACTGAACCATCCTTAACCACTGGGGGCAGACACCAAAAACAAAGGGAACTACAAACCTGCAGCCTGTGAAAAGGAGACCCCAAACACAGTAAGTTAAGCAAAATGAAAAGACAGAGAAACACACAGCAGATGAAGGAAAAAGGTAAAAACCCAGACCAAAACAAATGAAGAGGAAATAATCAATCTACCTGAAAAAAAATTCAGAGTAATGATAGTAAAGATGATCCAAAATCTTGGAAAGAGAATGGAGAAAATACAAGAAACATTTAACAAGGACCTAGAAGAACTAAAGAGCAAATGAACAATGATAAACAACACAATACATGAAATAAAAAATTCTCTAGAAGGAATCAATAGCAGAATAACTGAGTCAGAAGAACTGATAATTGACCTGGAAGATAAAATAGTGGAACTAACTACTGCAGAGAAGAATGACGATAAAAGAATGAAAAGAATTGAGGACAGTCTCAGAGACCTCTGGGACAACATTAAACACACCAACATTCGAATTATAGGGTTCCCAGAAGAAGAGAAAAAGAAAGGGACTGAGAAAATATTTGAAGAGATTATAGTTGAAAACTTCTCTAATATGGGAAGGGAAATAGTTAATCAAGTCCAGGAAGCACAGAGAGTCCCATACAGGATAAATCCAAGGAGAAACACGCCAAGACACATATTAATCAAATTATCAAAAATTAAATACAAAGAAAAAATATTAAAAGCAGTAAGGGAAAAACAACAAATAACATGCAAGGGAATCCCCATAAGGTTAACAGCTGATCTTTTAGTAGAAACTCTGCAAGCCAGAAAGGAGTGGCAAGACATATTTAAAGTGAGGAAAGGGAAAAACCTACAACCAAGATTGCTCTACCCAGCAAGGATCTCATTCAGATTTGACAGAGAAATTAAAACCTTTACAGAGAAGCAATAGCTAAGATAATTCAGCACCACTAAACCATCTTTACAACAAATGCCAAAGGAAATTCTCTAGGCAGGAAACACAGGAGAAGGAAAAGACTTACAGTAACAAACCAAAAACAATTAAGAAAATGGTAATAGGAACATACATATCAACAATTAACTTAAATGTAAATGGATTAAACGCTCCAACCAAAAGACATAGACTGGCTGAATGGATACAAAAACAAGACCCATATATATGCTGTCTACAAGAGACCCACTTCAGACCTAGGGACACATACAGACTGAAAGTGAGGGGATGGAAAAAGATATTCAGTGGTACTGGTGATATGAAGAGTACACAAGTTTCTCTCTACCCCTATGTATTTCCCTGTCACTGGAGTCACTAATGGGGAAAATGATAAAAGCATGAGTACTAATTAGTTAGTTGTAAAAGGAGAAGCAGAGAGCCCAAAGGTATGCCACAAAAAGTGGGCAAGCTCAGTGGTTGGGAAGCTGCACAGAAGTGTAGAGGGACTAGGAGATATAGGATCAAGGACTGAGGGATGGGACTCCTTGAAGAAACACCAAAGGCAGGACTAGCGTTGCTTAAGACCAATTATTTTGAGTTGCTAATTTTGCCATCAAAATTTTCACTGCGGTACTTGCGATCAAAAAATGTCAGCAGTTTCTTCAGATGTTTTAGGAAGTATGGTTTGGGGACACACTAAATGTCAATCCTACTGTTAACTGCTATTGAGGAGTTAATGGTAGGATGGGGTCCCTAAAACATAGTTAGGTGTGGTCATCTTCCCTACAACCTCCTAGGCAACCAAGAGGCAAGTTTGGGGCAATGGTACTGTAAGAGAGATGCTATTATATATCGAGATCTGCTGATCTTAGAAAAGTTACTATCGTCGGAGAAAGGAATGTGATGATGATGGTGTTGATGCTGGTGGTGGTGGCAATGATGATGGTCGTAATGATGACAATGATTTGATAGGGTAAAAGGGGTACACAACCAACAGTGAGAAAGCCTGGGTACTAGCTCAGCTCTGCTATAGACCAGCTCCATGACTGTGAACAAATCAATTATTCTAAGATGTTGCTTTCTCATCTCTATGATGGGAAGATTAATACTTTCCTGTGTGCCTCTTAAGGCCGTTACATGGGCAAAGCAAGAAATAGATGGGATCACTCTGCAATAAGCGTTGTGCTTAATTAAGTAAGTAATGACACAGATTTGCTCGATTGCCTTTGCCAACCAAGTTGCCAGCCAGGTTGCTAGCTTTCACATGGGATCATGTGAGGTGAAAAAAAACTCCATATGCAGAGGCTGTTGGACTTTGGGAGCTTTGTGTGAAAAATGTAACCAAATATGTGAGGTTTTAATAAGTGTAAGGTTTGCAATCCTAATTCAATGTAACTTATACAAATTTTTTTAAATAACATATTTTTATGGCATTTATATTTTCAAAATGTTTTCTAAAATAGCTGACCCATAATAGAAAAGAAGTATTCATAAGGATGAAAGGGAAAATGGTACAGCTGAGAAGGAAGTGTTGGCCTAGCATTTAAAACTCTAGTCCATTATTATTGCAGGGCTCTGAGCAAGGACCTCAGTTTCCCCATCTGCCAATTGAAGATGAGGAACCGGATGATTTTCAACGTCCTTACTAACTCCAGCATTTGATAATTCTATGAAATTACCTATGTTTTCCCATGTTTCCAGATGGAGATGACTTTGAATGGCATTCTCATTTGAGCCAGCCCTGCTGTCATCTCTGGTAGTACTGGTTCTCCTATTATCGATGGAATGTGACAAGTAAAGAAGAGGTGGAGAAATGTGCTTTGAAAACCAAACATGATATACATATATATCTCAAAATATCTGCTTACAGTTTGCATGTAATTTGTAGGATGTAAATGTCAAAGTAAAAACTTGATAAAGTTAGCACACAGTAGTTGGGTTTAACAGAGAACCAGACATGAACCTGGACACCACTAATCAATGGGCTACCATACACAGGCTGGACCAGAGCCCTCCAGATCACAAGTGGCAGAAGACAATCTATAAGATGGGGGAGTACTGGAAATCAAGACACATTGCTGAAGACCAACCAAATGTCCGTAATGATCTGGGCTTTCTTCAGTGTAGTTTCCGGAACCGAGTGCATCCTGTTTCTAAAAGTTGCAAGGATAGCATGTTAGAATTTACTGTAAGTAGTTTAGATGCTTTAGGGTTATTAAATAATCTTAGTCCATTATGCCACAATCATCATCTTGATATTGAAGCACCCCTATATAAGATCCCACAGTGTTTGCACCATTTTACAGTTGCATTCCATGCAGTGTCCTTCCCCTTCATTAATCTTTCCCAACTCCTTTTAGTCAGTTTTGGAAACAAAGAGAAATCCCAGAGATGAAAGAACTCTTTATTAGTTTCCTTACTTTCTACACCACATCTTTCAGAGAAGGAAATCTCTTAATCTTCTCCTACAACTTCCTCTAAGGTCTAATCAGTTTTGTATCAGGAAACACTTGATACATAAGCTGATGCTGTCTTGCCATGAAAGAAAACCTTTACAAAGACCCCAAAAAGGTACTACTGAATAAGGCATTTGGCAGTTCTTGCCTTCCATGTCTCCACCATATCTCCCAGCACAATGTACACCATGTACTCCATAAGTGGCCCTTTTATGAATCTGAGCTTTTGTATATATCCTTACCTCCAACAGGAATGCTCACCTATCTACCCACTCACCCCTTCCTCTGACACATCCTTACTTACCCTATAATACCTAATTCAAATATCCCCTTCTCCTGGAAACTTTCTTTGACCAATACCACCCTTCATACATGCATATACACACATGCATACACATGCATACAGAGTTAGATGCTCTTTAACTCAGCTCCCATAGCAAACTTTGCTTTATTCCTACTTATCGCCACAACACACTGTAATTGTTGGCTTATTTCCCCCTCAAAATTTAGATAATAACTCTCTTGTGGTCAGGGACTGTCTTATTCATGTCCATATCTCTGCCACCTAGCACACTACTTGGACTACAGAAAGTAGTCAAGAAATATTCAGTAAATGAATAAATGCATCCATCTCAAGTACTGGTCCCTCCCACTATTTCTCTAAAGCAATCTTTTTTGCTTCCACATTAAAATTATGAAAATTTAACAAGTTCTTGATGACAATTTGGAAGCCTCACTAGGACCTCTCAGACGGTATTTCTCTTGTGCTTCAAAATGTATCTGCTTTGCATGACAGTCCAGATGTCATCCTTTCCACATTTTCCCAGAATTACCTTGAGCTGAATATGTGCCTCCCGTGTACTTCCAAACCTTCTATCTGGGCAGGCACCTCTGTTGTTAGTTAACTGTCGGCGTTACACTGCTGTATTCATAAAGGATTGTCAGCACGGTGCAGTATTACTATGCGAGATCATTTGCTCATGTAAAAGACACATTAAACCTAGCAGTTGCTTTGTCTCTTGTCAAGGGAATTGTGTGCTGTTACATTAGAGATGAGAGTTTGCAGTGTCAACCTGCTACTGCTGTTTTTGCTACCTACTTTGGAAGAATCCACAATTCGTGCATTTCCTTGTTCTTCTTCTCTGTTAACAACTTAGCCACTATCCAAACAGGAATCTTATCAGTGCCAGGAAAATAAAATCCCTTGGGGCAAGGGTCATTTCATGCAAGCTTCTCTACCATGGACTTGAGTCATGTTCTTTATCCTCAGGCCAGTGTCTGGGGCACTGCCACTCCCTACTAAGAGGCTTCCCACCATCTACCATATGAGTTTCCAAACTGGCATTCAGGATTTCCCATTGTCTCATTTTTACCAGGCTTCCAACAGGCTTCATACTGAATGCCCCCTCCAACACCAACTTCTTACTGGAATTACCACCTATTTGTTGCCTAAACTTTTGGAAACCTGCTCTACTGGCCAGGCTAACTTGTTACCTACACATGCAGCAGAGTTCCCCTCCAGAACTGCCCCAACAGGCAGTCTAATTCCAAAGTCCTTTTCCTCCTAGTCTGCCCCATTCTACAGACATTAACTGTGCCATATCTGCCCTATCCTGAAACATGACACATGATAGGATATGATATACAGGATATTTCCAGTTTAAAGAAGAAGGAGAAATGATTACTGAAAGAAAAAAATCCAACTTCCTCCCTCTGTTTCCCACAAGATTTTCTTCCCTCCTTCATCCTTGTCTCCAAAATCCTAGCAGAAAATGAAATATCCAAACCAAGCAAAAAAAAACAAGAAGAAAAAGCTTAAAGAACCAGAGGCTCTTGGGGAAAATTGGAGTCTTTGCAAGTAGGAAAAGGTGTTAATGTTAGCTTAATCACTGGCCAGGACTACTTTTTTTAAGGCTCACTTTGGTAACCTCTATTACTACTAAGAAACAGCACATTTTCAACACTACATCTTGCCTCAGCAGGCCCCTTTCAACACTATTATGGCTCTGTTATAGACTCACCAAATTGCATTAATCACTTTCTTCAAGATGCAGGTTGTACTGGATAATACATTTTTAAGTTTCCTTTGCTGCAAGAGCTTTCTAGCAATGGAGTAGCCTGTAAAAAGCCAGCCCTTTCCATTCTGAAGCCAACAATGCAGTATATTCTCTTTTCCTTTAACCGTCTCCTGCTCTCTGGTGTAGAGACCATTGTTTCAGGGTGCTTGAAGAGAGGGGATTCCTTCCCTGCCTGCCCACAGAAGGCAGAGCCCCAGAGACAGGTGTGAGCCACAGCTACCAGCACAGACCCCAGTGATGGACATGAAACGCTAAGGTTGCTGCTGCAGACACCAAGAGTCCTGTGTGCAAGCACAGGTCACTATCCACAACCCCCCGGGAGCCTGTGCAGCCCTCCACTGTCAGGGTCCTGTGATCCAGGGACAAGTTCCCCAGGAGAACACAGGGTGTGCCTCAGGCTGTTGTAATGTCACTCCAGCCTCTGCAGACACAGGCTAACCCCACATTCCAATTATAACTACTGTATCCCCTCCGTCCCCAAGCCTGAATGAGCAAGAGCCCACTAATCAGCTGCTGCTTTAACCCCCTCCTGTCTGGGTGGGAACAAATGTCTGAGGGCTACCTACATGAAAAGGCGGGGCCAAAAGCAAAGCTGAACTCCAGGAGCTGTGTGAACAAACAAGAGAAAGGGAAATTTCTCCGTGCAGCCTCAGGAGCAGCGGATTAAATCCCCACCATCAACCTGATGTACCCTGCATGTGTGGAATACACAACGAATCATCCCAAAATTGAGGTGGTAGACTTTGGGAGCAACTGTAATCTTGGAGTTTGCTGTCTGAGACTGATATTTTTCTGATTTTTATATTTATCTTAGTTTAGTTTTTAGCACTTGGTATCATTGGTGGATTTGTTTATTGCTTTGGTTGCTCTCTCTTCTTTTTTTTCTTTTAATTTTTTTACTTTAATAATTTATTTATTATTATTTTTTCTTTCTTTTTTTCTCCCTTTTCTTCTGAGACCTGTGGCTGACAGGGTCTTGGTGCTCCAGGTGGCTGTTGGGCCTGAGCCTCTAAGGTGGGAGAGTCGAGTTCAGGACATTGGACCACCAGAGACCTCCTGACCCCACGTAATATCAGTCAGAGAAAGCTCTCCCAGAGATCTCCACCTCAACGTTAAGACCCAGCTCCACCCAATGGCCAGCAAGCTCCAGTGCTGGATGTCCCATGTCAAAAACTAGAAAGACAGGAACACAACTAAACCCATTAGCAGAGAGGCTGCCTAAAATCATACTAAGTTCACAGACACACCAAAACACACGACTGGATGCGGCCCTGCCCACCAGAAAGACAAGATCTAGCCCCACCCACCAGAACACAGGTACCAGTACCCTCCAGCAGGAAGCCTACACAAGCCAATGAACAAACCTCACCCACTGGTGGCAGACACCAAAAACAATGGGAACTACGAACATGCAGCCTGCAAAAAGGAGACCCCAAACACAGTAAGGCAAAAAAAATGTGAGGATAGAGGAGTATGCAGCAGATGAAGGAGCAGGGTAATAACCCACCAGACCAAACATATGAAGAGGAAATAGGCAGTCTACCTGAAAAAGAATTCAGAGTAATGATAGTAAAGATGATCCAAAATCTTGGAAATAGAATGGAGAAAATAACAGAAATGTTTAACAGGGAACTAGAAGAACTAAAGAGCAAACAAACAATGATGAACAGCACAATAAATGAAATTAAAAATTCTCTAGAAGGAATCAAAGGCAGATTAATGGAGGCAGAAGAACAGATAAGTGACCTGGAAAATAAAATAGTGGAAATAACTACTGCAGAGCAGAATAGAGAAAAAAGAATGAAAAGAAAACTGAGGACAGTTTCAGAGACCTCTGGGACATTAAATGCAACAACATTCTACTTATAGGGGTCCCAGAAGAGGAAGAGAAAAAGAAAGAGTCTGAGAAGATATTTGAAGAGAGTACAGTTGAAAACTTCCCCAACACGGGAAAGGAAATAGTCAAGCAAGTCCAGGAAGTGCAGAGAGTCCCATACAGAATAAATCCAAGGAGAAACACACTAAGATGCATATTAATCAAACTATCAAAAATTAACTACAAAAAAAAATTATTAAAAGCAGCAAGGGAGAAACAACAAATAACATGCAAGGGAATTCCCATAAGGTTAACAGCTGATCTTTCAGCAGAAACTCTGCAAGCCAGAAGGGAGTGGCAAGACATATTTAAAATGATGAAAGGGAAAAACCTACCACCAAGATTACTCTACCCAGAAAGGACCTCATTCAGATTCGACAGAGAAATTAAAACCTTTACAGACAAGCAAAAGCTAAGATAATTCAGCACCACTAAACCAGCTTTACAACAAATGCTAAAGGAACTTCTCTAGGCAGGAAACACAAGAGAAGGAAAAGACCTACAATAACAAACCCCAAACAATGAAAAAAATGGTAATAGGAACATACATATCTATAATTACCTTAAATGTAAATGGATTAAATACTCCAACCAAAAGACACAGACTGGCTGAATGGATACAAAAACAAGACCTGTATATGTACTGTCTACAAGAGACCCATTTCAGACCTAGGGACACATACAGACTTAAAGTGAGGGGATGGAAAAAGATATTCCATGCACATAGAAATCAAAAGAAACAGGAATAGCAATTCTCCTATCAGACAAAAAAGACGTTAAAATAAAGACTATTACAAGAAACAAAGAAGTACACTACATTATGATAAAGAAATTAATCCAAGAAGAAGATATAACAATTGTAAATATTTATGCACCAACATAGGAGCACCTCAATACATAAGGCAAAAGCAAATAGCCATAAAAGGGGAAATAGACAGTAACAGAATCGTAGTAGAGAAATTTAACACCCCACTTTCACCAATAGACAGATCATCCAAAATGAAAATTAATAAGGGAACGCAAGCTTTAAATGATACGTTAAACAAGGTAGACTTAATTGATACTTATAGGACATTCCATCCAAAAACAGCAGAATACATTTTCTTCTCAAGTGCTCATAGAACATTCTCCAGGATAGATCACATCTTGGGTCACAAATCAAGCCTTGGTAAATGTAAGAAAATGAGATTGTATCAAGTATCTTTTCTGACTACAATGCTATGGGCCTAGATATCAATTACAGGAAGAAAACTATAAAACATACAAACACATGGAGGCTAAACAATACACTACTTAATAACCAAGAGATCACTGAAGAAATCAAAGAGGAAATCAAAAAATACCTAGAAACAAATGACAATGAAAACAAAACAACCCCAAACCTATGGAATGCACCAAAAGCAGTTCTAAGAGGGAAATTTATAGCAATACAATTGTACCTCAAGAAATATCTCAAATAAACAACCTAAACTTACACATAAAGCAATTAGAGAAAGAGGAACAAACCCCCCCCAAAGTTAGCAGAAGGAATGAAATACAAAAATCAGATCAGAAATAAATGAAAAAGAAATGAAGTAAACAATAGCAAAGATCAATAAAACTAAAAGATGGTTCTCTGAGAAGATAAACAAAATTGATAAACCAGTAGCCAGACTCATCAAGAAAGAAAGGGAGAAGACTCAAATCAACAGAATTAGAAATGAAAAAGGAGAAGTAACAACTGACACTGCATAAAGACAAAGGATCATGAGAGACTACTACATTCAACTATATGCCAATAAAATGGACAACCTGGGAGAAATGGACAAAACCTTAGAAAAGCACAACCTTACAAGGCTGAACCAGGAAGAAATAGAAAATATAAACAGACAAATCACAAGCACTGAAATTGAGACTGTGATTAAAAATCTTCCAACAAACAAAAGCCCAGGACCAGATGGATTCACAGGCAAATTCTATCAAATATTTAGAGAAGATAACACTTATCCTTCTCAAACTCTTCCAAAATATAGAAGAGGGAGACACACTCCCAAACTCATTCTACGAGGTCACCATCACCCTGATACCAAAACCAGAAAAAGATGTCAAAAAGAAAGAAAACTGCAGGCCAAATTCACTGATGAACATAGATGCAAAAATCCTCAACAAAATACTAGCAAACAGAATCCAACAGCACATTACAAAGATCATACACCTTGATCAAGTGGGGTTTATCCCAGGAATGCAAGGACTCTTCAATATACACAAATCAACCAACGTGATACACCATATTAACAAATTGAAGGATAAAAACCATATGATCATCTCAGTAGATGAAGGAAAAGCTTTTGCCAAAATTCAACACCCATTTATGATAAAAACCCTCCAGAGAGCAGGCATAGAGGGAACTTACCTCAACATAATAAACGCCATATATAACAAACACACAGCCAACAATGTTCTCAATGGTGAAAAACTGAAACCGTTTCCACTAAGATCAGGAACAAGACAAGGTCACCCACTCTCATCACTATTATTCCACATAGTTTTGGAAGTTTTAACCACAGCAATCAGAGAAGAAAAAGAAATAAAAGGAATCCAAATGGGAAAAGCAGAAGTAAAGCTGTCACTGTTTGCAGATGACATGATACTATACAAAGAGAATCCTAAAGATGCTACCAGAAAACTAGTAGAGCTAATCAATGAATTTGGTAAAGTAGCAGGATAAAAATAATTCACAGAAATCTCTTGCATTCCTATACACTAGTGATGAAAAATCTGAAAGAGAAATTAAGGAAACACTGTCATTTACTATTGCAACAAAAAGAATAAAATACCTAAGAATAAACCTACCTAAGGAGACAAAAGACCTGTATGCAGAAAACTATAAGAAACTGATGAAAGAAATTAAAGATGATACAAACAGATGGAGAGATATACCATGTTCTTGGATTGGAAGAATCAACATTGTGAAAAAGACTATACTATTCAAAGCAATATATAGATTCAGTGCAATCCCTATCAAACTACCAATGGCATTTTTCATAGAACTAGAACTAAAAATTTCACAATTTGTATGGAAACACAAAAGACCCCGAATAGCCAAAGCAATCTTGTGAAAGAAAAACGGAGCTAGAGGAATCAGGCTTCCAGACTTCAGACTGTACTACAAAGCTACAGTAATCAAGACAGTATGGTACTGATACAAAAACAGAAAGAGAGATCTATGGAACAGGATTGAAAGCCCAGAGATAATCCCATTCACATATGGTCACCTTAATGTGATAAAGGAGGCAAGAATATACAATGGAGAAGACAGCCTCTTCAATAAGTGGTGCTGGGAAAACTGGACAGTTACATGTAAAAGAATGATATTACAACACTCCCTAACACCATACACAAAAGTAAACTCAAAATGGATTAAAGACCTAAAAGTAAGGCCAGACACTATAAAACTCTTAGAGGAAAACATAGGCAGAACACTCTATGACATGAATCACAGCAAGATCCTTTTGACCCACCTCCTAGAGAAATGGAAATAAAAACAAAAATAAACAAATGGGACATAAGGTAACATAAATGCTTTTGCACAGCAAAAGATTTTGCCCAGTAAAGGAAACCATAAACAAGAGGAAACAACAACCCTTAGAATGGGAGAAAATATTTGCAGATGAAGCAACTGACAAAGGATTAATCTCCAAAATATACAAGCTGCTCATGCAGCTCAATATCAAAAAAACAAACAGAAATGAGTGGAAGACCTAAATCACCATTTCTCCAAAGAAGATATGCAAGAAGCCAATAAATACATGAAAAGATACTCAACATCACTAATCATTAGAGAAATGCAACTCAAAACCACAGTGAGGTTTCACCTCCCACCAGTCAGAATGGCCGTCATCAAAAAATCTACAAACTATAAATGCTGGAGAGGGTGCATCGAAAAGGGAATCCTCCTGCACTATGGTGGGAATGTAAATTGATACAACCACTATGGAGAACTACCATAAGACACAACAATCCCACTACTGGCCATATACCCTGAGAAAACCATAATTCAAAAAGTCATGTAGGGCTTCCCTGGTGGAGCAGTGGTTGAGCGTCTGCCTGCCAATGCAGAGGACACAGGTTCGTGCCCCAGTCCGTTAAGATCCCACATGCCATGGAGTGGCTAGGCCCGTGAGCCATGGCCACTGAGCCTGTGCGTCCAGAGCCTGTGCTCCGCAACGTGAGAGGCCACAACAGTGAGAGGCCTGTGTACTGCAAAAAAAAAAAAAAAAGTCATGTACCATACTGTTCATTGCAGCTCTATTTACAGTAGCCAGGACATGGAAGCAACCTAAGTGTCCATCGACAGATGAATGGATAAAGTAGCTGTGGCACATATATACAATGGAACATTACTCAGCCATAAAAAGAAACAAAACTGAGTAATTTGTAGTGAGGTGGATGGACCTAGAGTCTGTCATACAGAGTGAAGTATGTCAGAAAGAGAAAAAGAAATACCGTATGCTAACACATATACATGGAATCTAAGAAAAAAAAGAAAGTTCTGAAGAACATATGGGCAGGACAGGAATAAAGATGCAGACATAGGGAATGGACTTGAGGATACAGGGAGGTGGAAGGGTAAGCTGGGACGAATTGAGAGAGTGGCATGGACTTATATATACTACCAAATGTAAAATAGATAACTAGTGGGAAGCAGCTGCATAGCACAGGGAGATCAGCTTGGTGCTTTGTGACCACCCAGAGGGGTGGGACAGGGAGGGTGGGTGGGAGGGAGATGCAAAAGGAAGGAAATATGGTGGTATATGTATATGTATAGCTGATTCAGTTTGTTATAAAGCCGAAACTAACACACCATTGAAAAGCAATTATACTGCAATAAAGTTATTAAAAGATAAATACAGAAAAAGATCAGAAGACAAATCATATCAAGCATCTTTTCCAACATAGTGCTATGAGAGTAGAAACAAACTAAAAGGAAAAAGAATACAGTAAAGAAACACATGGAGGGTAAATAATATGCTACTAAACAATCAATGGGTTACTGAAGAAATATAAAAATAATCAAGGAATAACTGGAGACAAATGAAAATGAAACACAACTATCCAAAATCCATGGGACACAGCAAAAGCAGTTCTAAGAGGAAAGTTCATTGTAATACAAGTCTACCTAAGAAAAAGAAAAAAATTAAAGAAAAAATTAAACTAAAAACCCAACCTCGCACCTAAAAGAACTAGAAACAGAATAACAAATAAGACCTAAAATTAGTAGAAGAAAAGAAATAATAAAGATCAGAGCACATAAATAAATAAATAGAGAAACTAAAAAAAAAAAAAACCACCTAAAACAGAGCAATGAAAAAAAAAAGAGCTGGTTCTTTGAACAGATATACAAAATTCATAAAATTTTAGCCAGACTCATCAAGAAAAAAATAAAAGATAAATAAAACCAGAAATGAAAAAGAAGTTAAGAATTGACACCACAGAAATATAAAGGATCATAAGCTATTACTATGAACAGTTATACATCAATAAAACATATATCCTTGAAGAAATGGACAAATAGTTAAATAGTTAGAAATGTACAATCTCCCAAGACTGAATCAGGAAGAAACAGAAAATACGAACAGACCAATTACTAGTAATGAAATTGATCAGTTAAAACAACAACAACAAAAAACAAACCAACTCCCAAGAAACAAAAGTCCAGGACCAGATGGCTTCACAGGTAAATTCTATCAAACATTTAGAGAAGAATTAACACCTATCATTCTGAAACTATTCCCAAAAATTGCAGAGGAAAGAATACTTCCAATCTCAGTTGATGTGGCAAGCATGACTCTGATACCAAAATCAGACAAAGATATCATAAAAAAAGAAAGTTATAGGCCAATATCACTAATGAATTTAGATACAATAATCCTCAACAAAATATTAGCAAATTGAATTCAACAGTACAATAACAGGATCATACACCATGATCAAGTGGGATTTACCCTGGAGAAGCAAGAATGGTTCAACATCTACAAGTTGAGGAATGTGCTACTCCACATGAACACAATGAAGATAAAAGTCATATGATCATCTCAGTAGAGGCAGAAAAAGCTTTTGACAAAATTCAACATCCACTTATGATTAAAACTGTCCAAAGTGGGTATAGAGGGAACATATCTTAACATAATAAAGGTTATATATGACAAGCCCACAGCTAACATCATTCTCAACAGTGAAAATTTTAAAGCATTTCCCCTAAGAAAAGGAACAAGACAGGGATGTCCACTCCTACCACTTTTATTTAACATATTATTGGAAGTCCTAGCCACAGCAATCAGACAAGGGAAAGAAATAAAAGGAAACCAAATTGGAAAGGAAGAAGTAAAACTGTCACTCTTTGCAAATAACATGATACTGTACATAGAAAATCCTTAAGACACCACCAAAAATAATAGTAGAATTCATCAATGAATTTGGTAAAGTTGCTGGATACAAAATTAATATACAGAAATCTGCTGAATTTCTATACACTAACAACATACTATCAGAAAGAGAAATTAAGAAAACAATCCCATTTATAATTGTATCAAAAAGAGTAAATATCTAGGAATAAATCTAAGGAGGGAAAACCTGTACTTAGAAAACTGTAAGACATAGGTGAAAGAAGTTGAAGATGACATAAACAAATGGAAAGACATACCATGCTCATGGATTAGAAGAACTAACATTGTTAAAATGACGATACTACCCAAGGCAATCTATAGATCCAATGCAATCCCTATTAAAATTCCAATGGCATTTTTCATAGGACTAGAACAAATAATTTTAAATTTTGCATGGAAAACCAAAAGACCCCGAATAGCAAAAACAACCTTGAGAAAGAGGAACACAGCTGGAGGAATCATGCTTCCTGACTTCAGACAATACTACAAAGCTACAGTAATGAAAACAGTGTGTATGGTACTGGCACAAAAACAGACACATAGATCAATGGAACAGAATAGAGCCCAGAAATGAATCCACACTTATATGGGCAAATAATCTAGGACAAAGGAGGCAAAAAACAGTCTCTTCGATGAATGGTATTGGACAGCTGGACAGCTACATGCAAAAGAATCAAATTGGATTACTTTCTCACACCATATACAAAAGTAAACTCAAAATGGCTTAGACTTAAATGCAAGACCTTAAACCATAAAACTTATAGAAGAAAACATAGTCAGTATGTTCTTTGATACTGGTCTTACCAACATTTTTTATAAGTCTCCTTGGGTACAAGGGAAACAAAAGCAAAATAAAGAAAGGGTCTATATCAAACTTAAAAGTTTTGCACCATGAAGGAAACCATAAACAAAATGGAAAGGCTGCTTACTGAATGGGACAAGATATTTGTCAACAATAAATGCAATGAAGCGTCAATATCCAAAATATATAAAGAACTCATACAACTCAACATCAAAAAAAAAAAACCAACCTGATTAAAAAATTTTAAAATGGGCAGAGATCCTGAATAGATATTTTTCCAAAGAAGACAAACAGATGACCAACAGGCACATGAAAAGATGTTCAACATCACTAATCATCAGGGAAATGCAAACCAAATCACAATGAGATATTACCTCACACCTGTCAGAATGGCTATCATCAAAAAGACAACAAATAACAAATGTTGGTGAGGATGTATAGAAAAGGGAACACCTGTACCTTGTTGGTGGGAATATAAATTGGTACAGCCTCTATGGAAAACAGTTTGGAGCTTCCTCAAAAAACTAAAAATAGAACTACAATATGATCCAGCAGTTCCGCTCTTCGGTATTTATCTGAAGAAAATGAAAACATTAATTAGAAAACATATATGCACCCCTGTGTTCATTGCAGCATTATTTACAATAGCCAAGGTATGGAACTGACATAAGTACCCATCAACAAATGAATGGATAAAGATGTGGTACACATATACAATGGAATACTACTCAGTCATATAAAAGAATGAAATCTTGCCATTTGCAATGACATGGATCGACCTAGAGGGTGTTATGCTAAGTGAAATAAATCAGAGAGAGATAGACAAATACCATATGATTTCACTTATATGTGTAATCTAGAAAACAAAACAAATGAATAAACATAACAAAACAAAAACAGAGTTATAGATACAGAGAACAAACAAGTGGTTGCCAGAGGGGAGGGGGTTTACAGGGAGAAGAAAAGTAGGTGAGGGAGATTTTGAGTTTTAAACTTCCAGTTACAAAATAAATGACTCACAGGTGAAATGTTCAGTGTGGGAAATTTAGTCAATAATTATGTAATATCTTTGTATGCTGACAGATGGTAACTAGACTTACTGTGGTGATCATTTTGAAATGTATAGAAATTTAAAATCTCTCTGTTCTGCACCAGGAACTAACATAATGCTGTCGATTATACTACAAAACCAAATAAACAAACTCATCGAAAAAGAGATCAGCTTTCTGGTTACCAGAGGAAGGGGGTGGGGAGATGGGGAATTTGATGAAAGTAGTCAAAAGTTATAAACTTCCAGTTATAAGATAAATAAATACTAGGAATATAATATACAACATGATAAATGTAATTAACACTGCTGTATGTTATATATGAAAATTGTTAAGAGGTTAAATCCTAAGAGTTCTCAACACAGGAAATTTCTTTTAATTCTATTTCTTTAATTTTGTATCTATATGAGATGATGGACATTCAGTAAACTTATTGTGGTAATTATTTCATGATATTTGTAAGTCAAATTATTATTCTGTACACCTTAAACTTATATAGAGTGCTGTATGTCAGTTATATCTCAAAACTGGAAGAAAGAAAAAAAAGCAATATATGAAGAAACTCTTATAAAATTCCAAAATATGGTCTTTTTTCTTGAACAGAGGTAACCTAACAAAGCACACTTGGAGAATTTAAAATGTGTCTATTTATTTCTTCATCCAGTGGTATTGATTACATGCTACCTGCTGTGCTGAGCTTTGGTACTCAAAATTCTCTGCTGACAATTCCTGCCCTCAGTGATCTTTCAGTCTTGTGGGGAAGACCATGAAAACAAAGAAAACCCCAAAGGATAATTACTGTCATGGAGACATATGCTAAGTGGTGTGCAAGTGTATAAACCACTCAGGGGAGATACCATCTAGTTTGAAAGGACCAGCAGTGGCTAACCATGGAAACCAGCAGAGCCTCTGTGTTCTAAGCAAGGGAAGAGTTACATGTGCAAAGGAAAAGATGAGAAAATTGAGAGATAGGGTAGCACGTTTGGAAAAGTACAGGGGTTCTTTCTGTGACTTAGACATCATAAGTCTGATTCAGGTATCTTTTACAGTCTACAGAGATAAGAGAGCAAATTGTTTCTGACAGATTCTGTTGCTCTTTGTTTCGAAACTTTATCCTGCCTACATCAAGGAAACTACTCCCATTCTTTTGTCCTAATAGTCAAGGACTAGAAGGAATCAGACATCCTGCAATTACCCAATTACAAAATTCCAAAACTTTGGAATAAGGATTTACCTTATTCCAAAGAAGTGTTTTTAAACAAATTTACAGTATGCTGGTGGCTAAATGTTGGGGTAAAAAAAAAAAACTTTCAAGGGAGGGTATCAAATTTACATTTACTATTGTCTACCTTGCCATTTTCCAAATATACTCCTAAAGAAATTGCTGAAATTATACAATGGTAATAGTTAAACAGTTAAACGTTGCTATAGTCCAGTTTGTCAAGGAAATGTAAATCTTAATTTTTAGTTTCAGGAGGAACCTAATGTCTTAAAATTTGGTTTCCTTTACCATCTGCTAAATACATTTTCGAGAGCATATAAATCAAATTTACATATATTTACATATGAACAACACTAGGAAATTCTAAAGAAATATTTATGTGCGTTCTATTCAATTAGAAATGACCAGAAAAGTAAATCATGCTGGAGGTAAGCACTAAAGAAAAGACCCTGTAGCTTTCAGGAAACATCATTTTTATACTTGAAGGAAAGGTTATGATGGAGACATTATTCTTAGCAAATAATTCTAAACTCAAAAGGAAAACCTAAGTATTTTGACTCAGTGTTTTCTTTGAAGACACAACAACTTTAATTTGATCCAGATTTGATAAATATTTTTCTTCTTATCAGCAAAAAAAAAAAAGATGACAATCTGAGTTTCCCTTTAGGCGGTTTCCATTTTCTGAAGTTCAGGCACAGAGGCCTCTGAGAGAAGCATCCCTTTCTGCACTACACATTCATCACTGTCACGTTGTGTGGTCATCACTTATAGTTGCAGAAATATTCCCTTTTTTCTACCCAAGCAATATAAATAACACCGAGAGTATTTTCCACTGTGAAAATGGTATTAGGGCAACGATAATAAGTTGCCACCACCAAGTGTCTGAAAGACTCAGGAGATGCCACCCACAGACATTCATGTCCACATCCACGTCCAGAAAGGGGCAGAAAAGGCAACCTCCCGAAGGTCTCAGTGGCCTGCCTGGCAGCTAAGCCCGTCAGGTTTGATGTCATAGTGGTTTCTCCTATTGTCCATGCTTTGTTTATGGATTACTCTTTTGTTTACACAGAGTAATGCTTTCATAGCTTCAATTTACTGAATTCTGGGAAACATTATCTTGCTAAGGTGGATCAGTGGGTGCAAAGAGGATAAAATTCTTCCTGCTTCATTAATTTATCCAGGTATCACTGGTTTTAAACCACCTCCCCATATGTAGGTCCAGAGATAAAAAAAAGTTTCAGTGCGTCCAGAGATTCAGAAAGTTCAGGTTATCAGCCACAAATTAGCATTTCGAGATGCATAAAGTTTATTTTTGTTCTTGGCAGACTGTTTTTGAGCTTGTTTGTGACTGGATATATCCTATATGGTACTAGATTGAGTTACTGTCACTGGGCACCATGCCAATGTTGGATCTTATTTATTCCTAGTTAATCACTCTACATGCAAGGGGTATAACCAACACTAAACACAACAAAGCCATATTGTTAGGAAATCCAGCATCTGACCACAGTCAGGGTAAACCAGCTTCTCAGGTGTCAGTTTTCCTCTTAGAAAGTCCAGATTTTTCATAATAAAACTCCAGGGAGAAAACAGAAAGACAAGACTTGCTCTCTATTTCCTTTATTTCTTAGTTTAAGTTCTTAATGATATATGGGGATTACAGGAGAAAGAATCCTGGGAATTACAAATATGAGGCTTCCAGATTAAAATCTAAGAAGTATGCTTCTGGGTAAGTGGTTAAGGACACGTAGGAGAGCTATGATGGTGTAGTAAGTTCATTGGAGAGTGAGAATGAGAACTTAAAACAGAGAGCAAGGAAACCTTTCCTGATGCTTACTTCTAAGACTGTTACGGGAATTGTTTCAGGTGTCAAGTGATTGATACCAAAGAAATGTGAATATACAAGCTATGAATCAGATTGACTTAGTCTGCTTTTAGTGTGTGCAGTTAATATATACAGTTCATCAATGAGGTGCTAATTAATGGATAGGATAGTTGACTGTGGATTATTTCAAGCTGATTTTTGCCAGCCTCCAACATTGCCCCCTAAGATCTTTACCTCCCAATATTCGTGCTTTTATGCATATCCTCCCATATTGAATCATGAGTGGTCTGTGTGACCAAAAGAATATGGCAGAGGTGACTTCCTAGCCTAGGTCATCAAAGGCAATGTTCTTTTAGCTCATTCTTTCTGGAGGAAGCCTGTGATGATATCATGAAGACAATCAATGCGCCCTATGGAGAGGCTCCTGTGAAGAGGAACTGAATCCTCCCACCAACAGCCAGTACCAACTTGGCAGCCATGCAGGTGAGCCACCTTGGAAGTGGATCCTCCAATCCCAGCTGAGCCTGCAGATGACTATGGCCCCAATCAACTTCTGAATGAACCT
This sequence comes from Globicephala melas, assembly GCF_963455315.2. Classification (NCBI taxonomy): domain Eukaryota; kingdom Metazoa; phylum Chordata; class Mammalia; order Artiodactyla; family Delphinidae; genus Globicephala; species Globicephala melas. Next base: position 112,137,005 of record NC_083315.2, on the reverse strand, counting down.
CACAGGAAACCTTAAGCCAGAACTGCCTAGCCAAGTGGGGCCAGAATTCCTGATCCACAGAAACAATAAACAAATTTTACGATTGTTTTAAGGCTTTACGTTTTGTAGTAATTTGTTACAGAACAATAGATAGCTAATATTCAACTTCCATACTTTCCATCCCATTTCCCCCGGTTACTCTACTTACCTCAAAAACACCTAACCTTGGAAACCAATCCCCACTCAGGCCTGTCTCCTTGTAGGTTGTTAACTGTTCACCAAAACCTCTTTTCCTCAACGTCCTGAGCGCTCGGCTAGACCACAGTGTCCAGCCTCCCTGAGGTTGGGTGGAGCCATGTGATTAGCTTCTGCCCAGTGAGGGTAGGAAGTAGTATAACTTAAAACCTGGATCATGACCCTCCCAAGTGTGCTTCCCTCTGCTATTTTCCTTTCCTGCCCAATTGGGATGCAACCCTCAGGGTTAACCTCTGAAGCCACAGGGTAAAGATGGCATTGCCACTGTTAGCCCAGGACCCTGGAAGACTGTAGAGCAACATGAACTATTTTGTAAGCAAGGAATCTCTTTGTTCTGATGCTGCGAAGCTTTGGGGGTCTATCTGTTACACCAATCTAGACTATTCTAATCTACTCACTGCCATCTCACTTTCCAGATTTTCTGGAACCTTTATCAGATCTTTTTCCCAGAAAATTTTGTTTTCCTGTATACTATTTCTTTAGAGTTAAGTTCTCTCATAAACTGGTAAACAAATCTATTCTAATATGATCAACAAGTGTGTCTGCATTAAGGTTTGAGCACTACAAGATAACACATTGCAATTTTAACAAGGTCTTCTGCAGATCTGTATTAAACTAAAGAAGCAACCCCAGAGAATTTCAAGAAACTTAGCAAGTCAGTGAAATAGAGTTTAGAGGACAAACAGATTTTGATGACTCCAGTCCCAGCATGCAGGAAGCTTCCAATATTTTTAGGGTGTTGCTACTGAACTGTAACCTATTCTCAGAGTTTTAGTTTGGCTGATTCTAATGCAGATGGAGGCTTGTCTCTAATCTTCATGACACCACACCATTATGTCTGCTGCTTCTGGAGACTGGCATTTGGGCTCAATTGTCATATGTAGTTGGCTGAGGTTTTTTTTGTTTTTTGTGTGTGTTTTTTTGCGGTACGCGGGCCTCTCACCACCGCGGCCTGTCCCGTTGCAGAGCACAGGCTCCAGACACGCAGGCCCAGCAGCCATGGCCCACGGGCGCAGCCGCTCCGCGGCACGTGGGATGCCCCCGGACCGGGACACGAACCCACGTCCCCTGCATCGGCAGGCGGACCACCCACCACTGCACCACCAGGGGAGCCCTGGCTGAGTATTTTTAATCCTCAAATATTTTCCATGTCCTTTAGGCATCAGCAAGAAAGGAAGCCAAATATAGTGACCTGAGGATCTGTGGTTTTGTGATATCCTAAGACATTGAGGAAGATGTTACTATGTCTTAACAAAAGCATTTTAGTTTTAGCTTATTTTTTGTTTGTTTTATGAAAACGAGATAAGAAAGAAAAAAGGATTGAAGAAAATATACACACAGTGGTGGCTACACCTGAAAGGTGATGCCAACTACGGAAAGATTATGCCAGCATCAGATTTTAGCTTGCTATTTTTCCTCATGCTCCGTTACATATTTCCCACCATTCTCCAAGTAGCCAGAGATGGGTGACTGGAGACTATGTCAACTTCTAGCTTATTAAGATCTGCAAGTAGTAACAGAGCAGTTTAAGAATGTCTTCATATGGATAATAATAGCATGAAGACATTCTCTTTGTAATTGTGTCTTAATCTGGGTACCCCAGAAAGTAGAACTCCAGGCAGAACGCCTATGTACAAATCCTTTATTAAAAAGTCCAATCCTGACTCTTGGAAAGATGGTAGAGTAGGAAGACCCTGGGGTCACCTCCTCTCATGGGCCCACCAAAATTACAACTACTTCAAGAGTGATTATTGGTGAGAAAGATTGGAATCTATTAGAAAAGCTCTTCTACAACTAAAGCTATAAAGAAGGAACCAAACGAGATGGGTAAGAGGGGCAGAGTCACATGGTATAGTCAAGATATATAACTTCAGGTTGGTGACCCACAAGTGGGAGAATAATTAAAATTTTGGAGGTTCTCCCTGAGGAGTAAGGGGTCTGAGCCCCACATTGAGCTCCTAAGTCCAGGGGACCTACACCAGGAAGACAAGCCCCCAGGATGTTTGGCTTTGAAGGCCAGCAGGGTTTACTTTCTGGAGAGCCAAAGGATTGTGTGAAATAGGGACTCCACTCTTAAAGGAAGTACACAATATCTCACATGCTCTGGGACTCAGGGAAGAAGCAGTAATTTGAAAGGAGCCTGGGTCAGACCCACCTGATCTTGGAGAGTTTCCCAAAGAAGCAGGAAGCAACTGGATGTCATCCTGGGGACACAGACACTGCTGCCATTTTGGAATGCTCCCTGTACCTTACTAGCCTTGGGACCCAGCCTTGGCCCATCCCACCAGCCTGTAGACACCAGTACCGGGATCACTTTGGCCAGGCAATTAGCCAGGCAGGGACACAACCACACTCACCAGCAGGCAGGCTGGCTTCAGACCCCCAGAGCCTGAAGTCACCCCTGGACATGGCTCCATCCACCAGAGGGCCAAGGACCCAGCCCCAAACATCAGTGCATGGGTGCCAGACCCTAGTATCCCAATGCACTACATACAGAGACCCTGGGCCCCAGCCCTGCCCACCAGTGAGCAGACACCAGCCCCAGGACCACAGCAGCCCTGTAGCCTGCTGTGGCAAGACCCAGCCAACACCAGCAGGCTCGCACCAGCCGTGGGACCCTCCAGGCTCTGGCCCTGACCACCAGTGGCCAATTTCATCTCTGGGAGACTTTGGGCCTGTCAGAGGGTGGACCTAGGATGCAGCCTCATCCACCTGCAGGCTGACATGAGCTTCAGAAAGAACCCTTAAAGCCATACAACCAGAGACCCCAGACCCAGCTCCACCACCAGTGAGCTGGCGCTAACCCTGGGACACACTGGGCCCTGGCCCTGCCCACTATCATGCCAACACCAGCTCTAAAATACCTTAAACTCCTCAGACGGCTGCCCTTGGATCCAAACCCCTTACCAATGGACCAGTACCCACTTTGGGACATCCTGGAACCCCAGCCAGCTGAGTCAGGAATGAGCTTCAACCATCAGGCCAACCTAGGAAACTGCAACCCCACAACACACCCCAGAACCTGGCTTGCCCACCAGTGAGCCAGCACAAGCCATAGGACCCTATGTGGTTCAACAGTCAGGCACATTGTGACCTGGTCCCACCAACCAGTGGCTAGCAAGCTCCACACAGGGCAGGATCTGGCAATCAACTGGACCAGGGGCCAGCCACACCTACCAGACCACCCAGAGTAGTCAGCCTGCCACAACTGAAGAATCTATGCAGACCACATAGGGGGCAAGTAGCTCTAGTGATCAGAGGGGAGCGTGGTGCTGGGGTGCATAGGATGTCTCCTACATAAGAACACACTCCAAGGAAACATAACCAACTGACGAGACACATAGAAATAAAAACAGAAAATTAGGAAAAATGAGGAGACAGTGGAACATTTTCCAAACAAAAGAACCAGATAAAACCCCAGAAGAACTAAGTGTAAAGTTGATAGGCAACCTACCTGATAAAGAGTGCAAGGTAATGATCACAAAGATGATCAGAAAACTTGGGAAAAGAATGGATGAACAGTATGAGAAGTTAGAAGTTTTAACAAAGAGTTAGAAAATATAAAGAAGAACCAAACAGAGCTAAAGAATACAATTACTGAAATTAAAAATATACTAGAAGGAATCAACAGTAGATAAAATGATCCAGAGGAACGAATCAGTGAGCCAGAGGACAGAGTATTGGAAATTACTGAAGATGAACAGAAAAAAGAAAACAAGAATAAAAAAAAATGAGGGCAGTTTAAGAGACCTCTGGGACAATATCAAGTGTACTAACATTCACATTATAGGGGCCCTTGAATGAAAAGAGGGGTCAGAAAACATATTTAAGACGTAATAGCTGAAAACTTCCCTAACCTAGGAAAGGAAAAAGACATCCAGGTCCAGGAAGCACAAAGAGTCCCAACTAGGATCAACCTAAAGAGGTCCACACCAAAGACACATAGTAAATAAAATGGCAAAAATAAAATATACAGAGAGAATATCAAAAGCAGAGAGGAAAAGCAACTAGTTACATACAAGGGAACCCACATAAGACTCTCAGCTGAACTTTTAGCAAAAACTCTGCAGGCCAGAAGGGAGTGTCATGATATAATTAAAATTGAAAGGGAAAACCTACAACCAAGAATACTCTATCCAGCAAGGCTACCATTCAGATTTAAAGGAGAGATGAAGAGTTTTACAGACAAGCAAAAGCAAAAATAGTTCAGCACCATGAAACCGGCTTTACAAGAAATGTGAGAGGGACTTTCCTAAGTGGTAAAGAAAAGGTTACACCTATAAACATGAAAATTACAAAAAGAAAAATCTCATTGGTAAAGGAAAATATACAGTAAATGTAGTAGGTCAACCACGTATAAAGTTACTAAGAAGGTGAAAATACAAAAGTAGTAAAATCATCCTTATCAACAATAAGTAGTTAAGGAATACACAAAACAAAAATATGTAAAATATGATGTCAAAAGCATTAAACGTTTTTGGGATGGGGAGTAAATATGCAGTGTTGTTAAATTGTATTCAGACTTAAGGGATAAACAAGGTATAATAATTATATATATATATTTATATTGCTATATATAAACCTCATGGTAACCACAAACCAAATATCTATAATATATACATACACACAAAAGAGAAAGGAATCCAAACGTAACACTAAAGATAGCAACCAAATCAAAGGGAAGAGAGCAAAAGAAGTAATGAACACAAATGAACTACAAAAACAACCCCCAAACCATTAGCAAAATGGCAATAAATACATACCTATCAATAATTACTCTAAATGTAAATGGACTGAATGCTCCAACCAAAAGACATAGAATGGCTGAATAGACACAGAAAAAGACACATATACATGCTGCCTACAAAAGACTCACTTCAAATTTAAAGGCATACACAACTGAAAATGAGAGGATAGAAAAAAATGATTCCATGTGAATGGAAAAAACAACAACAAAAAAGAGACAAACAAGGACACTACGTAATGATCAAGGGATTAATCCAAGAAGATATAACAACTGTAAATATATATGCACTCAACACAGGAGCATCTAAATACATGAAGCAAATACTAACAGATATAAAGGGATATAAAGGGAGAAATTGACAGTACCACATAATAATAGGGACCATTAACACTGACTTATATCAATAGACAGATCATCCAGACAGAAAATAAATAAGGAAACACTGGCTATAAATGACACAGTAGACAAAATGGCCTTAATAAATATATATAGGCCATCCAATCCAAAAGCAGCAGAATACACATTATTTTCAAGTGCACATGGAACAGTGTCCAAGAGTGATCACATGCTAGGCCACAAAACAAGTCTCAATAAATTTAAGAAAAATGAAATCATATCAAGCATCTTTTCTAACCACAATGCCATGAGACTAGAAATCAACTACAAGGAAAAAAACTGCAGAAAACACAAACACATGGAGGCTAAACAATATGCTACTAAACAACAAATGGGTCACTGAAGAAATCAAAGAAGAAACCAAGAAACACCTGGAGACAAATGAAAATGAAAACACAATGACCCAAAATCTATGGGGCATAGCCAAAGCAGTTCTCAAAGGAAAGTTTCTAGCAATTCAAGTCTACCTCAGGAAACAAGAAAAGTTTCAAGTAAACAACCTAATCTTATATCTAAAGAAACTAGAAAAAAGAACAAACACTTTTCCTTTAGTAGAAGGAAAAAAGTAAGAAAAGATCAGAGCAGAAATAAATGAAATATAGACTAGAGAGACATAGAAAAGATCAATGAAATTGAGTTGGTTCTTTGAAAAGATAACAAAATTGAAAAACCTTTAGCCAGAATCAGCAGGAAAAAAAGAGAGAGGACCCAAATCAATAAAATCAGAAATGAAAAAAGAAGTTACAACCAACACCACAGAAATATAAAGGATCATGAGAAATTACTACAAACAACTATATGCCAATAAAAGAGACAACCTAGAAGAAATGTACAAATTCCTAGAAATGTACAATCTCCCAAAACTGAACAAGGAAGAAATAAAAAATATGAACAGTCCAATTACCACTAGTGAAATTGAATCAGTAATTTCAAAACATCCCAACAAACAAAAGTCCAGAACAGGATGGCTTCACAAGTGAATTCTACCAAACATTTAGAGAACAGTTAAAACCTATCCTTCTCAAACTACTCCAAAAAATTGAAGAGGAAGTAATACTTCTGAACTCATTCTACAAGGCTACCATCACTCTGATAACAAAATCAGACAAAGACATCACTAAAAAAGAAAATTACCAGCCAATATCACTGGTAAGGTAGATGTAATCATCCTCAACAAAATTTTAGCAAATCAAATTCAACAATGCATTAAAAGGAGCATACACCATGATCAGACTGGATTTATCCCAGGGATGCAAGGATAGTTCAATATCCAGAAATCAATCAATGTAATACTCAAGATTAACAAATTGAAAATTTTAAAAATGATATAATCATTTCAATAGATGCAGAAAAAGCTTTTGATGAAATTCAACATTCATTTATTATAAAAACTCTCAACAAAGTAGGAACAGAGGGAACATACCTCAATGTAATAAAGGTCATATCTGGAGAGACCTTCAAGATGGCTGAGGAATAAGACATGGAGACCACCTTCCTCCCCACAAATACATCAGAAATATATCTACATGTGGAACAACTCCTACAGAACACCTACTGAATGCTGACAGAAGACCTCAGATTTCCCAAAAGGCAAGAAACTCCCCACGTACCTGGGTAGGGCAAAAGAAAAAACAGACAAAAGAATAGGGACAGGACCAGCACCTCTGGGAGGGGGCTGTGAAGGAGGAAATGTTTCCACACACTAGGAAGCCCCTTCACTGGCAGAGATGGGGGCTGGCAAGGGGGGAAGCTTCAGAGATATGGAGGAGAGTGCAGCAACAGGGGTGCAGAGGGCAAAGCGGAGAGATTCCCACACAGAGGACAAGGGCCGACCAGTACTCACCAGCCTGAGAGGCTTGTCTGCTCACCCACAGGGGTGGGTGGGGGCTGGAACCTGAGGCTCCAGCTTCACAGATCAGACCCCAGGGAGAGGACTGGGGTTGGCTGCGTGAACACAGCCTGAAGGGGGCTAGTGCACCACAGCTAGCCTTGCCAGGAGGGAGTCGGGGAGAAAGTCTGGAACTGCCTAAGAGGCAAGAGATCATTGCTTTGGGGTGCGCCAGGAGAGGGGATTCAGAGAACTGCATAAATGAGCTCCAGAGATGGGCATGAGATGCTAAGGCTGCTCCTACAGCCACCAAGAAGCCTGTGTGCAAGCACAGGTCACTATCCACACCCCACCTCCCAGGAGCCTGTGCAGCCCACCACTGCCAGGGTCCCGTGATCCAGGGCCAACTTCCCCGGGAGAACACACGGCATGCCCCAGGCTGTTACAATGTCACGCCAGCCTCCATCGATGTAGGCTCGCCCTGCATTCCATACCCCTCCTTCCCCCCGGTCTGAGGGAGCCAGATCCCCCTAATCAGCTGCTCCTTTAACCCCGTCCTCTCTGTGCGGGAACAGACGCCCTCAGGCAAGCTACACGAAGAGACGGGGCCAAATCCAAAGCTGAGCACCAGGAGCTGTGCAAACAAAGAAGAGAAAGGGAAATCTCTCCCAGCAGCCTCAGGAGCAGCGGATTAAATCTCCACAGTCAACTTGATGTACCCTGCATCTCTGGAATACCTGAACAGGCAACGAATGATCCCAAAATTGAGGTGGTGGACTTTGGGAGCAACTGTGGACTTGGGGTTCACTTTCTGCATCTGGTTTTACGTTTACCTTACTTAAGTGTTTAGAGTTTATTATCATTGGTATATTAGTTGATTGATTTTGTTGCTCTCTTCCATTTTTTTGTAATATATATATATTTTTATTCCTTTTTCTCTTTTTGTGAGTGTGTGTGTGTATGCTTCTTTGTGTGATTTTGTCTGCATAGCTTTGCTTTTATCATTTGTCCTAGGGTTCTGTCTGTCAGTTCTATTTTAATTAGTTTTATTTTTAATAATTTTTAAATTTTTTATTTTAATAACTTTTTATATTATTTAATTAAATAATATATTTATTAATATTTTTCTCCCTTTGCTTCTGAGCCATGTTGCTGACAGGGTCTTGGTGTTCCCGCTAGGTGCCAGGCCTGTACCTCTGAGGTGGGACAGCCAAGTTCAGGACATTGGGCCACCAGTGGCCTCCGGCTCCACATAATATCAAATGATGAAAGCGCTCCCAGAGAGCTCCATCTCAATGCTAAGACCCAGCTCCACATGACGACCAGCAAGCCACAGTGCTGGACACCCTATGCCAAACAACTAGCAAGACAGGACACAACACCACCCATTAGGAGAGAGGCTGCCTAAAATCATAATAAGTTCACAATCACACCAAAACACACCACCAGATGTGGCCTGCCCACCAGAAAGACAAGACCCAGCCTCATCCACCAGAACACAGGCACCAGTCCTCTCCACAAGGAAGCCTACTCAACCGACTGAACCATCCTTAGCCACTGGGGGTATACACGCCAAACAACAGGAACTACAAACCTGTAGCCTGTAAAAAGGAGATCCCAAACACATTAAGTTAAGCAAAATGAAAAGATAGAAAAACACATAGCAGATGAAGGAGCAATGTAAAAACTGACCACACTAAACAAACAAAGAGGAAATAGGTAGTCTACCTGAAAAAGAATTCAGAGTAATGATAGTAAAGATGATCCAAAATCTTGGAAAGAGAATGGAGAAAATACAAGAAATGTTTAACTAGGACCTTGAAGAAATAAAGAGCAAACAAACAATGATGAACAATACAATAACTGAAATTTAAAATTCTCTAGAAGGAATCAATAGCAGAATAACTGACGCAGAAGAACGGATAAGTGATCTGGAAGATAAAAGAGTAGAACTAACTACTGCAGAGCAGAATGAAGAAAAAAGAATGAAGAGAATTGAGGACAGTCTCAGAGACCTCTGGGACAACATTAAACACAGTAACGTTTGAATTATAGGGGTCCCAGAAGAAGGAGAGAAAAAGAAAGGGACTGAGAAAATATTTGAAGAGATTATAGTTGAAAACTTCCCTAATATGGGAAAGGAAATAGTCAATCAAGCCCAGGAAGCACAGAGAGTCCCATACAGGATAAATCCAAGGAGAAACAAGCCAAGACACATATTAATCAAATTATCAAAAATTAAATACAAAGAAAAAATATTAAAAGCAGTAAGGGAAAAGCAACAAATAACATACAAGGGAATCTTCATAAGGTTGACAGCTGATCTTCTTCTTTTTTTTTTTTTTTTTTTTTGCGGTACGCAGGTCTCTCACTGTTGTGGCCTCTCCCATTGCGGAGCACAGGCTCCGGACGCGCAGGCTCAGTGGCCATGGCTGACGGGCCCAGCCGTTCCGTGGCATGTGGGATCTTCCCAGACCAGGGCACGAACATGTGTCCCCTGCATCGGCAGGCAGACTCTCAACGTCTGCGCCACAGGGAAGCCCAACAGCTGACCTTTCAGTAGTAACTCTGCAAGCCAGCAAGGAGTGGCAAGACATATTTAAAGTGAGGAAAGGGAAAAACCTACAACCAAGATTACCCTACCCAGCAACGATCTCATTCAGATTTGACAGAGAAATTAAAACCTTTACAGAGAAGCAAAAGCTAAGATAATTCAGCACCACTAAATGAGCTTTACAACAAATGCTAAAAGAACTTCTCTAGGGAGGAAACACAAGAAAGAAAAAGACCTACAATAACAAACCCAAAACAATTAAGAAAATGGTAATAGGAACATACATATCGATAAATAGCTTAAATGTAAATGGATTAAATGCTCCAACCAAAAGACATAGACTGGCTGAATGGATACAAAAACAAGACCCATATATATGCTATCTACAAGAGACCCACTTCAGACCTAGGGACACATACAGACTGAAAGTGAGGGAATGGAAAAAGATATTCCATGCAAATGGAAATTAAAAGAAAGCTGGAGTAGCAATTCTCGTATCAGACAAAATAGACTTTAAAATAAAGACTATTACGAGACAAAGAAGGATGCTACATAATGAACGAGGGATCAATCCAAGAAGAAGATATAACAATTGTAAATATTTATGCACCCAACATAGGAGCACCTCAATACATAAGGCAAATGTTAACAGCCATAAAAGGGGAAATCAACAGTAACACAATCATAGCAGGGCACTTTAACACCCCACTTTCACCAATGGACAGATCATTCAAAATGAAAGTAAATAAGGAAACACAAACTTTAAATGATACATTAAACAAGGTGGACTTAATTGATATTTATAGGACATTCCATCCAAAAACAAGAGAATACACTTTCTTCTCAAGACTCATGGAACATTCTCCAGGATAGATCATATCTTAGGTCACAAATCAAGACTTGGTAAATTTTAAAAATTTGAAATCTTAAGTATCTTTTCTGACCACAATGTTATGAGACTAGATATCAATTACAGGAAAAAATCTGTAAAAAATACAAACACATGGAGGCTAAACAATACACTACTAGATAACCAAGAGATCACTGAAGAAATGAAAGAGGAAATCAAAAAATACCTAGAAACAAATGACAATGAAACACCATGACCCAAAACCTATGGGATGCAGCAAAAGCAGCTCTAAGAGGGAAGTTTATAACAATACAATCCTACCTCAAGAAACATCTCAAATAAACAACCTAAATTTACACTTAACGCAATTAGAGAAAGAAGAACAAAAAACCCCCAAAGTTAGCAGAAGGAAACAAATCATAAAGATCATACCAGAAATAAATGAAAAAGAAATGAAGGAAATGATAGCAAAGATCAATAAAACTAAAAGCTGGTTCTTTGAGAAGATAAACAAAATTGATAAACCATTAGCCAGACTCATCAAGAAATAAAGGGGAAGACTCAAATCTAGAATTAGAAATGAAAAAGGAGAAGCAACAACTGACACTGCAGAAATACAAAGGATCATGAGAGACTACTACAAGCAACTCTATGCCAATAAAATGGACAACTTGGAATGGACAAATTCTTAGAAAAGTACAACCTTCTGAGACTGAACCAGGAAGAAATAGAAAATATAAACAGACCAATCACAAGCACTGAAATTGAAACTGTGACTAAAAATCTTCCAAAAAACAAAAGCCCAGGACCAGATGGATTCACAGGCGAATCAATCAAGCATTTATAGAAGAGCTAAAACCTATCGTTTTCAAACTCCTCCAAAATATAGCACAGGGAGAAACACTCCCAAACTCATTCTATGAGGCCTGCATCACCCTGATACCAACACCAGACAAAGATGTCACAAAGAAAGAAAACTACAGGCTAATATCTCTGATGAACATAGATGCAAAAATCCTCAACAAAATAAGAGTAAAAAGAACCCAAAAGTACATTTGAAGGATCATACACCATGATCAAGTGGGATTTATCCCAGGAATGCAAGGATTCTTCAATATACGCAAATCAATCAACGTGATATACCATATTAACAAATTGAAGGAGAAAAACCATATGATCATCTCAATAGATGCAGGAAAAGCTTTTGACAAAATTCAACACCCATTTATGATAAAAAACCCTCCAGAAAGTAGACATAGAAGGAACTTACCTCAACATAATAAAGTCCATATGACAAATCCACAGCCAACATTGTCCTCAATGGTGAAAAATTGAAACCATTTCCTCTAAGATCAGGAACAAGACAAGTTTGCCCACTCTCACCACTATTATTATTCTACATAGATTTGGAAGTTTTAGCCACAGCAATCAGATAAGAAAAAGAAATAAAAGGGATCCAAATTGGAAAAGAAGAAGTAAAGTTGTCACTGTTTTCAGGTGACATGATACTATACATAGAGAATCCTAAAGATGCTACCAGAAAACTACTAGAGCTAATCAATGAATTTGGTAAATTAGCAGCATACAAAATTAATGCACAGAAATCTCTTGCTTTCCTATACACCAATGATGAAAAATCTGAAAGTGAAATTAAGGAAACACTGCCATTTACCACTGAAACAGTAAGAATAAAATACCAAGGATTAAACCTACCAAAGTAGACAAAAGACCTGTATGCAGAAAGCTATAAGACACTGATGAAAGAAATTAAAGATGATACAAACAGATGGAGAGATATACCATGTACGTGGATTGGAAAAATCAACATTGTACAAATGACTATACTACCCAAAGCAATCTATCGATTCATTGCAATCCCTATCAAACTACCAATGGCATTTTTCACAGAACTAGAACAAAAATTTCACAATTTGTATGGAAACACAAAAGACCCCGAATAGCAAAGCTATCTTGAGAAAGAAAAATGGAGCTGGAGGAATCAAGCTCTCAGATTTCAGAATGTACTGCAAAGCTACAGTAATCAAGACAGTATGGTACTGACACAAAAAAAGAAATATATATTAATGGAACAGGATAGAAAGCCCAGAGATAAACCTATGCACGTATGGTCACCTTAATTTGATAAAGGAGGCAAGAACATACAATGGAGAAAAGACAGCCTCTTCAGTAAGTGGTGCTCGGAAAAGTGGACAGCTACATGTAAAAGAATGAAATTAGAACACTCCCTAACATCATACACAAAAATAAGCTCAAAATGGATTAAAGACCTAAATGTAAGGCCAGATACTATAAACCTCTTAGAGGAAAACATAGGCAGAACACTCTATGACATAAATCACAGCAAGATCCTTTTTGACCCACCTCCTAGAGAAATGGAAATAAAAACAAAAATAAACAAATGGAACCTAATGAAACTTCACAGCTAAGGAAACCATAAAGACGAAAAGACAACCCTTAGAATGGGAGAAAATATTTGCAAATGAAGCAACTGACAAAAGATTAATCTCCAAAGTATACAAGCAGCTCATGCAGCTCAATATCTAAAAAAACAAACAACCCAATCCAAAAATGGGCAGAAGACCTAAATAGACATTTCTCCAAAGATATACAGATTGCCAACAAACACATGAAAGCATGCTCAACATCATTAATCATTAGAGAATTGTAAATCAAAACTACAATGAGATATCCTCTCATGCCATTCAGAATGACCATCATAAAAAATATCTACAAACTATAAATGCTGGAGAGGGTGTGGAGAAAAGGGAACCCTCTTGCACTGTTGGTGGGAATGTAAATTGATACAGCCACTATGGAGAACAGTATGGAGGTTCCTTAAAAAAATACAAATAGAACTACCATATGACCCAGCAATCCCACTACTGGCCATATACCCTCAGAAAACCATAATTCAAAAAGAGTCATGTACCACAATATTCACTGCAGCTCTATTTACAATAGCCAGCCCATGGAAGCAACCTAATTGTCCATCGACAGATGAATGGATAAAGAAGATGTGGCACATATACACAATGGAATATTACTCAGCCGTATAAAGAAATGAAATTGGTTTATTTTTAATGAGGTGGTTGGACCTAGAGTCTGTTATACAGAGTGAAGTAAGTCAGAAAGGGAAAAACAAATACCGTATGCTAACACATATATATGGAATCTAAAAAAAAAAAAAATGCTCTGAAGAACCTAGGGACAGGACAGGAATAAAGATACAGACATAGAAAATGGACTTGAGGACACGGGGTGGGGGAATGGTAAGCTGACAAAGTGAGAGAGTGACATGGACATATACACACCACTACCAAATGTAAAATAGATAGCTAGTGGGAAATAGCCACATAGCACAGGGATATCAGCTCAGAGCTTTGTGACTACCTAGAGGGGTGGGATAGGGAGGATGGGAGGGAGATGCCAGAGGCAGTCGATATAGGGATATATTAATATGTGTAGCTGATTCACTTTGTTATAAAGCAGAAACTAACACATGACTGTAAAGCAATTATACCCTAATAAAGATGTTAAATAACAATTAAAAATGCATAGGAAAAAAATTCTAAGGCTCTTACCAAGCATAATAGAATTATTTGAAAAATAATCTATTGAATAAAACATTTTTCCTTTATTTTCCATACTGTAAAATTCCAAGTGCAATGCAATGAATGTCTATTACATTCATTAAGTGTTATTACATTCAAAATTTACCTTTTAATTTGGCAGAACTTGGTGGTGTTGACCATGTTCTTTGTGTGCTAGTCCCAAGTGTGGCTAGACAAACAGAACTGTAATGAAGTATAGTATAATTTATCTTTGTTTCTTCTCTATTGTAATTCTTTTCCAATACCTACGTTTGATGGCAGAACTTTTGAAACATGTAATTTTACGCTACAGAATGGCTTATGATAATTTTCTACCTTACTCCTTCTCTTGGACTTGAGAGTTGCTGTGTCTGTAAAATATTTCCAATATACTCAAAATCTAAGACCATATGCACACACACACACAAAAGTTATATCTGATATGCCCAGCTAACGTCATATTCAACAGTGAAAAGCTAAAAGCATTTCCTCTAAGATCAGGAATAAGACAATAATACCCATTCTCACCACTTTATTTAACATAGAATTGGAAGTCCTAGCCATAGCAATCAGACAAGAAAAAGAATCCAAATTGAAAAGGAAGAAGTAGAATTGTCACTGTTTGTGGGTGACATGATGCTATACATAGGAAAGCCTAAAGATGCCACCAGAATACTACTAGAGTTCATCAATGAATTTGGTAAAGTTGCAGGATACAAAATTAAAATGCAGAAATCGGTTACATTTTTATACACTAACAATGAAGTATCAGAAAGAGAAATTAAGGAAACTATCCCATTTACCATTCCCCAAAAAGCATAAAATACCTAGGAATAAACCTACCTAAGGAGGCAAAAAACCTGTACTCTGAAAACTATAAGACACTGATGAAAGAAATTGAAGACAACACAAACAGATGGAAAGGTATACTGTGTTCTTGGATCAGAAGAATTCATATGTTAAAATGAGCATACTACCCAAGTCAATCTACAGATTCAATGCAATCCCTATGAAAACACCAGAGGCATTTTTTTCACAGAACTAGAACAAGTAATTTTTGTTTTGTTTTTTTGCGGTACGCTGGCCTCTCACTGTGTGGCCTCTCCTGTTGTGGACCACAGGCTCCACTCCGGACGCATGGAGCACAGACTCCAGACGTGCGGAGCACAAGCTTCAGATGCGCAGGCTCAATGGCCATGGCTCATGGGCCTAGCCGCTTCGCGGCATGTGTGATCTTCCTGGAACGGGGCATGAACCTGTGTCCCCTGCATCGGCAGGCGGACTCTCAACCACTGTGCCACCAGGGAAGCCCTAGAACAAGTAATTTTAAAATTTGTATCGCAACACAAAAGATCCTAAATAGCCAAAACAATATTGAGAAAGAACAGAGCTGGAGGTATCATGCTCCCTGACTTCAGACTATACTACAAAGCTACAGTAGTCGAATCATTATGTTACTAGCACAAAAACAGACACATAGATCAATGGAACAGAAGAGAGCCCAGAAACAAACCCACACACTTATGGTCAACTAATCTATGACAAAGGAGACCAGATTGTGCAATGGGGAAAACACATTCTCTTCAACAAGTGGTGCTGGGAAAACTGGACAGCTACATGTAAAAGAATGAGATTAGAACATTCCCTCACACCATGTACAAAAATAAACTCAAAATGGACTAAAGACCTAAATGTAAGACTGAGAACCATAAAAATCCTAGAAGAAAATATAGGCAGAACACTCTTTGACATAAACTGTAGTAATATTGTTTTGGGCCTATCTCCTAAGACAAATGAAACAAAACAAAAATTTAAAAATGGGAGTTAATTAAACTTAAAAGCTTTTGCACAGCAAAGGAAACCACTGACAAAATGAAAAGACAACCTACTGAATTGAAGAAAATATTTGCAAATGATATGACTGATAAAGGGTTAATATCCAAAACATATAAACAGCTCATACAACTCAATAAAAAAAAATACAGCCCAATTAAAAAAAGGTCTGAAGACCCAAAAAGACATTTTTTCCATGAAAGTCATGTAGATGGCCAACAGGAACAAGAAAAAGTACTCAACATTGCTAATTATCAGAGAAATGCAACTCAAAACCACAATGAGATATCACCTCACACTTGTCAGAATGGCTATCATGAAAAAAAAAAGCACAAATAACAAATGTTGGCAAGAATATGAAGAAAAGGGAACTCTCATACACTGTTGGTCAGAATGTAAATTTGTGTAGTCACTGTGGAAAACAGTATGGAAGTTCCTCGAAAAGCTAAAAGTAGAACTACCATATGACCTAGCAATTCCACTCCTGGGCATATATACAACGAAAAAAAAACCACTAATGCAAAAATATACATGCACCCTAATGTTCATAGCAGCACTATTTACAACACCGAAGATATGGAAGCAACATAAGTGTCCAGCAACAGAGGAATGGATAAAGAAGATATGGTACATATATACAATGGAATACTACTCAGTCATTTAAAAGAATGAAATTTTGTCATTTGCAACAACATGGATGGACCTGGGGGGTATTATGCTTAGTGAGATAAGTCAGACAAAGAAAAATACTATATATTATCACTTATGTGTGGAAGCTAAGAATAAAACAAATGAATGAATACAACAAAACAGAAACAGACTCACAGACAGAGAACAAACTAGTGGTTTCCAGTGGGGAGAGGGAAGTGGGTAGGGGCAAGATAGGAATATGGGATTAAGAGGTACAAACTACTATGTATAAAATAAATAAACTACAAGGATATATTGTACAGCACAGGGAATATAGCCATTATTTTATAATAACTTTAAATGGAGTATAACCTATAAAAATTTTGAATCACTATGTTGTATGCCTGAAACTAATATAATATTATAAATCAACTATACCTCAGTAAAAATAGAGGTACAAACTTCGGGAGCAGAGGTGAGGTTCGAGTGGAGTGATGCAAGATGAAAAGGAGTTGCATTTATCCAGTGATTCCATCACCTGTTGGCCAAAGATTCTTTCCACAAGGTGTAAACTCCCCTGAATTTCTGTGTTGTATTACTTGGGGAGGAACATATCACTATAGAGTAGTTTGCATATTCTGTAATTTATGTAAATATAATCAAAGGATGTGCTCTCTTTTTGTCTGTTTTTTTCACTCTTTGACTCAGCAAAATGATTTTGAGATTCATTCTTTTTGTAACATGTATGAATAGTGGTGGTGGACATGCCCTAATTTGATCCCCACATGGAGCCACACCCTTTTTGGCCCCCATTGTGGCTGGGACCTGTGACATGCTTCTAGCCAATAGAATGTGGCAAAGGTGATGGATGCCATGTTCCTGCTTATTTCACTTTTGCCCCATTGTTAAAATTAGATCTTTACTTCACCTAGAATTTATTTTGAATTATGATGTGATATGAATTTCTAAATTTTAAAGTATAAGTAGTCCCCAAATAACTTATTGATTTCTTTTCCCCAATCATATTGTGGTACCAGTTGTACCATATATTACATTTTTGTATCCAGAATGTATTCTGGATGATGAAGAACTTTTCAGATCTGAAAACCAGTGGGGGAAAAAAATCGCAGAAGAGGGCTTCCCTGGTGGTGCAGTGGTTGAGAGTCCGCCTGCCGACGCAGGGGACACGGGTTCATGCCCCAGTTCGGGAAGATGCCACATGCCGCAGAGCGGCTGGCCCCATGAGCCATGGCCGCTGATCCTGCGTGGCCGGAGCCTGTGCTCCGCAACGGGAGAGGCCACAACAGTGAGAGGCCCACGTACTGAAAAAAAAAAAAATCGCTGAAGAAATGTAATGAGAAAAATTAAAAAGTTAAAAAGGTACTATGTGGGAAAAAATTTGGCAATGCAAATGGAAAAAGAAGTTTGTTCCCTGATTATAAAGTTCTTAAAATTCTGTGTGCAAAGGAATTTATAAGAGAAGAAAGGCAAGTTTCTGGTAAAAATAATGATAATAAAAACTAACATATTTGAACAATAACATCCAGAGTCACTGGACTAATTGCTTTATGTGGATCTCATTTATCCCCACACAGCCTTATGAAGTAATAGAGTTTAAGTATATCTTAATCTCAGGAAAATAGCAGCATATTATTTATTTTCATTTAGTAAGTTAGCAAAGTTTATTGAAATGTTGTTTGTTAGAAAATTTCCCAAGGAATTTCCCAAGAAATTTCCCAAGACACAAAAAGCACAAGTCATAAAAGAAAAAAATTATAAATTAAATTTCAGTAATTAAAATACTTTTGACATTCAAAATACACGATTAAGAAATGTAAGGACACAAATTGGAAGAAAATATTTGTATTAAATATATCTGATAAAATGACTTATTTGGGATTTATAAAGTTTCAAATCTCAATGAGAAGACGATGAACAATACATTTAAAAATTAGACAAAAGATTGGAAGAGACACTTCACCAAAGAAGATATACAGATGGCAAATAAGCGTATGAAAAAGCTCAATATCATGAGTCTGTAGGACGATGCAAACTAAAACCACAGTGCGATGCCACTACATACACATTAGTATGGCTAATATTAAGAAGATTGGCCATACCAAGTATTGGCAAGGATTTGAATCAAGTGGAACACTGCTAACACTGTTGGTGGGAATGTTCAGTGGGGTACAACTTTGGAAAAAGAGTTTGCATTAAAAGTTAAAAGTTAACTTTAAAAGTTTCTTTAAAATTAAGCATTCACTTATCGTGTAACCCAGATATCCCACACTTAGGTATTTGGTCAAGAGAAATGAAAGCATCTTCACAGGAAAACTTGAACGCAAGTGTTCATAGCAGTTTTCTTCAAACTAGCCATAATCTAAAGCAAGCCAAACATCTCAGTGGGAGAAAGGAAAACAAATTGTAGTTAATCCATACAATAGAATATTCCTCAGCAATAAAAAGCAAAGAACTTCTGTCACACAAGCAACATGGATAGATATCAAAAACATTACACTGAGTGATAAAAGCCAGATCTAAAAGTATACTTACTGTGTGATTCTATTATCTGAAACTCTAGAATAGGCACAACATATCTATAGTGACAGATCAAATGTTGCCCAGGCCAGGGAAGTGAGGGACATAAAAGGACATTCTCTTTGAAGTATTCTATACCTTAATTGTAATACTAGTTGCACACATACATTTTTCAAAACTCCTTGACATATAAACTTTAAATGGATAATTTTAAGTACATTATACCTTAATAAAGCTAATTATCAAAAACGATTTTCATCCCAGTGAGTTTTTTTTTACATTACTGAAGCTAAAATACTAAAAAAAAATCTTCAAAAATGTTTTGCTACAAAAATGTTTTGCTAAAGAAATACTGACATAACTTCTTGTTGAAGAATTATAAATTATACAAAATGTGAACAATATTTAATGACATATGAAAATAACCAAGTGGATTTTTAAGGGAAAAAAGTCATATAACTATATCTGAATTGTACCTTTCTTTAAAATTTTCAAATCAGCCCTTACAGCTTGAAATTTAATTTTTTTTGTGCTTGTGTGCTCCCTTATTATTTTTTTAACTCTTGGAAAAATGCTTGTTTCACGGTGTAGCATTTTGCAAATTATTGTGTTGCCCAAGGATACATTTTTTTTTGTCCCTGACTTTCCATTCATAGTTTCGAAGAAAGAAGAACATAAGTACATAATCTGTTTCTTCAAGACCTGGGAATATACCTAGCCACATGGAAAAATAAATTTTGCATGGTTTTTGTTTTGTTTAACAGGATTGACCCAAACCAGGCACACTGAAAATATTTCATATAAAAAAGTTGGTATAAATAATAATGTATTTAAAAACACATTTAGGTAGGGCTTATTGTGATTGTGCTATTTTCTTTCTTGAAAGTTAGAATTCATGAATTTTTGCACAGTACATGATTTTATGTCTAAAAATAATTATAAACACTCAGAAGAAATGTTTCACTTTATTTCACATTTGGTCTAAGATTTTATCATTTTAATTGTCCTTGTGGTTATTTGTGTGTCAGAGGAACATTTCCCATTCTAAAAGTTACCCCAATTCTCTTTAATTGAAGGAATGGAATCAGAAATTGAGTCCTCAGGCAAAGCCAGGGAGCAAAATGGAACACTGGCTCCCTTTAGTTTTCAGAGCATTAAAAGTACGATGGTCTAGTATAATTCAGGGAATGAATACTCCCACTAATAAAATATTTTAAGATTTATTTTACTTTGCTCACAACACTTTCAGTGCCTCCCAGATGCCAATTAAATAGTCTTCTTTCTGAGAATGGAATTCAAGGCCTTCCATGATCGGCCTTCGTTCCACAATTTACCAGCTATGACTTTGGGCAAGGAAATACACAGGGAGAGTAATATCTTGCTCATAAATTTGCTGTGGGTAATAAATGAAAAATAAAATCATTGAGCACACTATATGTGTGGCATATAGTGAATAGTTAGTAGTGAGAGATATTCATTTCATGTGTTACTGTTATGTTTGTTTGTTTTGTGTTTTTAAAATTCCCCTACTGTGTTGTAACTTAAAGGATCACTGTTATTTTTATTTTTATTTTGTCTATTCAATGGACATTAATTGAAGGCCTACCATTGCCAGGCATCATGGTGGGTGCAGATGCTACATTGGCAAAGAAAATGAACATGGCACCAACCCTCAAGTAGCTTTCAGTCCCATGCGGAAGAGAGTCAATAAACAAGAAAAGAAATTTAAGGGGGAAAGTAGCTAATGGGGGATATCAGCATGAGATGGGGAGAGGGAGACCCAATTTTGGTGGTTGTTGTTAGAGAAGGCCTGAGAAAGGAGCTGCACATCATGCAAAGAGCTGAAGAAAAGGGCATCCTGGCAAGTGGAATAGCATGGGCAACAGGCCAGATTTAACATAGACTGGTAGGTGGATGAACAGAGAGAAGGGGCTTGGAAACTAATGAGCAAAAGGGATACAGTCCTGAGATCTGCCTAGAAAAGTCTGCACGGGCCAGGTCTTGAAGGCTTCACAAGGAGTTTGGGCAGCATTCCGAATGCTGTGGAAAATCATGGCAGGATGCTAAGCAGAGTGATAGCACACAACTACGTTGCAAAAAGACCATTCTGCAGGACGTTGAGGGTGGAATGAATGGGGCCTGGGAGTCGAGACAGTGGAGGAGGGGACAAAAGTGGAAGAGAACCTCCAACATCTGGCTCCTGCCTGCCTCTCTCAGTCCTCAGCTGTGCTCCTTTCCCTACTGCCTCCTGGTCCTTTTTTTTTTTTTCTTAATTTTTATTGGAGTATAAAATATTGTGTTTAAAATGTGTTTTGCCTCCTGTTCTTCAGCCACTTCTTTCTTCCTCTCTGTGTAATAAGCTGGGCTTTTGCATCATTTATTTTCTCTACCTGGAATGATCCTCACTCACATCACTGTCTGAATGGCTCAGTCTTGTACTTTGGGTCACAGTGCATAGTCCCCTTCTCAGAGAGGCCTTTCTTACTTCTTGCTGGATGCACACCTAATAACCTTTATGGATCAATGCTGAATTGTTAAGTGTCAAATTCAATATTAAGTTCATTATAAAAAGGATGCCTCTCCAGGATAGATCAAATCTTGGGTCACAAATCAAGCCTTGGTAAATTTAAGAAAATTGAAATTGTATCAAGTATCTTTTCCCACCACAACACTATGAGGCTAGATATCAATTTCAGGAAGAGATCTGTAACAAAAAACAAACACATGGAGGCTAAACAATCCACTACTTAATAACCAAGTGATCACTGAAGAAATCAAAGAGGAAATCAAAAAATACCTAGAAACAAATGACAATGGAGACACGACGACCCTATGGGATGCAGCAAAAGCAGTTCCAAGAGGGAAGTTTATAGCAATACAATCCTACCTTAAGAAACAGGAAACATCTCGAATAAACAACCTAACCTTGCACCTAAAGCAATTAGAGAAAGAAGAACAAAAAAACCCCAAAGTTAGCAGAAGGAAACAAATCATAAAGATCATACCAGAAATAAATGAAAAAGAAATGAAGGAAATGATAGCAAAGATCAATAAAACTAAAAGCTGGTTCTCTGAGAAGATAAACAAAATTGATAAACCATTAGCCAGATTCATCAAGAAAAAAAGGGAGAAGACTCAAATCAATAGAATTAGAAATGAAAAAGGAGAAATAACAACTGACAATGCAGAAATACAAAAGATCATGAGAGATTGCTACAAACAACTCTATGCCAATAAAATGGACAACCTGGAAGAAATGGACAAATTCTTAGAAATGCACAAACTGCCAAGACTGAATCAGGAAGAAATAGAAAATATGAACAGACCAATCACAAGCACTGAAATTGAAACTGTGATTAAAAATCTTCCAACAAACAAAAGCCCAGGACCAGATGGCTTCACAGGCGAATTCTTTCAAACATCTAGAGAAGAGCTAACACCTATCCTTCTCAAACTCTTCCAAAATATATCAGAGGGAGGAACACTCCCAAACTCATTTTACGAGGCCACCATCACCCTGATACCAACACCAGACAAAGATGTCACAAAGAAAGAAAATTACAGGCCAATATCACTGATGAACATAGATGGAAAAATCCTCAACAAAATACTAGCAAACAGAATCCAACAGCACATTAAAAGGATCATATATCATGATCAAGTGGGGTTTATTCCAGGAATGCAAGGATTCTTCAATATACGCAAATGAATCAACGTGATATACCATATTAACAAATTGAAGGAGAAAAACCATATGATCATCTCAATACATGCAGAGAAAGCTTTCAACAAAATTCAACACCCATTTATGATAAAAATCCTGCAGAAAGTAAGCATAGAGGGAACTTTCCCCAACATAATAAAGGCCATATATGACAAAGCCACAGCCAACATCGTCCTCAATGGTGAAAAACAGAAACCATTTCCACTAAGATCAGGAAGAAGACAAGGTTGCCCACTCTCAACACTCTTATTCAACATAGTTTTGGAAGTTTTAGCCACAGCAATCAGAGAAGAAAAGGAAATAAAAGGAATCCAAATCAGAAAAGAAGAGGTAAAGTTGTCACTGTTTGCAGATGACATGATACTATACATAGAGAATCCTAAAGATGCTACCAGAAAACTACTAGAGCTAATCATGAATTTGGTGAAGTAGCAGGATACAAAATTAATGCACAGAAATCTCTGGCATTCCTATACACTAATGATGAAAAATCTGAAAGTGAAATTAAAAAAACACTCCCATTTACCACTGCAACAAAAATAATAAAATATCTAGGAGTAAACCTACCTAAGGAGACAAAAGACCTGTATGCAGAAAATTATAAGACACTGATGAAAGAAATTAAAGATGATATGAACAGATGGAGAGATATACCATGTTCTTGGATTGGAAGAATCAACATTGTACAAATGACTCTACTACCCACAGCAATCTACAGATTCAATGTAATCCCTATCAAATTACCACTGGCATTTTTCACAGAACTAGAAAAAAATTTTTCACAATTTGTATGGAAACACAAAAGACCCTGGATAGCCAAAGCAATCTTGAGAATGAAAAACAGAGCTGGAGGAATCAGGCTCCCTGACTTCGGACTATACTACAAAGCTACAATAATCAAGACAGTATGGTACTGGCACAAAAACAGAAAGATAGATCAATGGAACAGGATAGAAAGCCCAGAGATAAACCCATACACATATGGTCACTTTATCTTTGATAAAGGAGGCAGGAATGTACAGTGGAGAAAGGACCGCCTCTTCAATAAGTGGTGCTGGGAAAACTGGACAGGTACATGTAAAAGTATGAGATTAGATCACTCCCTAACACCATACACAAAAATAAGCTCAAAATGGATTAAAGACCTAAATGTAAGGCCAGAAACTATCAAACTCTTAGAGGAAAACATAGGCAGAACATTCTATGACATAAATCACAGCAAGATCCTTTTTGACCTACCTCCTAGAGAAATGGAAATAAAACAAAAATAAACAAATGGGACCTAATGAAACTTCAAAGCTTTTTCACAGCAAAGGAAACCATAAACAAGACCAAAAGACAACCCTCAGAATGGGAGAAAATATTTGCAAATGAAGCAACTGACAAAGGATTAATCTCAAAAATTTACAAGCAGCTCATGCAGCTCAATAACAAAAACAAATAACCCAATCCAA
This sequence comes from Globicephala melas, assembly GCF_963455315.2. NCBI lineage: Eukaryota > Metazoa > Chordata > Mammalia > Artiodactyla > Delphinidae > Globicephala > Globicephala melas. Next base: position 112,112,606 of record NC_083315.2, on the reverse strand, counting down.
AAATGGGCAGAAGGCCTAACTAGACATTTCTCTAAAGAAGATATACAGATTGCCAACAAACACATGCAAGAATGCTGAACATCATTAATCATTAGAGAAATGCAAATCAAAACTACAATGAGATATCATCTCACACTTGTCAGAATGGCCATCATCAAAAAATCTAGAAACAATAAATGCTGGAGAGGGTGTGGAGAAAAGGGAACACTCTTGCACTGCTGGTGGGAATGTGAATTGGTACAGCCACTATGGAGAACAGTATGGATGTTCCTTAAAAAACTACAAACAAAACTACCATATGACCCAGGAATCCCACTACTGGGCATATACCCTGAGAAAACTATAATTCAAAAAGAGTCATGTACCAAAATGTTCATTGCAGCTCTATTTACAATAGCCAGGAGATGGAAGCAACCTAAGTGTCCATCATCGGATGAATGGATAAAGAAGATGTGGCACATATATACAATGGAATATTACTCAGCAATAAAAAGAAACGAAATTGAGTTATTTGTAGTGAGGTGGATGGACCTAGAGTCTGTCATACAGAGTGAAGTAAGTCAGAAAGAGAAAGACAAATACCATATGCTAACAAATATATAAGGAATCTAAGAAAAAAAGAAGGTCATGAAGAACTTAGGGGTAAGACGGGAATAAAGACACAGACCTACTAGAGAATGGACTTGAGGATATGGGGAGGGGGAAGGGTAAGTTGTGACAAAGTGAGAGAGTGGCATGGACATATACACACTACCAAACGTAAAATAGACAGCTAGTAGGAAGCAGCTGCATAGCACAGGGAGATCAGCTTGGTGCTTTGTGACCACCTAGAGGGGTGGGATGGGGAGGGTGGGAGGGAGGGAGATGGAAGACAGAAGAGATATAGGAACATATGTATACGTATAACTGATTCACTTTGTTATAAAGCAGAAACTAACACACCATTGTAAAGCAATTATACTCCAATAAAGATGTTTAAAAAAAGGATGCCTGATTTAAAAAATAAGTCTAATAGTTGAATAAATAAATGTAATTATTTCTACAGTCTTGTCATGGAAAATTTTAATAGTGGATTTTGAAAGTTTGAAACTGAAGGACAGAAACTATTTCTCAGCACCGTCAACCACTTGACAGCTCACTCAGTCACTGTAATGCTACTGCCTATTAACTTCAGTAGAGGAGAAGATAGTTTGGGGTTTCCTGCTTTTTCTCTGGCAGCATCATCTTGTTTTCATGCTCTCTGTAGTCTGCAGTATGAACAGACGCAGTGGTTTACCATGGGTGTTGTAAAACATGCTTTTTAAAGTTGCGCCTCATTAGGAAATGTTGAGGTATAAAATTTGGCATTCTGCTTTTAATTCATCTTAACAAGATGCAAATGATTCCCAAGGAGGATATTTTCTCAAAATTATAGCCTAAATGGAGTTTGATAATTGAAAGTTAAATATACATCTTAAAGGGTTTTGTTTGTTTATCTGCCAATCTACTTCCTTATTTATTTAACTGGTTAAAAGTTCCTCACAACTGCATTTGTACATAAGTAAAATTCTCAGCTTTTGTAATCATCATATAGCGTAGCAGCTACTCTACGGTTATAGTGATAATAAATATAAATTTTTATTTCAACTGAGTCTTTGTAGAATTTAAAGCATAAAGTAGATTTCATTCCAAATTATGTCTATAATGCTTATCTATAGTTGAAAATAGATACTCAGATATTAACAATGAATCTTAATGATATATTTCATTTTTATTACTAATGTCATTTTCATTAGTAATGCTGGAAACCTACATGATTAATCAATCATTAATTATTGACAAGTTTAGGGATGCCAAAAATGACCTTGAAATAGGCATTCGGGTATTTTGCCATCCAAAGGCTGAGGTCAAGGACAAATAGCAGATTTTGTCTGAATATGAAGACCCAAACAAAAATGGAATGCATCTCTGCTTACCACCATTGCCTCCAAAAGAGAACCCTGTTTTATTAGTAGTAGTATATTCATCACTAACTGATTTTTCCTTCTTTTTAAAAATTATCTGTATCCTTTCTTTGGAATGCTGCTCCATGAGAATAGGGATTCTGTTTGTCTCGTTCAATGGTATGTTCCCTGCACCCAAAAGTGCCTGGTGCATAGCGGGAGTCCAATGAATGCTTGCTGGGTGGATGAATGGATAATATACAGTAGTAGAGGCAAGAGATGATGGTGGCTCGACCCTTGCAAAAGAAATTTGGAAAGTAATAGATTTTTTGTACACAGAATAAATAGCACCAGACAAAGGGTTGAATAGTAGCAGATGAGGGCAAATTATTAAGCAGGGTTGACTTCCAGGGTTCTGAATTGAGAAATTTTTGTATCTTCAGTGTTTAGCATCCAGCCTAACACATAGCAGGTGCCTCAAGAATGTTTGTTATGTTAGTGAATTGACTTGAGCTTGGACTTCGATAGATTCAATTAGCAGTTATGAAATTGACAAGCACCTGTGAGCATTCTGGACATGATTTTTCCCAAATTCGTGCCCACTGCTGACACCTGATGGTCACATCACTTCCCAGTGGCTGAACTCCACAAGCAGAAGCTGCTGAGGGGCAGCGTGTTGAACTTTACTGGCCCGGAGAGAGACACAGAAAAGTATGATTATGATTGCTATCATTTAACTTGTGGTTTCAACCAGGTTGCTCTAAGGCTTTGCAGTTCCTCATTTTCTTCCCTGGAGGAAAATGAAGAACACTAATTCAGAAAAATATGGCAAATTTTCAAATTAATTATTGGAGCAGTATCTGAACCATGAAAAATTCTGTTTCCAAAAGAGGATTTAAAAAGAGCATAGGCACTAATTGTCATCGAGCCCTTACTGCATTTTATAGATTTTTCATTTTGTAAAGCAGTGATTCATTCCAAAGGAAAAAGCTGAACAGCAATTCCAGCGAAAAGTTAAATTAATACAGACATTAGCCCAGACTCTACGCGGGTGACGTTGGCAGACTACATGAGGCTCTTCCTCCGGCGGACACAGCGCATGAGAAGACAACCTCCTGATTTCTTCACTGCCATAGTCATTTACTAGATTGTGAGCCCGGATGTGTCCTTCCCCCTGGAATTCATTATGTGGACTTCATGGACTTGCTGGCCCTCCAGTTAGCCAGTTTTCTTGCCTGATTTCTTAAGAAAGGGACAAAGTTATTTGAATGCAGCAGTATCCTGCACAATATGGAGTCTATCATTTTTCCCCTCTCAATGATTTCACGAATAATGATGTGTAGAGCAGAGAGAAGACAACCATTTCAGCATGTGGCCACCAATCATCTCTTACTGTTTTCAAAGAATGAGCAAATGTTCTTCTACACTTTGGGTCAAAATAATTTTTTTTTAAATGGCTAGAGTCATAGGTGTGCCTATGCAGAAAAGTTTCATTTTTAGAATCAACAGAATCGTAGTATCCTCTCCTCACTAACCTCACTACATCAAATCTCCATCCCCTGTAATGAGTCTGAAAGGCTGTAAGCTTGATATCCTTTCCCCACCTGCCCTGCCCCCACTCTCACTGGTTCTGTGGACTTCAGGTGACAACAGGACAGCACAGGGGCGTGGGAAAACAATAGGTCTCAGAAGGGACTGGCCTGCCTTCAAATCTTAGCTGAGCCCCATCGTGGCTGTTTGACCTCAGGAAAGTTGCTGATCATCTTCTGTGCAATGGGTTTCGTAATAAACATCTTGCAAAGCATTAGAGACAGTGTATGCATTAGAGATATATATGAAGTTCCTGTCATGACTGATCACAGCTGTCATTGTTGCTGCCTAAACCCTCAAGCACCCCGATTTGTTCATTTATCAATAGGATCATCTTCCCTTGAGTTCTATATTGTGAGACTGCCTCATCTTCCATATATTCAACATCCCCCTGTCATCCCTCACTTATTCATTTAACAAATATGAGCTGTGAAATTATTATGTGCTGGGTCTGGCGTGAGTCCAGCTGCCTTAGAAATCTCCCTGCCTTTTGGTATTAAAAAAAATCCAGGGTATCCTTTATTTAAATATCTATATTCATTTCAATATTAACCAACTTGTTGGGTGCTACTGTTTTGGACAGCATGATGTTAGCATTAGAACAAGACACAGACCACTGGGAGTTTGCAATCTAATAACTGATGCAGCTGTAGACAAAGTATTTCAAACAAGTAACCTAATAAACACATTTATAATTTAGGTAATTTAGGTCTGGAGTCTTAGAGTTTATTGTCTCTATCATGGGAAGCCATATAAAATCTGAGGGATCATAGAGAAAAAAGATGTATATAACATACTTATATGTTAACGTATTCATATGTTAACACTTATGTAAGCTTAAAACTTCCTAGATATATAAAATATACAATTTATATGTTCAGTAGAGGACCTAAAACAGTTATGTCTAGAAATAAAAGTCTCATTTTTGTACATGTGATTTAGTTTTTTAGTTTCTCTTAATCTTTAAACTGTTGCATCATAAATAGACTTTCTAATCACAAATATTCTGAGAAAAGATTACAGCCTGTGCCTGATTCTCTGGGGAGTTCCGAGACAGATAGAGCATGGATAACTGGTATCTGCAAACAGTATATCAAATCTCACTTTAGTCCAAAGTTCTAATATTTTTCCTGCTGAACCTTTGGCCAGAGCTACTGACAAATAGCAAAGTAGATAGAGTCTGCTAGTGACCATGAGCCCAGAGGCTTTGAACCCAACTGCAATGAGAAATTAGGAATGTACGAGAGTATCCAATGCTTGGCCACCCCCGCAGAGGGAAGAGAGACGTTTGCCCAGGAGCTAGTGGGGAAGTCCGTTCACCAAGCAGGGTTATAGGGCAGCAGAGGGAGCCAGGAGTAGTCTGTAAGGCTCTGCGCTCCCAGACCCGGCCTGCTCTGTGAGGGTAATTAAAACCTCACCCTTAGAGGAGTGACCCAGTCTTCTGAGTGCTCAGAATATTATATGAAAAATTTCCAGAAATGGTTATTCATTTAATCGTAATTAAGTGTCTACTGTGTGCAAAAGCTCCATGAATGCAGCTGTAATCTGGTGTTTTGCATGACCTTGCTTCTGCTTTTATTCTCCTCAAGAAAGTCAACCAGCAAAATCTTGTTGTTAGGGAGAGGAAAGTGCTCTATTTGTCATTTCTGAACTGAAATGCTTCCATCAACCTTGAATTACAGGAAGAGTCTCCTATACTTAGCTATTGTTTGCATCATCGTCATCATCATTATTCCAGGCTCCTGAAGGAGAGCGGAGAGTGTTTCTTTTAACGCCAACTGTGATTTGCATGTTCATAGAAGGTTTGAAGTTTCAGAAATTAAATGTCGGGGTGTAAAATTTTCCTGAAGGAAGAAAGTATGATTGCATCGAACTTTCAGAGTACAATCAAAGTCTAAAGGAAATATAATTATTATTGTCGGTTTATCACCTCAAACATGTTGTTGTAAATGTCATTATATCAGATGAGTTTGGTAACAGGTTTTCCATTTTGCACTTTATTTGACAAGGTGATTCATTGTTTAGTGCAGTTTAAGATGTCAGTCCTTCTGGAAGGAATTGAGCTGAGCTGATGTGCATAAGAACATTCTTCCATCAAAGTATATGATTAAAGAAGGGTTAGACTCCTGAAATATTGTTTCCAAACTTGCTTTGAATAAGACTAGTTTCTTTGTCGAGATATAATTTATCACAGTTTGCTGCATCTGGGAAAGTGTATGTAGACTATACATGCTGCCGGTGGCACTTTGTAGAGCTCTAAGTCTGTGCAAAATGGTCCTACTTTGAATAAGTTTGTCTGCATCATGGAAACCTAGTTAGTAATTGAAGCTGTGTTTTTTTATGTTTTTGTTTCAAATAAAGTATCTCACAGTAAACCAGGGTGATAGAGCAAACATTTGGTCCAGCATCACTGCATGCAGTATGTTGGATTAGTATGTGCTGGTCACCCAATATTAGACATTTCACAACAGAGCGTCCAGCTTTTGAGCCCCCAAAAGGGAGCCAAAACCTTCTTTTTGCCATTTTGATGATGCCAAAAGCATTTCTTTCTTCTCTTTGTTAAATTCTCATGTAAAAATTTTAAATGAGTATAGATCTTTGTAATAAAGAACATCATTTATATATATATATATATATATATATATATATATATATATATATATATATATATATATATACACACACACACCTACAAAGAGCCAGGAACTGGGCTAATTAATACATTATCTCTCATATTCAAAGCAACCTTGTCAATTATTTGCATCCTCATTATACAGTTGAGGGATCTGAGGCTCTGAAAGGATAAGTAATTTGCCTAAAGACATATAGATAGTGGGTGACAGAGTTGGGATTCGAACTGAGGCCCTGTGAGTCCAAAGCCCAAAGTTCTTCTTCTACTGTGGTTGGTGTGCATCCAAAGCACATCAAACTTCTCTCCTAGCTAGCAGTGTTGCCTATAGGTTTTACTGCTTGCTTATGCAATACCTATATTCATATACAGTATCTTTTAAAATTCTAGTTGGTGTCTGTTAGTGTCTTATTTCAGGTGCAATTGTACACATCAAACATAAGCTATAAGAAGGGACATTCTTTCTTTTCTTTCCCCAAATTGAAATATATGCTGATTTCAACAAAGGTCAAAATGGCCCAAGTCCCTTATAGGGAAATTAGATTAAAAAGAACTCCCAAATATCTTCCAAATTACATTATTTAAAATTAACCAGGTAGAGGGTGTCAGGTGATAAAATTCCTTGTTTAAATCGAATTGAACAGCCTTTATGAGACATGCAATTACCAACATCTGATGATGTAAAATAATTGTGACGTATTTATGCGATGTATTTATGTCATTAAAAATTGACAGATATGTCATAGTTGAAAAATATCCTCTCCAATGATAAAAGAAGAGTCAGACTTGAGGCTCACATGGGTACAAGGTTGAAATATTTTCGAGGCCCCTCAGTTTGTCTTGAGGATGGGGACGTCCAGGATAATTGGCAGGGCTCTCAGTCCTGTCTGGGCTCTGGATCCACTGGAAACCTCGGTATGCCAAACTGGGGGAGGAAATTTGGTGACTTCCCGTTTATGTCACAGCATCAGAAGCTTTGAAACTCGAGCTTTGTATGTGTATTTGACCATAGGTTTCTTGGACTATGTTACCAAAAATAAAGCTATCTCGAGATAAGAGGGCTTGTTTTCATTTCCATTTAGATTTTTTTTAACATCTTTATTGGAGTATAATTCCTTTACAATGGTGTGTTAGTTTCTGCTTTATAACAAAGTGAATCAGTTATATACATACATATGTTCCCATATCTCTTCCCTCTTGCATCTCCCTCCCTAAAGGCATATCAGTATGCATATGATCACCTACGCACACCTACCAACAAACACACACTTGATGGTTTTAAATTCAGTAATAGAGTTAAAACAGTCATCATACATCCTATAAATAACACATCACTCAGCAAACAACAGAGGACTGTAGAGTGATTCAGTGCTTGGTGCCGTGTGGTTCAGATCCCAGTTCTACTTCCGTACTATTTCTAGGACTTTGGGCAATTATTTAACTTCTCTGTTCTCAGCTTCTCCATATTTAAAGTAGTATCTACTTCATAGACTTATATGTGTTATACTTGTAAAGCTCCTAGACGAGTATTTGGACACATAGTGAGTGCTATATAACTATCTGCTTAATAAATAGATGTTTTTTTCTTGAAGCAACATGATTATCTATTACCTCATACCTCCTAGAATGTCTATTATCAAAAAGACAAGAAATAGCAAAGGGCAAGAATGTGAGGAAAGGGGAACACTTGTGCACTGTTGATGGGAATGTAAATTGATGCAGCCACTATGGAAAATAGTATGGAGGTTCCTCAAAAAAAAAAAAAAATAGAACTACCCTATGATCTAGCAATTCCACTTCTGCATATTTATCTGAAGAAAAACAAAAACACTAACTTGGAAAGATATCTGTACCCCCATGCTCACTGCAGCATTATTTACAAGAGCCATGATATGGAAATAACCTAAGTGTCTATTGATAGATGAATAGATAAATGTGATGTACACACACACACTGGAATATTATTCAGCCATAAAAAAGAAAGTGAAATGAAAGAGAAATAAGTCAGAGAAAGACAAATATTGTCTGATGTCACTTATATGTGGTTGTGTAATCTAAAACCAAACAAAAACAAAAACTAGCTCATAGATACAGAAAACAGATTGGTGGTTGCCAGGGGAAGCAGCAAGGGATGGGCATGGGCAGAAAGAATAAAGGGGGTCAAAAGGTACAAACTTCCAGTTATAAAATAAATAAGTCATGGGGATGTAATGTACAGCATGGTGACTATAGCTAATATTGTATTGCACATGTGAAAGTTGCTAAGAAAGTAGATCTTAAACATTTCATAAAGAAAAAAAATTGTACACAAATTGTATGGTATGCACAGTGACAGATGTGAACTAGACTTACTGTGGTGATCATTTCACAATATATACAAATGTTGAATCATTATTTTGCACACCTGAAACTAGTATAATGTTATATGTCAGGTGTACCTTAATAAAAAATTATAATGGATTAGGAAAAATATACTTAGAAGCATATTTTGAGGAGCATTAAGTCTTTTAAAGTTGTGATAAAACTTGAAGGTACAATAGAAGTCACCTTTTAGTGTGACTTGGCTTCAGGGTAACTACAAAAGAACCAAAATAATGTACACAGGTAATATTGGTTTGCTCATTATTATTCTAAACTACTGTTCTTAAGTGGCCGTAGTCAGACAACTAAACTGCTTGAATCCAAGACCAACACTGGACAAGTTACCTAATGTTCCTGAACCTCAGTTTCTTCATCTATAAAATAGGAATGCTAATATACCTACTAGTTAGGTTATTGTGAGAACCAAATAAGTTAACATTTGTCAGGCACTACTAACTACAGTGCTTAACTCAATAATAGTTATGATTAATATTAATATTTAGAGTTTTATTATTTGAGTCCCTTGTCCACATTCTCTCATTTGTTTGTTAAGAACAAGTGTAAATGCTATCAGTGGACTAACTGGAATAATGCAGGAGAATGCCAGTGGACCACAGCAAGAGGTGAGTAAGCCCATAGGCACACAGGCAGGGATGGCCAGATTTTTATAGAATAATTTGGCAAGTTTTGACTTCTGTATTTTTAAAAATATGTGGAGAAATCACAGTGAATTTAGAGAATGAAGAATAAAATAAAACATTGAGTGAGGAAATAGGAAACCAACCCTGGGATAAAAGATAGAAAGGATTGGCCTTATTTACCTGAAAAGAGACTGATAAGTTATTTGGTCAAGGTTTTGAAGGATAGCTTTTATGAGAGTGTTATTTTCATATATGAGAAGATAAGGGAGCTGACTGTAGATAGTAGACAGCAAAGTGGACAACATAAGGACTTCTGTCCACAAATGATGGACGTTCCCACCGCAGGACAGTCTCTCAAAAACCTCTAGAAATCTTCAAACATAAGATAAATAATCACTATCTTGGATGTTTAGAGTAATTAAATCTAATTCCTACGAATGAAAAGCTGGACCTGATAACCATATTCTACGCCAAGATTTAATTTTGTATACTGAAGACCAGAGCTTTCCAAACTCAGTTCTGTCCGACACCAGCCTGTGGTGTCACTGTTGTCTGAGGTTGGGCCCTCTCAGCCCCCATGGTGGCCCATCACCACGGACAACCTCCTCTATTTACTCCAGAGTAGGATGTCATCACTTCGTATGTGCCATGAGGTGAAAAATATAGGAAATAATGACTTGGTTGTGTGATGGTCTGAAAAAGAGCTAGCATCTACACACAAATATTATCAATCAACTGAAAACATTTTGGAGGCTAAATACAAGCTTGTGAACACATAGGATGAGCCAGGACAGAAATGAGAAAATTAAGGAATTTACAGTCTTCATTATTCAGACTGTTTAGGTGTTCCTTGGATTTTCCTTAGGAAAAGAACATTAGAGGAATCCAACTGGAACATTACAATGACTTGGCCAATGTGACATCTGTCACTTCATGACAAGTGCTGATGGAGCCCATCCATTTCCAATAATCTGTACTTTGAAAATCTGGAGTGATACAATTCCAAATTTCCTTGGCAGAAAGCCAAAACAACCTCTTGCGCTAAAGGACACAGATCACATTCATCATGTTCTTTGACTTTTTGTCTCTTACTTCTGTGTCACCAAATTTTATGCTTGGGAACTTTGTATTTCATCATAACCAGAGTAGGAAATATGACCCATTTAGTCATTCACCCACCAGTCATTCATTCTTTTATTTAGCAAAGACATAGAGCATTTATAAATTTAGAGAATGATAGTTCAAAGCTTTAGATGACCCAATAAAACAGAACTGGGGCTATGAGACAAATGTTAAAATAACTATTATATAAGGGAGTGTATAAGAAGAGTTATGAGGGTAAGTTGGGAAAATAGTTTAGGACAACAGAAAGGGAGGTGAGAAATCAGCATGCAGCATATATTTCTGAAGGTAAAATGCAGTCTTTCAATTAGGAGTATTTTAAGACTTTTCATGGAACTTACTGATTTATCACTGGTCACTGAATCCATAAAGAGGCCTAAGTGTATGATCTCAACATAGATTCAAGGCTTATAATTCTCTCTCAGGGCCATTACTGCTGGACAGTATGGCACAAATTAACGTGGCTAGGATGAGCCTTCTTTTTGACAGATGAAATGTCCATTTTAAATGGCATAAAACAGGGCTGGATCCCAAGTGCCCTCCTTTTAATTTTATAACTGAACAAATTGGTTGTCTTTAGATGACCCGGCCACAGCAAGACAAGTACTTCTCATGTGTTGATGACATGCCTTCCTCTATGGTTACAGAAGTGGCTTTGACAAGCAGTTCAGCCTATTGGCCAACTTATGTCAGGAGAAGCTTCTAAATATTAATTCTCCTAAAACCAAAATGATCAATTATGGCAGGCATGCTTTGACATGTAAATGGATAATATCAAACTAGTCTGCTCAACCGACTGCCATACATAACTCCTAAGGATCAAATTTGTGATTTACCTGGTTAACCCTTGGTATGCAGTTGGTCTCAAAATTAAACCTTTTTACAGGGGTCATGTTAAGGATCTTCTGTTATCCTCAAAACCTTCTAAAACAGGCCATCTCCTTTGTGCCTTATGGTACAGACTTCTGACGTTTCTATCAATTTGTGCAGACACTGAATTGCTTTGTGAGAATTGCCCTTGATCTGTTTGAAAGTGCTCATTTGGCTCTCTGTTGTACAGAGGTGAAGTGACTCTCCATTAAGATAAAAATATCAGACAAGCCTTTTTATTTTCACAGGGCAACAACATCTTTGTCATCTACACATCTGATCTTTTTTTCAGTCAGAAATGTGGACTATCTGTGAGTAGAACAAGACAGTAATCTCAAATTTGAATTGTGTATTATTCATCCCCTGTCAAAAGCCTGGCTGAGACTACTGATACTTAGGTGGAATTGCCAAAGGGATCCACCAATCAGGCATTTTCAAGATTCTCCAAAATACAACCATGTTGTGCCCTCAGTTTTCATCTAAGCTTATTGTAAGAAGTAGCTCTATGCAGACTTCTTTTTTAAAAAAGTAGACTTAAATTATAGTATCTATTGTGTTATTCAATGGTCCCCAAATAAAGACTCATTGGGCAAATTCCTCCTCCCAAAGCTCAGGAGCAGGAAAAAAGTTACTTCCTTTTATTAGATAAGGAACACTCTCATTGGTCACATTTTATTGTTTACTTTGCTGAAAAGCTCAGAGTAAATTTTTATGCTTAGATTCAGTACTTTCCCTTAGTCTGGATTTTCAAATAATTATTCCCTCACTATTTTTATTTCTTGGCTCATGTCTTTTATTATATTAATGATTTTCCACTTAATTGTGATTTTATTGTAAACTGCCTCATATCACACATCACTTTTGAAAGTAGGCAGTGTATAAATACATATGAAACATAGATTGGGTAGTGAGTTAGGGATTGTTTGGAGGAATGACTAAGAAAGCGTGGTCAATGTAATACCTGCAGAAGAATAACCTGATGCCTGTGTTATACAGACACTTAGGCTTTACCCCAAGTCTACTGGATCAGAATAAATGTGGGGACTGGGAATTTTCATTTTCACAAGCTTCTCCAGTGAGTCTTCTACAGACTAAGGATTGAGAATTACAAAGTTACTAACTTTCCTTCAGAAGAAGGATACATCTTATATTTCACAAGCATTGTCTACAGCTCTAGTAAGACACAAATTTAGATATTCATAAAAGACTTGATTAAATGAAATGTGTGAGGCAAAGTGATAAGCCCTATGCCTGAACCAAGAATGAAAAAGGAATTGGAAAATTATTGCTATGAACCCTGTGTGAGTCATGGGGAGTCTTGGCAACAGGGTGGCAGTGGGAATGGAAAGTAGTTAAACAAAATTTCAAAATGTGGGGAAGAAGGAACACCAGGTCTTTTCTAGTCACATTTGGGGGTGTTAGAGAGAGAGAGAGAGATTCCAGAATCTGAATGTTGAGCAAGTGGGTAAAGTTAATGTCATTATGTGAGATAGACAATCATATAAAAGAGTAAAAAATTACAAGTTTGGGTTTTAAAGTATGAGGTCCTAAGAAAACTATTAGGTGAAAAGACAGTTGGATAAATGGACCTAGATCTAGAATTCCTGAGAAAAGCCAAGCTCGGTGATGAAATACTGGAATGTTCCACCTAGAGGTGAGTTGAAATCATGGAAGTAGAGGTTGCACCCTCTACTTCCATGATAGAGTGGAACTATAGAGTGAAAAGAAAGGTAGGCCAAGAAGGAAACCTGGAGAAAGACCTCCAGTGAGAATGGAGAAGGAGACACGTGTCAAAACGTAGGAGGTAGAAGAGAGAATTGTGGGCTTCAGAAGTCAAAAGAAAAATGGCTTTCAAGAAAGGTTTCAACTGCCAGATGCTCCTTTGCTGTCTGGTAGGATTATAATTTCCCGAGGAATTGTAGTTGAGCCATTTCAGTAGAGTGGAGGGGGCAGAAATAAGACTGCGGAGGGAGAACAAATGGGAGGGGCAGACTAGCATAAAACTAGAATTCAGATAGTGTAGGATGGAGAGATATGATGGTCACATGATCAGGAAGAAGGATTGAGGAGGAAGCTGCTGTCAGACTCTATGGTGCTTTTTGAAAAGTTAGGACAATTTGACACTTTCTCTGGGTAGACATATTCCCACGTGTGTGCTGGCGTGACTTGGCCAGCAGAATATTGGATGATTTCATCCTGACTGACCCCTTTTTGTGCAGTGTACAAACAGAGGTGACACTCTTTGAGAGAAAGTTTTTGATAACAGCACATATTTAAGAATGTTTCTAGGCCTTGATAAAGCCACCATTTGTTGGTGGGAGTAAGGATGGCATGGAGTGTAGCTAAGAGACAGGAGGATAAAGATAACTGCTAGGGGAAAATCAAGGGAAGCGTGAGAACATGGACTCAAACCACAGTTGCTCTTAGAAAACAATATGCCAACACCTTATTTAAAAAAAAATACTCATCATTAATCCTTTCACACAATATGGACATAGAATGAACTCCAAATCTCCTTTTGCATTTACAAAAGAGCTTCAAAAAAGTTGTGACTTCAGTGAGTGCCATATAGTTAAAAAAAAGAATGAGGAAGATCTCAAGAATTGATATGGAGTGACTTCCAGAGGATATTATTAAATGAAAAAAAATCAAAGGCAAAAGACACAGGTGGTATGCCACCTTTTGTGCTAGAAAGAAAGGAAAATAAAAACATATTAGTATATCTGCTTATTACTACAGAAAGAAGCAGAGGAAAAATAAGCCAGAAGACACTGGAACTTTGGACTTACAAGGCCTGAGGGGAATTGAGGTTGATGAGCTAGAGGAAGGAGTGACACTGTTTGAATACACCTTTTGTGTAGTTTTCACTTTGGAAAGCATGTTAATATTCTACATATATAAAAATACAATTAAGTTAATAAGAGTTGGAGGAAAGAAGAAAATAACCTAAAATTGAAAGGAAATGGAAACAATGAACTTAATTTTGTTCTAAATGAATGTCATAATGGAAGGGAAATAATAAAGAAAGAAGGGAAAGAAAGAAGGAAGAAACGAAGGGAGGCAGGAAGGGAGGATGAGAAAGGGACCGATAACTTAGTAACAACGTAACTTTAGAACACAGTATTTGACCATACACCCTCAGTCTTGAGCAGAGTTGGGAAAGAGAATGTGGGGATGGGGAAACTGCAAATGAATTCTGAACTCTTTTTAGCAGATTTGTTTATTATAATAGTTCTGATGCAATTCTGAAACCATTTAAAATGTATTATATTATTCAGCAAATGAGTAAATGTGTTAATGTTGTGGGTATCCAGGGTTGTCATGGTGGAAGAAGGGAAATACGAATATGGAATGAGAGAAGTCAAGAAAGAATCTGTGGGATGGATTGAAATTGGAGGAACTGGTACAAACTCCTGATTTCTATAATAAGTCTATGTATATGTATATGCATGTTTGTATGTGCATGTATACATCTGTACGTATGAATATGCCTTTGCACATATACGTGTACATATATGTATATACACACTTGTGTATTTCCTATCTTTGTTGGCTGAAGAGTCAAAAAAGCAAAAACACCTCAATAGCCCTAAGCACACCTACCACCAGATCTTGGTCTCTAATGCCAACCTCTACTAAAAAGAACCAAGGCTCTGCAGAGAAATGGCTGATAAAGAATTTGGGCAGGTAGGTACAAGGTAAGACTGGAACACCTTGTTATACCAGAAAGTAAGGGATTGTTTAAAAGATGTCATAAGAATTGAAGAGCTAGATTGAAGAGGCTCCCACTAGCCAAACCTGGGACAATTTCTATACCAAAATAATCTGAGTATAGTAATGAATTATAAATAATTGGGAAAAAAGAAATTCATGAATTCATACTTATGATAAATAGATAAGTAGGGGAGAAAGGAGAGATCTTATTGTGGTGAAATACCAAGGGCCACCTGGTAAGTGTGAAGAGAGTGGTAGAGTTGGAAAATCACAAATTTGCAACCATCTTGGTAAGGATTGGACCAGACAAGAATTATCAATGGATGCTAAATAAAGGGAAATTTTTGAGGAGGTTCAGGATATTTGCATGGTTTTAAAGTGTTTCTCCATAAAATGACCAAAATTAACATCACTAATGGGGGGCAGATGAACACTGTGTGTCTCTACATATGATATCCTGAGGACAGAAAATCACCTATGCAATATTCTTGTTGAGAATGCATAACTTTAATTCAATCACAAGGAAAGATCAAACACAAAATGAGGAATAATCTATTTTATATTATTATTTTTTTAAGATTTTTTTTATGTGGACCATTTTTTTAAAAGTCTTTATTGAACTTGTTACAACATTGCTTCTGCTTTATGTTTTGGTTTTTTGGCCATGAGGCATGTGGGATCCTAACTCCCTGACCAGGGATCAAACCTGCACCCCCTGCATTAGAAGGTGAAGTCTTAACCACTGGACTGCCAGAGAGGTCCCAGAATAATCTATTTTAAAAAGGGGGAATCTATTCTTCAAAATCGCCAATGTCATAAAAAGACAAAGAAAGGCTGGGGAAATGTTTCCAGATTGAAGGAGATTAAAGAGACATGACAACTAAATTCAAGACTTAAATTGTGTACTGAAGAGGGGAAAAGTGCAATAAGGGGTATTATTAAGGAAATTTACAAAATTGGAATGTGAAAGGTAGATCAAATAAAAAGACTTCATATATTTTATATTTATATCCATAAATATATCAATGTAAATTTACCAGGTTGACAACTGCACTATGATTATTTAAGAGAACTCACCTATATCCTTGTAAAGAAATATATAATAAAATATTTAGGGATAAAAGGCCATGATGTATATAATTTATTTTCAAATGGCTCAGATAAAAAGCCATATGGTTGGGTAGGTAGAAAGATAAAGCAAATGGGTTGAGATATTAACAATAGGTACACTATTAACAATGTCGTGTACCTATATTAACAATAGGTACACTATTGCACTATTTTTATTTTTGTAATAATTTGTAAATCTGAACTTATTTCCTAATAAAACTTTAAAAGTTGTCATTTGTTGTTATTTTAAATGTGTATAGGGGTGGAGTCAGGATTAGGAGACGCTGAATTCGTCTCTGCACAACTAGGCCACCTACCAGGCACGGGTGGGGGTCCATGGGCACCTAAGGGGATGGGAGGAACCCCCAGCGACTGGGTAGGACGTGTGGGGGAGTGAGTGGGGAGGAGAAGTGGAGACGGGACAGGACTGGCACCCCTGATGGGTGGCTGGGGGAGGGGAAGGGGTCCCACGTCATGCAGGGGAAAGGGGTGACCACTGGGAGGGCAGAGGATCAAAAGGGAGCATGGCCAGCATTTCCCCTGCCTACTTGGGCCACAGGGAGCCTGCTGAGATCCTGTGCCTGATCCTCTACCACTGAGGCCCCCTCCAGCTGCATGGGTCCTGATGGAATGGGAGGGAGGGAAGGGGAGCAAAAGTAAAGGCTGGACCTACAGGACTGGCACCCCTGAGAGGCAGCTGGGGGAGGGGAGGAGTTCCTACATCCAGCAGGACCCAACCATGGTTAGGGGTCCAGCAGTGATGCGGGAGACCCTGGGTAGGGGGGTGGCGCAGAGGAATGGAAGGGAGCACGGCCAGCACTTTCCCTGCCCTCTTGGGCACCATGGAGCCTGTTGGGATCCCTGGCCTAATCCTCTGCCCTTAGAGCCTCCCTCCTGCTGTACAGAACCCAAACCCCACCCCTACACCCTCACCCAGGGCCCCACCTCTACACGCAGCACTGGGAGAAGCCCTCCAACCACGCTGGGCCTAAACCCCACCCACACACCCTCATCCAGGGCCTTACCTTTAAACTCTAAACTCCACACTCTGGAGGTCCCCCTCTGGACATGCTGCCTCTCCCCTTCCATGCAGATCCTAAGCCTAGGCCCCATCCCACAGTTGAACATCACCTCACATAGGCCCCACCCCACCCTAAACCTAAATTCCACCCCTGTCTAAGCTCCACCCCCATAGCTAAGGCTTTTCTGGCCTTTTTTTTTCTTCTTCTTTTAGGTTGGGGTTCTGTTTTACCTTGTTGTTGTTGATTCATTTATATTTTTATTTTTTCTAATAAATCTTTTATTTTTCTAATTTTATTTTATTCTTTATACTTTGTTATCATTCTGCTCCTTTTGGCTTGTTCTCTTTTGGTTTTTCTTCTTTCTTTTTTCTGTTGTGGTTTTGTTTTACCTTGTTGCAGTTGTTTCAATTATATATATTTTTCCTAATATATTATTTATCTTTCTAATTTTATTTTTTATGCTTTGTTATTGTACTGCTACATTTTTTCTTTTCTTTTGCCACATCGCACAGCTTGCGGGATCTTGGTTCCCAGGCTGGGGGTCAGGCCTGAGCTCCTGTGGTGGGAGCACTGAGTCCAAACCACTGGGCTAACAGAGAACCTCAAGTAATATTAATCGGAGTGAGGCCTCT
This sequence comes from Globicephala melas, assembly GCF_963455315.2. NCBI lineage: Eukaryota > Metazoa > Chordata > Mammalia > Artiodactyla > Delphinidae > Globicephala > Globicephala melas. Next base: position 112,094,993 of record NC_083315.2, on the reverse strand, counting down.
CGGAGGTCCTCATCTTGGCACCAAGACCTGGCTCTACCTAACTGCCTGCAAATTCCAGTGCTGGATGTCTCAGGCCAAACAACAAGTAAGACAGGAATACAGCCTCACCCATCAAAAAATAATGAAATGACAAAAAAATATGTTACAGACGAAGGAGCAAGGTAAAAACCTACAAGACCAAATAAATGAAGACAAAATAGGCAACTTACCTGTAAAAGAATTCAGAGTAATGATAGTAAAGATGATCCAAAACCTCAGAAACAGAATGGAGAAAATACAAGAAACATTTAACAAGGACTCAAAGAACTAAAGAGCAAACAAACAGTGATGAACAACAAATAACTGAAATTAAAAATACTCTAGAAGGAATCAATAGCAGAATAACTGAGGCAGAAGAACGGATAAGTTAGCTGGAAGATAACATGGTGGAAATAACTGCCATGGAGAAGGATAAAGAGAAAAGAATGAAAAGATTTGAGGACAGTCTCAGAGACCTCTGGGACAACATTAAATATACCAACATTCGAATTATAGGGCTACCAGAAGAAGAAGAGAAAAATAAAGTGTCTGAGAAAATATTTGAAGAGATTATAGTTGAAAACTTCCCTAACATGGGAAAGGGAAGAGCCACTTAAGTCCAGGAACTGCAGAGTCCCATACAGGCTAAACTCTAGGAAAAACACACCAAGACACATATTAATCAAACAAACAAAAAATAAATTCAAAGAAAAAAATATTAAAAGCAGCAAGTGAAAAGCAAAAAATAACATACAAGGGAATCCTCATAAAGTTATCAGCTGATTTCTCAGCAGAAACTCTACAGGCCAGAAGGGAGTGGCATGATATACTTAAAGTGATGAAAGGGAAAAACCTACAACCAAGATTACTCTACCCAGAAAGGATCTCATTTAGATTCCACAGAGAAATCAAAAGTTTTACAGACAAACAAAAGCTAAGAGAATTCAGTACCACCAAACCAGCTTTACAACAATGCTAAAGGAACTTCTCTAAGCATGAAACACAAGAGAAGAAAAAGACCCAGAAAAACAAACCCAAAACAATTACGAAAATGGTAATAGGAACATACATATCAATAACCACCTTGAATGTGAATGGATTAAATGCTCCAATCAAAAGACACAGACTGGCTGAATGGATACAAAAACAAGACCCTTATATACACTGTCTACAGGAAGCCCACTTCAGACCTAGGGACACATACAGACTGAAAGTGAGGGGATGGAAAAAGATATTCCATGCAAATGGAATCACAGAAAGCTGGAGTAGCAATACTCATATCAGATAAAATAGACTTCAGAGTAAAGACTGTTACAAAAGATAAGGAAGGACACTACATAATGATCAATGGATCAATCCAAGAAGAAAACATAACAATTATAAATATTTGTGCACTCTACACAGGAGCACCTCAATACATAAGGCAACTGCTAACAGCCATAAAGGAGAAATTGACAGTAATACAATAATAGTGGGGGACTTTAACACCCTACTTATACCAACAGACAGATCATCCAGACAGAAAATAAATAAACACAATCTTTAAATGACACAATAGACCAGATAGACCTAATTGATATTTTTAGGATATTCCACCCAAAAGCAGAAGAATACACTTTCTTCTCAAGTGCACATGGAACGTTCTTCAGAATACATCACATCTTGGGTCTCAAATCAAGCCTTGTAAAATTTTAAAAAATTGAAATCTTTTCAAGCATTTTTTCCAACCAAAGCTCTATGAGATTAGAAATCAATCACAGGAAAAAAAACCGTTAAAAAAAGCAAATACATGGAGGCTAAAGACTGTGCTTCTAAATAACCAAGAGATCACTGAAGAAATCAAAGAAGAAATTAAAAAAAAAATACCTAGAAACAAATGACAACAAAAACAAGATGATCCAAAACATATGGGATGCAGCAAAAGCAGTTCTAAGAGGGAAGTTTATAGCAATTCAAACTCACATCAAGAAGCAAGAAAAATCTCAAACAATCTAACCTTACAACTAAAGCGACTAGAAAAAGAACAAAACCCCAAAGTTAGTAGAAGGAAAGAAGTCGTAAAGATCAGAGCAGAAATAAATGAAATAGAAACAAAGAAAACAATAGCAAAGATCAATAAAACTAAAAGCTGGTTCTGTGAGAAGATAAACAAAATCAATAAACCCTTAGCCAGACACATCAAGAAAAAAAGGTAGAGGACACAAATCACTAAAATTAGAAATGAAAAAGGAGAAATCACAACTGACACTGCAGAAACACAAAGGATCATAAGAGACTACTACAAACAACTATATGCCAATAAAATTGACAACCCAGAGGAAATGGACAAATTCTTGGAAAGGTACAACTTTCTAAGATTGAACCAGGAAGAATTAGAAAATATAAGCAGATGAATCAGAGGTAATGAAATTGAAATTGTAATTTAAAATCTTCCAACAAACAAAAGTCCAGGACCAGAAGGCTTCACAGGCGAATTCTGTCAAACAATTAGAGAAGAGTTAACACCTATCATTCTCAAACTCTTCCAAAAAATTGCAGAGGGAGGAATACTCCCAAACTCATTCTATGAGGTCACGATCATCCTGATACCAAAACCAGTTAAAGGATATCACAAAGAAAGAAAATTACAGAACAATATCACTGATAAACATAGATGCAAAAATCCTCAACAAAATACTAGCAAGCAGAATCTAATGACACATTTAAAAGATCATACACCATGATCAACTGGTATTTATCCCAGGGATGTAAAGATTCTTCAATATATGCAAAACAATCAATGTGATACACTACATTAACAAATTAAAGAATAGAAACCATATGATCATCACAATAGATGCAGCAAAAGCTTTTGACAAAATTCAACACCCATTTATGATAAAAACTCTTAAGTAAGTGGGCACAGAGGGAACCTACTTCAACATAATAAAAGTCATATATGACAAACCCACAGCAATCATTCTCAGTGATGAAAAACTGAAAGCATTTTCTAAAATCAGAAACAAGACAATGAGGTCCACCCTTGCCACTATTATTCAACATAGTATTGGAAGTCGTAGACACGACAATCAGAGAAGAAAAATAAATAAAAGGAAAACAAATTGGAAAAGAAGAAGTAAAACTGTCACTGTTTGCAGATGACATGGTCCTATACATAGAAAATCCTAAAGATGCCACCAGAAAACTACTAGAACTAATCAATGAATTTGGTAAGTTTGCAGGATACAAAAATCTCTTTGCACAGAAATCTCTTGCATTCCTATACACTAACAACAAAAGATCAGAAAGAGAAATTAAGGAAACAATCCCATTTACCATCGCAACAAAAAGAATAAAATACCAAGGATTAAACCTACCTAAGGAGACAAAAGACTTGTATGCAGAAAACCATAAAACACTGATGAAAGAAATCAAAGATGACAGATGGAGAGATATACCATGCTCCTGGATTAGAAGAATCAATATTATGAAAATGACTATACTACCCAAAGCAATCTACAGGTTCAATACAATCCCTATCAAACTACCAATGGCATTTTTCACAGAACTAGAACAAGAAATTTTACAATTTTTATGGAAACACAAAAGACCCCGAATAGCCAAAGCAATCTTGAGAAAGAAAAATGGAGCTGGAAGAATCAGACTCCCTGACTTCAGACTATACTAGAAAGCTACAGTAATCAAGACAGTACGGTACTGGCACAAAAACAGAAATATAGATCAGCAGAACAGGATAGAAAGCCCAGAGATAAACCCATGCACATATGGTCACCTTATCTTTGACAAAGGAGGCAAGAATACACAATGGAGAAAAGACAGCCTCTTCAATAAGTGGTGCTGGGAAAACTGGACAGCTACATGTAAAAGAATGAAATTAGAACACTCCCTAACACCATACACAGAAGTAAACTAAAAATGGATTAAAGACCTAAATGTAAGGCCAGACACTATAAAACTCTTAGAGGAAAACATAGGCAGAACACTCTATGACATAAGTCACAGCAAATCCTTTCTGACTCACCTCCTAGAGGAATGGAAATAAAAACAATAAACAAATGGGACCTAATGAAACTTAAAAGCTTTGGCACAGTAAAGGAAACCATAAACAAGATGAAAAGACAACTCTCAGAATGGGAGAAAATATTTGCAAATGAAGCAACTGACAAAGGATTAATCTCCAAAACGTACAAGCAACTCATGCAGCTCCATATCAAAAAAAAAAGAAGCAAAAATGCATGGAAGACCTAAATAGACATTTCTCCAAAGAAGACATACAAGATGGCCAACAAATACATGAAAGGATACTCAACATCACTAATCATTAGAAAAATGCAAATCAAAACCACAGTGAGGTATCACCTCCCACCAGTTAGAATGGCCAAAATCAAAAAATCTAGAAACGATAAATGCTGGAGAGGGTGTGTAGAAAAGGGAACCCTCCTGCACTATGGTGGGAATGTAAATTGATACAACCACTATGAAGAGCAGTATGGAGGTTCCTTAAAAAATGAAAAATAGAATTACCATATGATCTAGCAATCCCACTACTGGGCATATACCCAGAGAAAACCATAATTCGAAAAGAGTCATACACCACAATGTTCATTGCAGCACTATTTACAATAGCTAGGACATGGAAGCAACCCAAGTGTCCATCGACAGATGAATGGATAAAGAAGATATGGCACATATATACAATGGAATATTACTCAACCATAAAAAGGAATGAAATTGAGTTATTTGTAGTGAGGTGGATGGACCTAGAGTCTGTCATACAGAGTCAAGTAAGTCAGAAAGAGAAAAACAAATACCGTATGCTAACGCATATATATAGAATCTGAAAGAGCAGAACTGATGAACCTAGTGGCAGGATAGGAATAAAGATGCAGACGTAGAGAACGGACTTGAAGACTCAGTGGGGAAAGGGGAAAGTGGGATGAAGTGAGAGAATAGCATTGACATATATACATCACCAAATGTAAAATGGATGGCTAGTGGGAAGCTGCTGCATAGCACAGGGAGATCAATTCGATGCTTTGTGATGACCTGGAGGGATGGGATAGGGAGGGTGGGAGGGAGGCTCAAGATGGAGGGGATATGGGGATATATGTATACATATAGCTGATTCACTTTGTTGTACAGCAGAAACTAACACAATATTGTAAAGCGATTATACTCCAATAAACATGTGGGGGGAAAATGTGTATAGTTAGGTGTGTTGCCAGTGTGAAACTCAGCAAATATGATCCAGGAATTCTGCCATCTTAGAAAATATCTTTTGAAGATAATGAGAAATTTTGAGATAAATTTTTTACAAACTGAAACCTCAGTATTTACTCTTAAAACTATTACCTTTAGGGGCAAAAAGACCTAAGTGAAGAAAAATCAGATAAAAAGCCCACATTTTCATTTCATTAAATTAAAATTTAATTTATACTTATACTTTGAATTTTCTCTCTCCATCACCTCTTTCAGATATGAAACAAAATACATGAAAGGGAAATTGCATATTTGAAGTATTCTCAAGCAAAAATGTACGTTCCTACTAGAACATTAATCTCATCCTTCATAATTAACTATTGCATTTTTCTTTCATCAGGCTCTGACCTTTAAGGTGTTCCTGTTGTGTGTGTTTTTAATGCCTAACTTTTCTAGAAAATGTGCAGAGGTCATAATAAGGCATAATTATATACAGTATATAATTTTCTTTTGCCTTTTTCAAGTGCTAATTTAGCTATCATTTCTTCATATCGAATTTTTGTAAGAAATACTTTTAAAAACGAAAAGTCCTTTCTTCAGTATTGGCATGAGTTATATGTTCAATATATAATATAGACAGGAAATTTAGTAATATACGTATGGATGTTAAGTGAACTCTGTAAAATAAATCCTTATTTATCTAGGATGGGAAATGAGTTTCTGAAACAGCTTTTTTCCTCCACACACACTCTGCCTTTATGAAAAGGAAACAAGTAATAACTAGCCTGCTGTATGGTCAGGACACCCAAGGTGGCCGTTCTCTTTGCTCTCTGTACATCCCCTGCTCGACCAGTCCCTGCCTCACCTATACCTTACTCACCTGACTGACCTTCCTTCTCAATCATAGAGCCTAATCAGGAAATGCCTGTGTACTTGCCCTTGGCCCCAGCTAGCAATTATTCTAATTTTTAGATCAGGACTATCTCCACTATGTTGGTTTATCACAGGGGCTGTGAGGGGTGCGCCCCTCTGGGGTTTCCCTGGCAACCGATGAGCCAACTTGATGTCATTTCCCCCTATAACTGGTACTCTCCCTCTTCCCCTGGTAGCAAAGATTACTGCCATATCCTGCCCACCTCCTGCTGCATGCAGTGGGGTGTTGCTACAGGATTTTGCTTTAGATGTGTAAGCTCCTCCATCCATTAAACCAGTTATGTCTCTGTCACTGACGCCGGTCTCTTCCCTTGGTCTTGAGGCTGGGCAAGTACAGGGCTTGCAGGTATGCAGGGTACAGCCCCTCACCTACCTCTCCAGTCCTCAATTTCCTTATTGTAAAACAGGCATAAAATTAGTACAGTGCCTGGCACATAGTGGGCACTCAAGTAATAATGATTTATTTTGTTTTTATTTAGATTGATTTAAAAAATAATATCCAGAGTGTGTTTACTGACTTAGTCTGATTTCCTATAATTTACACATTTACCATACTGGACAATAATTGGTAATCATTATGCTGCTGAATCATCAAAGGTTACATTTTTTAAAAAAATGGTTAAGTTGCCAGGAAGTTATACATAACTTAAAAAATCAGACCCTTAGGTTAAGAAGAAGAATATTCTGATGTTCAGTCATTCTGAACCAATCAGAATCTGTAATCTTTTATTTTTTAAATATAGCAATTAAATATTTCATTCACGTTGAGCAATGCCTCTTAGCCTTTAAATAATTAGTAATTTTACATTCTATAAAATATTTTTCCATATAGTTTGTATCATTAGTATATTATAAGAGAATAATCCTAGACTTAGAACACTGAACAAAGCACTAGAAGAGGGGCAAATGGTATACATGTTAAAAAGGACCTGTTTCTGAAAAGTTAAGGAGCTTGTATTTTACAAAACCTTGCTGTAAGCATCATCGGTCATTTGAGATTGGCAAGGATGAGAGAACCTATATGAAGACTGATTTGATTTTCACACCATTTTAATGACAAGATAAAATTCAGCAACTTGGATTTGTATATAAAAAGACACTTTAAAATAAATGAAACATACTTGCAAGCAAGCAAACATGCACACGCACAGGGAAGTATTTGTTTTGAATTGCTGACAGTGAAAGTAACTTGATCAACTAATAGAACCAGACTAATTCTATAAACCTTAGAGTATTCTTTTATAAACCAGTGGTTAGGGAATATAGGGATTTAAAGAGGATCTTATGCATTTTTATGTTCCTAATGCATTATGTTCCTAATCATTTTAGTCCTTGGATAAATTTTGCTGAATAATATTTGTTTTATGCCAGTAATGGCCCATTTTTTTATAGGGAGGTGGGATTTTGTTTTTAATGGAAGGTTAAGTGCAAGGACAAATAAATGTTTTAATAACTTTAGTATAGTTTTTATTAAATCATGTAATTAATTAGTAATACCTTTTATTAAATTAATAAAATCCATTATTATGTGTCTTGATGGTGTGGAAAAAATACCAAATTTTACATCTGGTGATACTAGTCCAAATTTCCCACATAAAATAGGTCAAGAAGGAGAAAGAACAATGCCACAGTCTATAAAGTTGATGAACATGGCAGCTTATGTGGTAGAGACACAAAATGTTTTGTGAGCATCTGGAAAATCTTGATGTTCCATATCTTATGCCTCTGTAGTTAACAAGGAGTGAAGTTACTTAGGCTAAATCATCAAAATGAGCCATTTCACCAATGTAAGTCTGAGGCCAAGTTTTGTTGCATTTTACATCTACTTCTCTTAAATTCACATTTTTTGAAGAACATACTCACCAGAAAGCACAAGTTCTTTGTGGCTGCGGAGCACCTGGGGCTGTACATCCACACACAGGGGTGTTGATTCTCTTGTTCTTTGGAAGTCCTTTCCCAGGTTTGGGGACACTTCCTTTCAAGCAAGAGAGTGCAAGCCTCCATATCAGTGGTTCGTAAACATGACGTCACAAGGGATTTGTAACCAATAATAAAGTACCAATATTTAGGAATCACTTTTTGTTTAAGTATGAATTAGATTGTCTTCAAAGAATTAGCTATACATAGACTAATGTCACCCCACTCAGCTGCATTAAGATCCCCTTCATGAGTTGGGGAGAAGGGGACACGGCCTTTCCTGACTGGAAGTTACTAATCAATGCTTGGCAAAAGTTGGAAGTGTCTCACACGTGGGAACACCTTCCATGTTGTGTGTGTTGCAACAGAAGAGGGACTGAGAAAAGTTGCTTTGAAGTCGCATGCCCTGGCTTACTTCAAAACACAAGTACAAACAGTCCTCATATTTTCTGTTTTGGTGAGGGCCCATTAGTCAAGGATCAGAATGGTCTCAAGGCATTGGCCAAAAGGCCTTGGCCAGAGAAACCTTAACATTGTGGGCCTGACTTGCATCTGTCACTTGTTATTTTACTCTGGAAATGCAAATACATGACAAGTCTCAAATTAAGAGGCTGTTGCTATATGCAAGGCAGTGGTTGCTTTTTAAGAAGGAGAAAGTGGCTAAAAGACCACTGTCTTTGACTGTCCCCTCTCTAGGTACATGGCAGTGGGAGATGGCAGTGCTGTCAAAAGTGAATTAAGTAAAAAAGTAAAGGGACTTCCCTGGTGGCGCAGTGGTTAAGAATCCACCTGCCAATGTAGGGGACACGGGTTCGAGCCCTGGTCCAGGAAGATCCCACATGCCGTGGAGCAACTAAACCCGTGTACCACAACTACCGAGCCTGTGCTCTAGAGCCCGTGAGCCACAACTACTGAGCCCACGTGCCTAGAGCCTGTGCTCCACAACAAGAGAGGCCAGTACAATGAGAAGCCTGCACAGCGCAAGGAAGAGTAGCCCTCGCTCGCCACAACTAGAGAAAGCCTGAGTGCAGCAATGAAGACTCCATGCATCCAAAAATAAATAAATAAATTTATAAAAAAATAAAAATAAAAAATGGATGTTCTTTAAAAAAAAAAGGTAAAGAAAGACTGTTAACCGTTGAACATCTATTCAATAAGAGTGTCGTTACGTATGACCACAGCAGGGTGTGTGGTGAGTAATTATTTCCTTAGTAAATTCAGATTGTTATTTATGACCAGCCCTTAGGAAATGCAAGTGTATCTTAAACAGTCTTTGATCATGGTTTCACCTTTGTTTGGGTTGAAAAATAAATTTGAAAATCCTGACTCTGAAATGGATTGGTTTTAAATTTCTTTGGACTACTTTAGAAAAACATTCAGAAAAGGGATTCCAGTTTACTGGTGAATCGAAGTGAGTTTAGGTTGTGTCAATTTTCCTGATGGTTTTGATTGAACTTAATGACTTAGTCTGTAATTGAGTAACCCTTTAAATCAAACCCAGCCTGTAATAAGTGAACCAAATTTAAATCCTTAAGCCAACTATGGATGTAGAACAATCTTTAAGTTTATGAAACAAAGCACACTTCATTTTACTAAGGACACATGAAACTGAAATCGAGAACTCAATAAAATCTAGAAAGCAAAAAATAGCTATTGCAGGTGCTAATAACTTACATTGATTTTGCAAATGAAAATCTATCTACCCCTAAGAAAATGGTGTCAGAATTTAGGGTACTGTAGACCAGGGATGAGAAAACTTTTTCTGTAACGGGCCAAAGAGTAAATATCTTAGGCTTTGCAGGCCATATGGTCTCCATCACAACTACTTAATTCTGCAATTATAGTGCAAAAGCAGCCATAGACAATATGTAAACAAATGTGTGTGGCTGTGTTCCAATAAAACTTTATTCATGGACACTAAAATTTGAATTTCATGTAATTTTCACATGTTATGAAACACTTTTGATTTTTTTCAACCATTTAAAAATTTTAAAACCATTCTTAGCTCATAGGCCAAACAAACAGGCAGTGGGCCAGATTTAGCTCACAAACTGTAGTTTGCTGACCCCTGCCTTAGCCTAATGAAGCATGAGCTGTAAGAGTAGGCAGGGAACTTCCAGACACATGAAGAATGTCAGTGGATCATTCGCCCTTCATTAAAGAGTAGCTATTGAACATAACATCACCTATGTACTCTCCTTGACAAAAAAGTTTACCCTGAGTTGAATGAGAAAACTGAACACATCCAGACTGTGGGTCATTCTATAAAACTGGACTGGGCTCTTCAGAAATGTCCGTTATGAACGACCAAAGAAAGAAAGAATAAAAGCACAGGGAAACTGTTCAAGATTAAAAAGATAGTAAAACTTAAAGTAATGTGTGACCTTTGCTTGGATCCTGGATTAAAGCAAAAAACAACTGTAAAAGGACACTATTGGGGCATTTGGAGAAATTCATTTGAGTATGTATTATCAGGTATTACTGTATCAATGTTAAGTTTCTTGGGTGTGAGAATGGTGTTGTGGACTTGTAGAATAATGCCTTGCTCTTAGGTGATACATGCCGCAGCATTTACACATCTGCAATTTAATTTCAAACGGTTTGATCACACAAAAGTGTGTGTGTGTGTGTGTGTGTGTGTGCGCGTGTGTGTGTGTAGAGATGAAACAAATGTGGTAAAATATTAGGAATAAATAAATCTGAGTGATGAGTATGCAAATATTACTGTACTACTCATTCAACTTTTATAGGCCTGAAAATATTCAAAATAAAAATTGGACAAAGAATATATAGAAAAAAGAGACAGCTGTAAATTTAGTTGGTTCAAGTTAGAAAAATTTGAAAGGTAAGAATTATATGGTACTTGAAAAATTAAGTATTTGTTAAAATTCTAAAAATAATACCAATTCCATTTAGAAATTAAAACAATCTGACTTATAAGAAACAGCTGGATCATTTCAGGGTGTTCTGATATTTTCATCTAATTTGTTCCCAGGAAAATTACAGCATTGGTAAAACCTGAGTTGGGCTAATCAAACACAACAAAGTTATTAAACTAAGCTTCTCAAAAGCCCTGAAATTAGATTGTTCTGTTGTTGCATAAGATGCATATTTATTCAGTGACCAGAAATCTGAAATATATTTTTTCTGCAATTAAAACTTACAAATACAAAAACCACTTCTAGTAGTCAAATCCAGGTAATTCTGCATATTGTTTGCTCACTAGATTTTTGAAAATGTAGGGAAACAAGATAGGAAACAAAATAAATGAGTCCTCTTTTAATTTGGAGAAATTACCCTATTCAAGGACATGAAAGGTACTTTCACAAAAAAACTGTAAACCCTTTGTAGACAGAAACAGTGTTCTAGTTGCCTTTGTACCTCTAATGCCAAACACATTGCCTCACACACGTAGCCAGTCAATGAATGAATGTTGTTGAATGACTGGATGAATAAATGGAGTGGGGGGGACCCTGCTTTATATGGAAACAGGTTAGGTTCAGATTTGACGTAAGGAAAGGATTCAACATGACTCCGGCACTGGACTGGGCCACTGAAGGAAGTAATGAATTCTTATTTATTTACTTATTTATTTATTTATTGAAATTTACAATAATAGAATAAACATATATCTTGGATATATTCTGAGAGAAAACTTACCACTTAAATGTTCGGATATTTTTCTACATGTATGATGGGCAAGACAGTTCCTCAGTTTCAAGGATACTGCCTCTTAACATTCAGTCAGGTTTAAATGGATCTGAAAATCATGACAAATGAAGGGTGGTGGAGGGAACCGAAGAACAGAAATCACAGCAGCTGGGAGAGGATGACTAACTGGTCTCTCTCTTCAGGGTGGCCAGGAGAAAGGAGCAGAAATACTCTGAGCGGCTCATCAGGACAGAACTAGGACCACTGAGCAAAACTAAAGGCGAGGGGAAAGCAGAACTATGCAGATTTTAGCAACCTAAGAAATAACTTTCTAACAAAGAGACGCATCCAACGGCGGGACAGCTTGCCTTGACAGACAATGAACCACTGTCACTGAAAGTGTGTAGGCAGAGTTGGTGCGACCGTTTTCAAGGCTGCCTGGTGGGGGGCAGGGGTGTCGTGCCTACCTAGAGTGAAGGAGTGAGGCTATTCCATCACTTCCAGCCTGAAAAAGCACTGTTCAATAAACCGGAAAGTCATGCTACAAATTTGGTGTTAATACTAAGCAGATAATTAAAAAACACATATTTTCAATACCTCAAAGTCTTCAATGAGCACACAACAGGTAAATAGAACATCTCGGTCAGTTTGCTCTTCAAATGTTTTACCAATAGACTTAAACTTGGCATTGTTAATTACTATGCAAGGAAAATTTAGGTTGTCTCAGTATATAAAGTAATACCGTACCTCAACGGAGCTCCAGAATGCTCTTAGGTATTTCAGAGACTCCAGGATTTGTTCCTTCTCTGTGGTCTGGCTGCTAACCCTGTGTACTCTGTGATAATCTCGAGCCTAGCTTATTTTCTACAGCTGCCCCCTAACGAGGCATTTACCTCTAATCTCTTTCCCCTGTGTTGAATACTGCAGCTAGATGTCTGCCTAAAACCCCTTTTGAACAAATTGCTACCCATTAAAAAGCCTAGAATGATTCATCAATTTAGAAATATGTATGGAAAAGATTAGAAGAGGCATAACAATACAAATAGTTATTAAGTGGCAGAACTATAGGCTATTATTTTTTAAATGTTCTTGGTGTGGTACTAATAAAGTTCTAATAATAAGTAAAATCAGGTGCAAAACAAAGACGATACAAAGTTTCCTTACTACTTAGCATATTACGTACAAAAGCTCCAACCTAACATTTTAAAAGACCTTTCATTAAGTCTCACAATTTACTGTTTCTCCTACTATCCCTGCAATAAAGCTGCACTATTTTCTACTGTCAAACTTCCAGCTCTCTTTTAACCCTTTTTTTCCTCCTTGTCCTTCATTGCTGTTTCTGTCTTTGTGCCTCTTTCACTGCTTTCTTCTCTTCCTCATGTACAGGACAACTACTGAATCTCACTGTGTGTTCACCTCGTCCATAATGTAGGTAAGCCTCCTGAGGGCAGGGCTTTTGTTTGTTCATCATTGCATCCCCTGCATCTAGAACAATGCCTTGCAGGTAGAAGATGTTAATGAATTATCAGTTGAATGAATGATTGTCATTACTGTGACTATCTGAATCTACATTGTTTCTTTTTGAAATTTGATATAAACTGATTATATATTGTATGGTTTTATATTGCATTTCATCATTTTTCTAATTGTTTATAAGTGTTTTAGTGTAGGTTTCTCAAAATGAATAGATAAATGTCATCCATATTACCTAATTCAATACTTCAATTCAGCAAGTTTTTATTCAGTACCTACTGTGTGTCAGGCACTTTAGTAGGTATTAGGATATAAATTCAAAACTACATTTAACAAGAGCAATAAAGACTAAATGGAATATTTCTTAGCTAATTTCTTTTACACAAAATAAATACACCTGAAATTTATAGTCTAAATCAAAAAATAATCAACTTTTTTATACTTCTCTACCATCTTTCCATCAAACCCATTCAAAATAATTATATAAAATAAATACAAGATATACTAGGTATCCTGAAACCCAACACTAAACCATTAATGATAAGTAGAAATAAAATATCTAGGATAAATTTTTATTGGTTTAGGGGAACTGGCATTTAATCATTTGCGTTCCAAGATCTTTATAGTTACCAGAAAGATTTTGGAAATTGTGACAGCATCATGTGTAGTTTAAGTAATTTTAAGTCTCTTATACAATATGGATATTTTGGAAGCTGCTACATGTCACATTTTTCCAGAACCAGATGCAATAATTTGGTAAAGAACACAGGTAGAAGAGATCACTAATTTTCCTTTTCCCCCAATAAACTATGTTTATTATGCCAATTTTAATTACCATGCAATCTAATGGATTTAAGGCTTATATTTTCCACATCACTAGACATCACAAAAATGAAAGCATTTTATACTGTCATTATACATCAGTGTTTGTACTTGGTTATACATATATACAGAAATTATTCACACATCTTAACCTTGCTATTTCCTCCTTTCAAACCAACATAATTTTACCGTGAAAGCAGCTTTTTAATAAATGGTATAAGAAATACAGCAAGGCACACTTTTTTAAAAAACTTTTTTCTCATTGCCACCTCAAGAAGCATAAAAAACAAAAATGTTGTACATAATTTAATAGTAGAATGTCACCAGTTTATAATATACAACACCATATAGTTGTTTCCTGAAGTGCTGCATAGATTATTATTTTTAAAAGGAAATAAATAAAATGGCGCTTTTAAAAGTTGCTTAATTTTGAAAGAAGGGCCAGTGTTTCTTCCCTATGCTGCAATCAAATCAAATGTTGGCCTTTTACGTAAACCTCTTTCCATGAACATAGGCATCATAGCATAAAAAAATCCAGACTGAAACGTGAAATTGGTCAAGTACCAGCGGGGGGGTGGGGGTGGGGCATTCCAGACAGGTGAATTTAATGGACCATCAATTTGGTGAACTCCAGAATTTTAGAGAGTAGATGGGGAGGGGAGAAGGCAAACTGAAAAGTCTCTCTGGAGAGGTGGGGTCGGTAGAGGTAGCTTGGGACAGGAATCCATGGGAGAACAAGCAGCTTTGCTGAACTTCAAAGACAACCACCTAAAGAGAACCAGTGCACACATCCAGATCACAAGGCTCATGTGGACAACCGCATTCGGAAGAAAGATTCATCTTGGGAGAGGTCAGTGTAACAAATGGCAGTGACGCGATGGAACCACAGACCAGCCCAGGGCGGAAATATGAGGCCACCCCTGAGTTGCAGCCAGGCTTACCTACAAGAAACACAAAAGTGACAAGAAAAGATTTCAGAAGTGTCTGTTTCATTTGCAAAACTGAGCCCCTTTGAAGAACAATGAAGGCTGCCATTTAGAACTACTTGCTAATGTTCTGAAATAAAAGGATACATAAAATATAGTGATTTTAGTGATTTTGATAGCCCAAATGCTTCAGAATCAATGTGAAAAAATATATATATTTTAAAAAGACATGGTTTTAAAGAAAAGAAAAATCATCAAGTTTGATCTTTTCTCTGGATCTCACCTACTCTTTTGCTTGTGAACTCAGTTTTGAACACTCAAGAAGCCTCAAATCAATATGAAAATGTGAGGCTGCCAACGCCAAGTGATGCAGAAAAGTATCAACAGTGATTCACAAACTGGGAGCCTTGACTCTCGGGTTTAACCTTTCCTTCAATCACTATATGTGTGACAGTGGAACTGAACAATTCCATTATTTTATAATGGGGAAATAATCATAACTGTGATAATCCCAAATGCTTCAGTCCCTTGTCTATAAAAGGATACAACTGGGGCTTCTAGCTCAAATAGGAATGCATTTCATTTAAAGCACGGACAGCATTGTGCAAATGAGAATGATCCAATTATTTCTGTACATCTGATGGCTCAGATACAAATTTGTTACAAACTCAATTGGTTCTTCATATTTCTGAGTAGCTAAAAGCAACCTGTCGAGTGTGAGGAACAATTAAATTCCAGGTTTAGGCAATGCAGGGTACAATTACGTTAGGTCCTCTGACCAGCTCTCAAATATAGCAAGGCTTTTGCTTGTATGGGTTTAAACTGAGTTCTGAAGTCTGATGTCTGATGTCAGGTTGCTTTACTGTCCTTCTAGAAGTAAATGTTCTCATTCTTTCTGTCTTGCTCTCTCTTTCTCTATAACCTTGCAACCTGTTTAAGAGCCAGAAAAACTTGAGCAAATGTGGTGTGGCTGAAGCCACAGGATGTTGGGGAGAGAAGGCAAATTATCAAAAACAGGGAGAGACAGACAGGAACAGATGGGACGAAATTTGGTACAGTAAAATAACGCAGTAACTCAAGAAAGCATGGTGCATTGTTCAAATGCTGAGGACACGACTCATTTGAAATCTGGCCACTGAGTAGGGAATCCTTAGGTGAGGCAAATACGGTCTCACTAAATGATGGTATTTAAATTCCTCTGCATAATCAAGACTTTCAACTTGGCCCACGTGGAAAGGGGCAGGACAAACTGGTTGAGACAAAGATCTGGGCTGTGTGTGTGTGTGTGTGTGTGCGCGTGCATGTGTGCGTGCCCGTGTGTGTGTGTGTGCCCGCGTGTGTGTGTGGTTGAGACAAAGATCTGGGGTGTGTGTGTGTGTGTGTGTGTGTGTGTGTGTGTCCGTGTGTGTGTGCGCGCGCGTGTGCCCGTGTGTGTGTGCCCGCGTGTGTGTGTGCCCGTGTGTGTGTGTGTGTGCCCTCGTGTGTGTGTGCCCGTGTGTGTGTGTGTGTGTGTGTGAGAGAGAGATGGGTGATGCCCAATAAAATCTTTGTTATTTGGCATGGCAGGGCTCATTATTCAGAAGTGCTAGATAATCAGAAAACACTTCACATCCACCAAGACCTTGATTTATTAAAGTGATTTTAAAGGAAAATATGCTAAGATTACACCTATGTTGTTTAGTGAAAAATTAATACTCTATCACCAAGAGTAGTTTCTTAAACTTGCTTGGTCAGCTTTGGGTCACGTTAAACACTTAATGTCAATCCAATTAATAGAATAAGAATGTGTTGTGTACATGAGAAACGTTTGCTTTTACAGCTTTCCCAGTTTGTAAAAACTGAGCGGCAGCACTTTTTACTGTGTATGTGTATACTTGAGCATGTACGAATACAAGTGATTGCCTAAAATCTAAAATCTATAGGCCAGCTCTTTGCAGACCAATAAAGTAGGAAAGGCAATAGAGCTAAAAAGTTCTGAAGGAAATATATACATCCTAAGTAAATACAGTACCCCCACACACTAAAACAAGCCCGAAGAGCAGAGCAAACCGAAAGGAAAAGAAGTGTATACACTGGCTGAATGTAATGAGTTCAATTTTTGTACCACAGGATTTATCCAGCCTGAAGTTTACGGTTAAATCATTCACCAAAGATCAGAGGCTTATGATGAGGATTATGAAGAAATAACTATCAGAATACAGCAAAAAGATTAGTGCAAAGTACCCCTCTTAGGCAGGTCCTAGGAGGCTCCCCAGAAAAACATTATATGCTTCCTCAAAATTAGGCAGAAATATCTGGATGTATCCAGTTACCTTTCCTTTGATGTGATTTGCTGTAACTGACCTCTCTATTTTTGTAGAAACATGACACATATATGAAAATAGTGAAAAGCACAGCAGTGTACCCGGAAATCAGTGCAAATGCATACTGTGTTAGATCGTGTTAAAGTTTCTCAGTTTCAGTGGGTTTTTGATTAGAACACAGTAAATGAAAAACGTGTTCCAAAAATTTTGAAAAAAAAAGTTTGTTACTGTTGCAGACTGGAACTGCTATTTTAAGTTATAGCTCTTCTAGAAGGCATTACAATAATTTCATCATCTGAGAACTTATTTCTGGGGAAAAAAGCAAACTGAATTTGGTGAACTTTATTTTCCTGATAAAAAGAGCACCCCAACTGATGGTTTTCAAATGGCTTAAAAAAGTAGAGCTTTTTCTTATAGGAAGAACAATGACAACAGTTAAGCTTTTATAGACATGAAACCTCTTATTTACCAAATAATTTTACTATGTATTCCTGACATTTAACACAGAAGGCATGTCAGCATTTTGAGATAAAATAACTTGTCCTGGTTGGTAGTATTTTAACAATATGTAAATATTTACACCAGGTGCCCAGTGTTAATGACTGGTGAAAAGTTTAGGCATCCAGACGTTTGTCTACATGATACTGGAAAAACTGAATAGGCCCAGTAAATATGGCTACCTAAATGGCCTTAGGCTGATAACAAGTCACTGGGTGGCGATGTGAGTTCTGCAGAAGTAAAATCAGGCTGCTTCTCCTATTGCCTGAGATCAGCCAGGCATCGAACCACAGGGTCCCACAAAATATTGCTAAATGGAAAGTGGGCTGGCTTGTAGTTTTACACTGTGCATGCCTGTAAAACGTGAGGATTACACAGATCCATCAGCATATTCCCATCCCTGGGTCTAAAGATGGAGCTGTGAGTCATTACATTTCATTCCAATTCTATATCTGTGTAGGAGAGAGAAGAAATCCCCGGAGCATCAAAAAGGGAGGAGTGCACCCCATAGGCTTCTCCAGGGCCAGAGCTTCTTGAGACCAGATCTCAGCATGACTGGTGACTTGAGGGTCACAGTCACATGATGTCGTGCTCAGAGTGGTGTTGCTTTCAAGCCTTGATACCCTTTCAGAAAACAGAAATCAGCCAGGCTCTACCGGCCCTTTTGCGGAGGTTAGCAGAGCCGGCGGTACAATTGGTTCTCATAGAACTTGTTTTGAAGCAGCTTATGGAATCGCAGTTGTTCTTCCTTAATGGTCAGTTTTACAGCATACTGATAGAGAATGTGGTTATAGGGTGGACATGTTTCACAGAAAATACATTTCTCTCTCTCCTACTTTTGTTCTCCCTTGCAACCAATTGTAAATAGAGTCTGAAACACAGAAGATTAGTTGAGCTATATTAGTAAGTAGGATGCTTTTCTTCAATTTTGCATACTGAGTTTATTTTTAGGGTATATATATGGTATAGATTCCCCCCCTCACTCCCCATTTCTAGCAGCTCTACACAGAATCACACATTTTAATGAGCTGAGGGCACAGGTGTTGCAGGAAAAAAAGTAATGATGTTTGCCATTCATCTTTCAAATTAAATAATGTGTTTTTAAATAGTAACTTTTTTCATAATACATTATGGGAACAACATTTATCTGTCACATTTTAAAAGATGTATTTGTAATAAATGTAAATTACTTTTAGAAAATCAGTAATTAGGCTCATCAAAAAATAAACAATCTGCCACAAAAAAGATAATCTTTAGCATAGTTAAGTGTAATAACTGTTATTTGAATAAGTTAACAAATTAGGGTAGATTGCTTCTGTAATTCATTTCCTATAGCACGAGTTTAGGTTACTGCATTAAGCTTCTGGAGTACGGGTGGAGACGGCATTCAGTACCTCACACTTCGGTGAAATACAACTCTCACATTCAAAAACTGAAATTTTCTTCTTTAAACTTGATTGAGAAAGTATATTCATCATTGGGGCTTAGAAACGGGAAATAACAGAATTTTTGTGTCACTTTTAGAGCTGTATCATCATATCAGAATTATCAATCAATAGCTGTCTTATTAAACATGAAGAGTAGAATGACTTTCTCAAAAAAATTGGATGGAAATCAGCCTGTCACCTTCAGGCAAAATTCAAAAATTCTGTTCTTATCAAAACACCATTAACTTGTCACGTATTCTCTCTGCATTTGCTTTCTGAGCCTGTTCTCAGTCTCTGTGTGGATAAATAAAAGCCTCTTCTTTAACATCAACTTTCCCCTCCTATTTGAATCCTCAGACTTGGTCATGATTAGGAGCTGTGACAGCACAGCCTTCCACCGGGGAAGCAAATGTGATGATAGTTACATTAGACAGAAGCGTAAAAGGAAGGCTCAGATCAGGAGATGCAGCCTTTAACCTAATCATTGTTCATCTCCAGGCACTGAAGGAAGCGGGCATCTCTGTGCACAGAAGCTGAAGCGGGGAGCACTGTCACCGTGCATGCATTCTGATCAGAGGGTATAATTGCAATTTTCAGAACCTTTTTTCCTCCCTTAATGGAAGAATTTGAGGCCCTACATTATTTGACTACTTCCTCAAATTTTTTATTCTTCTTGCCATAATGATGTAATGAAGGTAATGTTGCTAAAAATGTCAACTGTGACTGTTCTCTCCCCTTTTGCTTCATAGTTACTTGCATTGTTGGGAGTATTTCTTTCATCTAAATGTCTTATTCAGGTAAATATCTGCCAAGAACAGCTATCCTGACTAGTCTTTTCTCCTATCATAGCTTTGTTGACTAAAATTCATATTTTAAGTATGTATATATTAAATATATGTTAAAATATATCATATATATATATAAAAAAAACATGAGGACTATACGCACCTTTCAATGAGATGATTTTCATGCTTGGAGAGGGTTACATTCTACCTATGCATATTTCTATGTCGTTCTTCATGAAGGTTCAGAAGATTTTCTTCACAGGTTAAAGTTTTGGGGTTGGGATGCAATGCAGCCGTGTCTTTTGGCTGCTTTGCCTTCGAGGAGAATCCGGGAACTCTAGATTGGGCTGAAGAAGCATCATGTTCTTCTGGCCTTCCAGACTCACCTGAGTTTTCTGAACTCTCCTTTTCACCGCTCAGCCTTGAAGGAGTAGTTAACTCTGAGCTTTCTCCATAGACATTAGAAGCTTGGGGTAAACCATCCACTTCCTTTCCTACATCACCTCTTTTTGGAGGGGGAGGACCTGAAAGAGCCATCACGTCTGCATCATCGACGAGGAGAGAAGTATCACTGAACTTGGAAGAGCCTGCTGCTGCTTGCAGTGGCACTGGAGCTTCACTGGGAACTGCAGGTTCATTTGGAAGAGCGCTGGAGAAACAGGACTGGTATTCAGAAGGGTCCTCCTCAACACAGGCCTCGAAGAAGCATTCGGTGTCTTCCTTGTCTTCTGAGCCAGAGTCAGTCATGTCCGGTGGCAGTGGAGTGTTGCTCTTCTCTTCTATGTAATTGGTGACCTCCCCGCAATCACTGTCATGAGATGAGAGAGATAAGTATGAATAAAAGTCCCCCTTTCTCAGCTGGATGGGCCGGTGGGAATGTTCCAACACCTTCTCCTTGATTTGAGTTAATGAAGTAGGAGCAGCTGCCTCATTTTCAGGTTGAGATTTACATTTTAGGGCTGTTGAAGCCATGTCAATGATTTCCTTAACAAAGTCGTGTACGGAACAATCTTCGGCATCTTTCTGATGGAAAACATCTGGGTCACAGTTGCAACAGGAAACGTTGTCACTGATAGAAACGGTTTCCTCTGTTTCGCTTTGTTCAAGTGCTAGGCAGCAACGAGCAGATTTTCCAGCCATATCTGGTGCATCATTAGATGAAGATTTCAGTACCTCAGAGTCCTGTCTATTGATAACACTGGTTTCTGAAGGCAGTTCTGGACAAGACTTCTCAGTGGGAGTAGAAGCAGCACTTTGATTTTCAAAATGGTGGTGATTTTGACATTTCTTTGGAACATGTCTAACCATCTGGGGAACAAATTCCTTTCCAGCAATATTTGAATCATCTGAGCTATCCATAAGTGCTCTGCACTTACACTGCTCACTCTCTGAAATCCTTTTCCCGGTTGAACCAAGATTTTCTGATTCCTTTGAAATCTCATTCAGTTTGTCCTTCTGCCTTTCTGGAATAGTTTCAATATTGCCATTTTCCATGTCTGCCACATATGGATCTTTATTAACTTCGAAAATATTTTTCTTATTTTCACCCTTTGTCCCTAACTCACAGGTGTGGGGTAAATTCTTACTATTTCCATTATTTTCGGAGAGATGTTTTATGGAGCCATTTAGAAGGGCCTCAATGTTCAGGGTGTCAGAGGAATTGTTCATCTCACTACTACTTACATCCTTACTGCCCTTTATTTCATCACTGAGATTACACCTTCTCTTATCTCTTGTCAAGGAAAACTTCGGTCTAATCCAGGTCTGCAGCTCATTCTTTATATAGTCCAGCCCTGACATCAAGTTGCACTCTTCATAAATTTCATCATCTGTTGCAATACTGGAGTCGTCATCCTCATCTTTGATGCACAGTTCTTCTTCTGTCAAGGTGAGCGTCGAGCTGGAGAGGAGGTCACTGTCGTCTTCATCATCAGTGCAGGCAGAGGTGCAAGAGACATTCACGATCATGCTGACATTGACATCACTTTCATCGGCCACTGAACGAGGCAGGCGCTTCCTGAATGATGCATTTGATTCCGGGATCTTGTTCTTGTGTAACACAATATCCTCTGAGCAAAGAGAGAGCTCATCACTGCTGCTAAGTTCTGTAAGAGATGCTGGCGAGTCTTCATTGATAGAAGATGCTATGTCCAATGACAGTTGGCCAGGAAAAGACATCTTTTGGGAGCAGCTTTGAAGAGTGATATCGGAAACACTTCGCTTTATCTTTTGCTCCGAAGGGCTCTGGATATTCTCCAAACGATTCAGGAGATCTAATGTTCTTTTACTCAGTTCACCAACTGAGCCACTGCTCACGCTTATGTCCCCAGAGCTGTGACAGCTAAAAAGATCTTCATTGCTTTTATAGGATGTCAACCAACTTTCTAAAGAAGTGCTTCGCTGAAGGCTGTCACTGCCATTTTTAAAGATGCCCAATGCGAATAAATCACCCCCTGGAGAAAGAGACTCAATAGAGGAACTATGAGATAAAAGGGAGAGCTGTTTGGCATTCTGCATGCCACTGAAGGTCTTCTCTACATCACCACTTTTATATGAATTGCGATCCATTTCATGAGATGCACTTGCCAAAATCCTTTCATGGGGAGGTGCATCTGGTTGTAACTCTGTAGCCTGATGTTTAGATTTGCAGGATTTTTTATCAAAATAAAAACCATGAAGCAGGGGATCCTCCACATGTGCTTTTTCACTTTGTGACTGTTTCATTATCATTGGTAATTTGAGTTTTGAGCCTTGGAGGTATGAGTAATCATAAAATGTAAACACATCATGTTTTCCTTGTAATTCTTCTCCCAAACAATCAGGGGTATGTTTGGTAACAGTGTTTAAATCTCCAACTTTTCCATTTACACAACCGACTGGTGAAATGGATAACTGAGAGCTATTTGGAAGCTTAATTTGTTCCTCCTCATCTTTAAACTTTTGCTTTAACACGTTAACTGCATCTCCCATTTGTGGGTCCAGATGTTCAGTTTCAGGGTTACTTGGGGACCCATCCACCACATTGTGCAAGCACATTTCAGAGTTGGTAGTGGTTTCAGTGTCTCCTTCACTGACAATTCCACTCTCACTGCCTGAATTCTGACTCATGTCTCCTCCGTGGCACGGGCAGGGCTTCACCGAATTGGAAGCCCCTAGAAGATCCGGCAAAGATTTGGCAGATGAAAATGAAGAGTCTTTACTGAGACTCTTAGTTAAAACGCTAGACTGTGTCATGCTAGTGAAGGTCGGACTGTTTTTCAGGAATGGGATGTGGTTGTCTTCATAGAGCTCAACATTGTGGAGGCTGTATACTTGGTAAATGTGTGGACTGGACGGGGCAGTGATACTCGATGCACACTGAGATGCCCCGTGGTCACCTGCCTCTTCTTCATAACCAGGGTACCCACTACCTGTCTCTTCAAGCTTTAAGGAAGGCAAGACAGGTTGGGATTCTTGATCAAGGTCATTCGATTCTTCATTCAAACTAATTAACTTGTTACTTATGTCAGTTTCATCCCATTCCAGGGCATCCTCACTTGTCCCATTTAGGTCCATCAAGCCAGGATCAATCACATTCAAAGTCTCCTGTGTAGGAGAAGTGAAAAAAAAGAACAATTAGGGAACACAAGCATGAACATTTTATCCATTCAAAACCCCTTGGAAGAGTCAGGAAAGAAATTTGCCCCAAGCATGAATTTGAAAGATAGCATAATTATCAGCTCTACTCCTTTCTGGAATAACATCCAAAATTATTGAAAAATGCTTTTCTATCAATAGTAATTTTTCACTGAGGGCAATAGCACAGATTAAAATGTAAGATTATTACAGTCAAATTGTAATATATGGAATTAGCCATTTCCCATTGATTCTTCTATCATTTTTAACCTTGGATTGGGTGAAGATAAAACTGTCAGGTAAATAAAGGTAAAAAGAGTATAGCTTATGACATCTTTTAGGGAATATTCACTCTGATATTATCTCAGTTCTGGAGTTCATAATGGAGTACTATCTGCAGCCACATATGGTGAACCCCCTCCTGCTTCTATTCCTGGATTCTCCACTTGAAGCAGCTTCTGCCTGGGAAAAGAGAATAGAGTTGTATCTACCTGTAGAGCCATTCACAGGCCAGAGGCTCTCACGTGTCTATCTTTTCCACTGTATTCCCTTTCAGCATTCTTCTTCTTCAGAATTTGGCTCTGTTCCCAATCAGACCCAAGATGAGCAACCTCCGACTGGTTTCCGTACCTACATCTTTCTGGACCTTGCGTCTCGGGCCCCACTGCTGCAGGGCAGCTTCTTAATCACAGTTCTCTCAGTCCCTCTCTTCCGCAGTCCCTCTCTATGACAGAGATTCCACTTTGAGCCTTGTTAACTTCTCTCACTATTGCCTCCTTATTTCTAACAAGCACTAACCTCCCGCTCCAGCCCACCTGCAGCCCTACAATAGCAACTATCTGAGGACTTCCTGACTCCAAGGATGAAGTAGCCCAGATTCTCTTATGCTGCTCTCTGCCTGCACAGATGGGACCTTGATCTTTCCTTGGACTTCTTGATTTTAACCCTGCTTGGTGGAGCTTGACACATTCTGGGACATAGAAGCTGAATGGGCTCCTGGACTCTGTATTCCTCCACCATCCTCACTTGCTGGCCAGCTGTCTGGATTCATGCTAGAGCCAAGAGAGGTGATATAGGTACTGCAGGCCCTGACAGGCTCACCTACAAACAGAAACTCAAACAGAACCCTGCGGTTCAGCTTATACTTATGCAGGGTAACCAGGTGGATGAACAGGATTCTAGAACGATGCAGAGCGGCTGAAGTGCTGACCTGCTGCTAACCAGCTGCATGGCCTCGGGCAAGTTGCTCAACATTTCCAAGCAGCAGTCTCCTCATGTCACTTTTTCAAGGGGGTGAGCATTATCTATCTTTGGAGATAATTCTGAGTACTAAATGGGCTAACGCTTGTGAAGGGCTGAGGAAGCAGTCAGTATAAAGCAGCTGTAATTCTCAGTGCATACGGAGAATTGCTCTAGAGTGGCCTTAATTCATGAAGGGAGAATCCTTCTCATCATTCCTTTCAATTTGCTCTTAAAATCACAAGGGAGGGCTTCCCTCGTGGCTCAGTGGTTGAGAATCTGCCTGCCGGTGTGGGGAACACGGGTTTGAGCCCTGGTCCGGGAAGATCCCACATGCTGCGGAGCAACTAAGCCCGTGTGCCACAACTACTGAGCCTGTGCTCTAGAGCCCGCGAGCCACAACTACTGAGCCCGTGTGCCACAACTACTGAAGCCCGCGCACCACAACGAAGGGTAGCCCCCACTCACCACAACTAGAGGAAGCCTGCGCACAGCAACAAAGACCCAACGCAGCCAAAAATAAATAAATAAAATAAATAAATTTTTTAAAAATTATAAAAACCACAAGAGTTTCATGACATGGTAGGTAGAGAGAGGTGTCCCACAGTATTAACAGGTGAGCATATTTGCGTTACAATTCAGAATTATTTTAACAGTCTGGTTGAAAAACAGGCCATGATGCTTTTCTTCCTCAGGAGTGGGAAAAAGGCTTTACCAGCAGCACATTCACAGAACTTTCCTAAGAAGTCCTCAGTCCTTCCTGAAACTAATAGTTGAAGGATACCACACAAACACATTAAGTATAAAATAACCATTAGCACTTTATTATACTGGTTATGTAAGAGATTATCTGTATAGCTTACTTAAGTTTAAAAGAGTCCAGATACAAAGTAAACATTAATTAAGGGATATTCTTAAATGTTATAATAGAATCTTCCCTGCCAACGTTACAGCAGTTAATCTAGTACACTGGCCATCATCACGCCCGCTTAGGTATGGAGTATGTTCACCGTGATGAATTTTTATTAGAATTTCTGTTTATTCTTTGCTTGCTGATAAAGGAAGTACTAATGACCAGTTAGTACAGCTAATGAATGTTAAAATCTTCAGCTGTAGAAACAATCAATCAGTCTAATCAAATAGTATATTCATTTCAAATACTATCTTGGAGACACTGTACTCTGAGAATGCTAATAAATAATTGAACTCGTCTTTCAAAGGAGTTCTCTCTGTAACTTTCTGGTTGATTTTAACATTTAGAAGCACAGATTTTCTGTGAGAGTCCCAAACCGGGGGGCTCACACTAGCTGCAGGAACCTTGCCATCTGGATGTGCGCTGGGAGCTTAGCCCAAGTGATGCCTGTAATTCGGACTTGCCTTCCATGACAGTCATTTTCTGACCAAATGCTGCCTTTATGGCTTTACAAATGCAAGCCTACAAAAGTATAAAACTTGCAGCAGCATCTAAAAGAACAAATCTTTTGCTCAATAATGTAGTTAGAGTGGAAAATTTCCATAGGAGAAGCTTAAACTTTTGTATGTAATATCATCCTTTACCCTTCTTAATTCTTTCTTCCTATAAATCTCTTAAATTTATTGTAACTTCCAAAAAATTTTTATGTCAACTGCGGGGAATATCTGACAAGATCCATTAGAAAATCATTCAATTTAGACTTTAAATTTTACATATCAAAGAAGTGCTACTCACTCTGCCCTCACTCACTTTTTTTCTGTCGTGAATTAAATTCTGTCAATATTTTCAATAAAATCTCCATTTCTTCAAGATTTAACTTCAAACATAAAACATACCTTGGGGGCAAAAAATAGGAAAAGTTTCCAAGAGGAAGGATATTACAATATTTATATAAGAAAAAAGTTGTCTTTGAAAAAAAAAAAGACATGTACAGAGTAATGTTAACTGGCTGTAAAATTATTTGGTCAAATGCTCTCTTTGATGATAGCCCAAAATAGCCAATAATCCTCAAGCTAGTTAAGCATTTTTTGTTGTTGTTTTTTCTCTAGAGGAATTGTCTGGTACTTTTTAAAAAGTCACAAGTGTTCCTTTCTTTGATAAAGTGATAAATCAAGCATGGATTTAGAAAAAAATCTAAGAATATTTGTGAAGCCAAAAGGATGGTGAGTAGTACACGAGGTTCCAATAGAGAGTCTGGCTTTCCAGAGATAATTCTGAATTAAATTCATTTGTGCCAAGTCCTTTCATTTACAAACTTGTTTCACTGGTGCAGAATTTTGGCCTAAACCAAGGGCTCTATATAAAGAATTACAAACACACACATACACACACACACACGCACACGCACATGCACACATATACACACACACACATCTTTACAGATCTGCTCAAGACCAAGTGGAATTAATTGGTGTTACTTTATTTTTTATTCTTGGAGGCAGGTTATTTATATTAGTGTAATATATACAGAGAAAGTAACTAAAAAGTGGCTGGAGAAATATGATGATGATGATGATGATGAAAGAACCAATATTCCAGTTGCAGCAAGTAATACATATCTAAATTAATTTCCTTCTGTACTTGCATGACTTTGAGTTAGGTATCCCAGGATTGCATTTCTAGTATTTTCATAATATTTTAGGTTATGGTAGATTTTTATAAGCAATGAGAAACACTAAAGAGTGGAGACGAAGGAACCTGACATTCTATAAAACAAAAACCCAACAGAGTTCTGATATAGCTACCTCTGAATTCCTTTAATTTCCTTTAAAAAGTTGTAACTTTTGAAAAACTAAAGTATCTCGAAAAGACTAGGATGAACTGAATGTTCCAGTCAAACTTCTGGTACTCAGAATGGCCAAAACCATTAGGAGGTCTTGCAATCTGTGTTCCCCTGTTTATTCTAGATCTAGGAATTTATTAAGCAACACCACTTGCAAAGCTCTGGGAGGAAAGATTTATCTGTGGGAAAGTAGAATACAACAGAAACATACAATAAATAAAAATAACAAAAACATAAACAGCATTAACCGTAATTGAATAAAGATAAGCATATTTACCCTAGGGCAAAAGGCAGAACACAGGGAAGCCTGAGGCGGCGATGGAAACAGGGAGAAAATAATATATAGATCAGGGTCGGGGAATCCATTTAAATGAGGGGATATTCCATCCCTTCATATACTCATTCTGCTTTTTTGATGCAATATTTTCCCACCCCTCCAAATGCAAAAACCAAAGTGTCTGATCATTAGATGCATAATTATCTTCCTAAATTAGACTGAGGTAGAAACTTTTTAAAAACAACATCAACAACCATAAGAAAGAGCTAGTCCTTAATAAATAGAAAGAGCTTTTATGAGAATTCAGAGTTTGTAGTACTTTGTCGTTTGTTGGGCAGAGAACAGATTCAGAGTTAGCAAGAAAAAAATATAGATGAAAAGAGAAATAGGATAAAAAGCAAAAATGTTCACTGTTTATCAACCATTTTGGGATTTGGGGCAAACAGATCTGGGTTTGAATCCTGGATATCCCCCCCTTCACAGGTTAGTGGTATGATCCTGGACGAGTTATTTAACATCTGTGTGCCTCAGTTCCACCATTTATCTATTCAAGATAATCAGAGCACATTGTGTCTGTCTTAGAGACTGTTGGGAGCTTTAAATGATAAGATGTCTGTAAAGACCTATGGGAAGGGCCTGACACACAGTAGTGGTACAAGGACTGCAGCTATCAGCATATACTGCCTGTAAAGAGAGAGGAAGATAGTGCAGCTGACTGTTAAATAACCTTATCAAGGTTTGCATTAAGACTGGTGGTTTGTTGACTAAGCTCTTTAGTGCAACCACATGCATGGAATCCAATGAAATCAACACCAGTTAGGCCCCTAACTCACTCCCATTGCACTACAAATGGGGTGTGGGTTTGTCTTTGCATGTCCTCACTGGGCTTACCCCTTAGGAAAAGCCAGATGAGAAAAGAAGCCTGTCCAGCCCTCAGCAGGGCCCATAGCACAAGGACTTTCTATTTCCTGAAAATAATCTTTATTTTCAAAAGGCAGGTCTATTGTCTGTGAAATTCTATCACAACTGACACATTAGAGCAATCAAATCCTGCTCACTATCTATCAGATTGACAATAATGTTAAAGTAACTTGTCTCAGCTCAGAAAAAGCTT
Organism: Globicephala melas; assembly: GCF_963455315.2. Lineage (NCBI taxonomy): Eukaryota > Metazoa > Chordata > Mammalia > Artiodactyla > Delphinidae > Globicephala > Globicephala melas. The sequence goes on along the minus strand of NC_083315.2, from coordinate 112,066,040 downwards.
TGAAATTCTGTCTCACACTAATGATCAAAAACTGTTCTAGTGAATGCTCTTTTTCAATAACAGAGCTGATCAGAAACTCAAAACAGACAAGTAAAACCCAAAGCCATCTCACAAATCTCACTAAAATGAGTACTGACATGGACATATTTCCTAGTCTTGGCTCCAGAGATATTTCTGAATTAGCTGAAAATGAAAAATCCATTAGATGTTGTTTTAAAGTAAGTTTTACAATAGCAAAAATTGCCTTAGTTTTCAACAGGAGCCAGGGACGAAAGAGAGTTCAGTGTTGAGAATCAGGGGTTTTCCTCCCAGCTATAAACTTTATGAGGGCAGGGGCTCCTCTGTCCTGTCTCCACTAGTGCCCTGGCAACTAAAACCATGCCTGGCAGGGAGCAGGTTCTCAAAAAATTATTTAATGAGCAAAGAAAGACTTGTCTGTGGTCTCATGAATTGTTGAAGAACTCTGGGGAAAGGTTCTGCGGTTTTTTTGCCATGACAAAACCACATGGAGAATTTTTGACTGTATAACTGGTGCTACTGCTCAGTTATAAGAGCGAGCAGCCTCAAAAACATTATGCTAGGTGAAAGAAGTCAGACACCAAAAGCCATATGTTGTATAATTCCATTTATGTAAAATAGCTAGACTAGGTAAATTCATAGAGACAGAATCGAAATTGGTGGTTGCTAGGGCTTCCCTGGTGGCGCAGTGGTTGAGAGTCCACCTGCCGATGCAGGGGACGCGGGTTCGTGCCCCGGTCTGGGAAGATGCCGCGGAGCGGCTGGGCCCGTGAGCCATGGCCGCTGAGCCTGCGCGTCCGGAGCCTGTGCTCCGCAACGGGAGAGGCCACAACAGTGAGAGGCCCGCGTACCACAAAAAAAAAAAAAAAAATTGGTGGTTGCCAGAGACTTGTGGGAGGGGAGAATGGGGAGCGATTCCTTAATGGGTGCAGGGTTTCCTTTTGGGGAGATGAAAATGTTTTGGAATTAGATAATGTTTTGGAATTAGATAGAGGTGACGGTTATGTAACATTGTGAATGTACTAAATGCCACTGAATTGCTCACTTTAAACGATTAATTTTATGTTATGTTAATTTCACCTCAAAAAAAGCCAAAAAACAAAAAACCCCCAAAAACCCAAGCAAATGTAGTTCTCAGTCCTACTGTTTCTGAACCTGTAAGATCATCAAACATAAAAGGACATCATCGCTCTGTTGAGGAACTTGCTTACAAAAATATTACAACAGATATTTCTGAACTCATTTACATCACTGTACATATATTATCAATAAAGATAATTTTTTATTACAGGCTTCTTTGTTTGGTCTGAATGCATGCCCATCATTCCCAGAAATGCTGAAGACCATCCTGTGTATAATACTTCTCTTAGTTCAACTTCACTCATTTCGATGCAACAGTCTCTTGAGGAGAGAGGAGTGTGATTACCAGAGCCCTCATTTGCTGAACCCTCTGGCAGGGTCAACAGTGACCTTCTGACAGCCCAGTCCAACTGATTCTCCTTTGCCCTTATTTTACTTGATTCCTCCACAGCATTTGACTCCATTTTTCTTGATATTTTCTCCTCCTTTGATTACCTTGATGCTAAGCCTCCTTGTAAAATCCACTCAAGCCGACTGTTAAATGATAGTGTGTCCCACAGTTCTGTTTGGCTTTTTTTCACCCTACAGACTCTCCTACCATAGGTTTAGCCACATGAGGCCTGATTGTCTATTATTTTGAGGGTGGTATAGGCTACATTGAGGAGAAAGGCATTCAGAGAAAGGGTTGGAGGAGGGGGACACTGCAAGAAGAGGGAAGAGTAAGAAGCAAAGGCAGATGGGACAGAGCCTTGTGGGTACCTTCAAGGGAAGGATGAGCAACGAGCAAAAGAAACACAGGAAGAATATCCAAGTAGGACTGGTATGAAATTCTGGGAATTGAGAGAAGAATCCTTTTAAAGTAGCAGGTGGTTAAGAGTGTTATAGAAGCAGAGAAGATAAGATGAATGGGAGGTGAGGGAAAGCCAGTGAATTAGCAAGAAGAAAGTCATTTGTTGCCTTGGAAAGGGCAGGTCCTAGAGGCTGGTGGGTGAGGAAAGGAGCACAGGATGTGCTTGAGAGTAACCTGAAGGAATCCAGGTTCCACAGTAAAGCTACGGTTGAAATTGGGAGCCTGGTCCTACCAGGTGCTATTCACCGCCTTTCTTGCCTTCTAGCACCATCGTGGAAGGAGAGCACAAGTGGAGAAACCGTGGAGGCCACAGAATGTACAGGAAACTCTTCAGTTGTTCTAACATCTCTTCCCTCAACTTCAGACACAGTAACCCATCCTGACTCTGTATCCATTTGAAAACAAAAAAATCCTATTTAATACTTCTTTTTTTTTTTTCGGTACACGGGCCTCTCACTGTTGCGGCCCCTCCCATTGCGGAGCACAGGCTCCGTACGCGCAGGCTCAGTAGCCATGGCTCACAGGCCCCGCCACTCCACGGCATGTGGGATCTTCCCGGACCGGGGCACGAACCTGTGTCCCCTGCATTGGCAGGCGGACTCTCAACCACTGCGCCACCAGGGAAGCCCCTATTTAATACTTTTTAAGTTTGATTTTTTTTGTGTGAAGAACAGGTTGCCAAGAAATTTAAGGTTCTATAAACAGGGTGATTGTGAGGCTGTAAGGAGGAATTCCATAGAAGAAGGAAACACAAATTATAAGCACTTCTTTCTGCCCTTTCTGTAACTTCAGTGTCACAGTACTATTTTGACTAAAAGGCAACATGTTTGTGCCAATAAATTAAATAAATTTAATTACTGTCAAAATGTCTAAATAACTCTTAGGTGTAGTAACCTCAGTGTTGGTATATTAAAGCTAGGTGGCAAAGATGAATTTCTTGCATCAAGCTATTTTTTCAACAAATTAATTATTGTATAAATCATTATTCGTTAAGCATACACTGTAGGAAAAAGTTGTTTTCCCACCCAACTCTGAATGTTTCATTGAAAGTATTAAAACTAGAAAAATAATCTACTTCCACTGGAAAATAAATTATTTTATCTTAAATATTGCTTTATGTGCAAACATTGAAATTTTATTGTATTCAGAACAGACTGAATAGGGAAATTGGCTTATTTTTCTGTTTTTAGTCACTCTTCTGTTTTCCAGAAAAATTTCCCCAGAGTTGCAAGAAAGTATCTACATTTAGGATTATTTAAAAATGAATTTAAAAAAACAACAACTTGGGAAGAGATTTTTAAATAAAAGGAATTTCTTTATCTGACCTCTTCAGTACTGTGTAGAACTGAAACCAATAAAATGAAGTACAAAAGAAAAATAAACTCAATAAAGTTGTAAAAAACCCAACCGTAGTAAAATGGTGGCATTTTCTACATTCTACCACATGGTAAAACTATTTGAATGACAACAGACCCACATGCCAAGTTGCATAAATGATTTTTTCCCCTAATGATAACATCTGGCCCAATTCTTCTGTCATTATTCTGTTTGGTGTTTGCCTTTTGACTGTCAAAAGTTGACATAACATTTGAGTTTTGTGCCTTGGGATGTAATTTTTGCCTCACCTTTGCCTTAGCGAAAAGTATACTCTTGTTCCTCCCTTTATGATAAGGAGCTCCCATTAATAAAACCTACAATTTTTTAAAACCTACAAAGCATATTTGTAGTAAAGAGGAGGTGAACAGTCTTGTAAACAAGTGAAGTTTTACTGACATAGACTTAGTTTCCCAACTTTCAGACTGAATTTTAAGAACACAGATTTGTGGCATGATTCTGAGGTAGTTACATGTACAAAGAGAGCTTTGCCAACACGCTGAAGTCTGCCTGCAAAGCCAAATATCAGCTGACAAAGTTCACTCACGTCTAGGATCAGTGTCCTTTGTGAAGTACATATCATTGGGTTGGTCAAAAAGTTCGTTCAGATTTTTTGTAGCATTTTGCAGAAAAACCCGAATGAACTTTTTGGCCAACCCAGTAGTTGAGAGAATTGTTGTGTCTTTTCACTCTCTAAAGGTCCACATTAAGAACCAACATTGTGCTATTGCTGTTTTCTTTTTAAAAATTTATTTATTTAATTTATTTTTTTGGCTGTGTTGGGTCTTCGTTGCTGCGCGCAGGCTTTCTCTACTTGCAGCGAATGGGGGCTACTCTTCGTTGCAATGCGCACTCTTCTCATTGTGGTGGCTTCTCTTGTTGTGGAGCACGGGCTCTGAGCGGGCGGGCTTCAGTAGCTGTGGCGTGCGGGCTCAGTAGTTGTGGCTCACAGGCTCTAGAGCGCACGCTCAGTAGCTGTAGTGCACAGGCTTAGTTGTTCTGCAGCATGTGGGATCTTCCCAGACCAGGGCTCGAACCCATGTTCCCTGCATTGGCAGGCAGATTCTTAATCACTATGCCACCAGGGAAGTCCCAGCTACTGCTGTTTTTAATGGTTTGCTCCTCTCAGATAAATAGGGGTATGGGATTCGTTTTGTTTGTTTCCATTCAATTTTAATAGTGTGATTACAACTCACCATTCAGAGAAAAAAACAAGAAAAATGTTGGAATGACCAAAAATGGTACATATTATTTTAATCTCTTTTCCATCTTATTTGTGCCAGTCAACCAAACTTGTTTCTTGCTTTTCCCAGTTTATTATCTGATTGGCCCAATGTCTAACATGATTAACAAGGAAGTCAGTTATGATTTGTTTTCTTAAATGGCTTAACCTTTGTTTATACATCTGACTTGATTTGATTCACATTTTTGTTTTAATAGCCTCCTTTAAAGACAACTGCTTTTAGACTTAAGGAGAACTGAAAAACCTCTGCTAGAATAGCTCCCTAGAGCTATACTGTTCCTTCCATAAAAATGACTGGAAAATATACAAGTTACACTTTAGGCTAGAAAATTTGCTTGAAATTTCAGGATGAATTTTCCTAGAAGGTAGTAAATGTATTTGAAGTAAGTTTCCAAGAGATTTTATACTTCTGACTCCTAGAGTCCTTAGACATGTTAAAAATGTAGAATCCCTGGGCTTCCCTGGTGGCACAGTGGTTGGGAGTCCACCTGCCGGTGTGGGGGAACACGGGTTCGAGCCCTCCCTGGTCCTGGAGGATCCCACATGCCGCGGAGCAACTAAGCCTGTGCGCCACAACTACTGAGCCTGTGCTCTAGAGCCCATGAGCCACAACTACTGAGCCCGCATGCCACAACCACTGAAGCCCATGCACCTAGAGCCTGTGCTCCACAGCAAGAGAAGCCACTGCAATAAGAAGCCCGTGCACCGCAACAAAGAGTAGCCCCACTCGCTGCAACTAGAGAAAGCCCGTGCACAGCAATGAAGACACAATACAGCCAAAAATAAAAATAAATGAAATAAATAAATTTATTTAAAAAAAATGTAGAATCCCTGGGGGATTTTCTTTTTTTTGAGATCTCAAGGGGAAAATAGTAATGATTCTGAGCTCTGATTAGATTTAAAAACTCAGTCTTCATTGGAATAGAAGCTCTGGTCCTGGGCTGTCATGAAGGAGGCTCTTGAGAGTTTTAAATGTTGGGACCTTAATTCAAACTGTAACCCAAATCAAAGAAATGTAAATTTCATTCTATGGGAGAAAATATTTGCAAATGAAGCAACTGATAAAGGATTAATCTCCATAATATACAAGCAGCTCATGCAGCTCAATACCAAAAAAGCAAACACTCCAATCCAAAAATAGGCAGAAGACCTAAAAAGACATGTCTCCAAAGAAGATATACAGATTACTGACAAACACATGAAAGGATGCTCAACATCACTAATCATTAGAGAGATGCAAATCAAAACTACAATGAGGTATCACCTCATACTGGTCAGAATGGCCATCATCAAAAATTCTACAGACAATAAATGCTGGAGAGGGTGTGGAGAAAAAGGAACCCTCTTGCACTGTTGGTGGTAATGTAAATTGATACACCCACTATGGAGAACAGTAGGAGGTTCCTCAAAAAACTAAAAATAGAACTACCATATGACCCAGCAATGCCACTACTGGGCATATACCCTGAGAAAACCATAATTCAAAAAGAGTCATGTACCACAATGTTCACCGCAGCTCTATTTATAATAGCCAGGACATGGAAGCAACCTAAGTGTCCATCGACAGATGAATGGATAAAGAAGATGTGGCACATATATACAATTGAATATTACTCAGCCATAAAAAGAAACGAAATTGAGTTATTTGTAGTGAGGTGGATGGACCTAGAGTCTGTCATACAGAGTGAAGTAAGTCAGAAAGAGAAAAACAAATACTGTATGCTAACACATATATATGAATCTAAAAAAAGAAAACAACAATGGTTCTGAAGAACCTAGGGGCAGGACAGGAATCAAGACGCAGACATAGAGAATGGACTTGAGGACACGGGGAGGGGGAAGGGTAAGCTGGGACGAAGTGAGAGAGTAGCAATGACATATATACACTACCAAATGTAAAATAGACAGCTAGTGGGAAGCAGCTGCATAGCACCGGGAGATCAGCTCAGTGCTTTGTGTCTACCTAGAGGGGTGGGATAGGGAGGGTGGGAGGGAGATGCAGGAGGATATGGGGATATATGTATACGTATAGCAGTTTCACTTTGTTATACAACAGCAACTAACACAACAATGTAAAGCAATTATACTCCAATAAAGATGTTAAAAAAAATTTTCATTCTAGAGGAAAAATGATCTCAAAATGTGAATTCATTTTGTAAATTAAAAAATAAAAAAAGAATATTAGAGGCTTAGGGTCACCTTAATCCCTTAAAATCCTTTTTTAATGTAACAAATAACCAAAAATAATTTCAAACCCCGAACTCTTCAGATATGGGCCCTTGAGCTGGCAACTAAGAGAATATACTGAGCTTATAGTCCAGAGAGGCAAGACACTGATGGCCAGTGGAGCTAATAACCTGAGCCAGACCTGCTCAATTTACCACTGCAAGCACGCGACCATGGTAGCATTTGTGACATCTCTGCTTTGCTTGCAGTCAGTGCAGACTGAGGCATACTTTGACTACAGAAAGCTTGGCTACTTTTTTCTTAATAAATGGCAAGTAATCAGGAAAATATGAAGCCAGGTGACCTCCACCTCCTACCAAATCAACAATGTTTTTCAAAGGCCTACTCCGTGCAAGACATTCTCCTGGCAGATATCACTGCTGTTATTAGGAAGAATGGGGAACACTTAGATAAACAGAGATCCCTTATGTTTGTCTACGGATAGGTTCTATACTAAGGTATCAAAGAGTTTGGTTTCTTTCTCCAAAATTAAAGTCCCCCCTCCCACAAAATTAACCATTTTCCCTCATTATTCAGTAAAACCACTAGATGAGCTCTGACTCCATAAACTTTAGGAACTCGTTTATTATGTTGTCTGATCAGACCTTGCGTTTATTTACACAGTGTACCCATAAAACCCAGCTTTCATTAGTGCTGGGGAGGCATAGCCCTGCTTCCTTTGCTGGGGAAGGTGAAGCTGGAGAAGATAATTAACCATGAAACAATAAGGAGGCTTGCTGGGTAAGCAGTAGTGTGAAAACAGTTACTCCTCACAAAAGAGGGGAAATTAGCTTGCTGGATAAAAAAGGAAGTGTCAGATTGAAGACTGAAAGGCCTGCCAACAGAAGTAGATAGCTCTATGCATCATTAATGAAATTTTTTAACACTTAAAACGCCACAGCTGTCCACATTTAAATGCATGTAAATGCCATGTGTTTCCAGAGATTAATATGCTTGTTAAAATATTTCTTTCCCCTTAAACTTCTAGATGTTGTCTCTGTCTATTTCATTTCACCTACTTCCTTTCCAAGAATAAAAATACACTAGCTTTCTCAGCATTGTGTCCTCATTTCCAAAGCCCACGTACACCAGGCGTCCTGGAGATAGGCAGCGTGCTCATTATATTTTAACAAACACATTATTTTATATTCATAATACCGATATTTTAGTAAACAGAAAGTTTGTTTTGATTTTGCTGCTTCACAGAGTGAAGACTTATGATGTGCATTTCCTTTCAAAACTTCCTCCTGGAGCATTAGTGCTCCCTGAAGCAGCCCCATTTTGGCAGAAATTCAGTTCTGTGCAGTGCCAAAAGAAATAGAATAAACAAACACTGCTCCATGCAGCTGGCGAGATAATTTACATATTACTGCACACCAAACATGAAGACCTGAATATGGATTAGAGCTACGGTGATGACACAAATGTCATATAGATAAAGAGAAACAAAATCCAACACATTGTTGTTTATTTTACCACTGCTACTGTATGAGTGTCACTCAGAAAGAAAAAAAAAAAAAAGGAAGAATTGCTTTTTGAAAATTGGACTCCCTTCCTTATTTGAAGTGGGTTCTTTCAGACTGTAAAACAAGAAAAGAGCAGAAGGGCGTGTGTTATTTTGGATCCCCTAATATTCTGTCCTTTTGTTTTATAACAAACCCATTTTCATGTGCATCAATTTGGATGAGGTGGGTTAGTGATCTCACAAGAACAACCTTTAATATACAAAGACACCTGAATTCCTATCTAGCCTTTTCTCCACACTTGACAATTTCAGTTGAGCACTGTGCTCCTTAACTGACAGTTTAAGTTCCATGAATGGAATCCTTGGTTAGAGAGGTCCAGCAGGCCATTTGGGCCCATTAAAGCTCCATCAGGATACACCATCCTGTGGACAGGACTTGCCTAGAGTTCTTAGCTAACTTGTCTTTCTTCTTGCATGTCAGTTGACCCTTCTCGTCCATATCTAGATGTACAGGTGTCCTAAGGAAGAAGGGACATCTCTCTGGATGTTTATTGCTGTAAGTCTTTTTCTAGTCCTTGGGGATGACAAGAGCTATATAAAGAGCTAAGAAAGTAACATAACAAATGATGATGGTGATATGGTAAGGAATAAAAAGAATGTAAAATATTTGAGTTTCCACCAAATAAAAAATTCTTTATCCTGCATTGGACAGGGTTGACTTTTGTTTACCTGCAAAAACTGCTCTTGAAATGGGATTATTTTAGGAGCGTCTAGCTCTTTAATTTTTAGAAGTAATTGTCACTACCCCTACTCTTGCCTAAGTGTAAAAACAAAGGGAGAAATCAGGGCCATGTGAGAGAATCTAGTTAGATATCATTAGAGTTTAACAGTCAAGGAATGTGTTTTAACGCTGAAGAAACAAACCATTTCAGAACAGTCAAGGGAGCTGGAGTTATTTTACCAGGTGAGGAAAAGGCTATATTGGGACTTATTTTCTATAGCACTTCGAAAGTTACTATGACTTGAACAATGAAAAAGTTCTCTATTTCCAGAACTCCAAACGCAAGAAATGGAATTACATTGCAACAGGAAAAAGCAGGTAAGATATACCAAAAGGATTTTTTATTAAAAGGGCAATAGAACATTCTCATAGACTCCCATGACAGTTTGCGAAAAATCTATCCCTAGACATTTTTAAAAACAGAAGAAGCAACAACATGTTCAGGATGATCCTACATACCACTTTCAAACCAAGCTTCCTAAAATAAATCCTTTCATTGCATTACTCCGCTCACTAAAACAAAACAAAACAAATAAACAAACAACTTGCAATGGTCATTTTCTCTTCAAATTATTCTGACCTGTTTTTTTTTTTTTTTTTCTTTTTTTTTGGCTGCTCTGCATGGCATGCAGGATCTTAATTCCCCAACCAGGGATCGAACCCGTGCCCCCTGCATTGGAAACGCAGTCTTAACCACTGCACCGCCAGGGAAGTCCCCTGACTGACTTCTAAGGCATTCCTTAATCTGGTCATCTAAAAATGACTGAGATTTAATTTAATGTTCCTCCAAAGCTGACCTTCACTATAGTTACTGCCTCAAGAATATTCACTGTTCATGTATGTTACCATGCCTATGTTCATAGTAGGTATTCAATAAATAATTTTTGATTGAATGAAAGAATGTGGTTTCTATTGCCCTCACCAAATATCTCAAAATTCAGGCTGAAACTCCTCTATAAAGGTTCCTCTGAATACTCAGCCCTCAGTGACTTCCCTCTCCTTTGATTCTTACACTAGTAATAGAACCACACAATTTAGTATTAACATTTGTTTATTTGTTCAACAAATGTTCATTAAATACTTACTACATAGTACGGCCCAAGCACTGAACAGATATAAAAGTGAACTGAGCACAGACTCACCTCTCAAGTATCTTGCAGCTTGCATTTAGTTTTCTAACTGGTACTGTCATTTTCAGCCCACACACAGCTTGGAATAATTATTGTCTCATCTATGTCAATATTATCTTACTATATCACTCCATATAGCTTGCAAACTCCTTGAGACTGAAGGTCATGTCCTGAACTACTTCTGTATAGACAAATCTCAGAATAATGCTGAGCACAGAGCAGGTACTCAAGGGGCACTTGATCATTATCTGCCAATAGGTTCAGTTCCTTCCAATACTATGACCCAATGGAATCAGACAACAAACCATCTTGGCAAATAGGTTAAATATTCAGAATCCAAAACTTGCATAATCAGGAGTGATACACTGATGGTATTATGGCTTGGGAAAATATTTAATCTATATTAAAGCAGCGTTAGTTACTCTGACTTTAGGCCTACGGGTCTGCTCGTATTATTTTGCACTACTACACTCCTCTATGCAAAAATTAGCTTTTTCAATATGGGTGTTTCAATTTTAACCCCCTGGATAACTAAACACAGAATCTTTTCTTTGATATTCAGCAAACTTAGTCATTTATATGTTAAAAAAATCATAAGCATAATTCAAGTGAAAAAACAGACCTAAAATATTAGCCCTGTATAAAAAAGAAAATTAGAGTAAATCTGATCTTTCTATAGTGGGATAAGAAAATTATTTGACCCCAGTGGCATTGCCACTTAGATGTTTTCTCTTCAATCAAAATTTAAATGTGACTATTGCTTCATGATCAGCAGGTTGGTATTGAGGCTTAATACCTATTATTTCTAGACCTGTGCTTCCCAATATTTTTCAAGATATGACATATAGAAAATGCTAATATAGACTTACATACTGGGAAGGAAGGAGAGGTTGCTCACTGCAAAAGGCAAATAAATGGCTTGGACTCCTCCCAGGCCCCACCCTGCCCTCCTCCCCACACCAGGAGGGATAAGGATTTCAGTATTTTAATTCATCTCTAACTGATTCAGCATACATGGAAGGGCAGTTATACATGAGGATAAATATAATTAGAGGTTTTTCTGGTTAAGAAAGCCATAAACATATGAGAAGGCAGAGAGGTAGGTAAACGAAGACTGAATTAATGGCTGACTAGTGTAGAAAGAAAAAAAATGAGCATACTAAAGCAAGTTATCATGAACTTTTTCAACAACTTCATTCATTCATCCAATAAATATGTATTCAGCAAATTTAGTCAACACATATTTACTGAATGCTCAGTACTGAATAAGACAGACAAGATTTAATTTTCAGACCTAGTGAGTGAGATCACAATCTGTGCTAAAATAGAAGAGGTGGTCTTGATCTACTCTAGGAGGTCAAGAAAAAGTTGCCTGAGGAAGTGGTTCTTGAGCTGTTTTCTGAAGGATAATACAAATTTTCTGGGAGGAAACTACTGGTATGGGTGAGTGGTGAAGGCAGAAGGAACAAGGCACTTAGGCAGGGGGGAGCATGCTGCATTTGAGGGCCTGACGGCAGAAAGTGGGTCTGGTCTACAGGGAGAGGATATGTGGCTGTTCTGGAGAAGCAGGCAAGGTGGCATCAGATCAGCATTTTTAAAAGATTACACAGGCTACAGTGTAGTGAACGAACTGGAAAGGGGGCAAAAGTTCGTATGCGGAAAGCAATGGTTGAGGCTACTGCGGTGATACAGGTAAAATAAGAATAATAACAACTAACACTTATTGAACACTTTCTCTGTGCCAGGTAACAGTATCCTAAACACTTTATGAGAGAGGCTAATAGCTTGGACTAAGGTGGTATACAGTTAGGGAAAACTGGATGGACTTTAGAGCCATTTAGAAAGAAAGACCCATAAGCCATGAAAAAATTTCTGAAAAATCATGATTTTTTAATGGTTTTAAATATTCCATCAATTTACTAAAATGTTTACTTAAAATATATATTATTCAAAATCCCTATTGTTTCCCATTATGTTTGGTTTTGTCAATAAAACATGATAGGCATGTTCTGATAAAGAGCTCAGATTATCTTCTGAAAGCAAATTCGAGAAGGATAAAAACTAGGCCAAAGGGCATGAACACTTTTTAGGATATTGATAAATAGCTAAAGATTATGCCAGTTGGCAACCCATTCTCACCTCTCTACCAGTGGAATTTGTCATAAATTTTCCCTCTTTCTGACGGGTGAAAAAATAACAACTGATAAACTGTGTTACTTTGCATTTCTTTCATTACTACTTAGATTGGTTATCTATTCAATGATTTAGTAACCATTTGTATTTATTACTTTGTGAATCACTTAATCATGTCCTTTGCCCACCTTTTTTCTTTTTTGATATTTAAAACTAACTGGATGGACAATTATTGGGGCAAAGGTTTATGTAGTATGAAAGGACTTCAACCTAAAATGGAACTGGAGGATATAAAAGGGAAAATCTCATGCACAGTCCTTCAGAAGAAAGAACTTAATAAATGAGAGACTAAGTTCCCTGTAAATGCCCAATTTCTGTAAATTGGATCGAGACTTACCTCCTGACCAATGAATATCCACCAAGAATTTCTCCCCGTCCTCAAGCCAATGTACTTACTGCTTGGACTCTGGCTCCCAGCACATAAATAGAGCCTGCCCCAAACCCTCAATGGACCTGCCTGTAGCTTGCTACAGCATGCCTTTCCTGAATTGCAATTTCTCTGCTATTCACAAATAAACTCAATTTCTAGTAATTCAAGCTTGCCTCAGTTTACCTCCTTATTTAGGTTGGCAATAGTCAGAGTGGGACCAGCCTATGTAGTCTTGGAAGATTATGAACTTTGACTTACAAGCAAAATGGAGCTACAACATATCCTTATTCAGTGGAATAACATCATTACAACAGCATTTCAGTCACTGAAGCCCGACAGTGGTACATTGTATAGAATGGAGGGCCTACTTGGAAGTAAGCACACCAGCAAGGAGTCTACTCTAGCCACTAGGCTGTGGCAATAGGAGTAGATTAGCGTTAGGGTAGAGAGAACAGAAAAAGGAGAATGTGTCCTTTCATCAATTTTGTCACACAAAAATTACTAAGGTAAATGGGAGTTTACATTCCAGCTCAAACCCACTTCCACCATTAACAGTTCTGTTTCTTCAGATTCTCAGTTGAAAAGGTCTTCACTCCTTTGGGAATCATTCTCATTGCCTTTGGGCCCTCTCTGCTTGCAGTCCCTCTGCTTCAATCTGAGTTTCAACCTCTTGCCCAGGCCCTTTTGGATTGATGCTTTCTAAGAACTGGATTCTTAGCACTGCTTGACCCTGATCCTGTATCTTAGATTTCTCCTGGATTTACATCCTGCAGCCTTGGATCAGGCTTTAAAGTCCTAGCTTGGACTAGAACCCTTCATTTCCACCAGTGCTGAGGACTTCTATTTTAGCTCCTACAGGTAAAGAGCTTTGGAAGTTGTCACTCCTGTCTTCAAAAGAAGGAAAAGCTAAGAAAATTGAAACTCAGTGACTTTTCTTGGACCCATCAGAGAACTGAGGTTGCAGGGCAAACTGTTACCCTGAAATCTGTAGACACAGGTGAATCTAGAGAATCATAGATAAGATCTGATCATCTGGAGCTGAAGTCACTGGAGCCATAAATTGGTAGCAACTATTAAATAGTAATTTCATTGACTTGCTGAAGGCTGCATGTGGTCAGCTTGAGAGTGAAAAACTCCTAGGGACCATAGTCTTGGGGGGTGGGAGTGGGTGGGACACATTTTCATGCGTTTTACCTCCAGGAACCCCAGCAGGTTCTCACAGTAATGAGCCAAGAATGATTCCCTTGTGGTTCTGACAGGGGGAGCGGAAGAGTAACCATTGTGAAATATATCCAAAACATTCTCCATAACAAAGGCTTTGCTGGGAAAAAGATCTTTACCAGAGCCTTATCCCAACTGAGGGAAGGGCACCTCTCTGACTTCACTCCCTGTAGCCTTCCTGTCTCACCTAAGAAGGTCAGGAAGCTAAGAAACATTTACGAAGGTCACAGCCCAAGCATAGGCCCACTAAAACTGAGTGATAGCCTTAAAATTATACACTTTTCCTCTCCCAATCATTATCACTATACAAGGGTTCCAGTACAATAATAGCAGATCAGAGCTAAAAGAGCTGCAAGATGTCTGAGGAAGAATTCATAGGAAAACTCAAAGGCAATACAGGAGACAAAAACAAGGACACCAAAGGAATTTGAAGCTCAGCATAAAAGAATTACAGCTATGGGAAACATGAAATACACCTCAACTCCTAGCCAGATTAACATAAAACCTCAACCTCACTAACTTCAATTTCTATCACCTGATAGGTCATGTCTAGTTTTAACAACAACAACAAAATTACAAGGCATGCTGAAAGGAAAGTAAAAGAACCAATATGAAGAGACAAAACAAGCATCAGAATCAGAAAGATATGACACATATTTGGGGACTAATGGACAGAAAATTTTTAATAACTATGTTTCAAATATTAAGGGCTCTAATGGAAAAAGGAAACAACATGTAAGAATACATGGGTAATGTAAGCGGAGAGATAGAAACTCTAAGAGTGAATAAAAATTTAATGTTAGATATTTAAAAAACTGTAAAAGAAAAGTGAAGAATGCCTTTGGTAGATTTGAAGATAAGTCAACAAAAAATTCCAAACTGAAATGCAAAGAGAAAAAGTGATAAGAATCAGACATTCAAGAACTTTGGGACAATTTCAAAGGGTACAATATGTGCGTAATTGGAATACCAGAAAGAGAAGACAGAGAGAATGGAGGCCAAGAATATTTCAAGTAGGCTGAGAATACTCCCAAATTAATGACACACTAAAACAATGAGACAGGAAGCAGGATAAACACTAAAAAATATACACCTAGGCGTATCATATTCATACTGCAGAAAAACCAAAGAGAAAGAAAATCTTGAAAGAAGTCAGAGTGGGTAAAAATCTCCCTTATAGGGGAACAATGACAAGAATTACAGCAGACTTCTCATCAGAAACCATGCAAGCAAGAGGAAATTGTAGTGAAATATATAAATTATCAAAAGACAAAAATCACTAACCTATAATTCTATATCCCAAAACTTCTTAAAAAGTGAAGGAGAAATAAAGACTTTCTCAGATAAACAAAAACTGAGGGATTTGTTGTCAGCAGACCTGCCCTGCAAGAAATACTGAAAGAAGTTCTTCAGGAAGAAGGACAAAAATATTGGTAAGAAACTTGGATCTGTATAAAGGAAAAAGCATTGAAGAAGGAAAAATTAAAGGTAAAATAAAATCTTACATATAAAATAAAAGCTTACACCCCAACCTGGGGGTCTGGCAACGGGAGGAGGAATTCCTAGAGAATCAGACTTTGAAGCCTAGTGGGATTTCATTGCAGGACTTCGACAGGACTGGGGGAAACAGAGACTCCACTCTTGGAGGGCACACATAAAGTAGTGTGCGCATCAGGACCCAGAGGAAAGAGCAGTGACCCCAGGGGAGACTGAACCAAACCTACCTGCTAGTGTTGGAGGGTCTCCTACAGAGGCGAGGGGTGGCTGTGGTTCACCGTGGGGAAAAGGACACTGGCAGCAGAAGTTCTGGGAAGCACTCCTTGGCGTGAGCCCTCCCAGAGTCTGTCAGTAGCCCCACCAAAGAGCCCAGGTAGGCTCCAGTGTTGGGTTGCCTCACGCCAAACAACCAACAGGGAGGGAATCCAGCCCCAACCATCAGCAGTCAAGCGGATTAAAGTTTTAGTGAGCTCTTCCCACCAGAGCAACACTCAGCTCTACCCACCACCAGTCCCTCCCATCAGGAAGTTTGCACAAGCTTTTTAGATAGCTTCATCCACCAGAGAGCAGACAGCAACAGTAAGAAGAACTACACTCCTGCAGCCTGTGTAATGAAAACCACATTCATACAAAGACAGACAAAATGAAAAGGCAGAGGACTATGTACCAGATGAAGGAAAAAAACAAAACCCAAGAAAAACAACTAAATGAAGTGGAGATAGGCAAACTTCCAGAAAAAGAATTCAGAATAATGATAGTGAAGATGATCCAGGACCTCGGAAAAACAATGGAGGCAAAGATCGAGAAGATGCAAGAAATGTTTAACAAAGACCTAGAAGAATTAAAGAACAAACAAACAGAGATGAACAATACAATAACTGAAATGAAAAATACACTAGAAGGAATCAACAGCAGAATAACTGAGGCAGAAGAATGGATAAGTGACCTGGAAGACAGAATGGTGGAATTCACTGCTGCGGAACAGAATAAAGAAAAAAGAATGAAAAGAAAACAGCCTAAGAGACCTCTGGAACAACATTAAACACAACAACATTCACATTATAGGGGTCCCAGAAGGAGAAGAGAGAGAGAAAGGACCCAAGAAAATATTTGAAGAGATTATTGTCAAAAACTTCCCTAACATGGGGGCTTCCCTGGTGGCGCAGTGGTTGAGAGTCTGCCTGTCGAAGCAGGGGACGTGGGTTCGTGCCCCGATCCAGGAGGATCCACATGCCAGGGAGTGGCTGGGCCCGTGGGCCATGGCCGCTGAGCCTGCGCATCCGGAGCCTGTGCTCCGCAACGGGAGAGGCCACAGCAGTGAAAGGCCCGTGTACCACAAAAAAACAAACAAACAAACAAAACTTCCCTAACATGGGAAAGGAAATAGTCACCCAAGTCCAAGAACTGCAGCAAGTCCCATACAGGATAAACAGAAGGAGAAACATGCCAAGACACATAGTAACATAGTTATTTTGCCAATAACACATAGTAATTGGCAAAAATTAAAGACAAATAAAAATTATTGAAAGCAGCAAGGGAAAAATGACAAATTACATACAAGGGAACTCCCATAAGGTTAACAGCTGATTTCTCAGCAGAAACTCTATAAGCCAGAAGGGAGTGGCATGATATACTTAAAGTGATGAAAGGGAAGAACCTACAACCAAGATTACTCTACCCGGCAAGGATCTCATTCAGACTCGATGGAGAAATCAAAAGCTTTACAGACAAGCAAAAGCTAAGAGAATTCAGCACCACCAAACCAGCTCTACAACAAATGCTACAGGAACTTCTTTAAGTGGGAAACACAAGAGAAGAAAAGGACCTACAAAAACAAACCCAAAACAATTAAGAAAATGGTAACAGGAACATACATGTCGATAATTACCTTAAACGTGAATGGATTAAATGCTCCAACCAAAAGACACAGGCTTGCTGAATAGATACAAAAACAAGACCCATATATATGCTGTCTACAAGAGATCCACTTCAGACCTAGGGACACATACAGACTGAAAGTAAGGGGATGGAAAAAGATATTCCATGCAAATGGAAATCAAAAGAAAGCTGGAGTAGCAATAGTCATATCAGATAAAATAAACTTTAAAACAAATAATGTTACAAGACACAAGGAAGGACACTACATAATGATCAAGGGATCAATCCAAGAAGTAGATATAACGATTATAAATATATATGCACCCAACATAGGAACACCTCAATACATAAGGCAACTGCTAACAGCTATAAGAGAGGAAATCGACAGTAACACAATAATAGTGGGGACTTTAACACCTCACTTACACCAATGGACAAATCATCCAAAATGTAAATAAATAAGGAAACAGAAGCTTTAAATGACACAATAGACCAGATAGATTTAATTGATATTTATAGGACATTTCATCCAAAAACAGCAGATTACACTTTCTTCTCAAGTGTGCACGGAACATTCTCCAGGATACATCACATCTTGGGTCACAAATAAAGCCTCAGTAAATTTAAGAAAATTGAAATCATATCAAGCATCTTTTCTGACCATAACACTATGAGATTAGAAATGAATTACAGGGAAAAACACGTAAAAAACCCAAACACATGGAGGCTAAACAATACGTTACTAAATAACCAAGAGATCCCTGAAGAAATCAAAGAGGAAATCAAAAAATACCTAGAGAAAAATGACAATGAAAACACGACGATCCAAAACCTACAGGATGCAGCAAAAGCAGTTCTAAGAGGGAAGTTTATAGCTATACAAGCCTACTTCAGGAAACAAGAAAAATCTCAAATAAACAATCTAACCTTACACCTAAAGGAACTAGAGAAAGAAGAACAAACAAAACCCAAAGTTAGCAGAAGGAAATAAATCATAAAGATCAGAGCAGAAATAAATGAAATAGAAACAAAACAATAGCAAAGATCAATAAAACTAAAAGCTGATTCTTTCAAAAGATAAACAAAATTGATAAACCATTAGCCAGAGTCATCAAGAAAAAGAGGGAGAGGACTCAAATCAATAAAATTAGAAATGAAAAAGGAGAAGTTACAACAGACACCACAGAAATACAAAGCATCCTAAGAGAATACTACAAGCAACTCTATGCCAATAAAATGGACGACCTGGAAGAAATGGACAAATTCTTAGAAAGGTATAACCTTTGAAGGCTGAACCAGGAAGAAACAGAAAATATGAACAGACCAACCACAAGTAATGAAATTGAAACTGTGATTTAAAATGTTCCAAGAAACAAAAGTCCAGGACCAGATGGCTTCACAGGTGAATTCTATCAAATATTTAGAGAAGAGCTAACACCCATCCTTCTCAAACTCTTCCAAAAAATTTCAGAGGGAGGAATACTCCCAAACTCATTCTACGAGGCCACCATCACCCTGATACAAAAACTAGACAAAGATACTACAAAAAAAGAAAATTACAGACCAATATCACTGATGAATATAGATACAAAAATCCTCAACAAAATACTAGCAAACAGAATCCAACAACACATTAAAAGAATCATACGCCATGATCAAGTGGGATTTACCCCAGGGATGAAAGGATTCTTCAATATATGCAAATCAATCAGTGTGATACACCATATTAACAAATTGAAGAAGAAAAACCATATGATCATCTCAATAGATGCAGAAAAAGCTTTTGACAAAATTCAACACCCATTTATGATAAAAACTCTCCAGAAAGTGGGCATAGAGGGAACCTACCTCAACACAATAGAGGCCATATACAACAATCCCACAGCAAATATCATTCTCAATGGTGACAACCTGAAAGCATTTCCTCTAAGATCAGGAAAAAGACAAGGGTATACACTCTCGCCATGATTATTCAACATAGTTTTGGAATTCTTAGCCACGGCAATCAGAGAAGAAAAAGAAACAAAAGGAATACAAATTGGAAAGAGGAAGTAAAACTGTCACTGTTTGCAAATGACATGATACTATAGAGAATCCTAAAAATGCCATCAGAAAACTACTAGAGCTAATCAATGAATTAGGTAAAGTTGCAGGGTACAAAATTTATGCACAGAAAGCTCTTGCATTCCTATACACTAATGATGAAAAATCTGAAAGTGAAATTAAGAAAACACTCCCATTTACCACTGCAACAAAAAGAATAAAATACCTAGGAATAAACCTACCTAGGGAGACAAAAGACCTGCATGCAGAAAAGTATAAGACACTGATGAAAGAAATTAAAGATGATACCAAGAGATGGAGAAATATACCATGTTCTTGGATTGGAACAATCAATATTGTGAAAATGACTATACTACCCAAAGCAATCTACAGATTCAATGCAATCACTATCAAATTACCAATGGCATTTTTTTGGAACTAGAACAAAAAATCTTAAAATTTGTATGGAGACACAAAAGACCTCAAATAGCCAAAGCAGTCTTGAGGGAAAAAAATCGAGCAGGGGGAATCAGACTCCCTGACTTCAGACTATACTACAAAGCTAGAGTAATCAAGATAATATGGTACTGGTACAAAAACAGAATCACAGATCAATGGAACAAGATAGAAAGCCCAGAGATAAACCTACGCACCTATGGTCAACTAATCTATGACAAAGGAGGCAAGGATATACAATGGAGAAAAGACAATCTCTTCAATAAGTGGTGCTGGCAAAACTGGACAGCTACATGTAAAAGAATGAAATTAGAACACTCCGTAACACCATACACAAAAATAAACTCAAAATGGATTCGAGACCTAAATGTAAGACCGGACAGTATAAAACTCTTAGAGGAAAACATAGGAAGAACACTCTTTGACATAAATCACAGCAATATCTTTTTTGATCCACCTCCTAGAGTAACGGAAATAAAAACAAAAATAAACAAATGGGACCTAATGAAACTTCAAAGCTTTTCCACAGCAAAGGAAACCATAAACAAGACAAAAAGACAATGCTCAGAATTGGAGAAAATATTTGCAAACGAATCAGTGGACAAAGGATTAATCTCCAAAATATATAAACAGCTCATGCAGCTCAATATTAAAAAAACAAACAACCCAATGGAAAAATGGGCAGAAGACATAAGTAGACATTTCTCCAAAGAAGACATACAGATGGCCAAGAAGCACGTGAAAAGCTGCTCAACATCACTAATTATTAGAGAAATGCAAAACAAAACTACAATGAGGTATCACCTCACACCAATTAGAATGGGCATCATCAGAAATTGTACAAACAACAAATGCTGGAGAGGGTGTGGAGAAAAGGGAACCCTCTTGCACTGTTGGAGGGAATGTAAATTGATACAGCCACTATTGAGAACAGTATGGAAATTCCTTTAAAAACTAAAAATAGAATTACCATATGATCCAGCAATCCCACTACTGAGCATATACCCTGAGAAAACCATACTTCAAAAAGATGCATGCACCCCAATGTTCATTGCAGCACTATTTAACAATAGTCAGGTCATGGAAGCAACCTAAATGCCCATAGACAGACGAATGGATAAAGAAGTTGAGGTACATATATACAATGGAATGTTACTCAGCCATAAAAAGGAATGAAATTGAGTCATTTGTAGAGATGTGGATCGATCTAGAGACTGTCATACGGAGCGAGGTAAGTCAGCAAGAGAAAAACAAATATCGTATATTAACCCATGTATGTGGAACGTGGAAAAATGGTACAGATGAACCGGTTTGCAGGGCAGAAGTTGAGACACAGATGTAGAGAACATATGGACACCAAGGGGAGAAAGCTGTGGGGGGGGTGGCAATGGTGGTGTGATGACTTGGATGATTGGGATTGACATGTATACACTGATGTGTATAAAATTGATGACTAATAAGAACCTGCTGTATAAAAAAATAAATAAAATTAAATTAAAAAAAACAACTAATACTAAACTTTCTGTGGGTTATTTGTATGGAAATATGTTAATATAAATGTTTCAGAAATTACATGAAATTCCTAAAAATATTATATGTTCTGGTATAATGTTATAAGTCATAATTCTAGTTGTTATTTTAAAATGTTCATCTCAGAAATAACTAAATTTCCTTGTCAATTGCCTTATTATGAACTGTCATCAAATCTTTAACCGTGGTCATTTTTAAGTCTTTTGTCATTTACAGACAGTTCTGGGTGTACTTTGATGCTTTTGCAAAAATGTTCTTATAAAAGGGTTTGATCTTCAAGGAATTCATGGAAAAGACTCTGACAAGCACAGGTTTCTGGTAACTGACTATACCGTTGAATTGAATGAATAAGCATTTTCAGAACTCTAATGGAAAACTGATGAATTCATAAAAGTGCTAACAAAAGATCAAGATGAAAAAAATATTAATTACATGGGACTGAGTGAACTGATGAGGACGAATATAATTTTTGTGACTTTCTGTTTGAATAAAAAAAAATTATGACTTCTGTTAACAAATGAATTACTTCTATACTTCAACAAAATCTTTTAGAATCTTTATGTTTATCATGCTATACATTTTGATTTTGTGTTCTATATTGTGTTCTATCTTTATATATGGGATACAAATAATTTGTAAGCATTATTTCATTCCCATTTTTGGATAATTTACTATTCCTTAAAAGAAATGATATAAATTTATGCTGTCCTCAACCAGTCATTACCTGTAGTATTTAAGAGAGCAGAAGAAAAGACAGCCTTACAGACTTGGAAGGAGATTTTTAACAAAAGTTAGCTTATGGCTATCTTGTAAATATTTGTTGGAAATTCAAATTTTAAATACTTGTTGAATATTATCATTAATTACAGCAAAATAATATAACATATATTCGTTATATACACTATAACATATATAACATTATAGTATATAATATGTATATAACATGTAATTATATATACAATGAAATCAATACCAATAACAATTTCAATTATAGAATTCAGGCATTTCTAGGAATACAAAGGGAAAAAAACAAACATGATAGATATTAATCCAACTATATTAATAATCACTTTAAATGTGGATGATCTAAATAATGCAATTAAAAGCTAGAGATTTTCAGCATAGATAAAAGAATAAGATCCAACTATATGTTGTCTATAGAACCTCACTTTAAATGCAAAGACTCAGAACAGTTAAAAGAATGGATAAAGATATACCATACTAACATTAATCAAAAGAAAGCTGAAATAAAATTTAAAAAAATTGAAATGACTTCCAACACAACAACAACAACAAAAAAGAAAGCTGGAGTAGCTATATATATTTAGACAAAGCAGACTCAAAAAACAAGGAAAATTATCAGGGATAAAAAGGGGCAGTATAATAATAAAGGGATCAATTCTTCAAGAAGACAATAATCCTAAACATGTATGTATCCAACAAGAGGATATCAAAATACATGAGACAAAAACGGACAGAACTGCAAGGAGAAACAGAAAATCCACTATTATGGCTGGATTTCAACTAGTGCTGAGGACTTCTGATCTTAGCTCTTTCGGTAACTGATTGATTAATCAACATTCTTTCAGTAAGTGATATATCAATCAGGCAGAAAACTAGTAAGGAAATAGTTGACTTGAATAACACTATCAATCAACTTGATCTTTTTTTTTTTAACATCTTTACTGGAGTATAATTGCTTTACAATGGTGTGTTAGTTTCTGCTTTATAACAAAGTGAATCAGCTATACATATACTTATATCCCCATATCTCTTCTCTCTTGTGTCTCCCTCCCTCCCACCCTCCCTATCCCACCCCTCTAGGTGGTCACAAAGCACCGAGATGATCTCCCTGTGCTATGTGGCTACTTCCCACTAACTAACGATTTTACATTTGTTAGTGTATATATGTCCATTTCACTCTCTCACTTTAATCAACTTGATCTTAATTGACATTTGTAGAATATTTTAGCAGCAGAATACATATTCTTCTCAAACTCACATGGAACATTTACCAAGACAGACCACATTCTGAGCCACAAAACACACCTTAACAAATTTAAAAGAATAGAAATCACGCAATGTATTGTTCTCAGACCACAACGGAATTAAACTAGAAATCAATAACAGAAAGCTGAAAAATTCCCAAATATTTGGAGATTAAACAACAAACTTCTAAATAACACAGTTAAAGAAATATCAAGAGAAAGTTTAAAATATTTTTTAATTTATTTTTTTAAAGATTTTATTTTTGATGTGGACCATTTTTTAAAGTCTTTATTGAATTTGTTACAATATTGCTTCTGTTTTATGTTTTGGTTTTTTGGCCATAAGTCATGTGGGATCTTAGCTCCACGACCAGGGGTTGAACCCATACCCCTGCATTGGAAGGTGAAGTCTTAACCACTGCACCACCAGGGAAGTCCCTTAAAATATTTTAAACTAAATAAAAATGAAAATGTAATTTATCAAGATTTCTGAGATGCAGCAAAAGTAGTGCTTAGAGGGAAATTTATAGCATTAAATGCCTATATTAGAAAAGAAGAAAGATATAAAAATCAGTAACCTAAGCTCCTACTTTAGGAAACTTAGAAAAAAAGAGCAATTTAACTCCAAAACAAGCAGGAAAAAAGAAATAGTAAAAATTAGAACAAAAATCAATGAAATTGAAAACAGAATAATAGAGAAAATCAACTAAATCAACCAGTGCTGAGAGGAGTGTGGCTAATTAATTCAACTGGTTTAGCTTTGGCCAATTCTTTTTCTTTTAATTAATTTTTATTGGAGTACAGCTGATTTACATGTTGTGTTAGTTTCTGCTGTAGAGCAAAGTGAATCAGTTATACATATACATATACCCACTCTTTTTTAGATTCTTTTTCCATATAGGTCATTACAGAATATTGAGTAGAGTTCCCTGTGCTATACAGTAGGTTCGTATTAGTTACCTATTTTATGTATAGTAGTGTGGACATGTCAATCCCAATCTCCCAATTTATCCCTCCCAGCACTTTTCCCCTTGGTAACCATAGTTTGTTTTCTACATCTGTGACTCTATTTCTGTTTTGTAAATAGGTTCATCTGTACCATTTTTTTAGATTCCACAGATAAGTGATATCATATGATATCTGTCTTTCTGACTTACTTCACTCAGTATGACAGTCTCTAGGCCCATCCATGTTGCTGCAAATGGCAGCATTATTTACAGTAGCCAGACATGGGAGCAACCTAAATGTCCATTGAGGGAGGAATGGATAAAGAGGATGTGGTATATATACACAATGGAATATTACTCAGCCATTAAAAAAGAAGAAAATAATGCTTTGGCCAATTCTGAATGAAAAGGAGGAAGATAAGCATGAGTGGTTATGCCAACCATGGAATCTATCACTTAATTCAGGATTTCCTCAACTACTCACTTCTCTGTCATTTGTTCATGTGTTTATTAAGCAAAAATATATTAATTGCCTAGTATGCCACACAATGTATTAATTTCTAGATAACTAAAAGATAAATAAGACTTGGTTCCTACAATAACATAAACAATAATAGCAGCTAACATTTATTGACCCTGTGGCAGCAGTTGTTCAAAGAACTTTTCACCTATTAATTCATTTAAACCTTATCAAACCCAAGGTAGGTATTACTGTTATCTCCAGCTCACATATGAAGAAGCTGAGGCATAGAAAAGTTAAATAATTTGCCACAATCACATAGAAACTAAGTGGCAAAGTCTGGCCCAAGCTCTTAGTCATCACATTCTATTGTAATACTCAAGGAAGGAAAATTCCTCAGCTTCTCTTGAAAATTTACTCTGTCTACTGGAAATGCTCACATTAAGGACACGTTTCTTATATTTAACCTCAAGATCTTCAACTGTAATTTAAAATTGTTTCTTTCCTTCTTTCTTCCTTTCCCCCTTTCCCTTTCCACCCTCCCTCTGCCCCTCTTTCCCTGCCTTCCTTCTTTTTTTTTTTGGCTATTATGAGTGGAAACAGGAGAGAGGACATGTAGAGCTGTATATAATGCACTTTCATACACTGAAGAAAAATGGTAAGGGATATATGAAAGAAAAATAAATCAATTGGAAACTACTTTTAAAAGAGATTTGGTATTTGAAGCTTGGCTAGAAATACTCTAAAGGAAGAAAGTTGTTTTTGACATGTATAAAGATTTTTTAACAACCATCTCTCTTGTAAGTAATTAAGTATAAGTAATTACATAATTACTTGATTATGTAGCAGCACTAAAATTTTACAGGAGGTTTTTCACTTAAACTCTACCGTTATAAAAATAATTGCCACAAGTCAAAATTATTTTCTAAATGCTGTAATTCTTTCTGCTTTTAATTTTGAGGGGGGTGGAATCTAGGTCTATTTTTGTTTAGCAACCAGAGCCAGAGAAATATGTAATTTAATAATGTGTCACTGTGTTCAGACACTGACTTAAAACTTAGAATAAATCCCTAAATTATGATGGTGAGAAACACTTAGATGGGAAATGAAATTATAAGCCAAGGCATATTCTAGGGAATTTCTTTGGTCATAAGTTTCTAAAATCATCAGTCATAATAGGGTGAGAATGCTATTGCTTTAGTCACAAAATGGCATTTTAAAATACTTGGTATCTCAAAATGCATCACCAAATAATAAGATTGAGAGATAGAAAAAGCTTTAGAAATAAAGAAGACTCACAAAACATCATGTTATGTAACCTCTTCTTGCAAGAAACAAGCTTGGGTAACAAAATATGTGGGATTCCCCCCCCCCAATTTTCTTTCATTCTTTCTTTCTTTGCTTTTTTTCTTTTTAAAGTGAGCTGTCTCATTGCAAATTTTCTCAAGTTCTTACAACTCTAATTAAAATGTGGTAATTGGTTATGTTACCTCAATTACCATGATGCATGGACATTGATGCAAAGCGACACCAATTGAATCCCTTGGGTGTTTTACCCTGGGGCCATCCCATTTATCGTGGCCTTATTATTTTCAATTATGTGGCTAGATGTGTTGCATACTTTCAAGGCCAATAATTATGCAGGGGTTTTCTGAACACAAGGTTGTGTTTTCAATGCTAGAGCTCTGGAGTGACAGGGCAAAAAGAAAAAAATATTTTTGTGAAGAATAAAAACTTAAAACCCTAAATACACTAAGGATTCAAAGGCACCCTTGCTGAAATAAAGGTATTTCAAAGGAATCCAGGTTACTTCTTTTTAAAACACTTGTATGGAAAGCAAGAATGATTTATTTGCTATTGATAACTACTTCTCCTAGGTAAGAAAATACTGATGGGACCATTCAGAGGCCTTATATGATGAGTTAGACAGGAGAGGAAACTGAGATAGAAAAGACAAAAGTTTTCTTCCTCTTTAGATAAAGGTTTGGGTTTTGAAAAGAGCTAAGCAGAGCTATACTGTGTACTTTACAGAGATACAATATAAGCACAATAGTATTTTACAGAGATCTGTCCCCAGCATGAAGGTGATGGTAAGAGCACCCTGAAATGGTTACAGCATATAATGTTTCCTAATGGGACACTACTGGTGTTTGTGGGAGACAAGCCATAGATTGCTCTATGCCTAGCTGTTGTCATCCAACATCTAGCCATTTAACGCTAGTGGTGTCCTCAGGTATTATGAATGACTCCTGGACATTTCTCCACAATAAATCCAGGAGTGAATTAGGACATTATTTGGGGACATCATCAATAAATACACGTTGACACTTTGTCAAACGAGTTTCATTTGCTGAGAATGATCCTTGTATCTTCACCAGGTTTTCGTTTTTAAAAAAATAATCACACTCTCAGAACAAAGAACATCTTCTGTCCTTTCACTTATTAATTTATGTCTTGATTTATTTTGAGTATTTTCAAATAGGTACAGCATCCATCCATATGCTGCAGATGACAGAAGAAACTGAGTTGGTAAAAGGAGGAGTTGTACTGTACAAAGATCTTTTAAAGACTGGCAGGACAGGTATATTTATGACAGAATCCCAAACTTCACTGCCAAATCAACACCCAAAGAGTCTTATATTTGCAACACTTTGAAAATACTTTACCATCTAAGCCTCATACATGTATTAATGTCAGGTCATTTTTCCCTTCATTTTTATCTTTGGATTCAACAGCAAACTCAAAAGAATTTTACATAAAATCATTCTATTACTTTTAGAAGTATTTTTGGAGTAAAAACGATTGACCATAACAAATTTATGGTTACCAAAGGGAAAGGTGGGGGGGGGGATAAATTAGGAAGTTGGGATTAACATGTACATACTACTATATATAAAACAGATAACCAACGAGCACCTACTGTATAGCACAGGGAACTCAGGGAACTGTACTCAACATTTTGTAATAACCTAACAGGGAAAAGAATCTGAAAAAGAATCTACCTGAATCACCTGATGTACAGGTGGATACCTGAATCACTTTGATGTACACCTGGAACTAACACAATATTGTAAATGAACTATACTTCAATAAAGAATTATATCGATAGACCCTTTAAGAGCTGAAAGAGCTGAAAGGCCTAGAATCAGGTATGCATGGATCCAGATCTTCTTCCTCCACTTACTAGCTCTATGACCTTGCACAATTTACTTAATCTTTCAAAAATTTAGTTTCTTCAAGTTGTTATGAATATTAAATGAGATAATGTATGAAAAATGGTAACCCAGTGACCAGGACATGGTACACGTTCAATACTGCTAGCAAATAACAAACAGTCCTGTCCTCAGAGTGAGTAATACTTATACTACTTAGTTTTTTAGAGGGATCTTTGCCAGACAATCAAACAAACAAAATTAACAAGAGAAAATAAAATAAACTGAGAAATACATTTCCTTAAGATATATAAAACTTTCTTATGTTAGCAACTTTGTGAATTCCCCTGAGGGAACGGATCTATATTAGACTGAACCTGTCTGGTAGACAGAAGTTTTATTGAGACAGCACTTGAATAAAGAAATTTGATCTGTGATACATACAAATCACTTCTGGAAAACTGGCTTTCTTGAGACAAATTCCATGAATGTCAGGAGTTTCTGTGAAGAATGTGTAAATTTAATAAGAAGCTCAAATACCTAGAGGAAATGCTTAAATAAGTGTTAATGAGCTATCAGTGGTCAACCAACACACATGGCAGCCCAAATTCTTTTCTAGTTTTTCTAGTACTTTGAATGGGAAAATGCTTATTTACTCCACTTTCTTAAGGTTCTTATTTTTAAAAAGTACTGCTTTTCCTAGCCCAGTTAGATATGATTGATTTTTGGCAATGAAAACTTCTTTAGATATCATCTATGATAATGAAGAAATTTGATCCATGATTTCCTAAACTGTATTGGAAAAATGGGATTACTTAATTTCAAAATCCACTAGGCTCAATTTGTATTTATGAAAGTCCTATTATTATACTTGATTTGAAAAGAAAAGTGGTGGCATACACACCACCCTTATCATTAAAGAAGGCTTCATCTTAGAGAGACGATTTAGGATGTTGATTCAGGACACTGACCCTGGAGTGAAAATACCAAAATGCCTATATTTGAATGCCAGATCAGTTACAAACTAGCTGGGTTACTTTGGACAAGTTGCTGAAACCTTCTTTGCCTCAGTGTGTAAAATTAAGAGGATAATACTACATATATCATATGGTTATCAAAATTTTTAAATGACTTAAAATGTAAATCACTTAGAAAAGTGCCTGACACATATTAAGTGCTGTGTTAGCTATTATAATTACTACTATTATTATTATTTTGGTTCTTCAGAAAATGATTGCTTATTTTTATTTACTTACTCCCAGGCAAGGATTCTCACTGTCGGGCTTCAAGGTAATCTATCCACCCATTTGTAATTACATGTAAAATTCTGTATCTGCCCATGTGTTTTTTAAACCATTTTATTGAGAAATAAATGGCATAAAATAGACTGCATGACATGTACAATGTACAATTTTATATGTTTTGACATATGAATACACGCACAAAACCATCATACTATCAAGATCATGGATATATGTATTACTCCAGAAAGCTTCCTCTTTACATTTTATGATTCTTCCAGTGGTCAGAAAGATTTTACCCTATAATATTTTTTTTAAATTTTTACATCTTACATATAGGTTTATGATCCATTTTGACTCATTTTTGTATATGGTGCAATATATTGTTCAATTTCATATTTGTGCATACGGGTATTCAGTTAGTCCAGGATTATTTGTTGAAAGACTATCCTTGGAATTGCCTTTGCACCTTTGTCAAAAACCAATTAACCATTTATGTGGAGCTCTAGTTCTGAAATATCTATCCTGATCTATTTCTTGGCTTTGACACTAATGCCATATTCTCTTGACTACTATAGCTTTATCATAAGTCTTGAAATTAGGAGCTGTAAGTCCTCCAACTTTATTCATTTTTTAAAAAACTTTTTTGGACTACTACATTTAAAATAGATAACCAACAAGGACCAAGTGTATAGCACAGGGAACTCTGCTCAATATTCTGTAATAACCTAAATGGGTGAAGAATTTGAAAAAGAATAGATACAAGTATATGTATAATTGAATCACTTTGCTGTACACCTGAAACTAACACAACATTGTTAATCAACTATGCTCCAATATAAAATAAAAATTTTAAATAAAATAAAATAAAATAAAACTGTTTTGGCTATTCCAGTTTCTTTGCATTTCCATGTGAATTTTAGAATCAGCTTATAAATTTCTACCAAAAACATAACTGGGATTTTCATTTGTATTAAGTTGACTTTATAGATAAATCTGGGGAGAATTGATATCTGAATAGTATTGTGCTTAAGGAAACAATTCTATTTACCATCACATCATAAAGAATAAAAGACCTAGGACTAAACCTACCTAAGGAGACAAAAGACCTATACTCTTATACACTAATGAAAGAAATTGAAGATGACACATACAGATGGAAAGATATAATATGTTCGTGGATTGGAAGACTCAATATTGTCAAAATGACTATACTACCCAAGGCAATCTACAGATTCAATGCAAATTACCAGTGGCATTTTTCACAGAACTAGAGCAAAAAAAAAAAAAAATTAAATCTATTTGTAAATACAAAAGACCCTAAATAGCCAAAGCAATTCTGAGAAAGAAAAATGTTGCTGGAGGAATCATAGTCCCTAACTTCAGGCTATACTACAAAGCTACAGTAATCAAAACAGTATGGTACTGGCACAAACACAGAAACACTGATCAATGGAACAGGATAGAAAGCCCAGAAATAAACCCATGCACCTATGGTCAATTAATCTGTGACAAAGAAGGCAAGCATATACAATGGAGAAAAGACAGTCTCTTCAATAAGTGGTGCTGGGAAAACGGGACAGCTACATGTAAAAAAATGAGATTAGAACATTCTCTAAAACCATACACAAAAATAAATACAAAATGGATTAAAGACCTAAATGTAAGGCCAGACACTATAAAACTCTTAGAGGAAAACATAGGCAGGACATTCTTTGACATAAATTGCAGCAATATCTTTTTTGATCCACTTACTAGAGTAATGAAAATAAAAACAAAAATAAATAAATGGGACCTAATTAAACTTAAAAGCTTCTGCACAGCAAAGGAAACCACAAGCAAAATGAAAAGACAACCCACAGAATGGGAGAAAGTGCAAATGAAGTGACGGACAAGGGATTAATCTCCAAAATATACAAACAGCTCATGCAGCTCTATGTCAAAAAAAAACCAACCCAATCAAAAAATGGGCAGAAGATCTAAATAGACATTTCTCCAAAGAAGACATACCGATGGCCAAAGAGCACATGACAAGATGTCCAACCTCACTAATTATCAGAGATATGCAATCGAAACTACAATGAGGTATTATCTCAAACTGGTCAGAATGGCCATCACCAAAAAGTCCACAAACAATAAATGCTGGAGAGGGTGTGGAAAAAAGGGAACCCTCCTACACTGTTGGTGTGAATGTAAATTGGTACAACCATTATGGAGAACAGTATGGAGGTTCCTTAAAAAACTAAAAATAGAACTACCATATGATCCAGCAATCCCACTCCTGGGCATATATCTGGAGAAAACCATAATCCAAAAAGATAATGCACCCCAGTGTTCACTGTAGCACTACTTACAATAGCCAAGACATGGAAGCAAGCTAAATGTCCACCGAATGGATAAAGATGTGGTACATATATACAGTGGAATATTAGCCATAAAAAAGAATGAAATAATGTCATTTGCAGCAAAATGGGTAGACCTAGAGATTATCATACTAAGTGAAGTAAGTCAGACAAAGATAAATATCATATGATATCACTCATATGTGGAATCTAATTTTAAAAATGATACAAATGAACTTATTTACAAAACAGAAACAGACTTACAGATATCGAAAACAAAGTTGTGCTTACCAGAGGCGAAACGTGGTGGAGGAGGGATAAATCAGGAGTTGGGATGAATGTACATACACTACTATATATAAGATAGATAACCAAAAAGGACCTACTGTATAGCACAGGGAACTCTACTCAATATTCTGTGATAACCTATATGAGAAAAGAATCTAAAAAAGAATGAATATATGTGTATGTATAACTGAATCACTTTGCTGTAAACCTGAAACTAACACAGCACTGTAAATCAACTATACTCCAATAAAATTAAAACAAATAATAATAATAATATTGTGCTTTCTGATCCATGAACACAGTATAGCGTATAGTGTATAGTATAGTGTTCATCACTCACTTATATAATTTCTCAGTAATATTTTGTAGCAATATTTTGTTTTCAGCATATAGGTCTTCCATATTTTTATTAGATATATCCCTAAACATTTCATATTTTTGCTGCTATTGTAAATGATATTGTTTTTAATTTCAATTTCTGATTGTTAATTGATAGTATATAAAAATACAACTGATATTTATATATTGATCTTGTATCCTACAGCCTTGTTAAATCCTTTATTAGCTCTAGGATCTTTTTTGGAGATTCCATAGCATTTTCTACATAGATGACCATAGAGTTTATGAGTAAGATAACTGTGCTCCTTAATTTCCAAGCAGCATGTCTTTAATTCCTTTTTCTTGCTTTATTTCACTAACTAAAACTTCCAGTGCAATGCTGAATAGAAATGGTGAAAATGGACATCCTTCTTACCATGTTCCTCTTATGTTAGAAGAAAAGTGTTCAGTGTTTTATCACTAAGTTTGATGTAGCTTTTATCAGGAAGGATGTTGGATTTTGGCAAATGCTTTTTCTGCATACCCTGGAATGTAGTTTCCCTTTCTCTTTGTGGTGAACCACACTGATTTTTTTTCAAACTAATTTTGCATTTCTAGACCTCACATGGTCATAATGTGTTATCTATTTTATATACCATTGATTATTTGATAAAAATTTATTAAGAATCTGTTTATCTATATTCATGAGGGATACTGGTCAGTAGTTTTCTTGTAATGTCTTTGAGTAATGCTGAGTTGGGAAGTATTTCTTCCTTTTCAATTTTCTGGAAGATTTTGCGTAAAATTAGTATAATTTCTTCCTTAACTATTTGGGAGACTTTACCCATAAAGCTGTCTAGGCCTGGAGTTTTCTTTGTAGGGAAATTTTAAGCTAATGGTTTAATTTATTTAGCAGATATGGAGCTATTCAGGTTGTGTATTTCCTTTTGAGTAAATGTCTACTGTTTGCAACTTTTAAGGAATTTGTATATTTTATTTAAATAATTGAATTTAATGGCATAAAATTATTCATAATATTTCCTTTATATTCTTTTATATTAGTAGAATCTGTAGTGATGTCTATCTCTTATTCCTGATAATGATAATTTGTTTCTTTTCTCCTTTTTCCCTGATCCGTCTTGCTAGAGCTTTATTAGTTTCATTGATCTCAAAACAAAAAACACCCAGCTTTCTTCCTCATTAACTTTTTTCTATTGTTTTTTCTGTTTTGAATTTCAATGACTTCTGCTGTAAACTTTATTATTTACTTTCTTCTACTTACTTTGTGATTAATTTATCTTTCTCTAGTTGCATAAATGTGAAAACTAAGATTATTATTTTGGTGGCAAATTTTCGTTGGTACAAATTTTAATATTTTTTCTATTTCTATTCAGTTCAAAATAATCTCTAATTTCCCTTTTTCATTTCTTCTTGGTCCCAGGAGTTGTAGATAAGTGTGTTATTTAGTTTCCTTATATTTGAGGACTTTACCAATATATTTCTAATATTTATTTCTAAACTAATTCCATCATAGTCAGAGAACAGGGTGTAATAAGAATGTTTTTTAAATTTGAGACTTGCTCTGTGGCTCAGAAGAGAGTCAATTTTGGTAGATGTTCTGTCAACACTTGAAAAGGATGTATATTCTCCTGTTGTTGGATGGAGTGTTTTAAATGTCAATTAGGTCAAGTTGATTTATGGTGTGATTCAAGTTTTTTATATCCTTACTGATTTTCTGTCTACTTGTACTATTGATTATTGAGAAAAGTATTGGAATCTCTGCCCCAAATTGTATATTCTTATCTTCTTGTAATTGTATCAGTACTTGATTTATGAATTTGTAAGTTTTGTTACTACAGCACAAACATTTAGTAATGGTGTGCCCTCTTGATTAATTAGCACTTTATCACTAAGAAATATCTTTCTTTATACCTTGTAATATTCTTTGCTCTGAACTCTAATTTGTTTAATATTAATATGGACACTCCAACTCTCTTTTGATTGCATTAGCTTAATATATATTTTTCCATCCTTTTACTTTTAACTTAATTTTTCTTTATAATTAAAATATAGTTCAGTCTTGCTTTTTTA
Source organism: Globicephala melas (assembly GCF_963455315.2). Lineage (NCBI taxonomy): Eukaryota > Metazoa > Chordata > Mammalia > Artiodactyla > Delphinidae > Globicephala > Globicephala melas. The sequence continues at coordinate 112,031,858 of NC_083315.2, read as the reverse complement.
ATGCAATCTGTTAATTACTGCCTTTTAACTGGGGGTTTTAGTCCATTTATATTTAACAGAATTATTGATGCATTTGGTTCAGTTTTCTATATATTACATCTGTTCTTTATTCTTATTTTTCCTCTTTTTCTGCATTGTGTGTGATATTTTAAAATGATTTCCTTTTCTTTCCTTTGTTGGCCTATTTGTTATAGTTTCTTGTATTTTTAAAGAATCATAGTATGTATTTTATCTTATTTATCTTTAAGTGATTCTATACCATTCTATACCACTTATCCATCTTTAAGTGATACTATATATCTTTAAGTGATACTATACTTAATATACGAACCATACAATTGTATAGTTCCATTTCCTGGCCTTTGTGATATTTTTGTCATATGTTCTACTTCTACATATGTTATAAATCCCATAATACATTGTTATTATCTTGCTTTAAATAACCTATTATCATTTAAAGAGATTTAAATAAGATGAAAAAAGACATTTCATATTAACCCACACAGTAAGTATTTCTAGTGCTTTTCATTTCTCTGTGCAGACTCAGGCTTCCACTAATACCATTTTCTTTTTTCCTGTAAGGGTTTCCCTTAACATTTCTTGCAGTTCTGCTGCTGCTGATTTTTTTTAAAGTTTTGATATCTGAAAATCATTTATTTTTGTTTTCCTTTTTGAATAGTATTTTCTCTGTGTATAGAATTCTGGGTTGTTTTCTTCCAATACTTTAAAGATGTTGTTCCACTATCTTCTGACTTGTATTATTTCTGAAAAAAGTATGCTATAACTCTTCCTTCTTATTCTTCTGTATATAATGTACCTTTTTCCTCTAGATACTTTGAAGATACTCTTATCACTGGTTTTAATCAATTTGAACAGAATACCCCTTGGTGTAGTTTTTTTCATGTTTCTTGTGCTTAAGTTTGGTGACATTCTGAATCTGTGGGTTTATAGTTTTCATCAAATTTGGAAAATCTGGGCCATTATTTCTTCAAAAATTGTTTCTCCCTCTGCCCTTTTTTCAGGGATTCCAATTACATATACATTAGGCTGCTTGAAGTTATCTCACAGCTCACTAATGCTATGCTTTTGTCTTTTTTTTCCTCTTTGCTTCATTTTGGACAGTTTCTATCGCTATGTTTACAGGTTTATGAATTGTTGCTTCCACACTGTCTACTTGGTTGTTAATACCAGCCAGGGTATTTTTTATCTCAGTTATTATAGTTTTCATCTGTAGAAGTTTGATTTTAGACAGATATCTTCAATGTCTCTACTAAATAAGCTCAATATATTTTCTAGTTTCTTGAATGTATGGAATGCAAAAAAAATAACTTTTAACGTTCTTGTCTATTAAATCTATAATATGTCATTTCTGGATTTGTTTCTATTAATTGAATTTTCTCCTCATTTTCAAAGATATTATACTTCTTCTTTGTACACTGGAAGCTTTTGGCTGGACGCCAGACACTATAAATTTTACCTTGCTGGATGCTGGATACTTAGATGCTTATAAGCATTCTTGAGTTTTGTAACTGGGATATAGTTAAATAACTTTGAAAGAGTTTGATCCTTTCAGGTCTTCCTTTTAAGCTTTTTGGGCAAGACTAGAGTAGCATTTAATCTAATTTTGCCTCATTACTAAGGTAAAACTGTTCTTGATACTGTGTCACATGCCCTGTGAATAATAAGGATTCTACTGTGACTGATGGGAAAAGGAACTATTCCCAGCTGTGTGTCAGCTCCAAGGATTGTTCCCTATAATTTTTTCAGGTGGTTTCTTCTGCTGAAGATTTAAAAGGATCCCTCTGCATAGCTCTAGAGTCATCTCTCTGTGCAGCTCTCTCCTCTGTGGTACTATGCCTTGTAGCAACTTTAGCTGCCTTGTCCTCCTCAGACTCCCAGACCTGTCCCCTCAACCCAGGGATAATGCTAGGCTCTGCATGGATTTCCTCTTTGCACACCGTGATCTGAAAACTCTGTCTAGGTAGAAATTTGAGTAATCACAGTATCACTTCAATCATTTCACATCTCTTCATTGCCTGGTATCCAAGGTCTTAAAATTGTGATTTTTCCCAGCTTTTAAATTGTTTCAGGTAGAAGGGTCCTGGTCCTTTACTCAATCCTGGCTGGAAGTGGAAGTCGGCCCATGCATTTTTAGAGGAAGAAGCCCTATGGCCTTTATCAATAAGTTATCTTCTCTTTGCTAATGATTAATATGAGTAGATGTATAAATTATTGGTATGGATTCTTGGTGTTTCCATGGTTGTCTCATATATTTTAATTAGCATCTATTGTAGGAAATGAGATTCAAACTTTTAATAGAAAAAATCCTGATTCTCTATAACTAACACATCACAAATTCAGAACACTATTTTGGCAAGTGGGACGATCTAAGGTAACTCAGGCACATGGTATTGCTAGCCAAAATGTAGCCTGAATCATAGAAAGAAGGCAGGAGACTAGAAATAATAACATATGATTCAAATGAAAATTAGAATTAAAGAGTAAAAAGTATAGACAGAGATCATTTTTTACAGGTAACACAGAAATAAACCAAATAAGTCTGGGAAAAGAGCTTGAATGTAGAAAGGACAAGGTGTAGTGTCAAATAATTACGCAATTTCAAATCTTGATGATAAGGGAGAAAGATGCTTTTGGGTTTTGTCTGTTTTAACTCCCAGAATTTAATATAAGCTCTCTTGCTTTCTTCCAGTTAAAAAAGAGAGAGAGAGATTCATTATTTACCTAGTTAGGAGAAATAGAGAAGCTTGCTTAATTGACATTTGTACATTTATCTGAATTTTCCTGAATACTATGGAAAGAGTTTCCATATTTTTGTCAGTACTAACTGTAAAGCTTGAAGCGCATAATTACCTCAATAGACCTAGCATCATAGTTATTTGCATATTTGTATTAACTATACTTTTTGAGGAGAAGGAGGATATCTTGTTTACCTTTAAATCTCTAACACTGATTACTATAGAGCATCACTTAGAGAAAATTCACTTATTTAACAAATACTATGGAGTACCTGTTAAGTCCTGCATACTATGTAGGGCTTTTAGGAATGTAAAGGTGAGCAGAAACTGGCGTGCGGCTGCCTTCTTCAGACTAGTAGAGAAGACCAACAGTAATTAAATCATCACACAAACAGATGTAACATGAAAAATGAAGAGCACTGGATAGACGATTAGGTTACATCTCTTATACAGGCTATTTCCAAAGTGACTAAGGAAATTCTACAACACGGAGATAGAATTAGAGCTTCTAATTCTAAGTGCCAGAACGTAGCCCACACTTTCAGAATGACTTTATTCAATACCTCATAGAGAATTTCCTTCAGATATAATTTGAAGAAAAGAGAGTATACCCTGGGGGACTTCATATCATACTTTAAAACTTGGAAAAACTGACCCTACCAGGCAAGAATAAAGGTTAAAAGGTATCTCCTTGGTGATCTCATGAAGGTGAAATATTCACATAGGAACATAACACTCAAAGCCATTTTGTGAGCATGTAAACATTGAGAATTAATATAGAAATAGTAACTCCAAACCAAATGCCAGAATGAAACAAAATTTATCAATTGAAAGCTTGTATTCATTCATTTAGCAAATGTCTATTAAACATCTACTATATGCAGGAATGTCCCAGGCCCTGGAAATATAGCAGTGAAAGTCCCTGTACACAAGAAGGGGATGGCATGGGGGTGGGGACATAGGATAAAAAAGCAAACAGACCACTTAGAGGCTTCTGAGTCTCTACAAAGGCAGTGTCCCACATTGGTAAAATACTTGTTTGCCCATCAAAGCAACTTGGACTCTTTACCCAACCAACAGAGATCAGAGCAAGAAATATCTCCAATGTAATGAGGTACATGGTGTTCATTGTATTGCTGGCATTAGTGCCACTCGATACTCTTCTATCCCTTTCTCGAGTGATTTTCAATCTTATTTAGCAAAGAGGACCTTATTTGCTACCTCATCATTCCAGAAAACCTAACATTCAGCAGCCAACCTAAAGAAAAGGGGGTGTTTTGTCCATCTGCAATTTTTATCTACCTCTCTGTAGTAGCTTGAGCCTCTAAGAAGCAGCCAGGGTTTCAAAGCTAAAGCTTACCGCTTTACCACAGAAGTAGGATAAAAATGTCTACAGCTAGTCTGCAGAGATCCAGTCCTGCATCCTTCATCATATGATTTCAAATAAATCTCCAAAGAAACCCAGTTTTGTTTCCTCCAAAGCTTGAATGTTTCCAAAATGTTAAGAGCTTCTCCAGGTGCAGTTGGTTTTTGGGTAAATTTTATTATCACCACTACTATGCTTAGATGTTTCAAACTATAGAATAAAAAATAACCTCTTCTATGCTTTCAAACACTCAGAGAAAAAGAAAGAAAGAAAGGAAGGAAGGAAGGAAGGAAGGAAGGAAGGAAGGAAGGAAGGAAGGAAGAAAGAAAGAAAGAAAGAAAGAAAAGAAAGAAAAAGAAAGGAAGAAAGAAAGAAAAAGAAAGAAAAGAAAAGAAAATACTCTAGCTAAATAGCTTCACAACAAATAGGTCATTTCAAGAAAAGACATCCAATTATATAGAATCTGATTACTGGTAATAACTTGGAAGTCTTAAGAAATTTAATGACTTCAGTGCAAAACAATTAAAGTGAACTATTGAGGATAAAATCACCCCCTAGACTCAACATAACTACAGATGCAAAAAGAGTGAGAAGGCTTACTGCTTCATTGTCCCTTCTGTTCCCAGTCCCCAATGCCAAACACATCAGATAACCTAAATATTTAGGTATTGTTAAAATTAGAATTCATAGGAGAAGTCTGTTTTTCAGTGGCAGGATTATTATACTTGATTTTACAATTTTGAATCTTGAACTTTCCAAAGACATAGAACTGATAATATAAATACACAAGAAAAAATTTCCATTGTATGTATGTATGTATGTATGTATGTGTGTGTGTATTTCATTTATGTAAGTCAAACATGAGAATTAGGCCTTCAACTAACAGACACTAACTTCAAGGTCATTTGGGGAATGTAATCTTTTTATCAATAAATCCTCTCCCTTAAGGTTTTCTGGACAAGTGTGTATTCTACATTATAATAAAACAACTCTAGTTATATATATATATATCTTTCCTTCATCTAGCAACAGCTTTTGCATTTACAGTCAATTTGGAAAATTCTTAAAAGGGGTCCCGACCTCTACCTTGAGCACTGCATTAAAACTCTCAGAGGAAACTTGCTAGTTCTCAGCAGCACAACTGTATTGGAAGGAGCTCTAAGCAGGAGCAATGAAGATTGTTTTACACGTCGATGGTGTTAATTCATATCATGTAAAGAAAAGGTAAACTGTATACTTTGTTGCCTTGTCTGTAAAGCATACACATTGCCCCATATGCTCCGAGAGTGGTAAACCACCTCCAAGCAAAATCTTCATGGGGTATTGTATGATTAATGATATTGTTGGTGAGGTTTACCAAACCGTAGTTTGGTAAGGTTAAGCAAAGTCTCCATATGAATTTTTTAAAAGACAATGAGACTAAAATGCATCTTATCGGTAGGCAAATGAATCTCTGTTGTATGATAAAAGCAGTTTCTTTTAGCGGTTAGAGATTTAGCTAGCAAAACCACTTGTAAGATGAACACATTTTCCAAGCCCTGAAAGAATTTCTTTTTTTTTAAGAAAAATGAGAGAGCATTATGCTTTAAAAAAGAAATCATCACTCACAGGTTCCTTTCCCATCTTCTTTTGTAGCCGTGTTTGCCACTGGACGGCTTGCATGACAATGGCTTCCCACCTTCTTTCAAGATTTACAATGATCAACTGCATGGGCTGGTGGTCCGCGTTCAGATTGCAGGTCTCCCGGTCATCCAGAAGATGTTGGCATAATCGCAGGATGGAGGCCACTCCACGACGTCGCTGCTTTATTTCACAACAGAGGGACTGCAACAGAAAGAGGGACCGATCCATTAGTGTTTCTAGGGCAGATTTCCCTAAAACATAAAACACCCTCTTCCACCGTAATTTTAAATTGTAGTGATATGCTCAGCTGTGAACAATAGGACAAGAAGGACTCTGGAGTTGCCTTTGGATTAGAGATCTTCTACAGACACCCAACTGATGCCAATGAATTTAGATGTATCTCATTCCTCTTCCCTTTTTTTTTTTTTAAAACTGACTTCTACATCTAAAATGTTGGGTCCCACTTTGATATCTAGGTGATTAACTTAATGAAATAAAGCATTTATGCCAAACAGGTTGACATGCTTTGATTCAAGGTCATAGGAAACACAAAAGACAGAAAAGTCCTCCAAAAGGAAATGGAGTATTTCCAAATTTACTCCTAGATTCTTTGGAGCCAAAAGTTTACTTTTCTAGGCTGGAAATAAGTTAAATAAGATTGCAAAAAAATTGATATATAACAGCTATTGTTTGAAAAAAATGATAAGCAACATTTCTCTTCCGAAACTTGATTAACAAAGCAATAATGTTCTGAAAACAGAAATTAGGATACTGGATTATTAATGCATTATTTGTTAGTTGCGTGTTTCTTTTAATAGACATTCACACTATTTAAGAAGGATATGCATGCACCAAAGTAAGATTTTGCCCCCAGAAGCATTTGTATTGCTGCAGTGACCCTAAGCTGAACGATTCAAGCAAAATAGTGGGTACACATGTCTAAAAGTATTATATCTCTTCTTTGCCTACAGACAGTGTGTAAGTGATACTCTAATTCAAAGCTTTTGGGAGAAACGATGATTATATCCACAAACATCACTGAATTACTAATCTCCTTCTACTGCCACAATTGGACTGTTCTAACAGTTAACAGATTGCTTATTAATCAACAAGGATACACAAGACAATGCAATTTCATTTAGTGCTAGAGTTTTAATGCCTAAAAGTATTTGTGCTTAAAATGTTAATCTAGATAAGTCTTCATTAGAAGAAGTCTTAAAATGATTAAGTGCAGTTCATTGAAATGTGCAGAGTGGTAGTAGACCAGCAGGTGGACGTCTCATACAGATGTTCCACTTATTGATATAATACATGCTATAGCCATTTAAACAACCCTAACTCAGTAATAGCTGGAATTCTATTATTTCTGTAATGAGAGAACCCTGTGCCTTTAATATTTTTGAATTTTAAATAAGGTGAATGACAAATTCCCATACCTCTATTTACAGCAAAATATGACTAGGAATTTTATTATTCAGTTTATACCAGTACAGCATTTTTTGTTATGTTTCTTGAACTTACCCTTATTTATTTTCCTAGGGATCATTACTATTTGCCTATATAACTCCTGATAGAATGACCAGGTCTGACAAATTTCTTTACTGATGCTATTCATTAGTTCAATGCTGAATGAGGAGAAACCCCTACACATTCAAAGATAAAACTTGAGGGTCTACCAAAGCAATAGGCATTGTTTCCATTACCTCTCCCAATCCTGCTAACTGACCCTCCCCACATGCATTCTCTCTCTTTCTCCTTCTATTTCTCTCTCTCTTTCTCTCTCTCTCTCTCTCACACACACACACACTCCCTTCAATAATTTGCTCTCTTGCTCTAGAACAACTGTCGAGCAAGTCAAACTATCAAGCCCACTTAATATCTGTCATTTTTTGGCCCAATCGTAAACACTTCAAGATAATAATATAGCCAACTGGGATTGATTCAGATGAGTTCTATGAATATACATGTTGAAGATTTTGGGTTTTTGTCTGTGTTTTGTCATTAAATTGTTAAAAATAAAGAGCTAGAAAAATCAAGAGATGTTTCCATGCCACAAAACTGGATCTTGCAAAACTCCATTTTAAGTTGACTAAAATAATGACTGCATTTCTCCAGCCAACAAAAAGTCCCTATGTTTCTTAGCTAAATGAGAGTTTGCCATGGATGACACTAAAGGTATGTGTGGACTTAGCATAGCCACATTAGGTGATATTCACAAAGCAGCCCAAATGGGCTTCATTCACCTCACAGGCATTTTCAAAGTTCTGAAACAGGACATGTGAGGTTGCTAGGGGAAATTTTCAAAAAGGTGATTGGCCATAACTTTTTATTAGTATCTAGAATGTATCCAGTATTTAAGTATCCAGATGATCCCCACCCCACATCTTAATGACATTCTATGGGTTTTAAAACTGTGTTAGCTGTTTTTAAAAACTGTTGACACTGTTAACACTCAATATCTGATTTTCAGATCTCCACAATTCTTCAGTTTAAAAAGTTTTAAATATTCAAAGAACTTAGTGTACATTCTAGATTAATTTATTCTATACGCACACTTTGGAAATAACACTACTTATAAAAGGAGAGGAACATTGAGAATTTTACATGGCCAACATACTTTTCAGTATTTTTTTACATCTAAGTGATATAACTGATAAGATAACATTCTTTTACATAAATGTGTTTCCATGACAACCATTAAAATGTACATGCTTATTTATAATCACAAACACATACTAAATAAAATCAGTGCATCTGCTGGTAATGTTTCTTAGAATCAGTAGAGTTCACATTATTTCCATGGTACACTATGCGTAGAGAAATGTTAAATATAACTACATAGGAACAAAATGATTATTATAACTATTTTTGGCTTACATTTTCAGAGAACAGAACAGAAACCCAAGCTAAGCAATCTAAGTAAGGCACAGAAATAAGACAGACTCATCCCTGCCTTCCAGACCTCCTCAAATGTGTATTGCACCTTGCATCTGCCAGGCACTGTTTCAGGCATGGAGCCTTCAAAAAGGAGCAAGTTACTGCTCCCTCTCTCAAGGAGCTGAGAGTCTATTGGAGGTGGACTATACAGTACCAAGAATAATACAGAGAGGTAGGTGCTAACAGAAGTTTGTGCAGGTTGCTATCAGAGGAGTTGTGAAATCTTCAGGGAAACAATGTGAGCCAGATGGTCCAAGTTGGGTGGCTGCGGTTATAAGGACAGAAGGTCCAGTAGCAAGTAGCCTGGGACCCTGGGAGTACCCAGTGTGTTGGAGAAAAGAGAGAGTAAAGCAGATGGAAAAGGAAGTAAGGAACAGAAAAGTTTACAAGGTTTTTCATTTTTGCCAGTTTTGAAGCATTGTCCTTGATATCCAATGAGATCATGTTGGTTCCCAAGCACAGTCATATTGCCTTCCCAGAAAAGTAGAAAGAAAAGAAGTGGGAAAGAAAATGTAAAAAGAAAGAAGGAGAACTAATTATCAATATATCTAAGAGAAAGATATTCCAGATGCTTTTGTATTTAGTTATGTATTTAATTATCATTATTTTTGTACTTAGTTATGTATTTAGTATCATTATTATTTGGTAATCTATAGGAACTTTTTCCTACAAAGCTATCTCTGTTAGTATGGAGGTCATTGTCTTAGTATCATTTCAGAATCCAATTGTTGGAATATAGGTCGGTGTTCTACTTTTAAGTCTCTAATGACCTATTTAATTTGGTTATTTTACACTTCTACTCAACTTCCTCATGTTACTCAAAAAGCATATTTGCTATAAAAGTTGAGAAGTATATAAAAGTGAAAATCAAAAATTCTAATTTGTTTTTTCCTTTACAAATCTCCAACCCTTTAAACATATCTTTTTGGACATGTTATAAGAGAGCTGCCAACAGACGGAAGATTTTTGCTTTATACTTATAAACGATCAATCTGATTTTCAATTCACCAGTGGTGATACAAAGGGGTGTTTTTGGTTTATGTAGGGCTTGTCTCCTCTCCTGACTTGCTTTATGAACTTCTCTGACTGTTGAAACCACTCATATTGTGGAGCCAAATGTGATGTAACATCATTCCTGCCACTGCCTTCAGTTCAACACCACTGAACGTAAGGCTTCCAATATTGGTAATTTATTCTTCATTATACATTAAATTTATGTATTTATGCACACATATTGCATAGAATGATTATATTTACTTGTACAGTTGACCCTTAAACAATGCCGGGGTTAGGGGTACCAACCCCCAGCACAATCAAAAATCTGATTATAATTTATGTCCAGCCCAGGGTTCCTCTGTATCCAGGGTTCCACATCTGCAAATTCAACCAACGCACTCATCATAGAGTACAGTAGTATTTACTGTTGAAAAAAAATCCGAGTATAAGTGGACCTGTACAGTTCAAACACATGTTGTTCAAGAGTCAAATCTCCACCCATATTCTTGACATTAAATAATACTGTCATCTCCTATTACAAAAGGATATAAATAAGGCTACAATTAAAGAACTACAATTAGACCAAGAACCAAAATGCACAATAAATAAAATGTAAGAACTAAATAGAGAAAAAAGACATGAGGAGGAAAATGAAATTCAAAAAATACCAAAACCAAGTATATGGTAAACGCAGAGAGAAAACAATTAAATCTAGCTGAGAAACTCCAAAGAAATTTGTCTCCATATCTCTTACATAATTTTATTTAGCAGTTAATGTAATATCATTAGGTAGGTCAACAGAAACAAAGTGGTGGGACTTTAGGTAATGCGTCAAATTAAAAAATTATTTATGAAGCAATTCCATTTCTAAAGTCAAACATGACTTTACCTTCTAGATGAATCAATTGTTTAAACACTATCTATTGAATATGCCTTCTATGTGGCAAGCACAACAAAGAAACGTCAAGCTGTATATGTATATGATATGTACCTGCCTTCAACGTAGTTGGCGTGAGGAAATATACGGAGAGAAAAGAGAGAAGTGAAAAGACAGGCACATTCTTCTAGTTTAAATAGGATCATACAAAAGCAGACAGCTCCATCTCTTTGTTGCAAGGGTTTTCTACACTTTTTCATGTGCTTTTCTTCTTTTTTGCATTTTCTGTATTTTACCATTCTAATTACATGAGGTGAGCAATTGTCTTCTCTTAGTCTGCTACCTGTGACCAAATTTTCTAGAGCAAAATTTCTCAGTGTGTTCCCTGGGCCAAGCAGTATTAGTATCATCTGGAATCTTGTTAGAAACAAGAATTCCCTGGTGCCACTCCATATCTTGTGAATCAGCAACTCTGGGGTGGGCCCCAATGAGGCATGGTTTAACCAGCCCTACAGGTGATTACAATGCATGTTAAAGTTTGAGAACATTGCTCTACAGAAAACAGAGGAACTTAGTTTCTCAGATAAGAAAATTAATCTAGTTGAGTAGTTTTTTAGAAGTATAAAAATAGAAGGTGTAAGTTCTGATTCTGGAGTTGCACTTGTAGCCAAGAGCCTAAAGACCACACCCATGAGTGATCAATTATTTTTTTAATTAATTTTTATTGGAATACAGTTGCTTTACAATGTTATGTTAGTTTCTACTGTACAGCAAAATGAATCAGCTATACATATACATATATCCCTCTTTTTTGGATTTCCTTCCCATTTAGGTCACCACAGTGCATTAAGTAGAGTTCCCTGTGCTGTACAGTATGTTCTCATTAGTTATCTATTTTATACATAGTATCAATAGTGTATATGTGTCAATCCCAATCTTCCAATTCCTCCCACACCCAATTATTTTTTAATTGTTACTGAATGGCTAAAAAAATTAATGAATCAATCAATGAATAGATCTTTTCAGCCAGTGATAACTTTATATTATTAGTATTTGCTTGATGATCTCCAGAATTTTAATATAATTAAGAATGCTGAGCTCATGCAGCTCAATATCAAAAAAAACAAACAACCCAATCAAAAAATGGGCAGAAGACCTAAATAGACATTTCTCCAAAGAAGACATACAGATGGGCAAGAAGCACATGACAAGCTGCTCAACATCACTAATTATTAGAGAAATGCAAATCAAAACTACAATGAGGTATCACCTCACACCAGTCAGAATGGGCCTCATCAGAAAATCTACAAACAACAAATGCTGGAGAGGGTGTGGAGAAAAGGGAACCCTCTTTCACTGTTGGTGGGAATGTAAATTGATACAGCCACTATTGAGAACAGTATGGAAATTCCTTAAAAAACTGAAAATAGAATTACCATATGACCCAGCAATCCCACTACTGGGCATATACCCAGAGAAAACCGTAATTCAAAAAGATGCATGCATCCCAATGTTCATTGCAGCACTATTTACAATAGCCAGGTCATGGAAGCAACCTAAATGCCCATCGACTGATGAATGGATAAAGAAGATGTGGCACATATATACAATGGAATATTACTCAGCCATAAAAAGGAATGAAACTGGGTCATTTGTAGAGACGTGGATGGATCTAGAGACTGTCATACAGAGTGAAGTAAGTCAGCAAGAGAAAAACAAATATCGTATATTAATGCATATATGTGGAACCTAGAAAAATGGTACAGATGAACCGACTTGCAGGGCAGAAATAGAAACACAGATGTAGAGAACAAACGTATGGACACCAAGGGGGTAAAGTGGAGGGGTGGTGGTGGTGGGATGAACTGGGAGATTGGGATTGACATATATACCCTAATATGTATAAAATAGATAACTAATAAGAACCTGCTGTATAAAAAAATAAAATTTAATTTAAAAAAAGAATGCTGATGGTTTGAGTACTGTATTTGGGGATTTTACTCCTTTTGGTTATTTTTATCAAGTAAGTCATTTACTAATTAATGACTCTAACATATTTGGCACTGTGCTAAATTAAACAGAAGCTTTGCTCTCATAGAGTTTACACAGTAATCAAACCTTGATGACTGTTTGGAAGGTACAAGGCATCAGGTAATGCTACTGCCTACAGCCATAGTCTGAGAAGAATGTATAGCAGGTGGGAAAAATGAGAGGCTATACTGGTACCTCTATGATTCTCCAGAAGATGCTTTTGACTGGTTGGTTCAGAATCATAATTTGGGGGCAAGGTTGGCAAAGATCACATGAATGATATTTCTTATAGCAATAAACATTTATTGGGTATCAATTATGTGCCAAACACCATAATTTTCATTACAGGAATGGCATTGGTGGATAAGAGGCATATAATATGATGTGGTACCTGATCTTAAGGGCTTGTAATCTGGCTGTGAAGAGAAGCCTCTGGCTACTCAAAATGAGAGCTATCAATGCAAGGCAAAGGTTTTTGATAAGACCTAACCCATCAGGTTGTGGTAGGTTTCTTTTTTTGGGGGGGCGGTACGCGGGCCTCTCACTGTTGTGGCCTCTCCCGTTGCGGAGCACAGGCTCCAGACGCGCAGGCTCAGCGGCCATGGCTCACGGGCCCAGCCGCTCCGCGGCATGTGGGATCTTCCCGGACAGGGGCACGAACCCGTGTCCCCTGCATCGGCAGGCAGACTCTCAACCACTGCGCCACCAGGGAAGCCCTGTAGGTTTTAAATGAAGTAAGTGAGGTGAATGTGCCATGTGAATAGTGAGGCTGTGACCCAAAAGTAATGTGCAATTGATACACATGCTAAATTATGGGCATTGACTTTGGAGATGAGAAAGATCATTACCAGCTGGAACAGATAAAGATCCATAGGACTAGAACTAGGCCATGAAAGTTGCTAAAGTTCGAAAAAGTGGAGGGGAAGAAGGACAGGCATTACAGCTGGGGGATTCACATAAGAAAAGGTCAAGAAACCACAGATTTTTTTTTTTTTTTTGGCCGCGCCACTTGGCTTGCGGGATCAAACTCGTGCCCTCAGCAGTGAAAGTGCACGGTCCTAACCACTGGACCACCAGGGAATGCCCAAGAAACCATAACTTTTGCGACATTTTAAAAAGCATGGAATTTCAAGTGGAATGTGATGTTAATAATAATTCAATTATCCACCTATCCATCTAAATATACTTGAGTGCCTCCTATATTCCAGGCACTGTTCTCACTGGTAGGGATATAATGGTGGGCAGCAAGATTTCTGCTCTCATGGAATTTATATGCAAATTTGTCTGTGTGTTGTGGGGTGGCAGTGGTGTGAGGCTGGAAATAAAACATAAATAAATATACCAGAAAACATCAATATATGTTGGTGAGGAGACAGAGAAACTGGAACCCTCATCTGTTGCTGGTGGGATTTCAAAATGACGTACTCACTTTGGAAAACAGCACATTTCCTCAAAAAGTTAAACAGAATTACCATATGGTCCAGGAGTTTCTCTCCTAGGTATATACCCAAAAGAACTGAGAACACATGACCACACAAAAACCTGTAGACAAATTCATAACCACATGATTGCCAAAAGGTGCAAATGACCCAAACATCCATTAATAGATAAATAGATTAAAAAAAAACAGTATATCCATACAATGGGATATTTTTTGGCAATAAAAAGGAATGAAGTACTGATACATATCACAGCATGGATGAAAACATTATGCTAAGTGAAATAAGCTGGACACAAAAGGCCACGTGTTGTATGAGTTCATTTATATGAAATGGCCAGAATAGGCAAGTGCATAGAAACAGAAGGTATATTAGTAGGTGCCAGGGGCTGCAGTCGGGGATATAGGGAGTGACTGCTGAGAGGTAAACGGTTTCTTTTCAGGGCAGTAAAAACATTTTGAAATTAGATGTTATGGTATATGAATTATATCTCAATAAAGTTGTTATTTTTTAAAATCTCTCAGTTAAGGGCAGGTATATATTGTCAACTACAAAACTGATGACATAATCAGATAATTTTCCATTCCTTTAGAGTGTGTTATGACAACAGACTCGATATTACCAATACCATCCAGTCAGTCACCATGGTTCTGCAACCATGGATCAATACACTGATTAATACACTTACAAATGCAAATGTAGAACTTTTATTTATTTTTTTAAAAGTAATGGCTATAAAATTTCCTGGGATACAGTTACAACTACAGACCTATAAATCTCAGTCAACAGATAAAACATTCTGCTATATGATAAAAAAATACAGTTCCTTTTTAAATATAGCTGTCCTAACTTCTAGAGACATCATAAAACATAACAGAAAAGTATATATATAAGAGCATGCCTGGAAAAGGAGTTGAAGAAAATGTGGGAGTTGAAGAATGTTAGTTAAGTGTAATTATTGCAGTGATGAGTTTCATATATATTTAGATACATCTTATGAAATTGTAATCTATTGTGTTAGTATCTGTACAAGAATGAGAGACCTGACATGTCAGATAGACTTCATATACTTTACCAAAGATGATTCTGAGTTGACTATATGGATCTGAACCAAAACAAAAAAAAATAATGCTGTGTTTACTTCAAATAATCAAGATTTACTTGAATGCAAAATAATAACCAACAATCATTGAGCCATAAATTGCTAGAGCTCTTTTCTTAGTAGTATTTTCTTAGCTATTTTTCACTAATCTCCTACACTAATGACAAATGTTTTTTGTGTATTTCTGTGTGCTATGCATTTTTTAGGTACTTTATATGTATGGACTCATTTAATCCTCACAACAGCACTCTGAGACATACATTGCTGTCATCTACCTATTTTACAAATGAGATAATGGCGACACAGAGAGGTTAAGTAACAGCAAATAAGGAGCAAAGGATTTTAACCCATGCCATCTGAATGCAGAGCCAGTTCATGAAAACACTATGCTACACTGCCTTTCATAAGAGAGCTGAAGAAGCTTCGAAAATTTCAACATTTTCAAACCATCTCTGCCCCTGAGTTCTAACCAGAAGTGACCACAGCCATAAAGTTACTGTGGATCAGAGAGCCAACAACTTCTTCCATATACCTGTCAGGGGTCTATTTTATACCCATTCCTAAGTCTGCAAATATGATAAGAATTTATAACCTATGCAATTCTTAAGCCCAGGGTAGTTAATGATAGCAGAGGTGGAAAAAATGCTAATTAATTAATTGAACAAATATTTATTAAACACCTTTATAATGGGCACTGTTCTCAGTGTTTGAGATACATCAGTGAACAAAACAGACAAAACTTTCTGCCCTCAAGGACCTCATATTCTAGCAGACAGTGGGAGATAATCTCTTTTCTGAGAAAGATGTAAATCATATAAATAATAAAGAAGAGATTTAACAAAAGTAAGAAACATTCATTAGGGCAAATGATTATCAAAGTTTCCAGCAAGGGGTCAGCTGATTTGGTCCTGACATCTCCATTCTTGAGCCAATTATGTGCTTAACTTAACTATACCTAGTGTATAGTGTATGTTACAAATAAGAAAAAATAAAAATAAATTAAAAAAAAAAAATAAACTGACCCAGCAAGATTAACAGTTTTGATAGGAAGAGAAAAAAAAGGAAACAGGGAAAAGAAATTGGAAGTATTAAAGCAAGATACCCTTTTTCTAAATATGCACACCCATATCTATATTATCCTGAAAACCCCACTGAAAAGAATGGTGAGCAACCTGTTGTGTATTGACCTGTGTGAGCCATCTTGTTCTGGTAGAGGAGATGGTGGCCATCACAGATAAGGAATGGGCTGAGCAGGCAGCTTTGGCTCTTTTGGCAAACATGAATTTAACAGACATGATGTCAGAAATAAATCTAGTCAAAAAAAAGAAAAAGAAAGAAATCTAGCCCCAAACCAAAATGGAAGTGAATATCAGAAAAATGATTCTATTAAAAATGAACTTTAGGGCTTCCCTGGTGGCACAGTGGTTGAGAGTCCGCCTGCCGATGCAGGGGACAAGGGTTCTTGCCCCGGTCTGGGAGGATCCCACATGCCGCGGAGCGGCTGGGCCCGTGAGCCGTGGCCGCTGAGCCTGCGCGTCCGGAGCCTGTGCTCCGCAACAAGAGAGGCCACAACAGTGAGAGGCCCGCGTACCGCAAAACAACAACAACAACAACAACAAAACTTTAGGGAATTCCCTGGTGGTCCAGTGGTTAGGACTCCATGCGTCCACTGTTGAGGGTGCGGTTCAATCTCTGGTCGGAGAACTAAGACCCCACGAGCCACGCGGCATGGCCAATAAATAAATAAATTAAATAAAAATAAAACTTAAAAAAATATGGAACAAAAAAGGAAAAAGAATTTCCAACCTGGAATTGTAAAGGAGTAATTCAAAACAGCCAAAAAAATTAAAACACCTCAAGTGAGGTATGAATGACGACTTGCATATTTTAAAGAAAATATGGACAAAAGACATCTTCATATTTTACCTGATTCCAAACTTAAAAGATGTCAGCCAATATAGGAACTCAGCTCAGCTGCAAACTCTGGGACTTAATCTATATTGGAGCTAAATATTCTATAAGCATGCAGTGAAGTGCAAAAACTAGCAATTGAAAAATGACATGATTAAATGGCACGACATGCAATCATTTGCTCTCAATTATATCAATGTATCTTCTTCATTTCTAGGAGTCAGGCAGAAATATTGTTTTTTAAATGCCTCTATCAAATTGGTCACCAATAATAAAATAGATGAGAGTCCTAATAAGCTCATTTACATACCATACATCATACAGTACAAAACTATTCTCTCTGAACAGTTTTGCTCATAGATTTGTCTCCTGGTTGTCATGAGTCTTTGCTACATTAGCAGATTTTAAAAGCGTAATACTGCCTTCAGGACCATTTGTAGAAAAACATTTATGAAACTCTTCTAGTTAACCCTTGGCAGGATCCTTATTGCTAATTATGGAAAAGGTACTGATATAATATCTTGGCTGTCACATTGTATTATGGTGACGGTAGAAGCAGAATCTAGGTCTGACATTTTGGAAATACCATCTAACTGCAAGTCAGAAACAGAGAATGACAGTTCTAAGTAGATTATAACTTCTTGCAAAATAACAAACTGGTTTATTTAATGTAAAAGCTGGATTTTAAAAATAGCAGTAAAGGCCCCTGAATTGATTCACCAAGCACATCTCTATCAGCTCCTTGAAGAAGGTCTGGGATGTGTGCCAAAATACTTTTTAAATTGTACATGACAGTATAAGTCTAGATTCTAACACTAAATGATTTATTTTAACCATTTAAAATCAAAATAGTTTCAGCGAACACTTTCATTTTTAAGAAAAATCATCTACCCTCTGTTCACCTAGGCAGCAGATAAGTGAGGTGTCATCTTTACCTCCAGTTCTAATTAGCCTGACCTTTGACCTAGAAAAGGATCTTGTTCTTGCAATCTAGTATCCTCACCAATCAAGTTGAATCATTAACGGCCTCCAGGACTATTAATACTACATATTCTTGGACACCCTTCAATGAATGGTGTCATCAAGGGAAAAACTAAACATTCTTTTAATACACTCATATTTATGTTTTAATTCTTTTGTACCTTCATCTGTTAATTAAAAACATTAATTATATTTGGAAAGGAGTATTTCTATACCTCTTAGCTACTTTTTAGCTGTAGACCAAAATTAATAACCATTCTAAAAATGAAGACCCTCACTGTGTTATTCCATGAAAGCTGCTGTTAGCCCTGTGTGGCATTCTTTAATTTCTTTGTGACTTACCCTACACTAGGTTAAGTACTTTTAAACATGTTTGTTTTTAAGAATCAAGCTCAGTGGTCGTGTGCTTAGTTCATATTCACATGTAATTAGTAATAAGTTATATACTTCCTTTTCTAAATTAAAAACACTATTAAAATTCCAGACATACAAAACAATATGAAGATTACGTTACTCTAAAGAAAACTGTAATAGCTTACAGATTGCTTGTATCATTACTAAAATGCTGGTATCTATTACAGAGTCTCCCTGGAATAAAGAATGCACTTTAAAAACATGTCCATTATTGTTAAGATGCTAAACTAGTCTGCAATTACAGAAAGGTAACTTTTAGCAATAAGGGGGAAAGGGTGCTGGATATAAATGCAACTTAGCCATTATACTATACCTTTTCTTAAAATCCCACTCTCTTTTCATAAGCAGATGAGGCACTAATTGCCTTTTATTTCTACATTATATTTTGAAATCTTTTTACAATACCCACTGTGCTTTTTAACTCTTACCGATTCCACTCAAAGTAATTCTGGAGGGGACTTCCCTGGTGGTCCAGTGGTTAAGAATCACCTTCCAGTGCAGGGGACGCAGGTTCAATCCCTGTCTGGGAAACTAAGATCCCACATGCCACCACGGGGCAGCTAAGCCTGCGCACGGCAACTACTGAGCCCACACGCCACAACTAGAGAGAGAAGCCTGCGTGCCACAACGAAGACCACCGCACGCCACAATGAAAGAGCCCACATGCCGCAGCTAAAACCCAACGCAGCCAAAAATAAAATAAATATTTTTAAAAAACAAGTAATTCTGGAGAACGGATGAAGGTGATTTTCTTCTCTGGATTATTTGTGGATCCCAACTACCTGAACTCATCTGTGAGTTCAGATGAAAGAAGAACCATCATAAAGACCACACCTGGGGGATGAAATAACATTAAGAAGGAAAGCAAGAGAACACGGGAGCAAGGACGACACAAAAGGAATTCCCAGGGATAATGTGGAACACAGAGGACAGGACAGATTATTGGACTAATTTGTTTCATGAATCACTCAACTCTGCTGCGTGGTGTTTTCTAACTCTCTCATCCATACACAGTTGACTATTCTTCACCCGCCTCCTCCATCAAACCGTATTTTTCCAGACTTATCTCTGGCTAACTTACTTGTTATTTCCTATGAAGCCACTCCTGGAACTCATCACAAAGCTCAGAGTGTTACTTGAAGTATAACAGCTAGGAATTTGTATTTTAGGGAAGTATTACTGTTATTCAAGAATCCTACAGATGGGAAGTAAATGAATTCAAGAACTCTAGGGACACAGCAAGAGTGCAGGAAGAAAGTTAGGCTGTGGGGAATAACACCACTAAAAAAGAGGAAAATGATACTAAGGACAAAAAAGTCAATATAAGAAAGACCGTTCTATTTTTTTTCATTTATTCCTCCCTGACCTGGAAGAGGCTGAGGTATAGCCAGCTCTATAAACTTCATATTTCTGATTTTATTTTCATAGCACCTAAAATAAATAGGACATTTTCCTGTGGGTCTGGACCATTGGGAATTTGCTTCTTAGCTCTTTCCTTTGCTTTTGTGGTGGAAGCCCCGGGCAATTCAACTCCTTTTTTGCTAGTTTTCAGTATTCCCAGATGTGCAGTAATACTAACCACACTCTCAGGTTAGTAAACTTCTCTTAGAAGTTTAACTAATATATAACGGAAAAACTCTTTAACTGTTATATCAGGTAGTAGAGAGATGCTGACTAAATATTAGCCAACTGGTAAATTGCTCTGATGATTACTTAGCTCAAAGCAATATTCCACAACCTTGTGAAAAGGAAATGATTCTTTAGCCTTTACCATCTTTGGCATCAGATTATTACATAATTTTATTTTGTTATGAGACAGGAAAAATATCATATGGCGGTCTGAGATGGTCTTTTAAAAGATAATAATAAAACATGGAATATCTCTCAAATCAGTTGCAAGATGATTCTTACCTGCTCTGATAAACTTTGAGGGGTGATAGGGTACTAGTTTCACTTTGTCTTTATCATTCTTATTCATTTTCCTTTTCATTGGCCTGAACTGTGGGCAACTGCTCTAAATGGACAAGTGTGTTGTTGCAGTTGTTTACATGAAACAACCTTTCTTGGCCTCAGATTCTTCTCATGTCTAGGTCATGTTCTAACATCCTCAAAGTCTAACTCCAAATATCTTTATAGTGAGAACCACATGCCTAAGCAAAGCACACAAGACTGAAAATTTAAGTTCTATTGCTGCTTTTGCAAAGCATTGAAGTCTGTTGCACTGGTGTTTTATAGAGAGTTAGTATGGCATGGTTGAATGGATCCATTGGTTCTCTTGCTGGTGGTCTTGGCTTACAGATAAAGGAAAGAATTGGTCTCGAAACATCCCTCCAAATCCTAAAAGTCACTTCTCCTGTCATGACTGAGGGGCAATAAAGGATATTTTTTAGAAAATGAGGAGAGCATATAGGGAAGGAGGAACCTATCGCCTATCCTATGCTTCGCAAATGAACTTCTAACACCAGACCTGTCATTCTGGTTTCACACTTATCTTCATGACATTACATTGAAAAAGAAAGAAAAATATCCTTGGGGAAGAAAATATTATATTTTAAGTGTACAGGGTATAAGTTAGAATTTAATCAATGGTTTAGAGTATCAGTAAAATTAAGAGAGATAAGTTAGGCCATTTTTTTTCCAGATAGGAATAATAATTTTTGCCCCTGCCCTATCTTAGAGAAGTTTTTGGGAGGATTAATGAGCTAATGTCTGTAAAGCTCCTTAAGCTCCTCATATGGAGGTACAACATAAACACTAGGTGAAAAATGATAGCAAACTCCATACTGAGTTGAACTCCTGAGAGTAAAACCCCTGAAGTGAGAAGATGCAGGGTCAGGATGGGTAGACTCTGAGTTCCAATGCCAGAAAAGCCTTGGTTTGTTGTCATATCTATTTTTAATACTGTTTAAAACAGTACTTCATAGCATTAGTAAGCATTTCTACATTTCCTATCAATCACAATGTCCCTTGTGATGATCATTTTTTATTTCTATTCATCAAATGATAGGCTTATTATCTCTATTTTGTAGAGGAAAAATCAAGATGTGAAAATTGCAAAGGCATCAATGATGACTCACATAAAATCATCGGTTTGGTATTATTGGACTATAGCCTGGGTTAGGATTCAGGAGATATGGGCTGCCATCTGGCTCTGGTTGTATGGTCCTGGGTGAGTCACTTAATTTATCAGAGACTTGGTTTTCTCTTCTTTGGAATAAGGAGGTTGAAATAGCCAAATGACCTCAAATACCATCTTGTGATGAAATTCTACAATGTGCTAAGTACTTCTTTAGTATCTAGCAACTCTAAGGCATTGTCTTTGTTACTGTGAAGGGCATGCAAAAAATGACAACTTCAAGATAGTTCCTACTCCTGGATGGACCTAGAGATTATCATACTAAGTGAAGTAAGCCAGACAAAGACAAATCTCATATGATGTCGCTTATATGTGGAATCTAAAAAAAATGATACTAACGAACTTATTTACAAAACAGAAACAGACTCACAAACATAGAAAACAATCTTATGGTTACCAAAGGGGAAATGAGGGGAGGGATAAATTAGGAGTTTGGGATTAACAGATACACACTACTATATATAAAATAGATAACCAACAAGGACCCACTGTATGGCACAGGGAACTATACTCAATATTTTGTAATAACCTATAAGGGAAAATAATCTGAAAAAGAATATATATATACTGTATATATAATATATATATATACATATAACTGAATCACTTTGCTGTACACCTGAAATTAGAACAGCATTGTAAATCAACTATACTTCAATAAAAAGTTTTTAAAAAAAATATAGTTCCTACTCTTAACAAGTTTATATACTTAAAATAACAATGAAATACCACCATGCACCTATTAGAATGGCCAAAATTTGGAACACACAACACCAAATACTGGCAAGGTTAGGGAGAAACAGGAGGTCTCATTCATTGCTGGTAGGAATGCAAAATGGTACCAACACTTTGGGAGACAGTTTGGGAATTTCTTACAAAACTGAACACACTCTTACCATATAATCCAGCAATCACACTCCTTGGTATTTACCCAAAGGAGCTGAAAAGTTATGTTCACACAAGAACCTGCACATGGATATTTATAGCAGCTTTATTCATAATTACCAAAACCTGGAAGCAACCAAGATGTCTTTTAGTAGGTGAATGAATTAGTAAACTGTGGTGCCTCCAGACAGTGGAATATTACTCAGTGCTAAAAAGAAATGACTTACTAAGCCATGAAAAGATGTGGAGGAATCTTAAATGCATATTACTAACTGATAGAAGCCAATCTGAAAGGGCTACATACTATAATTCCAAACGCATGACATTCTGGAAAAGGCAAAACTATCGGGAGTAAAAAGACCAGAGGTTGCCAGGGGTTGGGGTGGTGAGTGCGGGATGATGAATGAATAGGCAGAGTACAGAGGATTTTTAGGTCAGTGAAATACTAGGCATGATGATGGATGCATCATTATACATTTGTCCAAACCCATAGAATGTACAAACCAAGAGTGAACGGTAACATAAACTATGGATGCTGGGTGTATGATGTGTCAATAAAGGCTCATCAATATGCATTGAATACGACTTTCAAAAGGAGGGAACTAAACATATAAAGAACTTATGATAATCAAATAGTAGGTAAAACTTTCCTGATCTAAAGCAGGGTTTAAGTTCTCAAAATCAATTAGGACTCACCAAGTTCCCAGCAAAAGAAATAAAGAGACCAACACCCAGTCACACACAAATGAAAAACAAAGTTCTATGTGGCAACAAAAATTAGACTTCTCCTTTTCTGGCATCTCCAAATGCCAAAAGAATCATTAGCAGTTTTGATGGCAAAAGGTTATACTCCCCATAACAAAGTTTTCTGTTCAGCAAGCTATTGTTTATATGCAAGGTCAAGAAAAATACATTTTCAGACATGCAATGGTTTGGAGAATATACCAGGAAAGTACTTTTTCTATAAAAATTATTAGAAGGGGCTTCCCTGGTGGCGCAGCGGTTGAGAGTTCACCTGCCGATGCAGGGGACATGGGTTTGTGCCCCAGTCCGGGAAGATCCCACATACTGCAGAGCGGCTGGGCCTGTGAGCCATGGCCCCTGAGCCTGCGCATCTGGAGCCTGTGCTCCGCAACGGGAGAGGCCACAACAGTGAGAGGCCCGCGTACCGCAAAAAAAAAAAAAAAATTATTAGAAGACAATCCAATAGTCATTACTAAGAATAATTTTTTTTAATGGAAAACCATGGTATAAAAAAATATGTTGAGGAATAAAAAATGTATAAGGAATTAATTCTGAATTATTTTTCATATTCTTATAAAATAAATGCAAATGTCAAAAGAAACTATTGAAAGTATGAGAAAGAATGTGATTATATTAATAAAATAATTAGCTGCACCAATAATTAACTGGCATATTTCTTTCTACTTTTAAATCAACCAAGTCCTGATGAAACAAAACATGTTACCTGTGCCACCATCCTGACTGAAATTCATAACTAGGAAGACCTTTTCATTTGCATTTTATACAACATCTCTATTCAAATTATAAAGACACTATAATGTTAGAAAGGAAATGGGTATGAAGAGAAAGCTACCACGGTGCCAAAGGCAACAACATTGCAACTTTGGTTCAAAAGATGCCTTTGTCCTTCTGAAGCATCATTTTCAATGAAGTAAACATGAATCCTGGCATATAAAGTTGATTATATACCAGAAATTTTGTGCCAAACCAAAAGTATTGTTTAGAGGAATTAAACGGCATCTACAATTGAATAAATTTACTGATAGAAAAAGATGGCTAGTATAGAATCACAGAATGCTAGAGTTGAATTCTTTCAATCCAAGAGCCTAAATTTACAAATAAAAACTATCAGGTAAAGAGAAGAGAAATTATTTGCTGAGATTACACAGCTGAAAATCCTAGATCATAATGTTGCCAACTAACAGAACCTAGTGAGAGATATTCAATAAATACCATTAATTGGTTAAATATAAAAGAATGATGTGGTAAAATTACAGAAAAATGACCGACAATTCAATATGAACACTGAAAAAAAAGACTTGTTTGTTTCCTTAATTTAAGGTCTAATTTTTGGGGGGGGGCGGTATACGTGTATCTGTATAGAGCAATAATCTGTGAGAAATATGATGAAACTATAAAGGGGTGTTTACAAAAGAGAGTCAGGGAGACAGAAAATAGGGAAGAAAATGTCCTCCAAGTGTTACCACCTTGCTCAAAAGTTGTAAAGCAGCCTAATGTGGAGACCCACCTTTGATAATCTGGGACCTAGTTTTCTGCACCCCAGAAAAGCTGTCCAGTCCACAGGTCAAAGGGCAAACTTAGGAGGTCTACTGACTATCTCCTTTTTTTCTAGTCTTAAGAGGAAAACAATTCTCTTGTGGTCTTACCTGGGCAGTAATAGGCCAATGATCCAACTAACAGATAATTCAGTTCTTAAAGATCCTACAACTAATCCTGAAGTAATTGAAACCCATGGAATTTTCCCTGATTACTATTTACCATTTACTTTATCCATTTGCCCTACTGTATTACAAATAAATGCTTTTTAAAAAGGACAAGCTTATGCTATAATAATTATAATGCTGATAGCATTATAATGCTGAGTTTTCACTAGGTAGCCTCCATTTTAAGGAGCTTTCATATATATTATCTCATTTAATACTCATAGCCACTCTATGAGGTAAGTGTTATTACTATGTCGATTTTTATGATGAGAAACCTGGGGCTTTAAGAAAAATCGTGGATTAGAAATAGGTAGAGACAGGATAAACTCATGCGTCTTGAACCCACAGGCTTAAGCTTCTACATTATGGTGGATCAGATTCACTGCTTCAATCTTATCTACATGAAGAGCATGGAGACATGTTTGCAATGCTGTACTCCCAGTTTCTTCATAATTTGAGTTTATTATCAATTAAAACAACATTTAAATAATGTTAAGAAATCAAGTAAGAATAGAAATATTCATCACTGTGGTTTCAGAGCCTAAATGCAGTTCTGTCTGGTTTTTGAGGCAGCAGTGAAGGATGGGTGACATCTCTCTGTTATCTTTCTAGATTAGCAGTGCAGCCTTTAACTTCCATGAATCTGGTTTACCTGAGAGCAGTAATACAAACAACACATATGACATGAGTATATGGCTACCTCTATGAATCCTCAATTCAGGGGCAGATTGCCCCACTTCAGGAATCATTCAGCATCTTCTAGAAAAAGGTGTACTCAGAAAGAATTAGGCCTTTGTTACTCCATTTTCTTTTACTTTAGAAGGCTTACAATGGGATTGCCTATAAAAATTTCCTGTGGGTCTTCCCACTACCCCCAGATGGTAGTGTGAATAACATTTATTTAAATCTATCTTTGAATTTCAACCTTAACCTAGCCAATGTTTTTTTTCTTTACAAGGCAGCTCTATATTGTATCCAATTACTCAAAATTACTTCCAAAGAAGTGTTAGGCAATGGATTTTTTTTATATACAGTGGAGAAAATATCTAATAAAAGCTGATTTCAGTACTTACTTTTTGATGAACATACATGGTTAATATAATAGCTTTTTAAAAAAATGTATTTAAGACACATAGAAAGGATTAAATCCTGTCTGATATCTGTTGATTTTGAAAGCATTTTACATGCTTTTGTTACAGCCAGATTGAATTACTGTAATTCTTTGTTTGCAGCTTTGCCAACAGCATCATTACCAAGTTTGTATGGCTCCAGGACACAGCAGCAGAGATGATCCTGGACCTGTAGGAACCATGGCCTCCTCTCTCAAATCTCAAAACTTCCAACATATTCTCTTCTGTCTTTCAACCTTATCTCCTTAAAAATGCGGGTTTTGAAGGACATAGGACATGTGATTATTTATGGTGCCATTTGAGATTGATTATAGTGGACATGGGAAATTCCCTCTAAATGTCTTGGCTAGATTGGTTCTATTTTTATTTCTGGAAATTACACAGTGAGATTTGGGAAAATACTTCTTAAGGCATGTGAACTGTGTTTAGCTCTTTTATGTATCTATTTTGTAAAAGTACATCAGTGATATTCCCTTTCAGAGTAATTACTTAGTAATGCTGCATACCTCATAGTTAATTTGAAATCCTGTTAAAGACCCTACTCTAAAATTTTTAATGTCCAAGGTTTAAAACATTGACTTGCTGACTTCCTCTATTGAGGCGGGGGGGGTTGGTCATCAAGAAGACGTGACTATCGTTTGACCTTCAAGCTGAACCCGGGCAACTGGACTCCTCTTCTCCTCCCCTGTCCTCGGAATGTGTGTTCTGCTTGCCTTCCCTGCCCTCAGAATCTGCCCCAAAGATACAGCCTTGAGATAACAGTGTGGTGGTGAGATTATCTGGACTGTGTACATGACTGAACCCAGTTCAGGCCTCTATATAAACCTTTAAGATTCTGGAGGTGGGGAAATTTCTTGTCTCGTGGCTGCCCATGACAAGCCTCCTAAGTTCCCTTTCCTATTAAACCTGCCACCTGCCAATGTGGAGTTGTCTGCCTCTTTCTTCAGTCTCTTCCTGCCCTCTGTTTGTGGCGGTTGGTTTCAGGTTATATCTGGGAAGCTCCTGAGGAGGTTACAACCTAACATCCTCTAGATGGCTATCCAAGGAATCAGAAAAGGGATGAGGAACAATAGAGTAAGTTATGAGTTAACATCTTTTTCTCTTTCCAGAAAATAGATCTTTGACCCAAGGACTACTGAGTCTACAAAGTAGCGGCAGATTCTGAAAGACTTTCTAGACCTGACTATTGGCTCTATCACTTATTAACTGTATGAACTTCATTAACTTCAATTTTCCCTGCCTCAGTTTTTTCATCCATAAGTTGGGGATAATAAACCAGCTGCCTCAAGATGGTGATGAGGATTAAATAAGTGAATGGAGAAACTTAGAAACTGTGACTCACATCTAATGAGCACTCAATAAGTACTGGTTGTCACTATTACAATTATTAAAAGAATGTTTTCTTCCTCCTAATGCAATTATTGCGTGGCCTCCTTTCCTTAAAGGAGATGCAGATGGTACCCATTCCCATGTTTATGATAGTTTTTGTAATCCAGAGCAGGGTCAGAAAACTAAGGTCTGCTAGCCACTGCCGGCTCTTGTAAATAGTTTTGTAAATGAGTTTTATTAAACACACAATATTTATTCATTTACATATTCTCTGTGGCTGCTTTTACACTATAACAGCAGAGCTGAATAACTGCGACAGAGATTATATTACCTGCTTTTTATAGAAAATGTTTGCCAACCCTTGATTTAGAGTAAAACAAGGTTTCAATGTTTACCGAAGGGTCAGCAAATGACAGAATGGGAGAATACTAAAATTTGAACCCAAAGACCATGGCTTTTGCTTTGTCTCTGCTGCTGGTTGCTGTGCGAATTCAAACAAGTCACATTAACTTTCCATATCTCAAGTTCTTCATTCATGAAAATAAATAAAAACACACATAAGAAGGTGACCACAATTTTCAACTTATATAATTAGGGTAAGGTTTAAATATAATAACATGCATAAAAGTGCTTGGTCAAATTCCTTTTTTTTAATTTGATTTTTTTTAATATAGCAGGTTCTTATTAGTTATCTATTTTATACATATTAATGCATATATGTCAACCCCAATCTCCCAATTCATCCCCATGCCCCACCCCCCGCTTCCCCCCTTGGTGTCCATAGTTTGTCCATAGTCACATCTGTGGCTCTATTTCTGCCTTGCTAACTGGTTCATCTGTACCATTTTTCTAGATTTCACATATATGCGTTAATATATGATATTCGTTTTTCTTTTTCTGATTTACTTCACTCTGTATAACCGTCTCTAGGTCCATCCATGTGTCTACAAATGACCCAATACCGTCCCTTTTTATGGCTGAGTAATATTCCATTGTATATATATACCACATCTTTATCCATTCATCTGTTGATGGGCATTTAGGTTGTTTCCATGACCTGGTTATTGTAAATAGTGCTGCAATGAACATTGGGGTGCATGTGTCCTTTTGAATTATGGTTTTCTCTGGGTATATGCCCAGTAGTGGGATTGCTGGGTCATATAGTAATTCTATTTTTAGATTTTGAAGGAACCTCCATACTGTTCTCCATAGTGGCTGTATGAATTTACATTCCCACCAACAGTACAGGAGGGTTCCCTTTTCTCCACACCCTCTCCGGTATTTGTTGTTTGTAGATTTTCTGATTATGCCCATTCTGACCTGTGTGAGGTGATACCCCATTGGAGTTTTGATTTGCATTTTTCTACAAATTAGTGATGTTGAGAAGCTTTCCATGTGCCTCTTCGCCATCTATATGTCTTTGGATAAATGTCTATTTAGGTCTTCTGCCCAATTTTTGATTGGATTGTTTATTTTTTAAATATTGAGCTGCAAGTGCTGTTTATATATTTTGGAGATGAATCCTTTGTCCATTGAATTCATTTGCAAGTATTTTCTCCCATTCTGAGTGTTGTCTTTTCATCTTGTTTATGGTTTCCTTTGCTGTGCAAAAGCTTTTAGTTTCATTAGGTCCCATTTGTTTATTTTTGTTTTTATTTCCATTACTCTAGGAGGCGGGTCAAAAAAGATCTTGCTGTGATTTATGTCAAAGAGTGTTTGTTCTTCCTATGTTTTCCTCTAAGAGTTGTATAGTGTTCGGTTTACATTTAGGTCTTTAATCCATTTCAAGTTTATTTTTGTGTGTGGTGTTAGGGAGGGTTCTAATTTCATTCTTTTACATGTAGCTGTCCAGTTTTGCCAGCACCACTTATTGAAGAGACTGTCTTTTCTCCATTGTATATCCTTGCCTCCTTTGTCATAGATTAGTTGACCATAGGTGCGTGGGTTCTCTGGGCTCTCTATCCTGTTCCACTAATCTATATTTCTGTTTTTGTGTCAGTACCGTATTGTCTTGATTACTTTAGCTTTATAGTACAGTCTGAAGTCAGGAAGTCTGATTCCTCCATCTCTGTTTTTTTCCCTCAAGATTGCTTTCGCTATTCAGGGTCTTTCGTGTCTCCACACAAATTTTAAGATTTTTTGTCCCAGTTCTGTAAAAAAATGCCATTGGTAATTCGATAGGGATTGCAATGAATCTGTAAATTGCTTTGGGTTATATATTCAATTTCACAATATTGATTCTTTCAATGTAAGAACATGGTATATCTCTCCATCTGTTTCTGTCATCTTTGATTTCTTTTATCAGTGTCTCATCGTTTTCTGGGTACAGGTCTTTTACCTCCTTAGGTAGGTTTATACCTAAGTATTTTATTCTTTTTGTTGTAATGGTGCATGGGATTGTTTCCTTAATTTCTCTTTCTGATCTTTCATTGTTAGTGTATAGGAATGCAAGAGATTTCTGTGCATTAATTTTGTATACTGCTAATTCACCGAATTCATTGATTAGCTCTAGCAGTTTTCTGGTGGCATCTTTAGCATTCTCTATGTATAGTATCATGTCATCTGCAAACTGTGACAGTTTCACTTCTTCTTTTCCAGTTTGTATTCCTTTTATTTCTTTTTCTTCTCTGATTGCCATGGCTAGGACTTCCAAAACTATGTTGAATAATCATGGCGAGAGTGGACACCCTTGTCTTGTTCATAAAGGAAATTTTTTCAGTTTTTCACCATTGAGAATGATGTTGGCTGTGGGTGTGTCGTATATGGCCTTTATTATGTTGAGGTAGGTTCCCTCTATGCCCACTTCCTGGAGAGTTTTTCTCATAAATTGCTGTTGAATTTTGCCAAAAGCTTTTTCTGCATCTACTGAGATGATCACATGGTTTTTATTCTTCAATTTGTTAATATGGTGGATCACATTGATTGATTTGTGTATACTGAAGAATCATTGCATCCCTGGGATAAACCCCACTTGATCATGGCGTATGATCCTTCTAATGTGTTGTTGGATTCTGTTTGCTAGTATTTTGTTGAGGATTTTTGCATTTATATTCATCAGTGATATTGGTCTTTTTTGTAGTATCCTTGTCTGGTTTTGGTATCAGGGTGCTGGTGGCCTCATAGAATGAGTCTGGGAGTGTTCCTTCCTCTGCAATTTTTGGAAGAGTTTGAGAAGGATGGGTGTTAGCTCTTCTCTAAATGTTTGATAGAATTCACCTGTGAAGCCATCTGGTCCTGGACTTTTGTTTGTTGGAACATTTTAAATCACAGTTTCCATTTCATTACTTGTAAATGGTCTGTTCATATTTTCTATTTCTTCTTGGTTCAGTCTTGGAAGGTTATACCTTTCTAAGAATTTGTCCATTTCTTCCAGGTTGCCCATTTTATTGGCATGGAGTTGCTTGTAGTAGTCTCTTATGATGCTTTGTATTTCTGCAGTGTCTGTTGTTACTTCTCCTTTTTCATTTCTAATATTATGGATTTGAGTCCTCTCCCTCTTTTTCTTGATGAGTCAGGCTAAAGGTTTATCAATTCTGTTTATCTTCTCAAAGAACCAGCTTTTAGCTGTATTGATCTTTGCTATTGTTTTCTTTGTTTCTATTTCATTTATTTCTGCTCTGGTCTTTATGATTTCTTTCCTTCTACTAACTTTGGGTTTTGTTTGTTCTTCTTTCTCTAGTTCCTTTAGGTGTAAGGTTAGATTGTTTATTTGAGATTTTTCTTGTTTCTTGAGGTAGGCTTGTATTGCTATAAACTTCCCTCTTAGAACTGCTTTTGCTGCATCCCATAGGCTTTGGATCGTCATCTATTCATTGTTATTGGTCTCTAGGTATTTTCTGATTTCCTCTTTGATTTTTTTCAGTGATCGCTTGCTTATTTAGTAACATATTGTTTAGCTTCCATGCATTTGTGTTTTTTATGTATTTTGCCCTGTAATTGATATCCAATTTCATAGTGTTGGGGTCAGAAAAGATGCTTGATATGATTTCAATTTTCTTAAATTTACCGACGCTTGATTTGTGAGCCATGATGTGATCTATCCTGGAGAATGTTCTGTGTGCATATGAGAAGAAAGTGTAATCTGCTGTTTTCGGATGGAATTTCCTATAAATATCAATTAAATCTATCTGGTCTATCATGTCATTTAAAGCTTCTGTTTCCTTATTAATTTTCTGTCTGGATGATCTGTCCATTGGTGTAAGTGAGGTGTTAAAGTCCCCCACTATTATTGAGTTACTGTCAATTTCCTCTCTTATAGCTGTTAGCAGTTGCCTTATGTATTGAGGTGTTCCTATGTTGGGTGCATATATATTTATAATTGTTATGTCTTCTTCTTGGATTTATCCCTTGATCATTATGTAGTGTCCTTCCTTGTCTCTTTTAACATTTTTTATTTTAAAGTCTATTTTATCTGATATGAGAATTGCTACTCCAGCTTTCTTTTGATTTCCATTTGCATGGATTATCTTTTCCCATCCCCTCACTTTCAGTCTATATGTGTCCCTAGGTCTGAAGTGGGTCCCTTGTAGACAGCATATATATGGATCTTGTGTTTGTATCCATTTAGCGAGCCTGTGTCTTTTGGTTGGAGCATTTAGTCCATTCACATTTAAGGTAATTGTCGATATGTATGTTCCCATTACCGTTTTCTTAATTGTTTTGGGTTTGTTTTTGTAGGTCCTTTTCTTCTCTTGTGTTTCCCACTTAGAGAAGTTCCTTTAGCATTTTCTGTAGAGCTGGTTTGGTGGTGCTGAATTCTCTTAGCTTTTGCTTGTCTGTAAAGCTTTTGATTTCTCCATCGAATCTGAATAAGATCCTGGCTGGGTAGAATAATCTTGGTTGTAGGTTCTTCCTTTGCATCACTTTAAATATATCATGCCACTCCTTTCTGGCTTGTAGAGTTTCTGCTGAGAAATCAGCTGTTAACCTTATGGGAGTTCTGTTGTATGTTCTTTGTCATTTTTCCCTTGTTGCTTTTAATAATTTTTCTTTGTCTTTTTTTTTTTTGTCAATTTGATTACTATGTGTCTCGGCATGTTTGTCCTTGGGTTTATCCTGCCTGGGACTCTCTGTGTTTCCTGGACGTGGGTGGCTATTTCCTTTCCCATGTTAGGGAAGTTTTTGATTATAATCTCTTCAAATATTTTCTTGGGTCCTTTCGCTCTCTCTTCTCCTTCTGGGACCCCTATAATGCGAATGTTGGTTTGTTTAATGTTGCCAGAGGTCTCTTAGGCTGTCTTCATTTCTTTTCATTCTTTTTTCTTTATTCTGTTCCATGGCAGTGAATTGCACCATTCTGTCTTCCAGGTCACTTATCTGTTCTTCTGCCTCAGTTATTCTGCTATTGATTCCTTCTAGTGTATTTTTCATTTCAGTTATTGTATTGTTCATCTCTGTTTGTTTGTTCTTTAATTCTTCCAGGTCTTTGTTAAACATTTCTTGCATCTTCTCAATCTTTATCTCCGTTGTTTTTCTGAGGTCCTGGATCATCTTCACTATCATTATTCTGAATTCTTTTTCTGGAAGTTTGCCTATCTCCGCTTCATTTAGTTGTTTTTCTTGGGTTTTGTCTGGTTCCTTCATCTGGTACATAGTCCTCTGCCTTTTCATTTTGTCTGTCTTTCTGTGAATGTGGTTTTCATTATACAGGCTGCAGGAACATAGTTCTTCTTGCTTTTGCTGTCTGCTCTCTGGTGGATGAAGCTATCTAAAAAGTTTGTGCAAACTTCCTGATGGGAGGGACTGGTGGTGGGTAGAGCTGGGTGTTGCTCTGGTGAGCAGAGCTCAGCAAAACTTTAATCTGCTTGTCTGCTGATGGGTGGCACTGAGTTCCCTCCCTGTTGGTTATTTGGTCTGAGGCGACCCAGCACTGGAGGCTACAGGCTCTTTGGTGAGGCTAATGGTGGACTCCAGGAGGGCTCACGCCAAGGAGTACTTCCCAGAACTCCCATTGCCAGTGTCCTTGCCCCCACGGTGAGCCACAGCCACCCCCCCGCCTCTGCAGGAGACCCTCCAACACTAGCAGGTAGGCCTGGCTCAGTCTCCTGCGGGGGTTGCTGCTCCTTCCCCTGGGTCTCAATGCAAACACACTTTGTGTGTGCCCTCCAAGAGTGGAGTCTCTGTTTCCCCCAGTCCTGTTGAAGTCCTGCAGTCAAATCCCACTAGCCTTCAAAGTCTGATTCTCTGGGAATTCCCCCTTCTGTTGCCGGGCCCCCAGGTTGGGAAGCCTGGTGTGGGGCTCAGAACCTTCACTCCAGTGGGTGGACTTCTGTGGTATAATTGTTCTCCAGTTTGTGAGTCACCCACCTAGCGGTTATGGGGTTTGATTTTATCGTGATTGCGCCACTCCTACCATCTCATTGAGACTTCTCCTTTGTCTTCGGATGTGGGGTATATTTTTTGGTGAGTTCCAGTGTCTTCCTGTCAATGATTGTTCATCAGTTTGTTGTGATTCCAGTGCTCTCACAAGAGGGAGTGAGTGCATGTCCTTCTACTCTGTCATTTTGAACCAATCAGTGCTTGGTCAAATTTAAATTGGTAAGCAAACTTGGGACATTAGTCATTGTGAAGGTTACCAAATCTATCCCATTCATTCTTCTTATGACAGAGCCTCTTGGCTGGTCTAAACTTGTCCCTCCCAGGCTGATTCTGGGCCCAGTCCAGTGCCGCAGTCTCCTTTAGCTGGTAACCGATAATTTCTCCCCAATTTGAGTCTTCAGAATAATGAATTTTGTTATGGGATACAAGGAACATATGATTAAGTAATTATTTTCTTTTCTCTCTGAAGGATCATCATTAAAAAGTAAAGCTTTCCAGCCAATGGCATTGAAGCTGCCCATACACAGCTCTAAGGGGCCCTTTGCCAGCTGGCCTCATTAAATCTCTGATGTGCTCTCTGAGTTTTGTTGTCATGGTGTGTTCACTCTTGGACACTTTTGCATTTCTGTCCCAGGGTTTTTAGGTTCACACCTTCGTGTTTCTCCCATCCTGGGCTTTAACTCTTTCTTAGGTAGAATTTTGCCTCATGTCTAACCCCACATTTATCAATTACTGTCTTAGAGAAAAAGAATATTTTCCACTATTGCTTTTTCTCTTTTTCTGAAAACTTAAGATCCTGATCCTTTCTCTCATCCCAGACCAAACTCTGAGAAGGAAACAGTTGTGTCTATGAAGCGACAGATTTTCCTTTTTATACGCAGCACCCTCCCTCCCTGTTCTCCTGGGTAGTGCACTGTGGCTTAGCTATCATTACTCTGGGTGTCATATAAAGAAATTCATTCTGTGAAAAGCCTGAGATTTTAGAGAATGGAGAATCATAAAACTAAACCCTGTGGATAAAGCCTGTCTTCTGTGTTCTGTGTGACTAATGACAGCAGAAGACATTTGGGAACCCACAAGAAGAGGCAGAACATGGCAAAGAGTTTCTGACACATAAAGGTTCTTTAATAACTCTCTTATTTGAGTGGTTTTATCACTTAGAAAGGCAGAGGTTATCTGTTTTCTGGATTTGTGGTAAGTAAAAAGTTTTTATTCTGCATATGCCTATTACCAATTATGATTTTTGACAGGTTTTAAACATTATATTACAATATTATTGTGTTACAAACGTTTGATTTCATTCTTCCAATGAATGCGGTAATATACAGAACACTTAACTAATAGACTGAGCACTAAAGAGTAAACAGCTCAGAAATAGTCATAATTCTGGCTAGGAAAGACGTTTACTCCAACTGACACACAGAAAGCTTTCTTTAAAAAACAAACAAAAAAGTGCTGTCATGCTAGATCCACTTAGCTTATCCAATCAAACTCCTCAAGATCAAAACTTTAGAAGGGACTAGAGTTTCAGGTCATACAGAAAAATCATCAGGGCTCCATATTCTCAAAAAGTTTTAAAAGTTTCAATTTAAAAAGTGACACATAACACACCACTGTAAAGCAATTATACTCCAATAAAGATGTTAAAAAAAATAAAATAATAAAATAAAAAGTGACACATGGCAAAGAAATTTACACTGATATTGTACAAAAATGTAAAATGAAAACACAAATATTTTCACCTCCCCAGATCTTTAATAGCTACAACCATTTGCTATTCTAGCCAAATTGCTGAAGATTGTGACTAATAAACCTTCCACAAAGAAACAATGATATTTAGTTCTGTCCTGCTCTTCCCATTGAGTCACCTGGCATGTTAAGGACATCCACTAAATACCAATAAATACCAATTTTGCATAGTAGTTCAGAGAATGGGCTTTAGAGTCAGACAGTTCTGGATTTAAAACCTAATTCTACCACTCATTATATGTGGCCTTGGACACACAAAACTTAACCTCCATGTGCCTGTTTCCATATCTGCAAAATTGGGATCCTAATACCAACCTCATAAGTTGCTGTTAGCTTTATATGTATATACACATATATTCACAAAGGAATATTCACAAAGGAATATTACGCAATGTCAAAGTAAGTGAATTACAGCCATATTCAGTGAGATGAATGAAGCTTGGCATTATAATGTTAAATGAAAAAGAAGTCCTAAAAGATAACATACAGCATGATTACCTTTTAATAAGTTTAAAAACAACTAAAATTAAAAATATTCTTTCTTACTAGAGGAAAGCAAGGAAATAAAGAACATGGGATTCAGGATCATGATTACCTTAGGTAAGGATAGAAGGGGATGGAATAGGGCTGGGAAAAACACATGATGAGGTATACATCACCATCAAGATCCTGCCTGTTGTTTGGAGTAGGAAAGTCTCTATTTATTATTTTATTTTAAAAATAGCTAAATAAATAAGAGTCGGGCATAAATGTAGTGAGTTTAATGAATGGTGATACTGAAAACATAAACATGCTTTGAAGAAATAAAAGAGCAAAAAGCATGTGATAATCTCTGGTACTTTTGAAAGAAAAATTCTATGATTATTTTCAGGCACTAAGATGCACATGGTAAATAATGAATTAGGGGTAGTGAATATTCCCTAGTGGCCACAAAGTATTTGTTAGCAAACGACTAGAACTCTTTAAGAATTATTCAATGATTTGGAAGCCTAGAGATTTTTCTCTGTCTCTCTCTGTGTCTCTTAATCTCTTTTAAATTTGTTACAAGGACCTAGCTGAAGATAATGTTGAGGACACTGTATAAGCCTAAAGCATAAAGCTAATATCATTTGGCAGCGCCCAATTTTTATGTAACATCTTTGGGCTTATAATGTTGAGATTTCTATCCTTTACGAATACACCATTACAAAAAGTAGAAATAATGATTTACATGTATGAACTCATAACCGCATAAGATGAATATTACCAGCATCCCATTTTATAGATGAAGAAACTGAGGCACCAGGGATCATACAAGAAATATGATCAAGGTCACACGACTGACTGGGGCCATTAACCAGTTCACTAAAGCTGCGATATAGATACTATAGAGAGAAAATAAATTTCACAACATCTAGCCTACTGATGACCGGGATGTTTTATATGGTACCTGTTAAGTTCAAACAACACAGAGGGAAATATCTGAAGACTCCATCTCCCTGCAATGGGGGGGTTAGAGTGAAACAAGCGGAGGTGAAGTAACAAATCATCTGGATGTTAGATTTTAGATAGTGAAACCCATTTGCCTTGGCAAGAGACTTTTTAACTTCTGGTTTTAACTTCAACTCAGTGGCAGACAAGGAGTTCAAGTAAAACAGTGTGTAGATGTGTAATGCAGACAGTTTACTGAGAAGTACTGTGGTCTTACCTTGGAGGGGGCCTCCTCTTGGGTTATGCAGGTGAGCAAGGGGGGCCTGTCTGTCTGGCAGAGGGAAGGTGAACTACATATGACTACGTTCTCTGATATGCAGAATGCTGGAAGACTGCAGAGCAGAATGTGAGACGACTAAAACCTGGTCCTAGAAGGCTTTGAGAAGAAATAGTTGCTTGGTCTCAAGAAGTTCTTTCCTTCTGGATTTTCCCCTTTCTCCTCTTTCAGATCTGTTAAGCCAGCAAATTCATGTTTGCAACCCCAAAGCCTTGGGCTGACACCAGCCAGAGTTCGAATAATCACTGCAGTTACAGGAGGGTTCAAGCAGTACAGGTCAGTGTGGCCAATGAGAACAAAGATTTCAACTTTAAACTGCTTTTGAATAGATATTGTGTAAACCATGGGAACAAACGCTTCTTCTTCATGGACATACAGCGAACACGTACACAGCCATGTGGCTAAGTTTGACATTTTTCTAGAGTGGAAAATGCCTCTAATGTAGGAAACACTTTTACTTTATTTCTTCCTTCCATAAATAGTTGATTCTTTCATGTGTAAAAATTATGTTTCCTTTTGTTAGCATTAATGGTCTTATCTTAAATCATGTGTTTTTATCATATCAATTTATGGAAGTATTTTTAGCCACATTATTTATAGAACATTTAGGTCTGCCTTTCAAAGTCCTCAGTAATCTTTAGTGTTTGCTGGTCTGCTTTTAATTTATCAAAGCCCTCCTTCAACAGGCGTTGCACAAAACACACAAGCAGCAGAGATTTCCCCTATACAATGTGTATTTGATACGCTTAATGTTCATCTTTATACACACACAGACGTTGGCATATAAGAAATGTGGAGGGTGCCTATAAATTCAAGGAAACATTTAAGAGCACAGTGATACATAGATACACGGGTATAATACTTTACGTACTTGATAAATATTTTATCCCTACCATAAAGAAAGCTTTTTATAAACTTTGATTGTTTTTTATTACCTTAAAGTATTGCAGTTGTTTCTCAGCATTCATTGTTCCTTCCTTTTCTTGTCTCAGACAGGAATTGAAGATGAAAAGCTCTGTATCTCTTAGCCACCCTTTCAGTTCTTTGATCCTGACCTCCAGCTGCCTTACCAGGCTTCCGCTTTCAGGAGAGAGCAGGTCACGTGCACCCGACCCACTGTGCCCTGCCATTGTGTCCTGGATCTTCTCTCCTAGGGTTTTCTAATGCATCAGATTAAAAACAAAAACAAAAACAGCAAAAAACAAAAACATTGATTAGCATAGGTACCAAATACATATCACAGTTTGGCTGGTGATAAGAGCCACCTGGAAGGTGTCTGCTGCACCTCCCACCTCACAACTGACATTCAGTTCAGATTAGCTCAATGTTCCATTTAGGATTCGATTCTTGAGCCGTGGGTGTTGTTCTGACTACCACTAGAGGCTTACGAAGACGTCATTCACTTCTAATTTCCTCTAACAGAAAGGAGCTTTGACCCAAAAGTTCACCATGGTCACTGATAAAAACTCATTTCAATTCTCATGAAAGGAGTTTACAGTAAAAATTCTCTGCAAAAAATTTTCAGGAGATAGAAGTTTGAGTTTAATCAATATACTAAAGAGGCCAAGAGTAGACTATGCATGGAGAATTAAATTCCTTTTTTTTTCCTTTTTTTTTTTTTTGTTTTGTGAGGTACAATTCCCTAAACCTTATGACACAGGACTGTTAAGAAGGGGTAGCCTCCTTGGTGCTGTTGATTTTACCTGACCTAGAAATTGTTCAACCCTTCAATTCTTCCCACTTTGCATTTGTGGATGCTAGACTTTCTAAAATATGTGTTAAAATAAGCCCCAATCCACTATGCTAGAAGCCTGCTTAGATGAACCACTATGGCATGAAGGTACAGTCAGGAAAGGCTTTTTTTTTTTTTTTTTTGGTGGAAAACACTCTGGAGAATCAGGACGAGTTAATCTATAATGATGAATTAAAGCTACAAAAATAGGCTTTAAAACACAAATAAAATTAAGTCAACAAACATTCATCTGCTGTGTAGTGTTCCGTAAATGGTATCTTTAGGAGAAAAATCGCCTTTCGTGGCAACACCCTTGTATTTTCATGGTGCAAATATTGATAATTTGAAGACCCTCAGTGGAATCCAGATTTAGCTATTGTTTTTATGCTGTAACAAAAGTAGCAGCAGGAGGTGAAATCAATGCCCTTGGAGGGTAGGGTCACAAAAAAGAATTTATTGCCACTTTTTTGTTCTGGAACAGTTTGCAATCATAAATTCTTCATAAACAGAATACTTCAGAGAATGGTCCATCTTCATAAATATACGACAGAGGACATCAATTTCATTTAATTCACAATTTGTGTCAGCACAGCAGATGCCAATGCCTGCCTTGATAGGGTTGTTTAATATGCAATTGAGACAGAGTAATATGCAGCACAGGGGACAAAATTTCACAGATTAAACTGTACGCACCACTGACATTTCATTCTAATGTATTTCCATTCCACACTGTTCACCTTAGATGAAAGTAATATTAAAAACCATATCCCTCTATTTTACTATTGTTAGAAGTTAAAATCCTTGTCTTTAATTTTTTTTCATGCCAATTAAAATGTAATCATGCCAATTAAAGCAGTATGCCTGGTGGTGGTAGTGTAACACAGGTTTTGTTAAAATCTTCCCAGCACCCTTCTCTCCCCAGAAATCATTACAAAACTCTGCGTACTGCATTCGAATGATATTTTTGTTAAAATGACAACCATTTTTAAGGTATCTGCCTCATAAAGGATAGCTAAATATTCTGTTTCTTTTTTTAATGTTATCTTGATTTAAAATTTTTGTTTAGGGAGCTATATACGTGACATACTTCAAACAATTTTCCAAAAAGATTATTGTTAATTATTTATCAAATTAGAAATAGATATGTGAAAATACAGCACAGGCAGACTATCGCTTTATCTATCAAGCATATAAAGTTGCTGCTCTCATCTATTTAGTAAACAGTCTTTTAAAATGTCAGACACTAACCGCATTTCTCCTGTATGAGATCAATGAATTCTGTAGAATTTAGTAGGTTCTGATTTAAATCACCATATTATAAAATGAAAGCCATTAATTACTATTGAAAAGTAATGTAACAATAGGTCAGAGTAAAAACTTTTAACGTTTTAAGTTACTTTGCACGATTGCAGAGTGTGGTGAATTTAAATGAGAAAGCAAGGATTTCAACTTGCAGTTTTTTAACCACCTAGATTAAGCATGGCATAAACTGAACACTGGCATTCCTCCAAGTCATCAAGGTACATGGAGAGCTTATTATTCAAAATATTTTTGGAGTATTATTTCTTTAAAAATTAAAAGGCAGGAAAGGGAAGGCATGCAAAATCATGCTCCATAACTGACACCACCCATACTTAGCTGTTATAATTAATCATTTAAGTAATTGACAAATTTAGCTTACCCTTGATTTGAAGTGAAGGCAATTTAGGAGAGAAGTTGATGAAAAAATACAGTTTAACCTCTCTCTCTCAGCTGTCTTCCTACAAAAGGACAGTACTGTCTCCTGCACAGTGCCATCCTGGTCTCTGGATAACAGAATCTCTATATTGCCTTTTTGCCAGATTCTTGCATCTCAGTCTTTGGCTGAGACCCAGCCCATCATTGCGTGAAATGAATTACATGAAACTTTTTTTTTTTTTTTTTTTGGCTTTTGTTAAAAGTGAGCTGGAAATTGAGGCACAAAACAGAGGCCGATTTAATTCTGCAATTCAGATTTGGGTCAAGTTTGCATCTTTGTTTTTGTGGCTTTAGTGTGACTTGAAAGCTATAGTGACAACTCCACTTTTCATCTGAAGGGTACAGTAAATAGTTAAACAGTGGATGTCTCTAACATGTACCTTCAGAATAAATTCTATTAACATTCATTCAAGCATGACAGTCAGTGTATATCAGGATATACTGTATTATAGTTGACTTGGTGCATGCCCATAATACATGGCATATTTTACTTACCTTTTTACGTATTAAAGAACCAAAATTATTAAAAATCTGAGAGAAGACAAGTTCAGAGTAAAAAAAAAAAAAAAAAAAAAAAAAAACAGAAGAGGAAAAGCTGTGTTTTTCCCCCATAATAGCATGAATAGCTTGTTAGAAATGTAGGTAGTGAATTGAAAGAGAGAGATATTTGTGCCTCAAATTAGAAATCAGACAGGGTGCTTCACAAAAAATGTACACATAACCTACAAACAGTAATAAAAATGCAAATACCCCAAGCAGTTCCCATTTTTCATTAATTGAATCCACTTTTTCAAGGAGATCATTTGGTAGTAAAACGCCACCTTTCTTCAAAGCTTCAACCTTACTAAGCAGCTCCGTCTTTTTCAGGTCCCTGATGGACATTTCCACACTGTATCGCTAAAACGGGAAGAGAAAAAAAGATACCATTAGGGAAAGAGGTGTTCTTAGAAAATCTTTGAGCACAGAGTTAGTGAGGCTCATGGGTGTTAAAAGTTTGTGTTTCCAATAAAATTAATGGGGAGGCTAAACTAAGAAACTTGAGTAGTTGAGAAAAATTGCTGAAAACAGTTAAAAATATACAAATTTCTCACATATACACAAACATCCAAGGTATTCCATTTAGTTGACTACGATTTATGTCTTTCCAAACTAAAGTTTGTACACACATTTGATCTTTATCTTAAAATACTCCAAATAGGAACATACCTGGTCTAGAGGGATTTAATATCAAAATTAGTTTTGGCCAACATTTGGCTCCAGAGTACTGCCCATCACCCATCTCTGTCTCCCAAAGGACTAGTCTCAGAGTGGTACAAATAAAATGATCCCTAAAAAGCGTGTAACTTCCTCCTTATCCTATAAGTCCCCTAAATTCTGTTAACTTTTTTTTTTTCATTTTTCTTTTACTTAAAAATTCTGTGTGGGCTTGGAGAAGAGGTACATATAGAGAGGAAAAAACAAAAAACAAAAGAACAGTGTTTTGAGAATGGTTACAAATCTACACTTCCTTATTGATTGCTGTAAAATGTCCCAAACATCACAATCGATTACAGAACTCTCTTCCCGCAATATACGTTGTATTCTAACAAACTGTCAAGTGGGTGTCTCCTAAAGGATGTTTTGCTGGTGATAATAAGTGCTATTTAATGTGACAGTTAACTAGGGTGATTCTCTTCAAATAACTCTATTTAGATAGCTTCATAGTTAGAAAGTCCTATATTATAGGACAACTATAATTGACTATGGATGTAGTTTTTAAATATGCACCTAAAAACAACTCTGAATAGAAAAACTGGATTCTGGTTAGAGTATTAAACATATTTTACAACTTTAGCACATTTCCAAATGTATACTGGCAATCCCTAAACTTCTTTCTTCAATGCATAAAAGTTAGGTTACTGGGGTCCTTGGTAATAATACACCATTGTCCTAACTGAGCTAAGATGAGCACCTTACCAGATCTAATAAGAAATGCTTTTGTCTGGGCAAAGTAGGAAATCAGCACATTCAAAACATGCCCAAGCACTTGGATGATTTTATTCAACTTGAAAACATGATACTGTGTAAGATCCCAAACTAAAATACAATTGGAAGCAGCTTAAAGGAAAAGAAGGTGTAAAATCCCTGTTTCGGTTAATAGGTCCTCAGCATTTTCCTGCATATGTTTGCATACTTTTAGTTTCATATTTTAATCTTTCATTTACACTAAACATGCACATCATTTGTATTATGTAAACTTCTCCAAATGCTAGTCATTTGTGGATCACAGAACAAAATGTTTTAAATGAGGTGATTTAAAGCATTTCGTAGTATTAATGAATGTTGATCAGGGTGTCAGAGTATCCAAAATTACATGAATATGCATAACGAAAAGAATCAAGGGTTGCTTTAGAGCTCTTCCAGAATTTGGCCTGTGATACATGGGAATTCTGATTGTATTTTCTAATGGCAGGCAATTACAAAGACCACATTACTACAACACTTATAAAACACACTGTCCACTCGAGTTTTCTGGACTCAACACTCAACAAGTATTCTAGAAACCTAAATAGTGTTTTATTTATCAGAGTAATGATTGGAGGAGAGGGCAATCTGCTTTATGTAAGCAGAGTTCCATCTAAAGATGATATGGCTGACAAAGATTTACATAATTAATTTGGTAAGACTTCTTTGACATAATATTGGGGGAACTAGCATTTCAAGCAAGTAGAAGAATCCTATTCAAATCTTTTGCTTATGCCATGTGCATTAATTGACAGAGGGAGTCCTCCAGCTGTGCCACCCGGGATCAGCCTCGACCAGTTACCACTTTCACTTGTAACAAGCTCACCTCCTCTCGTTACCCCAACTTTGAACAGCTCCTCCCCAGCAGATCAGTCAAGAAAGACAACAGTTTAAATGTGTCCCATAAACATCATAGTCTTGTAATAATAAAAATATTAAAAACAATTAATTTAATTTTAGACATAATAAAATAATTTTCTCTATGAAATCTAGTACTGGTAGTCACGGCAACAGCTATTATAAAAGGTTATTACATTAAAAAACTTGTCTTTAAGTATGCTCTCTGTCTTTGTCACCATGTAACCTACTGTATAAACAGACTGATGAAAGATGTGATTGATGGACAATGCCTTCAAACTATAAGAGTTAAGAGAATACAGCTAATTGTTAGATGTATTGGTATGTGCATGAGAGGTAATAGAATGTCATGTAATTTAAGATGAAAATATTTATTTTAATGTTTGAAGCACTCTGAAGGTTGAATCTGATATAATTTAGGGCCTCAAGCTGTATATGTCATCATGCCAGAGGGTTATATTTTTGTTGACGTTAGTATGTTGCTTTTCTCTCTCCAACATTTTCAGAAGCATTAGAGAGGGACAATCAACTGTCAGCTCTATCAGTTCTCGGTCATTCTATCAAGTAGGGCTACTTTAGCCTGTGGTGAGAAAATAAT
Organism: Globicephala melas; assembly: GCF_963455315.2. Classification (NCBI taxonomy): domain Eukaryota; kingdom Metazoa; phylum Chordata; class Mammalia; order Artiodactyla; family Delphinidae; genus Globicephala; species Globicephala melas. The sequence continues at coordinate 111,987,734 of NC_083315.2, read as the reverse complement.
TTAGTCTTCATATTCATTCCGTCCACAGCAGTAAGTGAGCAGAGGTTGCCCCACTGTGCCCTGTAGTCTAGGGATGTTATGATATAGACTACTCTTCAATAGTCAAAAATGAGATTAACAAAGTTAAAGTCAGATGGCTTTTCTTGCGTGCTAAGGTAAATAAGCATCCAGTATTTAATTTCCCCACAGCACCTGCTGTGGGCCTGTCTAGTCAAAAATAAAATATATTCTATTGAAAGGGCGTATTTACATTATTAAGTGTATTTGCTTGGCCAATTCAATTTTGACTAATGAAGCCTCCTAATAGATATGTGAATGATCTAAATTAAAGACACAGGCCACTCCTATTCTAAATGCCACTCCTGTGTGTATATAGAGATATATAAAGAAACCTTTAAAAACCGAATTAAAAATAACCACAAACACTAGCTCATTTTTAAAGCTAAGAGTTAAAGAAGTTTTTAGAAAATTCTTATTCAGTGCTTCCTTTTTAAAAGCACAAATACTAAAATTGAATTATAAAACAAAGTCAGCCAAAACAGGACTTCTGAAGTAAATAAAATTAGAAATGCATGAAGACTTGATTGAGATAACTTTTTTGACAGTTATGCTAAAGGGATTTTTTCCCCCCAAACCTTTTTTTTCCTTTTTTTTTTTTTTTTTTTGTTAAAAATCACACCGAAAATTCTGCCCAAATGGAGACTGGAACAATGCCTTGAAACAGTGTTAATTGTCACCATGGAAACCAGAAGAATAAGCCATTTTGAAACTGGTATAGAAGGCACACATTGAGCAACTCAAGCATTTTTCTGCCTCCCTCAATGTTAAAGAACAAGATGCCTTGTCACTGTGAGGTCAGAGAAAGAAAGCGTCATGAAAGGGATGTCGATGCTCACCGTCTAGTAAGTAAAAAAATAAAAAATAAACTACATACAGCTAATGCTACAAGACTCTACCCAGTGAATCTTTTTGAAATACAAAGATCATCAAAAGATGGCCAGGATTGGGGGATGGATTCCACCTAAGCAAAACTTCAGGGCTATATTATGTGAACCTTGCCCCCAAAGCTCCCTGGGAATTCTGCTGTTGTAATAAAACTTCAGAAGAGGAAAGAAAAAAGGCAGCATGATGGAATTCAAAATAATGCTCTAAAAAGCACACAGAGAGATTAAGACATCCATTGTAAGACTTTTGTATGGTGCTTCTGTTGGTTATGCTGAAAAGAGACCAGACATTGCTGAGCGGAGAGTGAAGTTTTGGCTACGAAAAACACAAGAATTAAACCAAAGAATTTTCTTGATTATTAGAATAGGGCTGTCAGATGCTGTATCTTCAGGGTTTGAGTATTTACATCTTACACTGTTCTTTAACTGGGCTTCATGTGATTTTATATGAGGAAGAGTAAAAGCAAGGAAAATGATCTAGTTATTATAATTACAGTTTGATTATCTTTCCCAGTGCAAAGTAATACCATAAACACCTGTATATCCAGCATAATCCCCTTTCCCATAAACACACAACAGGTAGAGAAAATACACTGAGAAAATAAAATGTATTATAGTCTATCAACAAGAAAGCTTATGCTAGGAACACACCAAAACGCCAAACCACTGGTAAAATTATGCGTGAAAATATGCATTTTTGCACAAAAATGCAGGGATGTGTCCGTCTATGACTCCCGTATTGTGTTTTCCGGCTAGTGTTTGCCCTCCTCATGCGAGGCTTCATGGTGGCCCCTCAGCAAGTCCATGCCTAATGCCATTCAGTGGTGAACAAAGAGTCTTTTTATATGAAAGTCCAGGGTTCACAGCTCAGCTGTACATGCTGAGTGCAGGAATCTGCTAGAGGCCAGTGTCCCCTTTGCAGCAGTTCTTGCACTGCCCCCTTTTTCAAGCACCAGTGTCCAGCATCTCACAATGCATGTGATGTTTCACATGGAGCCAATATCACCAACACTTAGGGAAGATGTTCAAGACTGAAGACGAGGGTTCAAGCCCAAGACAAACAATAAGTTTGTCTTATTGTTTTGTCAAAAGTCTTTATTTCTTGCAAATTCCTTGTATTTTACCATTAGCAATTTATGGCGAATAACTGCACAGAGAAATTATAAAGACTCCTATAATTGTCCTTGTAAATTGATAACAGGCTTTCTTGATTGGGATAAATCTGCTTGCTGAGCCTTTGGAAAAATTAAAAAGTGCAATGTCATTTAAAATTGCCAGAACTCACACAGCAAATTACATCTGAGGTTAAGAATTGAGTTTTCCCCCCTCTTCTAGCTTATTTCATTTGCATGATCTGGAAATCACATTACATTGGCCATGTATTGTTAATTGGATATAGATTGCATTATCTTTAATATAAATCAAACTACAAATATTAAAATGAATTGCAAATTCCCTAATAGAAGATCATAAAACAATCTTTTTTAAAGTATCCCCCATTAATAATTTAATTCCAATTATATCACTCAGAAAACTTAAGTAGGAAACCTGGCAACTTATTTCTCCAATCATTCCTTTTACATAACAAATACCTAAGGCTTTTTAAATAAATACCCAGAGCAAAATTCACTGTTAGAGAACAAAAATAACAAACAGCCATGACTGAAAACTTTTCAATGCCAATTTTAAGTAAAATACTGCATAAGAACACCAAATCTGCCTGTCTTGTCCCTTCCCTACCCAGGTCTAGGGTGAGAAAAAAGTCTCCTACAGAAAAGATTTACTAAGTTTAAGAACTATTGTAATCATACTCTGAAATTATAAAATTGATTATTATTCTTCTATTTATTTCTTAAAAGGTCCTCTAGCCCCTTAGATTTTTCTATAAATTTGATGTCTTTCTGAAGTCTCTGCATGGCCTTTAATGAGTTTATATTAAATATTTAATACTGTTTAGGGCATATCCACTACTACCAAAAACAGTTATATTCCCAGCAGTCCCACTGTTTCAGGCAGAGGACTTGATTGATCCTCCTAGCCTGAATTGAGTAGAATGAAAAGAAGCAGTTGGAAAATAGCTGCAATCATTTAATGCAGATGACCTCTGACAGCCTCGCAGCTCTTCTATCTGAACAGAAATTTGCATGGGGTCTCTGTGCAGAGGAACAATGTAACCTAAATGGTAGACAATCTTTATTCTAATGAAGTGGGTGTCAAGGTCAATGTAAAACTGCAATGATAAATGGTACACCACTAGGCAAGAGAAGTTGCATAGCCATTGTAGTGCTTTCACATTAATTGAAGACTGAAATGCACTGCGTGAAAAGCACAAGCCTCTCTTTTCACCAAAATGTGTTAATGCGCCAATGCTGAAATGATTTCAAGATGTTTGCCTGTTGACATGTATCTTATTGCAAAAATAACGTAAATATGAAATTATGGCACAAAATGGATATTTTTAGAATTTAGCTTTTTCCCTGAATATAATTACAAAAATCTAAATGAAATATCTCCAAACAACATACTGACACCTAATGTAATTCCTTTGATCCCCCTTCCTTTTCTTCTTCTATTTAGACCTGTCTTTAATTAGTTTCAACCAGCCACCTTTTATAGACCCTTCGATGGGTACTTTCATACTGAGCTAAGTGTAAAACAGGACCGAGTAGAGGAGAATCATTCAAATATATATATTTTCCCTCTTACTTCTAAGTTTTCTACTTGGTCTGTCGTTAAGATCTTCAGGTGTTGTCTGTCCTGAATAAAAGTGTAATGAAAAGCCCATGGTTTGCAAAAGAAAATAGCTATTTTCTAGCATGAGAACTAGAAAACTATAATCTGGTTGTTTGACATTGCCAAAATGACTACACAGCAATAATTACACCACTTCTTCAGTTGATCTAGCAATTCTGTGGCAGTCAATATTTTTCTTTATATGAAAATAAGGACAGTAAGCTGCTTTTAAAAAATCCTGATCTATTTAAGCCTGTGAAGGGAACATTGTTTGCTAATACACTCATTAGCAACCAAGCATTTTAAGTTCATCAATTAAACAGGAAATGGAGTTGCACCGTTAGCCACAATTTGCTAAAATACTGATAAGAGCATATTGCTAACCATTTGAGAAACATTTCCAGGCTCAACACATAATATGTTATAAACTGGATGCATTTTTATGGTTGACATTTTTTTCTGATTCCGGTAGACTCTGTGATACAGCCACCTTTCACAGCACTAAGCTTCCTGCTACAAATAGATTTTAATAATGGAATTACAGTTATACTAGTCAAGAATGGTCTGTAGGTCTTTCGGTCTGCAGTCTCGGTGAATAGAAGGTTATTGGTACGATTTACTGTAAAATAACTGATATTGCTTGTTTGAAAGTCTGATGTAAAAACAAACCGTCTCAAATAGAAATCGACATTCCTGAAATGGTAATTCAGAGAAAAAAAAATCTCAACATGAATAAGGATAGTGAAAAAGGAAAAAAAGTTACCGATGAAACTGTTTAAAAAACTGTACAGCTTCATCTGCGTGTGATTTGTCAGGTCTGAAGCTTTGACGTGCCCAAGGGGCAGACCCCAGCGGGGAGTGGGCTGCCGAGCTAAATAGCTGTGAAAGAAGTCTTAATGTAGGATGGAATTCAAACTAACCTTGACATGACCTCGGGAAAAATATGCAAAAAGTAAAATGAATGCACTCTGCAAGATACATCCTAATTTTGTGGTGGAGCTGGTTAGTTTTACAAACATAACTGAGACCTTAAAAGAAAAATAGAGAGCTAGTAAAAGGGGAAAACTTTGGAATTCAGGCAAAAAAAAAAAAAAAAAAAAAAAAAAGATGTAAGCAGGCATGATGTGTTACGGTGAAGGCATGTGAACCATTTGGAAAGAATCCAAATAAAAACCCACACCGAACAATATTGTTGTCAGCCTGTCTATTCAGGAAAATTGGTTTTTTTAGGTTGAATATAAATGACACAAAGCCAAGATTACATCATTGCATTACAAAGTCTGTTGTGGCTTTTAGCTGAACAAGCCCCATGGATCTATTGGTTTAGGACAGTAATTCAGTAAGGAGGTTTTAATGTGTTATTTTTCCTCCAGTGTCAATAAAAAAATAGAAGAATTTAAGAAAGAAATATCGTGAAGGCTCTCTGGTCTCTTCCTTGCTTTTGATCCATATTTGATAAGCCAAACTCAAATTTTGGTTGATGCACTGAGTCTTGATTTGACTTTATTGTAAATTTTGCTGTTTTGAAGTGATCGGCTTAAGGAGGAAGGCATTTGTTCTAGCTCCCCAGCCAAGGACTGGCTAACTCATTGGATATACAGAAATTTTAATTGAGTGTCAACTTGTGCAGAGATTCAATCCTATTACCTTCTCGATGCAATTTTGGAGCAATACCAGTTATTTACTACACTACTAACCAGACTTTAAACATAATTAAATTGCTAAGAACATACACCCCAAATCTAATGACTTAAATCCCTACAGCAAGGATGTGGATCCCTGGATCAGGTATATAAGCTTCTATTAGATTTTCATAAGCATAAAGTGAGCAGAAGGATGCAATCATTTAGAAGTACAGAAGTACAAGGAATTTTGCTAAGAACCTGTTGAACAGCCATTTGTAAAGATCACTGCTTAATAGATATGTCATGCCATAGGGCCCTTTTTTTGGTTTAGTCTTATTCACTATTTTTATTAGTGAACATATTTGTATATGGCATGTTGATTAGATTGCCAGATTATACTAATCTCATTTATGAATAAAGAAGAATAAATATTTTAGCTCAGATATCATAAACTCAAGCACCTACAGGTAGTGGTATACTAGTAAGCTGGCTCCCTGGGGGAGTGATTTCCCTGGTGTAAATATTCCCATCATGGTGGATTCCAAGCTACCAATGGTTGCTACTGCTGGCAAAATTCCTGAATGTTTGACAATCAGCTCTCAAAAGCTAGAACTAACCAGATCCAGCAGCCCACTACCTGGCATCTAGTGTACAGGAGTTGAGTATAGATAAGTCATCTTCTATCTTTCATACTCTAACTATTGCTAGGGTCATAGAAAGAGAGAACTATTGATATTTTTCTCTACTAAAAGAAAATGCATAAATGTGATGATTACTAACATTTGATTCCAGTCAAGGGAAAATAAGAGGAAGTAGTGTGGATTACAGAGGACAGGAGAGCACAAGTTTCTCTACTCAGCTCTGCCAACTGTTCCTGTGTAGGAATATGGCTTCAATATGGCTTCTGTATGGCCAGGTACACATCTGAAGAGAAGACAGAATGTATATTTTTATGTGAAATCTTATAATTTTTATGTTGAATTAAAAATTTTTAACACTGTACACGTCAACCTACGTCTCTGAGTTAGATCTGAATTTGCAGGCAACTATTTTGCAGTGTCTCTTTTAGACGATGATACTAGACTCCAAAGAGAACACAACATGCTGGCATAGTAGATGAAACTGAAGAAGGAGATAGGACAAATATCAAGCCAGACAGAGTTAATAACCATCCCCTCCCCTCACAAAAAAAATAGAAATACAGAAATTGCACAAAGAATGGAGGTGACTAGGTTTCAATTGTCTTTAGGTTCAATGAGTCAACAGACAGTGGAAGGAATGTAAAAAAAAAAAAAGAAAGAAATATATTCGGGGCTGAACTGAGACAAACCCAGGGTCAAAAAAAAAAAAAAAGAAAGGTAGCAGACAGGTCAGCTTGACTATGGTTTACTAGGCCCAAACCTGTAGTCCTTGTTCTCATTGGGTTCCATGTTCTGAGAGGGACCTAAGCAATGTATTAAATATCCAAAGGAGAGCACTTAAGGAAGGGAGAAGATTCAACACTTCTCCAGGGAGCAGGCTGTGGAAGAAGCCAGAGATAGATATTCAGCCGAGAGATAAATAAGAGTTGAATATGACAGAAGAGAGGGAAAAACATGTTAGCAGATTTGGAATATTTACAGGAGTAAATAGAAAACATTAATTTGTTTCATCTGACCTCAGAGGTCAAGCCTGGGATCAAAGACTGAAGCACAAGAAGAAAGAAAGCTTGGGCGATAGTGAGTTCACACTCACCAGACTTACTTAGGCAGAGACCAGAAGTCTACCTAGTTGGGATATTTTATGGGATAATGAGGCACTGAATGAGGATTGGTCTAGAAGATAGTCTAGAATTCCTCCCTATTTTAGAAAGTTGAGCTTCTTTGGGCCCACATTTACCAGATCAGCCATAACAATCACGTTATTATGTGCAGAAGAAATGCCAAGACTGAAAAACAGCAAGTTAAGGAGAAGCTGTCACTTGCTGGAAAGAGACTCAGATATAAGATACTCATGCAGAGAAACCCAGGAGACCAACAGCGGAGCAAAGACACAACCACATAAAATGTAAGCTATACAATCTAAGCTCAAATACAGAGAACAAAAAGAAAAGGCAAGGTTGACTGAAATATTCTCAAATCATCTTCAATCTGTCCTACTTTAGAGGCATATTTGATGAATTCCTGAACTTAAGGAAACCTTTTGGGTCCTGTTTTTGACTAAATATTTTTAGGATATAGGAAACTTCTACTATACAATTTATGCAGTTAGGCCCATATTTCAAGAAGTCCTTCCTGTAGATATTTTAAAGACAAACTTCACAAATACCACTCTCAAAAATTTTCTTCCATTGATATATATCAGAACTTTCTCTAGCAGATATCTAGGAAACGTGTTATAACTCTTGCTACCAGCAGTGTGGGCATAATGGCAATTTCTCCTACATGCTATGAAACTTCATGGTTCTGCTGTATTATGTCGAAAATCTGCACATCTCAATGGGTTTTCTGTTCATTCCAATGCACTTCAGTGACGATGTGGATCATTGCCATAATACATCATGACTGTTCTAATTACAGTTTCATTATGATATACCCTATCAGGGCTGTTGTAATGTCATGTCAGCAAATAGTAAGAATAGTTATGCAATTATGTAATATCTGTTAGAGTATGCAGTGTAGAATGGAAAAAAAAAAAGAAAAAAGACATGAGGAGCAGCAGTTAATGTAATGAAACCCAGTCTTCTCCTTTAAAAAAGTTTCTAATTTAAAATACCATTTCTTTTGTTTCCCATCTCCCAACCTAAACAAATGCCTTCAATCACATTTATTTTTGTTTAATTGGATACTACTATATAATTTAATGGACTGATTTTTTTTAATAAAGCAAAATAAGAAGAGAAAAGGGAAGTCCTTGACTGTAAGCTGTTCTCTGTATTTCACAAAAGAATAAGATTCACCTAATATATGCGACAAGAAATCCAGTAAAAATTTAAGTGTAATAAATTAAAGCCCACTGAGGCTTACTATTATGCAAACTTCAAATACAACGTCACATTCTTCTGTTGCCCTTGATCTCTTGTTGCACATAGAATTTCTTGCCTCATCTCCTAAAACTCAATTGACCAGCTCTGTCTTAAAAAAAACTAAGATAATGAAATGAGATAAAGCATTAGCATCCATATTTACTTCTCTAAATTATGACCATAAGCATTCACTTGCCTTTAGTCCAGCTGCCAAAATATACCCAAATATCTACAAAAATAGAAATCTTGTCATTTGTCATAAATTTGAAGAATAAACTCTCAAAGGATGAGGGCATGCCTTTTTGGTCAACCATGGAGTATCTTGAACATTTGAGGCCTTCAGAAAACACTGAGTTAATGAATAGTTTCTCAAACTGAGTGATACATGAACTGCTTTTTGTTGTTTTAATATACAATCATGGGAAAATTTATATATCAAAGCTTACCCCATATCTTTATAGCTGAATTACAGGCCTGTTCAATGCATTTATAATAGAAATGCTGACGAAGCCTAAAGCATGGATGTGTACAGTTGTGCAGCAGCAGCCATTTCAAATATAGATATATTTTTAGCATTAGGAGGGACCAAGTTTGTTTAAATCTGGACTTTTTTTTTTACAATTGCAAGTAATGTTAATAACACACTGTAAATGTTAAGGCTAAGTGTGCAATGTCAAAATAGATTGAATCTCTCTGAAAATTGGAAATTCAGGCTTTTCAAACGTAATCCAGATGTTTGGCTTTTATTCAGATTTCAAGAAAGAGGGAACTAATATGATATAAAATTCATACATGCATATTTCATTAGTGCCTTTTGTATCACTGAATTAAACATTCTGAAACGTGCTTTTCCCAAATCACATAGAGTTTTAAACTAAAGCAGTTGCCAAGATGTTGCTCACCTCAAACATAACGCCAAATGAATCTCATGAGGAAGAAACTATAGATTTCTTATGGTAACTCTGTTGATAATGTTTCTCCAAAGAGAGTATCCTGCTTTCTCTTTGAGGATGACAAGAAAAATGAGAAGTAGAACACTGTAGCCATTGTAGTGTATCAAAAAGATATTACTGCTGAACATGGTAACTTTGAAAATCTGTGAAAATCAGTGGACTAAATGAAGGCTGAAAGCACTGTCTCCCATACTGTCATCATCAAAAACAATCCTTTCAAGTTTAGTGCATATGGGCATTCCCTAGGGGCCATGGACTCCAGCACTGAGAAGCATGTCTAGAACTCACCATGAAGGTATTAAGACAGAGCCAATCAAAACATTTCCAGGGTTGTCTGCTCTGAAAACACAAGAGAAATGCCCTCATACCTTTATGTATTCACATCATGACTTTTCTTTGGTAGGGTGTTTTTAACCTTTCAAAGGGTTTTAACATCTATAATCTTAATAGATCCATAATGCCATGGGGTTCTTCTTGGTGACTGCCTGAGTCCATGTATAATAAAACATTCGATCTCTTAGGCCACTTTTTGAGAGTACTCTGGGTGTCTTCACATCAGATGAGGATGAATGTTGTTTCAGAATTAGGATATAAGCTCCTGCAATGGAGTATATAAGGTCAGGGACCATGTTTTGTTGACCCTCTATCTGCTGTAACTCTAAGCATTATGGCTTAGATATAGAAGGTAGTTGGAAAATATTTATTCATTTGAATTTCTCCTAAAAGACCAGGTGAGCCTGTATCAGGCTGTTGAAATATATGCCAGGTAAAATTATATAGTACACAGAAATGAGTAGCAGGTGATTGCCTTATTTCTCTTTGAATTTAATGCTCAGTAAAACTTATTTGGTTAAATCATTCCGTATAGAATTTTTAGAAACAGTGAACAAATTTAATTGTTTCCCATGGCCAGGAATGGTTAATATAAGAAAAGCTCCTATAAAATGTATCAAAGAAAAGAGGAAGGTGACAGCAGCTCTTTAAATATTTAAGGACACCTTTTATGAGTTCAGTGTTTTCTCACAGCAATAATATTTGATCAGAATGCAAGAGGCTGGCTCCAATTTCTAGTTCTAACACGAGACTGCTATAGACTTAAAAACCTTTCTGTTCTAGCCTCTCTTCTTTGTTTCTTTGGGGTACATGTCCATATTTACCAGACAGAGCTTTTAAGAAAATAAACTTTAAAGATTTTAGGCTTTAAGCTTTAAGTACTGTGTCTTGCTTCAGCCTCAAAAAGCTTGACTGTCATTTCAATGGATTTTTCTCTTTTTTGTTCTCCTACGCGGCAAACCCGTGGGGAAAGTTAGTAATATCACTTCTGTCTTACGGGTTAAAAATTGATGCACAGACGTTAAGTGACTTGCCCAAGGTCAATAAGACCATGCTAAAAGGCAGAAACAGAATTTTCTGGAAGAATTTCAGCTTAGTTTGCTAGGCCATTCTGTTATTCTTGAAAATGCATCTTTAGATATCAGTCCAGACATCTGAGGAAATTAGTGGGCCCTGGGAGTATAATGTAAATAAAGTCAAGAATGCCATCCAAAGTGACTTTAGAGTAGTCAAAACACAGTTAAGAACCCCACCCTTATAGCTTCTACAGCCAGATTCACTTTGGTGTGGGCTCATCTTCCAAACCTCCATACATCTTCAACAGCATGAGGCTGAGGCTAAAAGGGCAGATAGGAGAGTCCTCACTGTTAGTCATGCCTGTCATCCAGGAGCTCTGGGGTACAGGTAAAAATTTATTAGTATAAACTAAGACTATAAAGAGCAAACCTTGGTTGTGACAACTGCTTTTAACTGCAGTTATGTAAGGGAGTCTACCATAAACATTCAAGTAAGTTTACTAAAACAGCGCATCAAAGAGAAACATACTGTGTTTGTGTGTATGTGTATGTATGTGTATCCAATCACACAAGTGATAAAAGTAAGGAAGAGGATGGAGAGAAGATTTAGAGAACAAAATGAAGGAAATGCAGAGATGGATGGAGAGAAAGTAATAAGTAAATAGGGAAAATTACAAAGGTTTAAACAGATGGGGAAACAATAACTAGTCCACAGAGAATAAACCACAACAACTACATAAAAATAAAAGTATTGCAGAAGAGGAAGAAAATCACAGCTGGAGAGAAGGTCTTTAGTGAATGACTTCCCTGAAATAATCAGATGAAAGAATATGATAATGATGGCTTAAAAAATTGTGTAAGGGCTACAGAAATTCACTAAGAGGAGATGAGAACAAAAAGAGGCAGAAGTACCAGGATGTGGCCATTTAGTACAGCTTACATCCATAATAAAGGATCACTTTTCAAGAATAAATAGGTACTAAAATTTGTGATTTCGAGGATTTTCTCTAAGCACCATCGCTAGGGAGCCCCTTCACTGGGCACCATCTTCCCGGTGACTGTTAATTCTGCCTTTGCTATATTGGTGGCTTGCTACATGGTCCAAGGGATGCCGTGTCATATTTCTGTGTAAAATCTGTTCCATTTAAGACAGGGACAATGATATACTCGCCACTTACCCACCACAGATATATTTTAAGAAGTAAATAGGTCAGTTTCTACAAAATTTCAAATCTCTGTGGAAAATGCATCATTAAAAAAAAAAGTCTCTACTTTTAATAACATGACTTTTGTAATAAGATTTTTTTGGTCTGTTACCCATTTGCAAGTAAGAATGCAAATTTCCCATTCATTTTTCTTATATGTCTTAGAAATAAGGTACTATAACTATTGTCTACATTAGAGAGTAAAACAAGTCACACTGGAGGGGAGTCATTGAAAAGGTACTATATATATATATATTTTTTTTCCCTGATCTTTTAGAAAATATATCAACAAAGCATTACTATTTTTCTCTACCCTTAATGAAGGGAGGAGGGAACATGTTGATATTACCCAGTAATACTACTTCTCAAAATCTATACACACATGACCATTTAATAACCAAGTTCTATAAATATGGAAACAGAAAAGGACCCATGCCAAACATTTTAATTTGTGAACTAATGAGTTTCAAAGAGTTAGGCCAAAAAAAAAAAGAAAATATATGCCTGGAATCAGATTGCCCATTTTTAAACTCTGCTTGCATTGCTTACTAGCTGTGTAATTCTCTACGCCTTAGTTGCTCATCGGGGGATAATATTAATACTTCTTTCATAAGGTTGCTCTGAGGACTGAATGTGCTAATATATGCAATGTCCTAGACAATTCCTATTACATAATAAGCACTATATTCAAGCGTTTGTTCACACTTGATCCAAATGCTGCACGCTAAAAAAAATAACCTGTGGCATAACTTTTCTCATCTCTTTTATGCCCCTAGTTTGTATATTTATGTAAAACTTCCCTTCACTAAATAAAACACTGAATCTAGGAATCAAAATTCAGTAGGAAAAAAACCTTGCCTTTTATTGACTTCCACTGAACACATAGCTGAAAGCTATTGTGATTTGCCATTGGTTTGTTACTCTTCCCCAGTGTGTCTTCCTGATTTTGGTAAAGGCCTAGGAGCATGTCAAACTAATTCCCAAATCTGAGGGGTTTTCCCATATTGCATTCTTCTGCAATGCACCTGTCTCCATTCAACTTATTAAAATTCTATCTGGCAAGGTCCAGTTCAAATTTCATTTCTTCTACAAAGATGTTCTAAGATGAGCACGTTTTTTTTGGTTTGTTTTGGGGTTTTTTTGCAGTACGCGGGCCTCTCACTGTTGTGGCCTCTCCCGTTGTGAAGCACAGGCTCCGGACGCACAGGCTCAGTGGCCATGGCTCACGGGCCCAGCCACTCCACGGCATGTGGGATCTGCCCGGACCGGGGCACAAACCCATGTCCCCTGCATCGGCAGGCGGACTCTCAACCACTGCACCACCAGGGAAGCCCAGCACTTTTTTTATACCACACAAATGTGCTATCTTGGCTGTAATTTCATGTTTTTTGGTTTTATTTTTCTAAATGGATTATAAATTACTATGGAAAAGGATAACCTTCCTTTTAGTTTGTTCTCCATATAATATAGTAATACCTAACAAATGCTTATTACCTCATCTTCATAGTCAGACAGCATCATTCCTTACTCTTCCTTACTTTTTAAAGTAAGGGTGGAATTATTCAACCATTAATTCCTAATACGTGTATTAGAACATATGGACATATTTAATTTTTAAAATATATGTGAGAAAGGAGAATTAAGGTAGGAAATATCATTGTGTGTAGGCACACAGAAAGTGATGCAAATTTCATAAATTATTAGTGGGGCTTGATACTAATTAGTACAGTTTGGAAAGTAGAAAAAAACTTGAAATCAATGTTTCCCCAAGTAAATATGAATCCGCCTTTAACCAGATAGCTCTCCAGAGAAGTAGCCCCAGTAGGGAATTTGGAATTAGTGTGATCGTCTGTCACTAGGTCTCCCAGGGCTGACTTTGAATTCAAATGTGAGCCTATTCTCTACCAAAATACCCTAGAGACCATTCTGGTCTTTTTGTCATAGACAGCTAAATGCCTTTAGCCATATTTGCCATGACATCCAATGTGACGAATGAAATACAAACCAGGGGTGTACATACCGTAACACAAGCAGAAGGTAAGAACAGGTTGTTCATATGATGTGAAGTGACCCATTTTCAATGGAAATATAAATAAATATATCTATTCTACGCTGTCAAGAAATCTGAGGAACATTTGGTAACTCTGCCTAAAGAAAACGGTAGGAAAATTAAAATATGTGGAAAATAAGATGTCAAAGAGAAAGCTGAACTTCCATAACAGATTTAGCAAAGGACACTGTTGAGAACCTGATTGAATAGCTATGTAAAAAAGAGTGGATATATGTATATGTATAACTGATTCAATTTGCTGTAAGCAGAAACTAACGCAACATTGTAAATCAACTCTACTCCAATAAAAATTCATTTAAAAACAAATGAAATTTTATATAAATCTGAAAAAAAGAAGAGTTATCTACTACTGAATAAAAGTAAAATGGAAAGGAAAGGGTCCAAGAAGGCTCATAATATATGTATTTATGACTACTATCTGAGATGAACTAAAAATAACATGGCATTCAGAAATTACCACTGTTGGGCTACCCTAGTGGTGCAGTGGTTAAGAATCCGCCTGCCAATGCAGGGGACATGGGTTCAAGCCCTGGTTTGGGAAGATCCCACATGCCGTGGAGCAACTAGGCCCGTGCACCACAACTACTGAGCCTGTGCTCTTAAAGCCCGTGTGCCACAACTACTGAAGCCTGAGCGCCTAGAGCCCGAGCTCCGCAACAAGAGAAGTCACCGCAATGAGAAGCCTGTGCACCGCAACGAAGAGTAACCCTGCTCACTGCAACTAGAGAAAGCCCACTCACAGCAACGAAGACCCAGCGCAGCCAAAAATAAATAAATAAATAAAATAAATTTATTTTTTAAAAATTAGAAATTACCCCTGTTATGGTAGTTTTCCAAAAAAATTATATTAATTCAAATATATATTGTTTCCTTAGCTTTGAAATTGTTCCTAAAATCCTGATTTTTGCCAGATTGCCTATAGGCAAAATCAATTACTCATTAGAACAATCTTTGTTTTTTCACCAAAGAGAGAATATTGAAGTTGGAACACACCTTGGAGCTACCTAGTCCATCCCCCTCACTTTACAGATGAAGAAAATAAAACCTGAGAGCATGAGTGTCAGTGCCTAGGGAGAATCCGGCCTCCTTGTGCTTTATCACAGGGCTTTCCAATCTTTTTTTTCCTATCACTGGTCTTTAGTGAAGCTTAAAAATAAGATCAAAGAACACTCAAAAGAGGATCTAGATTATAAAATAACATAAAGAAACTGAGGCACTGAAATGAAGTCCATTCACATTCTCAAGAGAATTTAATACGTGGAGATCTGAGTGACAGTGGCCTTTGCCTTTTCCTGAGGAAGCCTCGAGATCAGTTAATCCTGATAGTATGCATATGAGAGTGTGACTGAGTTGTGGTAAAGCTCTTAGAGTAATAGCCAAACTTTTTTTTAAACTCCACTTTGTTGTACGTGTGTATGTGAGAGTGTGCAGCTACATATTTTTATTTTGTTTTTACTCTTTCTAAGTCTGATGGATAATTCATTTTCTAAAAAGGTCAGTGTAAATTTCTGTTTCGGGGTCAGACACGAAATTTAGGGTTCATAGAATGATTTCAGAGCAGTCCAGCCGCCAGAGAAATACTCATAAAAGCAGAATAACAGCCAAAGTTGAAAGAAGTGTGTTAGAGCCACTCTCTGCTTTCCTTTGGGTCCCGCAAGCACGCTAGAGTATAGGAGGCCACCTGGTGGTGAAATGAACCAATTAACCATTTAATATTACATTGAAAAGCAAGCAAAATAGGCAGATTTGGGGTTGTTAAAAAAGAAAAACTAGAACCTTGAGCAAAAAACTGATAGTCAACATGTATTATTGCAATACAACAGAGAGAAAATTGAACTGGAAAATCATTCGTCTGTAGAATAACGTATATTCCTAAAATGTTGCCATAATAGTTATTATTTATACCAGGGACTGGCAAACTTTTTCTGTGAAGAGCCAGATAGTAGAGGTGACCCTTGAACAACTCGGGGGTTAGGGGCACCAACACACACACAGTCAAAATCCCAAGTATAACTTTTCAGTGGACCCTCTCCACCTGAGATTCAGCAACTATGAATTCAACCAACTGTGGATCATGTAGTACTGTAGTACTTATTTACTGAAAAACATCCATGTATAAGTAGACCCATGCAGTTCAAACCCACACTGTCCAAGGGTCAACTGTAAATAGTTTAGGCATGTGAGCATGTAAACAGTGTAGGCCTGTGAGCCTAAACATATAATCACTGCTGAAACTACTCAATTCTGCTATCTTAGTGTAAAAACAGCCACAAACAATTCATAATGAATGTGCCTGGCTGTGTTCCAATAAAACTTTATTTCAAAAAAACCAGGCTATAGTCTGGATTTGACCTTCAGGCTGTAGTTTGTCAACCCCTGATTCTGTACTATGTATTGAGCGCGTACTATTTACTATAAGCAGAGGGCTGAACCCCTTACATACCTCAATGAGTCCTAACAAACTTTCAGGGTAGGTGCTATCCCCATTTCACAGGTTTAAAAACTGCGGCTTAAAAAGTTTAAATAGGAGCTTCCCTGGTAGCACAGTGGTTGGGAATCTGCCTGCCAATGCAGGGGATGCGAGTTCGAGCCCTGGTCTGGGAAGATCCCACATGCCGCGGAGCAACTGGGCCCGTGAGCCATAATTACTGAGCCTGCGCGTCTGGAGCCTGTGCTCCGCAACAAGACAGGCCGCGATAGTGAGAGGCCCGCGCACCGCCGTGAAGAGTGGCCCCCGCTTGCCACAACTAGAGAAAGCCCTCGCACAGAAACAAAAGACCCAACACAGTCATAAATAAATAAATTAATTAATAATAAAAAAAATGTCAGGTGCTGTGCTGACTGTTAAAAAAAAAGTTTAAATAATTTGGTGTATAATGTACTCTGCTCCCTCTAACTTAGAAATGCTTTATGTAGCCTCCTGACCATTTTTCTCTGTGATTGCGGACACCTGTTCTGACCCTCCCTCTCATTCATCCTGCAGAGGCTGCTTTTGGTTTCCCTCCATGGTGACTTTGCTCCTGTTTCTCTACCTCATGTTCTCTTGAAATGTTGTCTCTTACCATCTCTTTCTCCATCACTTCTTTTATGTTTAAAAGCTTTATGTCAGTTTTCATAACAACAGATGCAAGCAAGCACAGAAAAAAGACAAAAGCAATGTATTAAAAATAGATAGCCACATATACAACAATAAGCCAAAGAAACTGTCATACCATATTTGTTCCAAATGGAATGTGAACCAAAAACATGATGCTCACTCTTACATAAATAATATATTACACATCCACTGGGAGAAGAAGCAGCTCTGTCCCTAAGTGGCAAGAGGATTCTTTTGGTCCATTTTTATCTTATTTTCTTTTTCTTTTTAAACTCTTTTTTTCCCCAGGTATACGCTGTAAGTCATACCATCTCAGACCACATTCCTCTTCCAAACAAACCATGAACTATTTTATTAACTGTTAATAAGAGAAAGTTGAAAAACCTGATGCAGAAATCCACAGAGCTCACTAAGGCCCCTCAAATACATGGATTTACCAGCAGTCTCTCAATATTAGCATATTTTCTCCTACAAAAGAGGACTGAAGTGGTTTCATTTAGATGGAGTGTAGACAAAACTGAAATAAAGGATTTTTAAAAGATTTTTTAACTTGAAAAGAAAACTGCAAAAGATTCAGATATGTGACTATATTGGAAAATAGAAAAGATTTAATTATGGAACATGGATTCTGGCTGATTTGACAATTAAACCTAACAACAGAAGGGATTTACACTAGATATAAGAAGACTTTCAGGGCAGTGAGAATTGTTAAACATTTTAATGGAAGGTTGTGAATTCCCTCTGGAAAGGTCTTTAATGGAGGACAAATTCTCTCCTATCTGGAATGGATAAAAAACAATCTCTGGGGCTTCCCTGGTGGCACAGTGGTTGAGAGTCCGCCTGCCGATGCAGGGGACGCGGGTTCGTGCCCTGGTCCGCGAAGATCCCACATGCCGCGGAGCGGCTGGGCCCGTGAGCCATGGTCGCTGGGCCTGCGCGTCCGGAGCCTGTGCTCTGCAACGGGAGAGGCCGCAGCAGTGAGAGGCCCGCGTACCGCAAAAAAAAAAAAAAAAAAAAAAAAAAAAAATCTCTGAAAGAGAGGAAATGAAATGAAGGTCGTTTTGAGGTCACTTGCAGTCCTGAAACTTCAGGTAAAATTCTCACTTCTCATGGGTAAATAACTGTACAAAACCTCTAAGGGATTCACTTTGGAAGATTCAGGAGAAAACACTTGTTAAGCAGGTGATTCAATTCAGAAAGTATTGAGTGTCAAATATTACCTAACTCTGGGGAGACGTCCACCCCAGGAGGGCACATGTCTGAGCAGCAGCGTGGACAATGGACAGGGAACACAATTATTTACTTCAGTTAATTTTTTAAAAAAATCTTTGAGCTCCAGTCAGCTTTCTGTAACTATTTCCTGAACTTGGTGACCTCAAAAATCCTGCAAGAGCTGGCTATCACATGAAATTTCTGGCATTGTTCATGGTATCCCTGGATCTTTTTGTAAACAGAAAAGGCTCTGACAGTGTTTCTATACTTTATTTCCTTTTCTAGCCCAAACTTGGATGGATGGAGCCTCTTAAAGTATCATCAAAACACTGGTTATAAAATGCTAGCCAAATCTGGGCTCTTGTGCTATACTCCCTTGTTGTAGAGAAAAAATGCAATGAGCTCAACTCTAGAGATTCATTTATATTGAAGTCTTCAGGAACGTGAGGAGTTTTGTTCGTGGCTTATAAGAAAACCAGAGATTCAAGGAATGGGTCTTTAGTATCACCAGGCTGAAGAGAGTGAAGAAGAGGAGAGAACAACCATACAGAGAGAAGTGTTCCTCAGGCTTATTTTCAAATCTCAGCATGTCCCAGCTGAGGAGGAAGGACAAAGTTCAGTGGGAAGACAGTAAACCCAAAAGGATGCCAAAGTAGACACAAAGAGGGGCAAGAAGTGAATTTATCACAAATCTTCATCAAATTCTAATTTTAAATGGCACATCTTTTAACCTTTTCTTTATTGCTTAAAATCATTAAAGCTTACAATTAATCACTAAAAGTATAAATGACCATAGGATTATTTTTTTAAATAATGAGTATAAAATTTTTAAATACAAGAGTGGGAGTAAGTTTCGAAATTACATTTCAGCTTTTTCTTGACATTATAGAAGTGAAATTTAGTTTTTTAAGTTTCATATTCTGAATTGGCTTGCTATAGCTTTGGAAAGATGAGTCAGTCTTTTAGACTCTCTCCCCACTTCACCCTCATCATGACGGACTTGGATTAAAGAGCCAGCCAAAGTCCAAATCTCCTATTTTTCTCACCCCTTCATGATTAAATTTTTAGACACACACTCTTCTGAAGTCAAACCAGATTTTCTACAATGAAAGTGTCAGTAAAATCTCCTGGTAACTATGGTACAAGAACAAATTATGGTGATATACTTCACATTTCAAATGACTGTTCATGTTTACCTATACTTATTATTCTATTATTAGGCTTCGCATTTGCATGGTTCATGTTATCCTCACATGTATAAACACTTGTACTGAGATTGTCTACATAATCAAGAATACAACAGTGAATACTACAGTTTGAAAGGTTGGAAACTAGCCATAGAATTATGGTGATTAGTTGTACATTTTTGTACCATTTGTCTCAGACATGGATGTCACTGTCCTTCCCTTCCTCCCTCCCTCTTTTTTTCCCTATCACCACGTTTTTTCCCCTGATAGCAACCTGGCCAAATCTGGGTACTCTGAGTATTAAGAGCTATCCTTAAGGCACATTGGTTTTTCAAGGAGAGAAATTTTTGTTTTTCTTTTTATATATAATGTAAGAGGAAGCCATGAAGTTTTAGACTCAATTACCACAGCATGAAAATAGGATTGTTTTCTTGAAAAAGTAACGAGTTGATAGTATAGCTCTGATTAATAGGATCTAATTAATAGATTATTAAATAAGCCTTATTGGAAAAATGTTTCTCACCATATATTTATTGAGTTTCTATTCTGTGCCAGGTACTGTGCTAAGCACTGGAGCTATATCAATAAACAACACAGACATGAATCCTGCCCTTGGAATGTGAAATCTAACAAAAATTATAATCATTCATTCTCAAATTTAGTCCACAAAGTTTAAATCTATCATATTATTTAAAAATATGCATTTTATTAATAACAAAGTACTCATGGCTAAATTATTCTCAAGGAGGGTTCTCTCAGGGAGGCACCTGTGAGTATTGAAAGGGATAATTCTATTGTAATGAAGGTAGCAAAATCCAGTATGCCAAACTTTATAACATAGAAATGAGCTCCAGACTGAAACTTGGCAGATATGAAAAGAGTTTGTATAGTTATTTATATATGCATGATTTAAATGTCTTGGGACAGCCAGCATGTCTGGTCCAAGGAGTCTGACTTCATCCAGATTCAATCCTGATGAAAGATTCTTTTAATTCAACATGTTAATACTTTGTATATGTGTGCATATGTGTAAACACACATAAATGTATGCATAAATGTGTGTACCTCTTCCACAGACTTCCTAGTTTCCAATGGCTAAAATGAGGTGACAAGGGGAATATCACAGATCACAAAGCTTTGTGCAAATGTCTATGAGCATATGGAATCAACCACTTAAGAAGCAGCCGAGGTAGTAAATTCAGACGAGTTTCAGGGGTGTATAGATATCCTATTGGAGAAAGTTGTGGTCTGAGAAAGATTGGAAGAAAATTTGAAATCAACCCCAAAAGCAATAAGGATTTTAGTCTGGTTGACTCTTTCCTAGCTTTAGAGAAAGAAAATGTGCGTGTGTGTGTGTGTGTGTGTGTGTGTTTTGTGTCTTAGGTAAATGAATCAAGGTTCAGCAGCAAGACCACTCTTCCCTCTTAGCTTCCCAGTGCGCCTCATTAGGGATAGAGTGTCACAGAAGTGCCTATTTTAAGAAAGTATGAGCTTCACAAATGCCCACTCTATTAAAAATATGCTTGGAATGCCCTTGTTTCTGAGAAATGCATTTGCTTCCTTGACAGGACTGGAAGGTGGTTTTTCTGTAAATGATATTCCTCTAGAGCATCTCTCCATGGGGACACTTCTTCAATGACTCCCTTTGGCAATAACAGAATCCATGAGGTTGAATCTTCCTTGGGCAATGCTGCCTTTAGTGCATCTCCCAAAATGACATAAATATTTTCGGCCTTGGCTTTCCTGAATCTGACAGAATATAACAGGAGGCTCCTGTTATGGCAACACTTCCCCAGGGTGCTGAGGTGCTTAAGAAAGGCTGATGAGTGGCTAAAGAACCAGCCCAAACCCATCATGTTTTCTCTGCAGATGTACCATCTAAATATTTAGGACTTTCTTCTTTCTATCTTAGCACAAAAAGTTCATGAAGAGGGCGGAAAGAGAAGAGGATATGGGGCAACACTGAGCAGGCAAGGATCAAACCCTGACTTATTTACTTATTTCTTGTGGTAGTTATTGGTGCAGCTCAACAAATATTTCTAGTTTTCTGCCTTCCAGCATATAGTAGGAATGCATTTCCCCATTCAGTTTGGAGTAAGGTGGAGCCATGCGATTCGTTTGGGCCGATGATTGAGAGGAAGTGACAAGTGTTTCTTCCAAGTAGATTTAGTGACTAGAGTGAGACCCTCCAGAAGTCTCTCTTCTCTTTGTCACATTGAGGGAATATTTAAGAGGGTGGCTTGTCCATGAGTATGATTCCTGGAGTAACAGCAATGTGAAGGATAGCTCATAGCCAACTTGTGATGGACATGTAGTATAAATACATGAGAAATAAATCTTTGCAGGTTTAAACCTTTGAGATTTGGCGGTTGTTTGTTATCTCAGCAAACCCTAGCCTAATCTGACTGAGAAACTAGTTCTGTGTCCTTCAGGCTAGCCACTTAACTGTATTTCAGGCTCAGAGTACATGAAATGGGGAAAATAATTCATGAACATTGTGAGCATTAAATACAATGATGTACATAGGGCACTGACATAGTCAAATAGTAAGATCTGACCAATATTAATTTTTTTGTCCCTCTATCCTACTCCTATCTCATAACACACACACACACACACACACACACACACAGATACTTCCCTTCTTATCAAATGGTGAAGTAGGTAACATCTGCGTCCTTGGTCCCTTTTCTGGATTTCTTCCCTCTACCCACTCCCCACTCTGTCTTCCCTTCTCAGTGTCTTTCCATTTAAACTAGATGTTAAAATTGGCATTTAATTCAATATTATTCTCCCCCTCCCCATAGATTATCTGCATCCAGTAGAGTATACTCTTTTTTACCACAAAGAAATGAATCTTAAGGATGGGATTTAAAGTTAGACATAGTAGTAAAACAAGGACAGAAAGGAAGGAGGTTAGAGAGTTTATCTGTAAAAGCACTATGGTTGAGCTTTGCCTGCCCCCTGCCCCATCCCCAGCCAAGGCTCACCAGCCTATTCTGAACAGGTACCTGGACTTCCTTTGAAATAACTAAAACATTATTTATGTACCCTTCTAGTCCCACCTCCCTGCTTTAGGAATATATGCATGAAATCCTAACAAGCTGTAAAAACTAGAATGATAATAAAGACGAAATATTTGGATTCAATAGCATATATATCTTATACACTTCCTTGTAGTTACAGTTACGATAACCAATGCCTTCCTGATGTAATTACATGAAACATTAAATCTAACATTTATCCTTTTACATTAAGACCACTTTGTCAATGACAATATTTGGTTTTCATCTTTAAACTCTGGTACTTATTTTTGACAAAATAAATAACCCCCAGTTCTTACCATGGCTGTCTGTAAAGTTTAATCACACATCATATAACTTTTTTCCTAGCTTCAAACCAGATTAGCTTACATATGAATATAACCGCTACAAATAAGTAATTTAAAAATAGGAAATACTAAAAAGTAGGTGAGGGACATTTCCATTAAGTCACTGATCTGAAACATATCTATATAGTGTTGAGCGGTTCAGGAGCCAAAGGTGGCAGTGAACCAAACGCCCTTTCTTATAAGGAACTTAAACGTTCCTCTAATTTATTTTATAAAAACCAGAAAGAAATCTACAAATATGTAGAGTTAAAGCCAAATATCTCAGCTTAACATGGGGCGGGGGGGAACACTGCACATTCACATCTAATTAAGTAAAAGTCATTTTTCAAAAGCTAAAGGCTGAAATTTTCACAATTTAATCCAAATTTTTATTAGCAAACTCTAATGATTATCCTGATTGCAATTAATAAAATCTCCCAAACAGGTCAACTCATTTAAGTGCTATCTGCAATCATTTGGATTTTAACATGACGGTTATTACTTATTACCGTGAAACCAAGTAGCACAATGAGATATTGATTACTTTTAACCTTTAGATCCAAGGATTCAAGAAAGGTTAGAATAGCGGAACATTCTTCCTTTCTTGGCTGGCAAATGTATAGCCTTCAGGAGAATTCAAATGATTCCCATTGGCCAAGTAGATCCAAGATTAGTTCATTCTCTGGGCTGACAAGAAATGATGATGCTTTTAAAAATAACACCCAGCACGTATCTAGTGAAGTGTTACATTTATATAACCAATGGCCTCAAGATGTGCTTCACATCACAGCAAATCTCAGGCTGTTAACCCTTTACCAAGTTTTGTTTGTGAAAGTATCTTTGTTGGAATGAGATATTAAATATAATAGCTTTAATTGGAATAAACTCATCTCATTACACCAAGTTCTCTGGTAGGTTCCAAAAGGCTGAACACAATCACTGGCCACTGTTGGCCACTAGCACTTCTTTTGGTTTTCTTTTTTCCATGACAACATTTAGAAATAATTTTCACACTTGTGCCACTGAAAAGCAATGAGTTCTAGGTAGAGTCCAGCAAAACTATGGGCAAGGGAAACATAACAGTTATGTGTTAGATTAATTTGCAGAACACTTGGCATTATTATTGCCAAGTTGTCAAATTGCTCCAAGTTGTTCCGGAAGGTTGTTATTAATAGTATGTTTTCTGAGGAAAGTTCTGTCTACTTTTGGAACTGCATTTCTGTTGCCAAGGAAACTCCTTTAAGCACAGTTTTCTAGGAGCACACTGCTGCTTTTGTTTGCCAGTGTCCTATTCATATCATCTAAGTAAGCGTTTTATATGCTCCAGCCTGCAGTCCCAAATGTTGAAGTTTTAGCCCATTTAAGTTGCTTTTTCAAACATAGCTAATGCCTGCTATGATTTTCCTCTCCCTTTATCCCCGCTTCTCTCTCCACTCTCCACCCAAAGCCCCTCTCTCCCCGCCTTCTTCCCACTCTCCCTCCAACATGCCCAAATCTTACTATTCAAGGTTTATTTTTTTAAACAGTTGCATTAGGGAAGATAGTTTTCACAAGTTTTTGATGAATTAACTTCAATTTGAATAATAATTCCATAGGTTGTAGCATTAGTCCTTCAAGTGTTAATTATCTTTTCACTCTAAAATTAATGTAGTCATTTCCTACTGACTCCTCTACCCCATTTACTGAAGTGCTGAGGAAAACATGTCATTGAGTCCTGAGCCAGCCCTGTTGTTGTGATTAAGCGTGGTCACATGGCCCATCTCTGCCAAAAGGAGGGCCCTGAGAAAAGGTGACAAAGACAGTGATTTCCTGTCAGCAAAGAGTAAGACAGGGCTGTCTAGAAGTGATGCAAATGAGGGGAACTTTCCCCACGGCTTGTTTGATCCACTCTAGGCCAGAGCAGGCCAGGCCAGGGAGAGAGGGAGAAGCACAATACAGCAGAGGCTGCCCAGAGAGCCAACGCACCTTCCGGCCAGTGGCTCACCCGCCAGAGACAAAAACTGCTGGCGGGGCTTCCCTTCCTTGCCCCTCTGCATACAGAGCCAGCTATTCCTTGGCATACTATTCTCTTAACATCCTTCTTTTTTTTTTCCTTTTAAAAAAGCAAGGAAAATAGGTATTATAAGCTCCAGCATAAATAGTGTTTCATATATTGTTCAGAAACCACATCCATCTACTTTTTCTTCTAAACATTTTCAGGATAAGTTTTGCCCTTTCTCAAGAAAGAAAAGAAAAGGAAAGAAAGAAAACATATACATATATTCAAGTATTCAGAGCAAACACTGATTAATCAACGCTCAAGTTAATATGACAACTAATCTAAGGACTTTTTGAACTTTAATAAAAATGGAACAACAAAGTCACTTCTAGGTAGCAGTGGAGGTGGCCTAGGTTTTTCCATTCCGATTACTTTAAAAAAGATTAGATAATGTTTTTTGAAATATTATAATGATTTTAAGCATATTCTTCTTATCTTAATAGAGTTTTAATCTAACATACAATTAAGCTCTACAAATAATCTACTGGGAAAGGGGTAAAAAATTATCATTAGGTTCTTGTGCCTGATATATCTGGTACATTTTTACCTTGATGGCTTCAATAACTAGTAATTTGCTTCATTTTGAACAATCAAGGTAGAAAATTTAGGTACTGAAATTCCAATATAAGGCCTAATTAACAGAATTTAATTTTTTGACATGTACTTCTATTCTTGTAAATTTTTTTAATAAGTTCATGGATTTTCTTCTATTTTAATCCTAGCTACTATGACCTGGACTGTGAACCAGCCTACCATTACATTTTTAAGAGCTCAAGTTCAGTCATAAAGGTATCAAGCCACATCTGAAATTATTTAGATCAATGTAGTCCAGAACAAAATGAAAGAGAACTATTGTAGAGGGTTGAATTTATAAAATATAGGAATAGCATGATTAATCTGTTTTCTATGATTGGTTCATAGCTATGGCATCATTTTGGCATCAACAGTTATAAAATAACAAGTCAACTATGTCCCATTTTTCTTCTTTTACACTGTATTTCTTATCTCCCAGAATTTCCTATCTCATTCCATACATGTTTCTTTTAAAAGTCATAATGCTTTTCTTATAATATACACCTAAATTCTCTAAAGTAACATTTTCTCCTTTAAAATTTAGCCCTTTCTTGTACCTGGCTTTTCTTCCTGAAACAATTCTCCTTCCAATGTTTTGGTTTTAAAAATTTGTTTGTATTTGATTTTTTAGCATTTTCTTATTTATTCATTCATCTACCCATGATTTTAATTTACTCCTTTATTCTTTTTTTCTTTGGTTAACTTTGAATTAACTAATTTCAACTGCTTTTCCATCTCTTCAACGTTTATATTTCTTTCTCATTTTACTAATAACCTCTTCTTTTCCAATATATAATAACGATGTCCTTTCATTAATTCCATCTGGTCACACTATCATTGAAAGGAGCTACCTATGGGCGAGAGCTGTGCTCAAAATCTCTAACCATTACCTGGCAATAGAGTCAGAGAAAAAATAACTAACTCATTTGTCAGAAGTATTAAGTTCAGGCAGGGCTTCCCTGGTGGCGCAGTGGTTGAGAGTCCGCCTGCCGATGCAGGGGACGCGGGTTTGTGCCCCGGTCCGGGAAGATCCCACATGCCACGGAGCGGCTGGGCCCGTGAGCCATGGCCGCTGAGCCTGCGCGTCCGGAGCCTGTGCTCCGCAATGGGAGAGGCCACAACAGTGAGAGGCCCGCGTACCACAAAAAAAAAAAAAAAAGTATTAAGTTCAGAAATCTACTTGTAAGAAATATTGTGGTTAGGCATTTCTCTACTATACCATTCTAACCCCTTATATAAAAAAATCCTAAAAGAAAATATCTTCGTTTCTAAGTATCAAAATAAACAATTTCTCCAAAGGAAGTATAATGTTTTTTCTCATGGAAAATGTAAATTTAGCGTTTGACCACATTTCCTTCTTTGCTTTCACTACCAGGAAACCCAGAATAAACTTTCAGGATCATCTTTAGTAATTGTGTAGGACCTTATAGTCTGTGCCTACACATTAACTCTTCTCACAGAAATAGAATCCAGCTTACATATATTTTCCCAGTTCTGATTTGTACTTATATATTAAAAATATTTTTATTGTTCCCCTGTGAATTTTTATAAGTTCTTACAACCTCAAACCAATAACAAAATAAAAATGCAATTAATATGTTTAGTGAGCATTGTATTATATAGAATGAATGGTTCTTTTCCTTTTTCACACAGGATATATTTTTACAGATATGCCAATGGAGAAAGATAGAGGACACTTGCATTTTCCCCATAAAAGCAGAAACCATGAGTAACCAACCCTCTAAATTAAGTATAGCATCTTCAGTGTAAATTCCCTGAAAGTATACAGGTCTTGGTTGAAGTGAGTGTTAATATTGTTATTTTTTTTTTAAGTTGGAAGGGTTATTTTTAACCCCTGAGAAGTAATATAATCTAATATTTTATTGATGAGCAACAGCTAAGCCATTCACTCAAGGAACAAATCTATAAATGTGGTGTTTAAGTGAGCTTCACACTACCTGAAAACAGCTCTTGTTTAATTATAACAATAATCACCAGCCTACAACTTCTGAATTGGGCCCTTGAACTTAACCCTTGCAACCCCACACCAATCCAGGACGGCTAGGGGCTCTGTCACCTGTGCTCTGCAGGTGGCAGAGAACAGCAGTGCCCTGTGGCAAGGAAAGAAGCCCATGACAGGGCACAGCCTCACGGCACTCCAGAACCAGCTGCGCCTGCTGCAGAGGGCAAGGCGGCAGCAACAGCCGCTGCCTGGCCTCCAGCTCTCCCATCATGGAGATGCTTCCAGGCCACTCAGTGTATAAAATATATAGGATGGGGGAGGAGGTGTCTTGCGCTTCCCTGAACCCAAGAATAATGCCACCTTTGATCTGCAGATATGAAAAAATGAAGCTTTTCCTTTGCAAGTGGGTTTTAAATATTTCTCCATTAATAGTTAATGCACATGCAGACAGCTCCCTGTGATTATGAATTCTGGCTTCGTAACGCTAGTCCAAATAGGAGCTGAACTTTCAAAATCATGGTGTTACTTTTGACAAATTAAATTGTCCTACTTAGGAAGGTAGCAGGAATGAAGAGAAAGAAAATGAGAGAGTGGGAGTAAATTCTCCTTGGAGCTTATTCTCAGATTGAGGAAGAAAAAAGACAAGAAAAGACTACATTTGTGTTTTCTAAGCTGATGATACTGCCAATGTTTATTAGAAAATAGCTTCAGAAGGTCCCCATTCTGAGGCTGAGCCAGACCGAAAAGGGGGAAGGAAAGACATTGGCAGTATGTCTCACTGTCTCCAAACAAAGAAGAAAACATATTTAAGGGAGTGGTTACTTTTTAATAAGAATCAGGTTGTTCTAATGGCCCTGCAGTTTAAAACTAATCAGAAAGAAAATGATCTTAAATTTCTAACAATCTGAAAATAACAAGAAATGTTTTAAACAGATAATCCACTTTACAGCCCACTGTAATATTAAGGTTCTAAATTATGTGAGGTTGTATCTATGTATTCTTTGCCTGTTAAACCTAATTCTCTTCTTTAAAAGTTCCTTGAATATTTTGCTGGTTTGGGGTAACCAAGATATCATAATAGGTGCTCCGCTCAGGAGGTCTGCTGAATGAATAGTCTGGGGTCTTTATCAGAAGTTCCATATCTAGGAGTTAAAGTCACATGATTTTCTAGCAGAGACAAGAATAGAAAATAAACAGGTAAAGTCAGGAAAGGTGGTGTCTAACATTGAAAATGCTAAAAAATCTTCACACTCACTGACGACCATCTTACTATCTTTTCTCTAACCTAACATTTCCAAAGGTGATTTTCAGGCATCAACCTAGGACTAAGTAATGCAGAATTGGGGTCTGGGCATGCCTATGCATACCAGGAAATCAGCTGAAAGATGAAACAGAGAGAGCCCCACCCCAGGGAAAGGAGAACAAAAGTTTCAGATTCTACGATAACAGGAATAATGATTCTGTCCTGATCTACAGTTCCTGGAATTTTACCATCACTCAGTTGAAGGTCTCTCTTAAAAGTTTTTCACCCTCATTGTTTACATTAATAGCAGGGATCATGAGCTTCAATCCCATCCTTAATTGTTTTAACTCAACAACTATTAGTTCAATATCAACCATGTAAGGTGCTTTGCTTAATAACAAAGAATACAAGGGCAAAGCATTTTTCTTGCTGTTATACAAGCATTTTAAGAAATGAAGATGATGTAGATACGTTGAGATAGATTGAAAATGCTATGAAATGAGTTGGGTGTCCAACTGAGTTGTCACAATGACTAGAGGAACATGAATAACAAATGTCCTGTAGTGGAAGGAACGGTTGCACAAACTAATAAAAAATTGTTTTGTCCCAAATGTCAATGGTACCCTTGGTGAAAAATGCTGATGAAGCATTGGTAATTTTTAGGGCCAACAAATTTTAAGATTAAAGATGATTAAGGTAGACTCAAATGGTGTTGAAAGCCTAGAAAGGCCGGGGACCAACTGAAAAGCTTTAGTCCTTTAGGGGTCTCTGTGATCAACCGGCTCCAAACCTCCTTCGCCCAAGGCATTAGTTTTGTTGATTCCTAGAAAAGCAGATTAGAACAGAGAAATGGAACACTGAAAATGTTGACCTAACCTAAGAATCCCTGGGGATTCTGGGCAAAGACCTGAGATTAATTTTCTTCCCTCAGTTTTTCTAATTCAGGAGCCACCCCAAGTTCTAAATTACTCCTTCATCAATATCCTCAGGATTGCTTTGGAGGTTTCTAAACGTCTGGAATAATTTGGGAGCTTATATAAAGAGAGACCCTCTACAAACCTATAGCACTGTCCTTGGTTTCTAACATAATCTTTAATTTGTTTACAAGCCTAATGCAAAATCAGTGCTAGTCTAGTGAGCTTAGATATGCTGAGCATCTGAAAGAAGAAACAGAGGACATGAATCACAAATGAAGAGCCCCAGTATAAAAATGTTTGGAGGGCTTCCCTGGTGGCGCAGCGGTTGAGAGTCCGCCTGCCGATGCAGGGGACGCGGGTTCATGCCCCGGTCCAGGAAGAACTCACATGCCGCAGAGTGGCTGGGCCCGTGAGCCATGGCCGCTGGGCCTGTGCTTCCGGAACCTGTGCTCTGCAACGGGAGAGGCCACAAAGGTGGGAGGCCCACGTACCGGAAAAAATAAATAAATAAATAAATGTTTGGAAAAATACTATAATCCAGAAGTACTGACTGGGTGGAATAATGGCCTTCAATATGCCAGAATGGGAATTCTCAGGCAGAGCACTTACAAGGAAACCACAAGTAAAGGAAGAGTGCATTTTTTGTTCAATGTCTTCCTATTAATTGTGATGTAAATTATATGAATGTGATTTTGACAAAGAATAGCACTGTTTCTAAAAAAAATAGTGGTTTATGTGCAAAATACAAAATGCATCAAGAAGAAAAGAAATGTTATTTGGCATCATGGGTGAAATAAAATCTGAGATAATGGCTTATGATTAGATAACTTTTGTATTTTTTTTTCTTTTTTGGCTGAACTTTTAATGCTTAAGTCTTAGGAATGAAACAAATATTTTTGTACCATTAAATTAATATAGATTTATAGGCACTTTTCACACATAATTCTTGATCCCGGCATGAAATGCGAAATCACCTGGCTTTGGTTACATTAGGTTGAAATTGTTACTCTAACAATATGTGAGGCCAGAAGATGGTAGCTTTGTGGGTAATGTGGACAGCTATCCATATAGGAAACAGCTAGTAGTCAACAAACTTGATTAATGTTGGCAGAATTCTTTAGGGAGTAAAATATCACCTTTTGCTGAGTCCCTAGGGAGCTTATATCTTCTCTTAACTAAGATGATCCCCGAGGGACACTAATTAAAGTCTACCAGACCCTTGAAAATAAATCTCTCTCTTTAGAGGAGGGAAAATTTAAAATAATATATTAAGGAAAGGTAACTTAAAATGATAAAAATTGGAGAAGAAAGAAGACAACTTTTATTTGACCTTGAATGTACTTCTTATTCTATAAGAAATTTTAAAAAGCTAGAGGGTAGTTGTTTCTTGTCATTATACTGTTGCTGATTCTGTGGTTAGTTATTAATTTTATTTTTTATGATTCACAATCTGCTCTTTGAAATATGCCATATGCTCAAAGCAATTCAAGGATGACAACTGTCAGAATTACTCCAATAAAAATTGCCTAAATGAGGAAGATTTACTGCAGTCTGATATTTCAGTGGAAAGTCCCTCTACCCTCCCCAACTGCTTTTTCAGACACTGAATCTTACAACCATTTTTTTCAGTCAAAATCTCATGCTTGTTTTGTAAGAACTTCTAAGACTATTTAAATAGAATTGCTAAAACACATTAAGCTAGGGGTGAATTAACAGACATGGAAAACAATATAGATAGTTATTAGATGGATTGCCTACAATCAATATGTTGAGTACAAAGACAGTTTTCTTAAATCACATGCAAATGCATTGACTTAATTTGACAACGTCTGCGCTACGTAACACCAATAAACATTAAATTGGACAAGGTCTGTACCCCGGAAGCAGCAAGCCAAACAGAAGGCAAATTTCTTTTATCTCTGGGAAGATCTGAGGGGTGGATAGACTCCACCTGAGTACTCCAATCAAAACACATTTTGTTAATGTTACCAATCCATTTATCCTTCATTTTGTTTCAGTCTACTTATTAATGCAGTTTCATTTATTGCTATTCATCTTGAAGATAAACCTTTGTCCTTCTATAGAATTACACCAAATAGAATGTGATAAAGGGAACTTTCTTGCAATTATGATGTCCATGCAGCCTGTCAGCACACAAGGGATGGAAATGAGTTTGGGGACAGGGAAGAGAATTCTAATAGACACCATGATACATACAATGAACGCAAAAGATATCCTGAGAGAAAGACTTGTCAGGCTAATCAGATCTTCCACAGCAAGGTAAAGGCAAGAAGGGTAGCTCTGACCTTGTAAAGATGCCGCTGCTGCTCCTCTGACATCATCAGGTCGTGACTGTCCATCACGAGGGACTCCATGTCAATCAGCCAATCCCAGAGCTCCTGATATTCTGAATCAAAGTCCAGAAGCCTGAAGATAAGGCACAGAATGTATTATGCATAAATACAGTGTAGTTGTTCAAATCTCATATTACAATAATATATTCTTGAAAACCTGTGATGTTCCTAGGTGATACCTATAAAAAGAGAAGGAAAAATTCTCTGTGTGGTTAAACAGAGAGCAAAATAGGAACTCAAGCTTGTGACATAGCCATTGCTTAGATTTTGAAAACGTAACCTGTAATTCTGATGCTCATACCTGAGACATATCATGGCTATTTCCATTTGTTCACCCTTTCTGAGCACTTGCAGCATTTGAACAAAATGATTACTACTATGTCCTTGAGAAAGAGCATTGCCATATTTAACAGAATGAGAAATGGAGGGTCAGTGCCTTGTGAAGGTTACACAGTCAAGAACTTGGGGTAAAAACAGCACTCTCAACATTCAAACCCCTTTCTCTATGACTAAATTTTCCACAGATATTGCATCCCAATACCTTCATGATTAAGAATACTAATTCAACTAACTTCTCTAAAATGATCACAATATACTATCCTATCCAAAATATTATTTTCACTGGGAAGTGACTCAATCATTTATCTGTCCCTCTGCTGTCTATCTGCCTATCTCTGCAAACATATATCCTACATATATTGTCATGGATGAGTAGCCAGCATTTCAGCTTAACACTCAGGGATAGGCTTGAGTGACTCTGGTAAGCCAGTGAGAACCAGGGGCAGATCCAGTATGAGACAGGTGTTCCCCACAGACATGTAGGAAACAAAGGTAAGGACAGGAAGTCAAAACAATGAATCTCTGAATAGCCAGCAATCATTAAAATTCAAAGGAGGATCACTGTGGTTTTCAACAAAATAAATCATTAGAATAAGGAGCTTAAAAGGATTAATGTGATTCTCTCTTGAAAGCTTGGTGAATAAGTAAAGCTCAGATTCTTCTAAAACACTGTGATCAGAAAATAAAAGCACAGAATGAAAAACTATGACTGTGTCCTTCTCCCCAAAATCATCCCCCTAAAAGAAATCCTAGAGTCTTGTCAAACTCTAACTGAGCAAAACCCTATCAGTACTAATGAAGCAGCAGCCTCAGGTATGAATCTGAATTTATCAAGTGAGCATTTTATTACCACCTTGTTCCTGTCTCTATACACGAAATGACTGCTTTCCAAGAAAATGAACATCCACTTTTCATAACTTACAATTTAATCTTAATAGATTTGTCAAAAAAAATTAAGGTGTGTCTGGTGATGAAGGAGACTAGATCTAGAATTGTCTAGTTTATTTTAATTACTTTACCATAATTATAAAGCTTCTTGATTAGAACCATAAGTGCCCAGGACAAGGATTATCATTGGCTAACACATAGAATTAATTAATAAATGTTTACTGAATACCAATGATGGGTATAGGTGATGTAGCCAAAAACTTTAGTAAGGCTAAGGTGGTCTAGAGCAGTGCTTTTCAAACTCTAATGTGCATATGGCATAGCTGAGGAGCTTGTTGAAATGCAGATACTGACTCAGTACTTCTAGGGTGGGGCTGAGATTCTGTGTTTCTAATGAGTGTTGGCACCTAACAACGCTGCTGGTCCTGGGTCTCACTTGGAGTAGCAAGGACTTACAGCACATGTGAAATCTGAAATAGTATCCCATTTCAAAATACTACCAAACAAGCCAAAACCACTGCAACAGGGACAAATAAACCATCAGCCTTTCTTTATTCATTCTGTGAGTGACTAATAAGGAATGACTAATAAGCATTTGCTCACACGACGGGCACAGTCATTTAGAAATACCTCCTGAATTATGTTCATTGTTTTTCTCTCCTTGCACCCTCCCACATTTTGACCGTAAAGACAGGGCAAAGGTGGAATGCTATCCCCCAAATTAGGAGAGTATGATCCTAATACTTGCATACAGGAGAGAATATCCAGGGGAATAATAAAAGCAAAGGGTAAAGGAAGGAAAAAGCTCACCCCTTCCATCTCAGTGGATTTGGAAACTAAGAACAAAATAAAGGTAAGAGGAGCAGGTGCTCAAATGTGTGTCCGCCCCTCTCTTGGCCTAAGACCTAAAGGGAAAGCCAAAAGCACCAGGATGTCAGCTCTGTTTCCTGCTAGGAAGTCTGGGAGATTGCCTTAAACAATGTCCTCACAATAACCTGAAGTGGAGATGTTGTAGTCAGAGAGCTGTGGTCAGGACTCCCTTTGCTACCCTGTTCTCTCATGCCCCATGAGGAGACTGTTCTCTCATCCTTCCATGAGGTTTCTTGGAGTTCAGCTGGTGAACTTGACAGAGGTGTTGCCATGGCAACAGAGACACAATGACCACACCCCCCCACCTCTGCAAGGAGAGCCAGGGGGGCTTCTGAAGCCAGACCTCAGGGAGTTGGCTGGGCCAGTGAAGGCTGAGATGAGGCTTAGTCAGCAGGAAATACCTCCTGACCAAGCCAAGAGATAACAACACAGCCACAGCCTTCTGTCGGGAGCAACCTCATAATGTCGGGGGCAAGACCCATTTCACTGAACCCAGCCAGCCTGCACCCAGGGGCCACATTAAGCCAGGGGGCCTCACTGTACCCCAGAATCACAAGGTCATGTAAGCCCGCTATATGCTCAGATGTCATCCTGCACAAAAGGGAGAGGAATAGGAAATCTCAAAAACAGCATTTATCCCAAGAGGTTGTTCCCTAAAGAGAAGGTTAATTTGTTAGGAGAGGCTACAAGCATTTTGTGTAAGAGTCTGAACTCTGATCTTAAAACCAGGTTTTTTTCCCTTGCTGTACCAGGGAAGTATGTATTTAGGAAGTCTCATAAATTAGCAATCAGTAAGAGATAATAAGGAAGCCTGTTTTCTTTTCTATACGTGTATGATTTAAAAAGAAACTTTGATTATGACTAAACAATTCAAGGGCGAGGTATGAGTTTATCTTTGTATCCCTAATGCCCAGGATAGTACCTGGTAAATGATGATGATTGAATGTAGATAATGAAATCAAAAACTTTTAGTAGGACCAGAATGACTTCAGAAAAGCAGTATGTGATAGAGATAATATCTCATCCCCAAATGCCAATACCAACCAGTGCAATATAGACAGACTTCATTCGTTCTGAAGGTGAGATTTTGCCTTCAGTGTACAATCGTACATTTGCTTACTTGAAATGATTATATGCAGTATATTCTCAATTAATGTGAGTTGCCTTCCCATCCCTCTCACATCCTGCTTCTATATTAAAAATTAAAGGAGATTTATGAGTAGATTTTAAATAGATGAAAACTGCATATGGGATGATAAAATGTTCACAATCATGGAATTTTTTTTACTAGCTCTTTAACATGTCTTTATATCCATTGAGCTGTTCCCTCCTATTATTCTCCCTATCAAAGGACTTGGAACAAAAGCCATTTCTTCTAGTTAAATGTACCTCAGGCTCGTTCTCGGATGGTCTACACTGGAGACCAGCGAGTGGTGAATGAACCTAACACAGATACACTTCCTCCAGTCTAGTCTATTTTCATCCTAGCTGAGAATATTTAGGCTTGAGTTTGTTAAATATGGTAAATGCTTTGGTTCTATAGTTTGTTTCATTAAGTGTACAATCGGCGCTAGTGTTTTCTAAACAACAAATTCTCATAAGGTCCTAATACTGAAGCCAAAAACTTTTTTTTTTTTTTTTTTTTTTGCGGTACGCGGGCCTCTCACTGTTGTGGCCTCTCCCGCTGCGGAGCACAGGCTCCGGACGTGCAGGCTCAGCGGCCATGGCTCACGGGCCCAGCCGCTCCGCGGCATGTGGGATCTTCCCGGACCGGGGCACGAACCCGTGTTCCCTGCTTCGGCAGGCAGACTCTCAACCACTGCGCCACCAGGGAAGCCCGACAAAAACATTTTTTAAGCATTTGTGCCTGATTTCAGGTTCCTTGCCATGTGTTAATTCACAGCTTAGAAAAAAACCTGACAGTTTTCCAAAATTAGTGAAATCAAATACATAACTTTGTAGCAAATCAGAAATAAATTACTAGAATTTCTTTGTTGGTTTTTTTGAAACCTTCTGAAATGACTATAATTTAACGTGCTCATTATATTAGGAAAATCCTTGGGTAAAGGAAGTAGCTTACTGTCTTATGTTTATATTACCTGCAAAGGTGTGCTGTATACTAGTGATTTTATAAAAGATGTTTTCCAGGGAAAATGCCAGCTACTATACAGGAAAACAAAATAGATCATAGATGAGTAAATTTATCAGGGGTAGCATAGAACTAGTTAACAGTTCTACATCCCTTTGAAGAATATGCTGATTCAATCAGCTGAATTCAGAACCAGGTACTTTTTTTTTGAAGTCCCTGTGACAAATGCTCTATTTTTAAAAGGGAGAGAGAGGTGACTGAAATTGTGGCAAGTAGTTCAGAATCTTATAAAGCCTACAAGTACAGGAACTACTCTTTTGGAGGGATTTTCCTTATAAAGTTTTCTTTGTAAATGTGCTTGGGTTCATGTCAACTCATTCACTCAAATATATAATCTCCTAGATGTTAAAAGGTCTCAAAGCACACCTTTTCAGTACTCTATGAATATGTTATACTCTCTATGAAAATGTTACGAGGCAGACTTGTATAATACTCTAAGAAGGTGTTATAAATCAAACACATGACCAAAATGCTATTCTTCCGGACATTTTTCCTTTAAGTTGCCACATACCTGAAGGGTTCACAACAAAAGAGTTGGACATTCTATTGTAGGTATGATATAACCAGTTTCGGAGCTTTAAAAGCTTCATCATGGTATGAGGAGAAAGCCTTCTAAATCAAAGTCAGTTTTTGTTAGACAAATACAGAATTATGTGTTTATTTCATGGTCTGAAATTCTAATAGAGACAGAGACAAGACTATGGAAAAATAAATGTGCAATTTTTTCTTTAGAGTTTATTTCTAAATTTGGGCTAACTACTATGGTAATTGCCAAAAGTATTTCCCAATATCTTGTTCACCATTTTCTCTGTCTTTTTAAGGTTAAAAAAAGATTCCAGGGCCTTTCACCATAGAAATAAAATATTAACAAGCCTGTTCAGTATCATTTTTCTGCAGATTGGATAGCAATATATTATTTGTGAGGCCGGCACAGTCTAAGAAATGATCCTTCCTCTAAACCCTGGTGGGAGTTATGTTTGACCAGCTAAGTGTTTGAATACATAAATGCATTCAGCCTTTGGTATTTAAAGTGAGCATCATTAACTCAACATTTCAACTTAAACTTTGCTTAAAAGATAAAGTTTCACCCAAGTGAAATCAATGGGAGGTGTGTGTGAATATATGAGGTTCCAGCTTGGTCCACTAAGGAATTTTGATTAAACCAGACACCAAATGAAGAAATCATCAAAATAGAGCAACTATTGGTTGAAGAACAAATAATACTAAAAAGCCCTGGAAGTTTTTCTACCTAAGGCTGAGTAATACATATTTTGGAGCATTTAAGAATCCATCTTTTGTAAACTGAATGGTTCATTTCACACCAACACATCCAAAGACACAAGATAGGTTTCTGAGATACCAGCTTGTCTATGTTGGACCTTCTGTTAAATGATCCAATTTTCCTAGCGTCTTTAGCATATTGATTCTTTCCCCAAATATTCACTAAGTGTTCACTGTTCACTTTATTTGCTCAAGGAAGTTTGCCTCTGGTTTTCAAAAATGACACTAAAGGTAATGGTAACAAAATCTTGTAAAAAAAATAGTTTAAGAATATTACTGAAGTAAAATACTAATAATAGATTAGAATTTCCCATCATCCTCTATTCCATGTGTCACATAAGCACAGAAGGGAGATACAAGAGTGGCACCTAGCCCAATCATAATATCATTAAAGAATAAAATTTAGCTTTCTAGACATGATATCTGATATGCACAGTTGCATGTAGAATCCCTTTCCACTCTAAACATATTAAAGTGTGGACACTAATTTACAATTTTGAATGAAAATTCATGAGCCACTTCCTCATGAGAAAAGCAGCCTGCCTTTGCCATTAATAAATAAAAAGGAATATGGAGTTCTTTCCAGCAGTAATTTTCTCAATTCTCATATACACCCATGTACATATGAAAATGTCTAAGAAAAGTAAGATCAACCCTACAGATTTGTTCATGACTTGGCCCCACTTTCTCATGGTCTCATGGACAGTCTGTCCATAAACACTTGCTATTAAAATAAAAGCCATAAAGCAAAAAAATTCTAACCTCCAGGATTAGCCATAAAATTAGAAATATTAATGTAAATTTCTAGACGTATTTAGAGGATTCTGTTAGGCTGTCAGGAAGTCATATCTTTCTCTAAATTTTCAGATAATACACTGGACTAAGTTCTAGCCAAAAAGCTTGAAAACATTCTGAAGAATTTAGAATCAATAGTGATTCTAACACAAATGGGAGAACCTACACGTCCAAAGACAAAGCAAGAGATGATGTTTAAAAAAAAAAAAAAAAAAAGATATAAACCTTCCTATGTCAGTGTCTGTGTGTTAGACGGGGCTGGATCCAGACTTGCTACTGGCACTGGTGAGCATTGGGCAGCTCAGCCTTTGGTAAAAGGTCTACTCCACCCTAGGCCTCCCTGTTTTTCAAAGATTTAAGAAGCAACAGAGAATATTTACCCTCAGGGTTAGGGTAGGAGGTAAATAACCTAGAAATAACTCTCGGCCACCCAATCCCTAACAAAAACCTGGTGGCAGACTTAATATGGAGACCTCTCCCAAAATGACTTTGTCTATCTCCTCCATCAAGGCTGACCCTGGCCACAGAGTGCTATGCTCAGACTACAGGGTTCTGGTTACTCGTAGAACGGCTCTCAGTGAACTGTGCTTTGCCATCACTTCTGCAGCCTACATCAAAAAACTGCCTTGGGAATTTGTTTTCTCTTATAGGGATGTAGTATCACAGATGCCTATCTTCTCCTCGAAGAACTACAGCAGAAATTCCTCTCAGGACTCAATGGCATAAGCAGCTGTTTCCGCAGCTTTATATATTATTTTTCATCTTAGGACACTATGAATTTTCTGATGGATGAGATTTCACTCTTTTCTTTGGATGTGGAAAGCTTAGAGCCAAATCACTGCCCTTCTTGAGGACATGCATAGAATATGCATTTGTTTGTTTTCTTACACATGTTTTACTTTTGCTTAACTTACTTCAGTCAAATATTTATTCTATTTTATTGTAAATATTTTTGTAAGTTGACTTAAATCCTTTGTGAAAGACATGGGGGAATGCATAAAGGAATAAATTTTAAAGAAAAGAATTAAGCTCTGCACATTAAAATGAGGTAGATTAGATTTGTCTTAGGTTCCCTCATACCTCTGTCCTTCTTCAACAGACCCCATAAACTCTCCAAAGCAGTACAGAAATTGTTTGAACATTATTAAGATGGATATATATATAATTGTTGACTTTACCGTTAACTTTGTTAACTTTGAAATAATACTTCCCCAGAAATTATGCCACTACCTCTCTGGTTTACCCTTTGTTGGCTCCTGGCATGGATGGCATTAGATTATTGAAGTGGAAGACTGTCTAGGTCTAAAATTAGTTTAAGGTATTTGCACATTAGAAGGATATAATATCATGGTCCCAAATGAATACATTTATACTGGTGAGATTTTTTTTTTCAGCCCAGAAAGACCTATTTTAATAATCACATAGTGCCTAGAATGTCAGTTTTTCAGAAGGTAGTCAGGCACTTTTGGCTACTTTGACTACAGGCTGTGTTGAGATCTTATTGTTCAATAACACCACAGCACAAGAGAAGGTACAAAAAGAACCGGAACTGAACACTGAGCAGCTGTTCATTAGTTTAAGACAGGGGAATAATCAAGGGAAGAAAATAGAAATGCAGGGTGGAAATAAGGTCTCTTTGGGCTGTCTAGTGATATATCTGCAAAGGTGTTCTCAACATTGGCACACGTAAGAGATAGTACTTCATTTTAAGGCTGGTGTGTACCAAAAAGAAAACATTTTATGTAGCAATGTTCCAAAAACACCCATTGAGCAGAAATTCCAAATTGTCATTTTTTTTGTGTGTGTCTTTGTGTGTGCATGTGAGAGAGAGAGAGAGAGAGAGAGAGAGAGAGAGAGAATATGAGTGAGCATGAATGTTCATCCCACTGCACAGAGATATTTTTGGCCTTTTGCTCAACAGAAAACTAGAAAGATCACCCTGCTGCAGTGAAATCCAGGGGTGATTATATCGCTTCTCAGGTAGTTACAGTCATTCAGTGTATCTTATTGCTTAATTAATTTAGAGTCAAATTTGCTCTTTAATCAAGCAATGTTTTAAATAGTGATATATTTGTTTTCATCTGTCAGTATCATTCCTCTTTGGGAGTGTTTTTTATATATGGTGTATATATATATCTGTGTATGTTTTCACACTGATCCAGGGATACTTCTCTTACTAAAGGAAAATGGACTCATCTTTCCTGCTGAACGTTTAGCCTTTTGTCTAATTAAAGTTCACTGAGTTCAGCCTGTTGTGCTTGGAAATAACCTATATATACTGTTTGTATTTGGAAGTAAAATTTACGCTAAAACCTTACAGGGTGAATACTCCTGTATTCTTACACACAGAGCATAAACCTTAACTACATATCCATCTGTAGACATTGCCCAAATTCCCCTACAACCAGAGGAAGCCTGGCATATGACTGAGACTGAGGTATCTTCTAGAACTTTACCACAAAAACAGAAGTCTCTAAGAGCTCCCTTGGGATTCCCTCCTGATCCCAGGAAGCAGAGTCAGGAAACATCTCCATGCACTTCTGCTTCAAATTATTATTTATGGTAACCCTTAATACGTGCGTGAGTGCACGCTCACACACATGCACACACACACACACACACACACACACCCCTACATACACACCTGAAATCCTCACCCTCATTCTACCTGACCTTTTCCTAATGGCTAGTATCTATGCATCTTTTAAGACAGCTCAGATGTTCCCTCCTCCCATAAACCTCCCTGACCCCTTCTAGCCAGGCTGGATTAGGCAAGCCTCCTAAGTATCCCCATAATACCGTCTATCTGGAATTTTGACCATCATTTCATAAGGTTGTATCTGAGTGTCTCTGTCTTTCTCCCTCACTAGACAGTAGAGATCAAGTCATATGTATTTTTTCCATTCCTAGCACCTCATACAACTCCTTGCAACATAGTAGTTGCTCTGATGCATATTTCATTAACTAATTTTTCACATATCTATTACATTCCAGGTATTTTAGACATTTTCTTATTGATTATTGTAGTTCTATGCTGCAAAAAGCATGGGAAGTAGACTGGGATAATAATCAGTCTACTTAATAATAGGAATAATAAAATAATAATAGGAATAATAAAATATTACTATTTTACAGACTGAGATATTGCATACTGAGGAGGTTAAGTGTCTCAATCAAGGTCACACAGCTAAAAAGTAGCAGAGTGCCAACTTGAATCCAAATCTTTAATTTTTAATCATGTATGCTCTCTCTCCTCCTTTAAGAAATTAGACTAGAGTGAATGTATGACTGTCCCTAAACATAAATGTTATTGTGCATTTGGAAGCAATCAGAGCAGACCTAATGCATTCTAATATCTACAATCAGGACATGTTGCCTGCAGCTTTAAGACAGAAAATAATAGTCAACTGTAGTCCTCAATTCCTGCTAATCAAGATATCACATGGAATTTTCAATGGTGTAGTTTTTATTTTAGAAGACTTCTATAATAGAGCCTGAAAGAGTCTAACTGAAAGAAAAACGTTCCTATTAGCCATACCTTTTAAAACGAGCGTTCTTAGAGATACTGTTATGTCTACCTGGGGTAGATTTTATGGGATAGACTACCACAAGGTAAGCTCCTAGCTCTCTTAGCCTCTACCACTTCATAGTTACCATACTGTCCTTGTTGATGGTTGAGGAGCCCAAGACACTCCTGAGCTCCAGACCTGCTTCCTGGGCATTTCTACTTAGATGTTACGCAGATCATAAAAAGAACTATGTCCCAAACACTCAGCTTCTCCCCACCCCCCTGCTCCTCCCTTTCAGGAGAGGCGCTGTCTTAAATGCCCCCCATCCACTCAGTGACCAGGGCCTGTCTTCAACGTCCTTCTTTCAGTTTCCATTCCTGCTGTCTTATTAGCTCAGGCTCTAACTATTTCTCACGTGGATAACTGGAATAGCCTCTTAACCGATGGCTGTCTAGTATTGCCCATGGCAATGTATTCTCCCGACTGCCGACAGAATACTGTTTGAAAATTGCCAGTCTAGTCTTGCTGGGATCCTTGGCTGGTTCCAGCTGTGTGTACACACTGTCTCCTTTGTGGGAGACACTCTGGCTGTCACTTCTGACCCTGGCCATCCTCCATGGACACTTCTCCTAGCAGGCGTTCCTGACTGACATGCTCCTGCCACCCTTTGGGTCCCACTGTCTCTACATCCCCAGTGCCTAGTAGAGTCTGCACTTCCTTGTTGCTCAAGAGTTACTAAGTGTTGAATGACACGAAAATGATTTGAATCCAAATCCTCCTAGTTTCCTTCTCCCCCTTGAGCCAGCAACTGGAGCGTCAGAGTGGTTCCTTTTTCTCCCTCATTCCCCTCAGCCAAGGTTAATCGACTCCTTCTGGCTTTAGCCTCCAATTCTGTCTCCACTTTTTCCATTACTGGTCTCCGCCCCCAGACTTTCCAAGTTAGTACATGTGGAGTGGGACCCAGAATCTGCATGTCTAACAAATTCCCAGGAGACACTAATG
This sequence comes from Globicephala melas, assembly GCF_963455315.2. NCBI lineage: Eukaryota > Metazoa > Chordata > Mammalia > Artiodactyla > Delphinidae > Globicephala > Globicephala melas. The sequence continues at coordinate 111,945,063 of NC_083315.2, read as the reverse complement.
CTGTTGGTCCAGACTTTGAAAACCACTAAAGCAATGGTTCTCAATGGAAGTGGGCATCAAATACATCCTGGGCCACTCCTGCCTACTGAGTCAGAATTTTTAGGGAGGCGAGACGGGCAGGCATTTTTTGGCTTAAAAGCTGCATAGGTAATCCTGATGCACTATCCTGGTTAAGAACCATGAACTCAGTGATTAACTCTAGGATCTGGACTTCACTTTCTTCCTAAGCCTTATTTTTCACCACCCCCCTCCAACTTTCTACCCTCCTCTCCAGTCATATGGAACAGCAGGTAGTCTAATGATTCCAGACCTTTGCTCCCTCTCTCAGACCCCCAGATCCGTTTTAGTTATTCATTTATGCATCAATGCATTCGCCGAGCACCTAGCACATTCCAGGGTGCAGGGCTGAGTGTGGTGAACATGACAGGCACAACCCTGCCTCATGGAGTCTACACTGTTTGCTCTGAGCTTCCCTGGCACCCTCTGCTTCCTCTTCTTCCTCATTGCACAGGCAAATACTGGCTTAATGCTGCACTCTCTTGCTAGACTGTTTCATGAAGGTAGGGACTACGGTCTGTCTTTGTAAGTGCTCAATAAATGTTTGTTCAGATTAAATTGGAAAACTCTTCCCCTGACCTAGGCTTCTTTCGAAAATCATCTCCAGAGTCCTCTCTTTCTGCTGTCTTTCCTGACCTGCTCCAACTCCCCCTACTGCAGTCAGCATTGAGCTTCACCTTCCATAAGCCCTGATCCTGACGCCAAGCAGATTTCTAACTCAGCACTTGTGATCCTTTACTACATGTTGTTTACAGATCTGGCTCCTCCTACCAAACTGTGAGTCCCTCAAGGGCAGGGACCATTTCATCTCTGCACTTCATATAGGAGGTATTTAATAATATTCATCAAATTAATGAATGAAGTCAATTCTGTTTTCACTTACCACCTGCTTTGCAATGTTTTTGCCCAAAATTCCTTGTGGCTTTAATGAAATTGCCTTAGGACTCTTCCATTTTTCCATAGTAGGAAGATACCATAATTTAAATTTTATACAGTATGGAATATGCATAACATGTGTTTTAGGGGGAAAAATGTTTATCAAGGGTCTGAATGAAATTCTCAGAGAGAGGGCAAAGTGTAACTTTATGGGTTGTCCACTGCATCGTGACCCAGGACTCTGAGTTGAGGTCCTGGACAAGCCAGTCACCCCGCCTTTCTGCCTCTCAGTTCTATCATTTATAAGCTGAACAAAAGACCTGGTTTTTAATCTACACTAAATCTTGATATGGATGCTACTTAATGAATTAAACAAGATTTTGAAATTCATTAAAAAAATGAAATCAGATAACTCCTTGATAGAAAGAGGTGTTACAAAAAGAGATGGTTATACTTTACAAAGTACACAGATTATAAGTGTTCTTGACAAACTCTGCTCAGAACATCATGCCATGCACTTAGTAGGCCTTCAGTGGACATTTACTGGATGAAAGACACAAAACAATCTATAAGCTTTCATTTAAATCAGCCGGAATCAAAAGTACCAACCTGCTCCCACTGAGAATCACCAGTGATTGAAGCATTGTATGTCCCTACAGGAAGCCATGGTTTCCCACTTTGTGATGGAGGAGCCAGTGCCCAGAGTCTCCCACAGAGGGGCACACTCCGTTACTACAGCTCACACAGGTTCACATACTTTTGGGGAAATCTTCCCACTGCACATATTCATGACTGCTAAACACACATTTCACAGTTGTATATAAGCTGTGTTAAATCACCTTGATGCACACCTTTTCGTCAAGCCAGAAAGGTTATAAACTCATTTCTAAACAATACTTTGGTTATGCAAAATTCTTAGAAATTTAAGATCTCCATTCAGTCTAGCAGCTGAGTCTTCCCTGGAGTAACCTTATACATTTTTCAACTACATACTCTTCTTCGCATGCATGTAGGCACGGGGAGGAAATGAAAATATACAAATTGTATCACTAACTTAATGTTCTCTTTAGTAGATTGGATATCTATCTGCATATGGAATGAAGACCCTAGAAATCCCACACTATTCCCACAATTGCTTATCGGAAACAATGCTCATTCTATGTAACAAAATGAACGGTTAATGAAGTTTATGTATCATCGGAGCAGATAATTTTACAAGGCTGTGTTCTTAAGGCTTCAGAATTAAGGATTCAACTGTGGGAGCAAAGAGTCTTAGGGGCAGGACACCCCAGATAACCTCACCCACATACATTTCTCAAACAATGGTTTTCTGTATGTAAACAGAAAATAGAAAGGAGTATATGCTTTTTGTCCTTAGTATTAAATAGCTGCCTTTTCTTTAGCATACTGTTAAATTTCTGCACAATGCACAGCCTTCAGCACCCTAAGGAGCATAAACAAAGGATATCAGGCAAGTTCACGTACTCCCACTTTACAGAACAATGCTTGTTGTTAACTAAGCAATTCCCAGGGCAGATTTATGATTTGTGGAGCCCAGAGTAAGTACTCAGGTTGGGCCCTTGGAATCCAAGGTCAGAAGCACATGGTGCCCGCTCAACCCCCAGCACTTTTAGAAAACATGAAAATGTGACCTAAAGTTTGTGGTTGTGGGTACACCAGAGACTATTTAGGCATTTAGAAAAATTAAAGCACGTTAAGGCCTCAAAACAGCGTATTGTTCATGCTCCAAGGTTTAACCTTTTCTTTCTTATTTGCTGCTGTGCTTGTCCTCTTGCGAATAAATGCCTTCTGAATCGTATAAGATGAATCAAATATATGTATAACATGTCTATGTATAACAAATATCTTAATAGAGCAACAAATTATATGGATAGGTAAATTTTAAAATTTGAAAAGTCCTTTCCCATTTCCTAAAAAAGAATTATGACTCTGATTCTTTTCTTGCATTCTTAGACCTTGGGTTATATCACAAGACAGGATTTGTAACTTGTGTTCTTAATTTATCCCCCAAATTTGAATTTTAAGTCACGTCAGAACCATAAGCACTTACTTCTTTCCTCCTGTCTTTTCAAGGAATATTTTGGCTAGAGTTATACCCCATAGATTTATACTGTGCTATTAACATCTAATAGAACTTGGGGGAACAGTTTCTCCTCCGTGTTGTCTGGCTCAAGTATAAGAGCGAAATAGGTCACTGTTTCCATTTTTATGAGTATAATTATTATCAAGTCATTAAAACTATGAAATAATTAAATTTCATTTCACTCTTTTACTCTTTAATAATCACCTACTAAATATTCAAATTGAGCCAGAAAAAATTTTTTTTAATATACGTTTTTAAAAAATTCTATACATGTATTATATATACATACATATTTATATATACACACACAGTGTTCGCATAACTTTAAAGTAATTTGGAAATATTTGAATGCATGACTTAACTATTCAATAGCATGGGTAGTTAGTACAATATAGAGACAGCCATTAGTCCATTAGTCTCAGGCTGAATGAAATTGTTGGTGGGTCACTGAAATTGCTGGGTCTTTTCACATACCATAGACAATAAGCGCTAGTCCATTATTCCAGGTGACTTTATGTGACAAACCGGTTAGCTCATAGCCCCTAAACAATTATTAAATATCTATATTTTTCATAAAAATTATGTTCTACCAAGTTTACAGTGAGGTTCTGGTATTTAAAAGTTGCTTCTATAGACTTTAAAATAAACGGTGAAGTTTAAAGAGGGGGAAATATACTGAAAAGAGTTACAGGCATAGTGTAGTGACAGAAACACTCATAAAATCACAAGGCTGTTTTGAAAACAATAATAACAAAGTTAGGAAGTTCTGGGTGAGATGACACACTGAAAAAATCCACAGTCTTCAATTCTGAAGTGAATGGAAAAGAACATAAATGCCTCATCTATCGCGCTTCTCTTGTTATCTAGGGACGAAATGCCTGCCTAACACCTACCAGTGGAACATCATTGAAAAAGTAGAGATTAGTGAGAATAAAACAACAAAAAGAATAGTTCCCTACCCATTGCCTCCTACTGAATGAACTTTTGACATATCAGCAAACTCTTCTTTCCTCTTGCTGCTGCTGGTATACTGCTCGCTGTACAGCTTGAGGGACATCTGCTCAACAGCATCTCTTTGTGCTTCCAGGTAGCATAGTTGAACCTCAGCCTGGAGAGAGAAAAAAAGAGGAATTGCTGTTTTAATCCAGAAGGAATGCATTTCAAGTGAGGTGTAACAACTCAAAGAATGGGAATTGTTCACATCATTATCCTGCTCCTTTTCAGGTTGGATTTAATGGGATCAGCTGGGCATATTACAGAATTATATTTTAGATTTGAATCTTATAAGTTCCTCCTTAAAATATGACCTGAATAAATGAATTCTCAGAAGACTCAGTAAATATCACAAAATATCCCTGAGATCGTAATACTGTATGATGAGACTTTACATAAAAATTCTGTGAAATTCCTTAATAATATTCTTCCTCGTATTGCCACATATGTAACATTTATTTTTTTAAAGATTCCCCCTCCGATCCATACATTTGCATGGACACATACTTTGAATGCTTCTCATTATCTTCCCCGAGGAGAATAAAAAAGCCTAGTATTAATTCAATACCTTTCCAATAGTGACAACGGACTTCCTGTATTACATTTTTTTTTTGGTTCTCTGGATTTTGTCTTAATAATGTTAAAATAGAGAGAACAGTGATTTTGCTTACATGCAGGCTTGAATTGTTAAATCTTTCATAGATACTTGGGGCTCACTGTAGTACAGGGAGAGGTAGTAAGTTCACCATGCTGTTTTCTATCAAACCAAGGCCAAAAGAATGCTGAATAATATTTGGCATGGAATAGCATTGAATAGATGCTTTATTTATTGCAGCTGTTGTGATCCCTGTGGCTTTAGAGTTCCCTAGAACACCAGATGAGACGGGGAATGAAGTCTTCTCAGTGGCATGCTTGCCTATGGTGAAGGGGAAAGAGCAATGATGAGTTATGTGCACTGTGGACCAAAGGAGCTCTTATTTTCTTTTGGCGCACTTCACTAAATCCAACACGTCCGTTAACATTTCTCAATAGCCTTAAAACTTCTGTTTCTTTATAATTTAATTATATATATTCTCCTACAAAAAAACAGGTCTGAGTCAGACCTGTTTGACCCAGGTCAGAATTCTATAACATGCAGGAAAAGCAGTTGCCAGAATGGATAAGCAAAGTCAGACATGACCTCCTACTCTTTGCATCCAGTGCCAACCAAGGCCTTTTGCCTGGTCTCTGGTTTTACAGACTCAACCATGGAAAGAAAGAGAGAGTGTTGCAAAGTAGCAGCTGCTTAAAAGGGCAAATCAGGACTCTGTAAAGGAAATGGGTAGCTTATGAACTGTAAGATCTCAAACCACTCTAGAGTTCGCATTTTGTTGCTTTCCACAGCAGCTACTTATGAATGTTCTAGATACTGAGGAAGAACTTTAAAAATGCTAAAATTACTATACTCATATAACTGAAGTTTCAGAAATCAGTTAAGAACTGCAATCTATGTATTGGTTCATGTAAACTCTTCTTGCCCAAACGAATTGGCTTGAATCAGAATAGACTCAACTGGATTAAGAATTATGTCAAACAGTATAAACAAAGGATAATGTTACATGGAGTACATTCAGTATGGGAAGAGGGGTATGGCTGATGGAAAAGCACAAAGGAAATACTAGATTTAGTGTTATTTGGCATATTTATTAATAGATAGTGAAAGAGAAGGTATGGAGTATATTAATGGCAACACAGAAGAGTGCCAACTCAGAGCTTTGCAGATATCATAGAATGTGGAGAAATGATACCTACAGACCTAAGAATATTTTTTAACAGTTGGGGGGAGGTACATGAAACTGAATAGAGGGAGTCAATGATTAGAAAAAAACAACAGAATATATCTTTCAAAAGAGCATACAATATTCTTAAGTAACTAAATATGAGATAACTGAGAGATACTGAACAATAGTCAAAGAATTTAATGCAACTAGAGATTATCATACTAAGTGAAGTAAGTCAGAAAGAGAAAGAGAAATACCATGTGATACCACTAAAATATGGCACAATGAACCTCTCTACAAAACGGAAACAGACTCATAGACATAGAGAAGAGACTTGTGGTTGCCAAGGGGGTGGGGGAGGGAAAGGGATGGACTGGGAGTTTGGGGTTAGTAGATGCAAACTATTACATTTAGAATGGATAAACAACAAGGTCCTACTGTATCCTGAACCATAGTGGAAAAGAATATAAAAAAAGAATATCTGTGTGTGCATAACTGAGTCATTTTGCTGTACAGCAGAGATTGCCACAAGATGGTAAATCAACTCTACTTCAGTAAAATAACAGTAATAATAATTTTAAAAAAGAACTTAAAAACAATCTTTCCAAATGCTACCCCCCTACCCCTCCCCTCCTCAATGCTATAGGGATACTGAGGAGGACATCCCACACAAAGTATTCTATTGGTAACCCCATTAAAATATTGAATCTGCACCATTAGATGCCAAGGGGCATGTCTGATCCCTACAGGTTCCCATTAATTTTTAACCACCCTAAGGTAGCAAATTAGACCACTGCTTGCTCTGGGCAAAGATTTCACAAATGTGTGCCACTGGTCACAAAAAGCATCATCAAGAGGGAGGCCAACTTAATATAGACTCATCACTACTATAGAAGAATAATTGAAGTTCATCCTTTTGAGATCCTAGGCCATTTCTGTGCACAGAGGGAAACACCTCTCATGACAGGGATACGTGGAAAGGAGCTCAGAGAGAGACAAGTTGCTGAGAGCAACTTGAAAAATAATTAATCACCTTACAAAAGTGATTGAAATGTTGTTAATCTAAGACTTTTATTGCACAATATCTCAAAGGCATTTGACATAGGAAACTTCCCTGTGCTAACAAGGAGATGAATTAGATGGCCCAGGTCTTTTCTATCCACCTCTATTTCTATCTCTGCTTTCAGTGATTCATTCCTAAATGTGATGATAAAAATAGAACCAAAGTTGCTTCTTCTGCTAAGGTTGAATGACTTTGCCAGTCTAAATCTCTCTGCAAACTGTCTTAACTTTTTCTCATACTGTATCTTAGTCCAAAGGTAAATTTTTTTTTTTTTTTTTTTTTTGCGGTACGCGGGCATCTCGCTGTTATGGCCTCTCCCGTTGCGGAGCACAGGCTCCAGACGCGCAGGCTCAGCGGCCATGGCTCATGGGCACAGCCACTCCGCGGCATGTGGGATCTTCCCGGACCGGGGCACGAACCCGTGTCCCCTGCATCAGCAGGCGGACTCTCAACCACTGCGCCACCAGGGAAGCCCCAAAGGTAAATTTTTAAGAAAAAGATTTGAAGAAACTATAGTTCTTAAAAAAATAGTAACACTGAATCTTTGATTAAAAGAATTTCATTTCTTAGCATCTATTACAATTGTGGATGCTTTTAAAAGTGACTACATTTTACAAATGGAAATTAAGACATTAAATAATATTACTGATCCTACTAATCAATCAATGGGATTGATTGTAATCAATGGGATTTAGCAACCTATTAAGGAAAATAAAAAGGAACAAGAGGGAACAGACTCAGTGACAGATCCACCTCTCACTTCCTGGTAGGTGCCGTCAATGGGAGTAGGAATATAAAAACAGCAGTACAGGTGAATGGAACAAATGAGCTGGAATTGAGTCTTTTGGTTTGAGGTACTAGTGTGATTCCCCAAATGAGATGTTCAGCAAGCAAGTGGAAATATTAAGACTGAAATATAAACCCAGAGGCAATGGTTGACATTAGGAAAGGAAATGAGACTGCCATGGGAGATGGTGTATGATGAGAAGAGAAAAAGAATCAGTTCTCACTTATTCTAATCTAGGCCTGCATTACACCTTAGCTGACCTAATGCGATGGATTCTCAAACACTCTCCCTCCCTCTTTCTCCACCATCCCCAAGTCTATTTTATAGATAGTTCCTTGACCTTTTTGAATCACATCTGGGATCACTGGTCGTTGGTATTTCAGGGCTTAATTCTGGATCTCTTTTCTTTATTTATACTCTCTTCCATGGCTTTCCATGCCATCTATGTAGTAATGGCCTCCTATTCTCTCCTCTGAGTGCCATAACTACCTACCCAATCAATCACCTGACATTGCTAACTGAATTTACTTTAGGCATCACTGTTTAAAACACTCTCCATTCTCATCCTTATCGTGTGCCCCGAAAGTTTGTTCTTAGGACTTTCCCGTTAAATCAATGGCACCATCTGTTGCTTAGGTCAGAAACTTGAGAGTCTTCCATGACTCCTCTTCTTCATTTTCCACAGCCAGTTACTCCCTAAATTCTGTTGATTCCTCTTTCAAAATGTCTCTCCAGTCTGTCTTCACAGTCTGCATTGCTGCCAGACTGGTCCAAGCCTTCATCATCTCTCCCCTGTAGTACAGCAATTATCTTCTAATATGTATCTCCCCTCACCCATTCCTGCCCCTCTAACCTCTTCCCTTACAGGACCAGAGTGGTCTCTATAAAACTGAGTTGGTTTCATACTGCATTCAGATCTAAAACACAAACTTCTTCCACGGCTCATTAGATTTGGTTCCTGCCTGTCTCAGACTTCATTTCCTACTTGTTTCCCTCTTGATCACTATGCACCGTCATGCTTGCCTTCTCCCAGTTCTTTAAACAGCTCTTTCCTGTCTCAGGACCTCTGCATATACTGTTCCCTTTCTCTGGAACATTCTCTTGGTAACATCTTCTCATCCTTTAGCTCTCAGCTGACATGTTACTTCTCAGAGAGGTCTTCCCTGACCACCCAATCAAAAGTAGATCCACTCTATCTTTCTCCATTTCGGAAGTGTTAATTTCCTTCACAGCACATATCACAACTTAAAATTCTTACATTTGGGGCTTCCCTAGTGGCGCAGTGGTTGAGAGTCCGCCTGCTGATGCAGGGGACACAGGTTCGTGCCCTGGTCCAGGAAGATCCCACATGCTGCGGAGTGGCTGGGCCCGTGAGCCATGGCCGCTGAGCCTGCGCGTCCACAACGGGAGAGGCCACAACAGTGAGAGGCCCACGTACCGCAAAAAAAAAAAAAAAAAAAAATTCTTACATTTGCTGGCTTACACTTTTTCTGTCTCTGTCTCCAGATTCTAAGCTCCATACAGGGACACTGTCTGTCTGTCTCCTCAGCCATTTTGTATTCCCAGCACCTTGGCAGTATCTGGAACATGATAGGGGCTCAGTAAATAATTTATTACTCATATATTCACTGAGCCTTTATCATGTGTCAGGAACTGTACCAGGGACTGTGGGTACAAAGAAGAACAAAACATAGCCCCTTTTCTCAAGGGACTGCAGTGTAGTGGAGGAAAGAGCCATGCCAACAGATACCTACAAATGTGCCAAGTGAAATGATTGTGGGGGAAGATGGGAAATAAAAGAACTAATTGCCTGAAGGTGAGGAGTAGGCAGTAAAGGCTTGACAGAGGTGGCATTTGAGCCAGATCTGGGAGCATGGCTATGACTTTGTCAGGTAAAGAAGCAGATGAATATCTTTATAGGCAGAGTACCTCATTTTGTTCAGAGGCCCAGAGTTATGAAAGGATGTGGCATGTTCAGAGAATGGTGGCTGGAGTTTTGGAGGCATTTGGATGAAGAGGCTAAAGTAGAAGGGGATAGGCTATGGAGGATGTCAGGTTAGGGAGTCGGAACCCTATCCAATGACCTGCCAACAAAAGAGGACATTGTTTCTGTGATGGCATTATCTTCCTCCATCTCCCTTTTTCTGTCATGGGAACATAGGTGTCTGATGGATGAGTCCAAATATGCTCATAAAGCTCCTACCTCCTGGTGTACTTTGAGAACATTGCATTGAGAAGGGAATCAACAGCTTCCAAGAGGCCAGAAGCCCAGCATCCCAAACAGGGGAAATGCCTAAGAGATTCTACTAACTCATATCTCTCTAGTAAACGTTTAACATAATGTTATAGACTCAGGACACATAATGTCATAACTTTTCAATTTGTATGTTGAAGCCTTAAACCCCAATGTGACTGTATTTGGAGACAGGGTCTTTAAAGAGGTAATTAAGGTTAAATAGATCACAAGGGTGTGGCCCTAATCCAACAGGACTGGTGTCCTTATAAGAAGATGCAGAGCGCTCCCACAGAGAAAAGGCCATGTGAGGACACAATGAGAAGGTAGCCAGTCATTTACAAGCAAGGAGAGAGGCCTCACCAGAAATCCAACCTGCCAAACCTCCCAACATGTTGATCTGGGACTTCCAGCCTCCAGAACTGTAAGAAAGAAATAAATAAATCTGTTGTTTAAGCCACCTAGTCTGTGGTAGTTTGTTATTGCCACCCTAGCAGACTAATACACATAATAAAGTTAGAAACACTGCCTTCTCATCTGAGGTTTAATACAATTGCTTTGCCGCTTATCATTGCTAGTATGTTTTCCCCTTTTATTTTGTATGCACCTATAGCTTAAATCACTACAGATACTCTTTCAAATTTAGACTACAAAATAATAATATAATCAGAACACAAGACAGTGTTCTAAAATATTTTATTTAAATTTGGCTTGGTATGTGGTGATCCAAATTCAACGATCTTCTCCAGGGCCTGAATAATTACTCAACCATCTACCTTCCTCTGATATTGTGTCTAATGACAAAATAGTTAGCCCATGAAAAATTTGGTGGTGGGGAGGTAAGTTTCAGTTATTCTAACAGTCTTTAAGGATTAAACACATACTTTTATAATCACATATAGACATATGCCTTATCCTTGCCCTAAAAAGCACTGATTTATTTAAGAAATATCAATTATTTCATTATCACTGCACGTCACAGCATCCTTTGTTGGGTTAAGTATCCTGAGAATGTTAAATAATTAATTTTACTCTTTCTTAACTCATGCCATTGTAGGTCTGCCTGCTCATTCATATTGTACTTCATAGCTTCCCACCACATCTACCCACCCACTTGCATCTGGGTCCACATCCTCTGCTTTCTCTCCTTTTTCTGTGGAAACAGTCCGTATTTCTATCCAAGACCAATCCCCTCTACTTAGGCACTAGACCCCCTCTTATCTACACAAAGATTATCACCCCAGCAGCAAACCACCCTTCTCCCCTTCATCAAGTTTTTCCTCTCTACTATAATTATTCTCATTAGCACATTATCACCCCAGCCCCAGATGCTGTTTCTCCCATGTTAAAAAAAAGAAAAAAGGAAAAATAATCTCTAGACATCAGTTGATACCAATCTATCCTCTGGCTAAAGCCCCATTTCTCTGTTCTCCATTACAGCAAAGTCACTTTTACATGTATTATCTATACTCACTATGTCCAATCCCTCTCCTATTTTCTCTTGAATACACTCCAACTAGGCTGTTGTCCAAATTCCCCAGTTGAGTCCTCAGTCTTCAACCTATCCGGACATGCTCCATCATGGCTTGTGGGCATGCTCTAGGGGCATTTGGTCTTGTTTGCAAGCTAGCTTGGTCCCTAACCTCCCTCAGGTCTTGTCTGAAAATGTCATCTTCTTATTCAGGTCTTATTTGATCTTCTACTTAATACTTCAACCGACCCCCACCCCCAGCAATCCTTATCATCCTTTATACATATTCACCATGTGTAGCTAAAATATGTAACTTATTTTGTATTGTCCATCTTCCCCCAGTGGACTGAAAGCCACGTGAGGACAGGGACTTTTATCCATATATTCATTGCTGCATCTCCAGCACCCAGCACAGCACACAGTATGTGATAGGCACTCTATACAAATTAGCTGAATAGATCTTACTGAGTTTGAAAATCTAAAATGGTTTAAAGTCTACAAAGAAATAAAACAGATAGTTTGAAGGCTGTAGCCTCAGCTTGATTTTTAAAATAGTTGGCTTCATTTTCTCTTAGAAAGGAGACTATTTTTTTCTTTGACAGAAAATTATTGTAATATACAACTTGTTTACTTTTATCTAGGAAAAAAAGGAAGAAGAAAAGCTTCTTTATTTCGAGTCATTTGGTAATATTTTATTCAGCTAATAGAGTGATCCTATACTTCACGTATTATATTAGAAACTAACCACGATGGTCTCACACTTATAGAATGAAAATTTCAGCTATTGTCATCATGCAGTAAGCTGCACAATCCATTTCAAAATGAAGTTTTAAGTCTTCTGGGTAAGAACTTGTTTTAGCTTAATAAAATCTGATTTCCCATTAAAAAAGAGTCATTTGAGCTTTTGGAAGAAACATTAGTAATGTCACACTTTGGAAGAATCCACACCAATTCAGGAGGACCATGGAGATCCATCAATACAATGGAGGGGAACTGTACTTTTTCCGACAATCATTTTGTCATTTGGGAATATCTTCCTACTTTTACTAGTTGTTGTTGTTGTTGTTGTTTTTACCCTTTGATGCACTGTCTCTAATCACATGCCTTTTTCTCTTATTCCTTAGACAAATATTTACTATGCCTCCCCTCTCACCTCCCCATAGTATCCTTCTCACGCAACTAGCCCAACTTGCTTCATTCTTCTGGAAACACCTTCAGTCTCTAGACCCCCACAGGCTCTGACAAGGACTTTCAGGGTTGATTAGAATCTACACTTGGAAATCTCCATGCTTTTGTTTGGCAGAATTCCTCATACTCACTCCAGGATTTAGCGTTGTCACCTCTACAGTGTTTTCTTCCCCCAAGATCCCAGTTATTTTGTGCGTTGTTGCTTTTGCCATCACTGTTGGAGGTTCATGGTTTCCTGAAATAACTCATCTTTGGAATTGAATTCAAAGTGCATTTCCTTTGTCTAGAAATGAACTCTCTGAAGACACTTATCACACATCCATGATTAGCTACATTCTAACTAAGTACAAAGAATATTTGGCATTATAAAGGATGAGAGTCTCTCTTCAGCCCTGTGTGCACAACTGAATGGAGTAACAAAGCCTCCTTCTCCTACACAGTTGGAGCAGGGAGTCATAGGACTAAGGAGCAATGTTTCTCTTTGGAGTAAAGCTGATTAGAGGTCTTCATCTGACAAACATATTTTGGGAGTCTCTTATATGTAAGACATTGTACAAGATACAAATCTGGGTCAGACATGGTGCCTGTCCTTAGGGAACCTAAACATAGAATTACAGAAAATTATGTTACATAATAGGAGCTAAAATATTTATTCAAGGATATGACCAATATTACACTTTGAAAATGTTGTCAAAGAAACAGTAAGTTCATTAGAATATTCTTTTTATCAATGGATAAGAAAGTTATAAAAGTATTTAAATATACAAATATTTTCCCATTTAAAGTTAAATATACATTAAAAATTTAACAAGAATCTCAAAGCTATTTCAATATTATACTTAGCAAAGATTACTGTATATACTAATCCGTACATTAGGATATACAACTTCTCTGACCATATTGGCAGCCCCAGAAAAACTAGCCTTAGGTTCCCAAGGTTTACTTATATTTATATTCATGGATAATTAACTCAGGACAACTGCAAAAGATAACTGATTTAAGTAAAAAATATTATATCTTTAAAATGTCATCTTTATTTCTATTGACTAGGTGCTATTTGCAAACCATTAAAACCATTCACTGTAATGTTTAAGAAATTCAATTTTAAAGCTATGTCCTTAATGATATTTGTTAAATGGTAAGCATTTAAACAAAGCAGAAAAATTAACATGAATGCTATTTTCATTATTTCTTCTGCATTTGTGGGTAAAGAAAAATGTTTCCTTCCTCCATGTTAATGATAGATGAGATGTTTAGTAAAAACAATGACAATAATGCCTCCACCTAACAAATATAAAGAACAAATATATCACACAATCGCATTTGTGGGTAGCCTTATCCACCACCACCCTCCTCCTCTTTGCAATGGAAGTAGTTAAAGCGATTAAAAATTCAGCATCCTATGTCATGAGCTAGGGTGGGAAGGGAGTGTGATTACACTGTGTGGACTGGAGGGGATGATCAGAATTTCGATGTTTCTCCATTACTGTTTCCTTAGCAAATCTCTGCACGATGACACAGGCATCAAGTCTGTGTTTATATTCTTCAGCTGTATCCTTATTCCCATCTTCCAAATTCCACTACAGCAAATCCTTATGTACTTTCTGGCAGAAACTAAAAATTAAAGATGTATAATGTGAAGATACAATCATAGTTTCTCTTGCCCTGCAGGACTGGCAGTTCCTTCCCAAGTACAATTATGTTGGCAAATGCTACTATTAACTCTATGACTACAATGTGCACTCCAGCTCCTTTGAAATTCTATAAAATAGTTGTCCTTAGATGGTGATAGAAAGGAAGGAATGAAGCAGGAACAACAAGAATTACTTTACATACTAATAATAACAATTTAGCTATCAAAACAGAACTGAACAAGTCTGCCTTTATACTGTCCTTTTAAAAATTTAGCCTCCTAGGGTTCTAATAATCAGGGCCTATGGTTCAGGAATGCACGGTAGCACTCAGCTCAGTGCCTGTATCCTCATTTCAAAGAGAATCATTCAAACCGACATCCACCCTGTCAAGAGTCTTGACTTTGAGCTGCTAATGTAGAATAAAAATCAATATAAATTTTGATCATTTGATGAATATTTACTTCTTTCTTTAGTGTTTGGGGATTTAGAATTGAAAAGTGCTGAATCAAGTCATTTTATTTTTTTGTGTTTGTGCCAACACCAATTTACTACCCTCCAGAAAGTTCCTGAACAAGATGTCTCAGGTGGCATGCATGTTGGTTTTTCCTGTCAATCATAACAGTATGTCAGTAGGGAACCATAATCATTTCCCTTTCATACTCTTAGTGTTCCAAAAAGGAATATTTTGATTACATCCCTGGAAAAGGTAAACTTTCTCATTTAGACACACTATTGTGAGCCTGGGTGTCTGTTGGTTTTGGCATTTGGTTGAGCCTCAATTGATACAATCTATTAAAAGTTAAACACTTTATCTTAGGCTCCAAGGATCTTGCACAATAAATAGAGTTTCCAATTGGTTCCTCTACAAGTAATATTCAGTATCACCCCCAAGACAAAGAGCTTTTATAGAAGCTGTCATCTTTCTCGTGCATTTTCTGAAAAATAACAAGAACACATTGACTAATCACTCTAATCAGCAGACCGATTTCAGAATAAAAAAGACTTTACATTTTCATTATAAATAAAAAGAAAATGCACTACAGACAAATAAGTCTAAAAAAAATGACAATTAAAATGTGATTCCAGAGACTTCCGTGGCAGTCCAGTGGTTAAGACTTCGCCTTCCAAAGCAAGGGGTGCGGGTTCGATCCCTGGTTGGGGAGCTAAGATCCCACATGCCTCGTGGCCGAAAAACCAAAACAGAAGTAATACTGTAACAAATTCAATAAAGACTTTAAAAATGGTCCACATCAAAAAAATCTTAAAAATAAATAAGTAATAAATAAAATGTGATTCCAATGTAAGTCTAGTTATATGAGTAGAGTAGCATGTCACCATTTTTATTATGATGCCTTGATATATGTAACAAAAGCTTACTATTCTTGCACAGTGTTTCCATAGTGATTTTTAAAAGAATAGTCTTTCCTAATTTGTAAAAGACTAACTGCAAACACCAAAAAGGTAAGCTATTCTCATTTTTTAAAAAATCTCGCATATGACATAGTGGCAGAAGATTCAATATTAAGGAGACATTTTTGGTGGTGCCTTATAAATTAAATAAAAATGGCAGCAGCTGCTTTTCCCAAGGATGATCTAGCCCTGGACAATCACTAGATATTATGTAGACAGATGTTTTAAATAAAATAAGTATTTAGATTGCTAGATACCTTGCTAGATATGAAGGCAATTATAGGATGTCTTTGTTAAATTACATTTTTCATTTTTGTGAGGGAAAAAAAGAATTGTCCTGGAAACAGTACCGACAGGAAATGATCCTATATCTAAAACAGCTGGAGACTGTAACTAATATAAATTTACTTGAAAATAAAAATGCTGTGTGCCTCTGGAGACATGCAGTAACATGCCATAAAAACAGATGAGAATATAAAAGTATTTAAAAGGAGAGAAAACACATTTTATCTAGATATTATACTGAGATGTGATTCACTGATAAATGAGAAATATTTGAAGATGAAGAAAGAAAAGAAAGTCAGAAGTCATTTAAAAACTTAGATATTTTATTTAAAACCATATTTGTAGGAAATATAAAAATAATTTTCTAGGGAAAACGCTTTGCTTTTCAATATATTCGTTATTAATTAATTTACTAAAGTCATAATAAAAATGTAAATGCAGATAACAGTGTTTAATTAGGAAATTCTAATGAAAGCAGAGGATGCTTAGCATGAGTAAGGCAAGGACCCCAAATGCTGAATAAGAACATTGGAGTAAATCTCAAAGCTATATGTAAGAGCCTCCATAAAGGGAAGGGAGGAAGATGGCAGAAGAGTAAGACGCAGAGATCACCTTCCTCCCCACAGATACATCAGAAATACATCTACATGTGGAACAACTCCTACAGAACACCTACTGAATGCTGGCAGAAGACCTCAGACCTCCCAAAAGGCAAGAAACTCCCCAGGTACCTGGGTAGGGCAAAAGAAAAATGAAAAAACAGAGACAAAAGAATAGGGATGGGACCTGCACCAGTGGGAGGGAGCCGTGAAGGAGGAAAGGTTTCCACACGCTAGGAAGCCCCTTTGTGGGCGGAGACTGCGGGTGGCGGAGAGGGGAAGCTTCGGAGCCGCGAAGGAGAGCACAGCCACAGGGTGCGGAGGGCAAAGCAAAGACATTCCCGCACAGAGGATTGGTGCCGACCAGCACTTACCAGCCCAAGAAGCTTGTCTGCTCACCCGCCGGGGCGGGCGGGGCTGGGAGCTGAGGCTTGGGCTTCGGTAGGATCGCAGGGAGAGGACTGGGGTTGGTGGCATGAACACGTCCTGAAGGGGGCTAGTGCACCACGGCTAGCCGGGAGGGAGTCCGGGAAAAACTCAGGACCTGCTAAAGAGGCAAGAGACTTTTTCTTGCCTCTTTGTTTCCTGGTGCACAAGGAGAGGGGATTAAGAGCACTGCTTAAAGGAGCTCCAGAGACGGCGCGTGCCACGGCTATCTGCGCAGACCCCCGAGAGGGGCATGAGACGCTAAGGCTGCTGCTGCAGCCACCAAAAAGCCTGTGTGCGAGTACAGGTCACTATCCACACCTCCCCTCCCGGAAGCCTGTGCAGCCCGCCACTGCCAGGGTCCTGTGAGCCAGGGATAACTTCCCTGGGAGAACGCATGGGGCGCCTGAGGCTGGTGCAACGTCACGTCGGCCTCTGCCGCCGCAGGCTTGCCCCGCACTCCATGCCCCTCCCCCCCCCCCCCCCCCCCCGCCCGCCACGGCCTGAGTGAGCCAGACTCCTGAATCAGCTGCTCCTTAAGCTCATCCTGTTTGAGCGAAGAACAGACGCCCTCCAGCGACCTACATGCAGAGGCGGGGCCAAATCCAAAGCTGAGCCCCGGGAGCTGTGCAATCAAAGAAGAGAAAGGGAAATTTCTCCCAGCAGCCTCAGGAGCAGCAGATTAAAGCTCCACAATCAACTTCATGTACCCTGCATCTGTGGAATACCTGAACAGACAACCAATCATCCCAAATTGAGGAGGTGGACTTTGGGAGCAACATATATTATTTTTTCCCCTTTTCCTCTTTTTGGGAGTGTGTATGTATATGCTTCTGTCTGAGATTTTGTCTGTATAGCTTTGCTTTCACCATTTGTCCTAGGGTTCTGTCCATCTGGGGTTTTTTTTACCTTTTTTACTTTTAAAAAATCTTCTTCTTAATAATTATTTTTTATTTTAATAACTTTATTTTATCTTTATTTTATTTTATCCTCTTTTTTTCTTTCTTTCTATTTTTTCTCCCTTTTATTCTGAGCCGTATGGATGAAAGGCTCTTGGTGCTCCAGCCAGGAGTGAGTGCTGTGCCTCTGAGGTGGGAGAGCCAACTTCAGGACATAGGTCCACAAGAGACCTCCCAGCTCCACGTAATATAAAACGGCGAAAATCTCCCAGAGATCTCCACCTCAACACCAAGACCCAGCTTCACTCAACGACCAGCAAGCTACAGTGCTGGACACCCTATGCCAAACAACTAGCAAGACAGGAACACAGCCCCATCCATTAGCAGAGAGGCTGCCTAAAATCACAATAAGGCCACAGACACCCCAAAACACACCGCCAGACGTGGACCTGCCCACCAGAAAGACAAGATCCAGCCTCATCCACCAGAACACAGGCACTAGTCCCCTCCACCAGGAAGCCTACACAACCCACAGAACCAACCTTAGTCACTGGGGACAGACACCAAAAACAATAGGAACTATGAACCTGAAGCCTGTGAAAAGGAGACCCCAAACACAGTAAGATAAGCAAAATGAGAAGAAAGAAAAACACACAGCAGATGAAGGAGCAAGGTAAAAACACACCAGACCTAACAAATGAAGAGGAAATAGGCAGTCTACTTAAAAAAGAATTCAGAATAATGATAGTAAAGATGATCCAAAATCTTGGAAATAGAGAAAATGCAAGAAACATTTAACAAGGACCTAGAAGAACTAAAGATGAAACAAGCAACGATGAACAACACAATAAATGAAATTAAAAATACTCTAGAAGGGATCAATAGCAGAATAACTGAGGAAGAAGAATGGATAAGTGACCTGGAAGATAAAATAGTAGAAATAACTACTGCAGAGCAGAATAAAGAAAAAAGAATGAAAAGAACTGAGGACAGTCTCAGAGACCTCTGGGATAACATTAAATGCACCAACATTCAAATTATAGGGGTCTCAGAAGAAGAAGAGAAAAAGAAAGGGACTGAGAAAATATTTGAAGAGATTATAGTTGAAAACTTCCCTAATATGGGAAAGGAAATAGTTAATCAAGTCCAGGAAGCACAGACAGTCCCATACAGGATAAATCCAAGGAGAAATATGCCACGACACATATTAATTAAACTATCAAAAATTAAATATAAAGAAAACATATTAAAAGCAGCAAGGGAAAAACAACAAATAACATACAAGGGAATCCCCATAAGGTTAACAGCTGATCTTTCAGCCGAAACTCTGCAAGCCAGAAGGGAGTGGCAGGACATATTTAAAGTGATGAAGGAGAAAAACCTACAACCAAGATTACTCTACCTAGCAAGGATCTCATTCAGACTTGATGGAGAAATTAAAACCTTTACAGACAAGCAAAAACTGAGAGAGTTCAGCACCACCAAACCAGCTTTACAACAACTGCTAAAGGAACTTCTCTAGGCAAGAAACACAAGAGAAGGAAAACACCTACAATAACTAACCTAAAACATTTAAGAAAATGGGAATAGGAACATACATATCGATAATTACCTTAAATGTAAATGGATTAAACGCTCCCACCAAAAGACATAGACTGGCTGAATGGATACAAAAACAAGACCCATATATATGCTATCTACAAGAGACCCACTTCAGACCTAGGGACACATAGAGACTGAAAGTGAGGGGCTGGAAAAAGATAATCCATGCAAATGGAAATCAAAAGAAAGCTGGAGTAGCAATTCTCATATCAGATAAAATAGACTTGAAAATAAAGACTATTACAAGAGACAAAGAAGGACACTACATAATGATCAAGGGATCAATCCAAGAAGAAGATATAACAATTGTAAATATTTATGCACCCAACATAGGAGCACCTCAATACATAAGGCAAATACTAACAGCCATAAAGGGGAAATCGACAGTAACACAATCATAGTAGGGGACTTTAATACCCCATCTTCACCAATGGACAGATCATCCAAAAGAAAAATAAATAAGGAAACACAAGCTTTAAATGATACATTAAACAAGTTGGACTTAATTGATATTTATAGGACATTCCACCCAAAAACAACAGAATACACATTTTTCTCAAATGCTCATGGAACATTCTCCAGGATAGATCACCTCTTGCTTCACAAATCAAACCTTGGTAAATTTAAGAAAATTAAACTTGCATCAAGTATCTTTTCCGACCACAACACTATGAGACTAGATACCAATTACAGGAAAAGATCTATAAAAAATACAAACACGTGGAGTCTAAACAATACACTACTTAATAACAAAGAGATCACTGAAGAAATCAAAGAGGAAATCAAAAAATACCTAGAAACAAATGACAATGGAGACACGACGACCCAAAACCTATGGGATGCAGCAAAAGCAGTTCTAAGCGGGAAGTTTATAGCAATACAATCCTACCTTAAGAAACAGTAAACATCTCAAATAAACAACCTAACCTTGCACCTAAAGCAACTAGAAAAAGAACAAAAAAACCCCAAAGTTAGCAGAAGGAAAGAAACCATAAAGATCAGATCAGAAATAAATGAAAAAGAAATGAAGGGAAGGATAGCAAAGATCAATAAAACTAAAAGCTAGTTCTTTGAGAAGATAAACAAAATTGATAAATCAGTAGCCAGACTCATCAAGAAAAAAAGTGAGAAGACTCAAATCAATATAATTAGAAATGAAAAAGGAGAAGTAACAACTGACACTGCAGAAATACAAAAGATCATGAGAGATTACTACAAACAACTCTATGCCAATAAAATGGACAACCTGGAAGAAATGGACAAATTCTTAGAAATGCACAACCTGCCGAGACTGAACCAGGAAGAAATAGAAAATATGAACAGACCAATCACAAGCACTGAAATTGAAACTGTGATTAAAAATCTTCCAACAAACAAAAGCCCAGGACCAGATGGCTTCACAGACGAATTCTATTAAACATTTAGAGAAGAGCTAACACCTATCCTTCTCAAACTCTTCCAAAATATAGCAGAGAGAGGAACACTCCCCAACTCATTCTACGAGGCCACCATCACCCTGATACCAAAACCAGACAAAGATGTCACAAAGAAAAAAATTACAGGCCAATATCACTGATGAACATAGATGCAAAAATCCTCAACAAAATACTAGCAAAGAGAATCCAATAGCACATTAAAAGGATCATACACTATGATCAAGTGGAGTTTATTACAGGAATGCAAGGATTCTTCAATATATGCAAATCAATCAACATGATCCACCATATTAACAAATGGAAGGAGAAAAACCATATGATCATCTCAATAGATGCAGAGAAAGCTTTCGACAAAATTCAACACCCATTTATGATAAAAACCCTGCAGAAAGTAGGCGTAGAGGGAACTTTTCTCAACATAATAAAGACCATATATGACAAACCCACAGCCAACATCATCCTCAATGGTGAAAAACTGAAACCATTTCCACTAAGATAAGGAACAAGACAAGGTTGCCCACTCTCACCTCTAGTATTCAACATAGTTTTGGAAGTTTTAGCCACAGCAATCAGAGAAGAAAAAGAAATAAAAGGAATCCAAATGGGAAAAGCAGAAGTAAAGCTGTCACTGTTTGCAGATTACATGATACTATACATAGAGAATCCTAAAGATGCTACCAGAAAACTACTAAAGCTAATCAATGAATCTGGTAAAGTAGCAGGATACAACATTAATGCACAGAAATCTCTTGCATTCCTATACACTAATGATGAAAAATCTGAAAGTGAAATTAAGAAAACACTCCCATTTACCATTGCAACAAAAAGAATAAAATATCTAGGAATAAACCTACCTAAGGAGACAAAAGACCTATATGCAGAAAATTATAAGACAGTGATGAAAGAAATTAAAGATGATACAAATACATGGAGAGATATACCATGTTCTTGGATTGGAAGAATCAACATTGTGAAAATGACTCTACTACCCAAAGCAATTTACAGATTCAATGCAATCCCTATGAAACTACCACTGGCTTTTTTCACAGAACTAGAACAAAAAATTTCACCATTTGGATGGAAACACAAAAGACCCCGAATAGCCAAAGCAATATTGAGAATGAAAAATGGAGGTGGAGGAATCAGGCTCCCTGACTTCAGACTATACTACAAAGCTACAGTAATCAAGACAGTATGGTACTGGCACAAAAACAGAAATATAGATCACTGGAACAGGATAGAAAGCCCAGAGATAAACCCACACACATATGGTCACCTTATCTTTGATAAAGGAGGCAAGAATATACAGTGGAGAAAAGACAGCCTCTTCAATAAGTGGTGCTGGGAAAACTGGACAGGTACATGTAAAGGTATGAAATTCGAACACTCCCTAACACCATACACAAAAATAAACTCCAAATGGATTAAAGACCTAAATGTAAGGCCAGACACTATCAAACTCTTAGAGGAAAACACAGGCAGAACACTCTAACATAAATCACAGCAAGATCCTTTTTGACCCTCCTCCTAGAGAAATGGAAATAAAAACAAAATTAAACAAATGGGACCTAATGAAACTTAAAAGGTTCTGCACAGCAAAGGAAACCATAAATAAGACCAAAAGACAACACTCAGAATGGGAGAAAATATTTGCAAATGAAGCAACTGACAAAGGATTAATCTCCAAAATTTACAAGCAGCTCATGCAGCTCAAAAGACAAAAGAACAACCCAATCCAAAAATGGGCAGAAGACCTAAATAGACATTTTTCCAAGAAAATATACAGATTGCCAACAAACACATGAAAGAATGCTCAACATCATTAATCATTAGAGAAATGCAAATCAAAACTACAGTGAGATATCATCTCATACTGGTCAGAATGGCCATCATCAAAAAATCTAGAAACAATAAATACTGGAGAGGGTGTGGAGAAAAGGGAACACTCTTGCACTGCTGGTGGAAATGTGAATTGGTACAGCCACTATGGAGAACAGTATGGGGGTTCCTTAAAAAAGTAAAAATAGAACTACCATACGACCCAGCAATCCCACTACTGGGCATATATCCTGAGAAAACCAGAATTCAAAAAGAGTCATGTACCAAAATGTTCATTGCAGCTCAGACATGGAAGCAACCTGTCCAACATTGGATGAATGGATAAAGAAGATGTGGCACATATATACAATGGAATATTACTCAGTCATAAAAGAAAACAAAATTGAGTTATGTGTAGTGAGGTGGATGGACCCAGAATCTGTCACACAGAGTGAAGTAAGTCAGAAAGAGAAAAAGAAATACTGTATGCTAACACATATATATGGAATCTAAGAAAGAAAAAAAAAAGGTCATGAAGAACCTAGGGGTAAGACAGGAATAAAGACACAGACCTACTAGAGAATGGACTTGAGGATATGGGGAGGGGGAAGGGTAAGCTGTGACAAAGTGAGAGAGTGGCATGTACATATATACACTACCAAACGTAAAATAGGTAGCTAGTGGGAAGCAGACACATAGCACAGGGAGATCAGCTTAGTGGTTTGTGACCACCTAGAGGGGTGGGATAGGGAGGGTGGGAGGGAGGGAGATGCAAGAGGGAGGGGATATGGGAACATATGTATATGTATAACTGATTCACTTTGTTATAAAGCAGAAACTAACACACCACTCTAAAGCAATTATATTCCAATAAAGATGTTAAAAAAAAAAAAAGAGCCTCCTTAAAAAAACTCTCATTACTTTTGTCCATGATCCCCATCCCTACTCTTGTTAGCTATTGAGTTAGAAAGATATCTGACGTACTAGTACATTTCAAATATTCACAGGCATTAACATTAACATAGTACCCATCTCTAAGTTCATGAATTTCAATATTCTTCACTTAAAGATTGAAATACATTGATCTACAAGATAATTTTAAGAAAGGTTAATGGATGGAAATCTATTTTCACAGCAGCGGTGAGGAGAGCCTGCAAAAGACCCCCAAGTCTTGAGTGTCCACCTCCCTCATCTCCACCTAAGACTCATCCCGGCCCTGCTCCCAGGGGTCTGGGTATCAGGCAGGAGGAAATCACGTGAAACTGGATTTCCTTTGGGGCCCCAATTCGCACAGCCAGAAAAGACCTCAGAGCCTCAGAAATTAGCTTATCTTGTCAACAGGGAAGGAGACCCAACGGGAGGAAAGTAGTATGAGGAGAATAAAGGCAAGTGGAAGAGCAAGGGAAAAAAGCAAGTGTGTATGATGAGTGTGAAGAATGGTTATTACAAACACAAAATGGAATGTTCTTAAATAAAAGCTTAACTTAAACAAAATTCTTTCATAGGCTGAAGTTGTAATATGCTTAAAAATGAAACTCTAGAACCCAAATTAAACTCAAAACGTATTTCTTATAGACTAAAGTATTTGTGCACCCCCCCTCCAAATTCATATGTTGAAACCTAACACTCAATGTGCTGGTGTTAGGAGGTGAGGCCTTTGGTAGGTGATTACATCATGAGGGTGGAGTCCTCATGAATTGGATTAGTGTCCTTATTAAGGAAACCCCAGAGAACTCTCTCGCCCTTCTGACATGTGAGCCACAGTGAACCAGGAAGTGGGCCCTCACCAGATCCCGAATCTGCCAGCACCTTGATCTTGGACTTTCCAGCCTCCAAAACTGTGAGAAATAAATTTCTGATGTTTAGAAGCCACCCAGCCCATGGCATTCTGTTACAGAAGTCCAAACAGACTAAGACAATATCCAATAATTCTTCCTTCCTTTCTACAAGTTCACCAAGTATTAAAAAGAGCTACTGGGATTATTTTCTGGTAAATCTGTGACAGAAGCACACACTCACATGCACACACACACACACACACACACACCCTTGCACAAAAATTTGCAACAGTAGCTCCTATGCATTTATATCATCTTTACTACTACATAGATTGATCACCACTGCTGCTTACAGCTTATAAAGGTGGGCTTGTTACTTAGTTGTTTCTGAAAATACTCACTAGCTTATTGCTATTATATCTGGAAGAGACTGAAAAAAATACAAATACACATTTTTATTTCCTCTTCGAAGGCTTGATTCCTACCCATCAGGCATACCGCTGTTCTAAGTAAGGGATAAATTAAGCAAAATTATATCCTCCTTCTTTCTCCTCCCTTTTGCTTAACTCTTTTTCTGATCATTATATTAGGACCAGAGTGAAAAAAATGAACTATTGCTATCTCCTAAGCCAAAAGACTAGTTATAAAAAGAATTTCTAAATATGGCTCTGTCCACGGCTGACAAATTACAGCAGACTGCTCCATTATTATTTTATATTTCCATTATTCTGTATTTCCCCATTATCGATAACACAATAGTAGACATTAGATATTATGCTCAAAATCTATTTAAAGGAAAGATCTGACCTAGCCTCAACCAGTGTGGTGCAGACATACTTTCCCTTGGGTATCAGAGTCTTCAGGGTCCTGCTGTTTCTGGCCTTTGCTGTCTGTCATTCCTTCCAAGCTGCTCTCACGCTCACCCACACATTCCAGCTATACTAGGCTTCTTTCAATTCGTTGAATGAACACTAGCTCCTTCCCATGCTGTCCCCTCTCCCTAGAACTTTCCTCCTTCCTTCTTCATATGGCTATCATCTTCATATCCTTTAGGTCTGTTTAAATATTACTTCATTCCCTGATCATCTCACTGCAGATAAGTATCTCCTATTATTCTCTTTCTCAGGTCGTATTTATTTTCTTCCTAAATTTACTATATCTTACAATTATAGTTATTGGACTAAATGATTTTTTTTTTGCTTATTTACACACTTGCTTTTTCTGATCCATATCCCAGTGAAATGTAAATTCCACAAGGGCAGAGACCTTATCTTTCCTCTTCATAATTGTATCCTCAATGTCAGAAAATTGTGTGTTGATTGAATGAATGAATGAATAAATGAATGGGCTGTTGAGTGAAGGCTCATGAATAATCCTTCAAGGAAGCTTGAAGGAGAGGCAATGTCCTGGTAGAAAGCAGAGATCCTTGGCCAGTGCTGCAAACACCTCAGGTTGCCAATCTGAGTGGTAAGATATAAATGGTGGCATTTAAAGACTTCCTGAGCTGTGGCAGGATGAATATCCTTAAAGGTGATGCTTTGACCAAAGTCTACTGAGATTCCTTCAGTTTAAAATAGATTGGGATTGTCTAAGAATTGCAAACAAGAAAACTTGTGGGAGCAATGAAGCCTCTGTGTTACACATTTTAATTTAAAGTGATGATGCTTAATTTTAGCAGGTCTTATGATACTTTAACCCTGAGATAAAATACTTAGTTGAACTAACAGAAAAAAAAAAAAAGTGTCACTACTTAAGATGACTATTACCACAAAATTGGTAAGTAAAAAGAAAAAATAAGGTATTTCACTTGCTTTTTAAAAGAGAAACTGTAGTTCATCTGAGGTTGATATGAGGAAGCTCTACAGAAAAGAAATGCCAGTTAAAAATATGGAAGGAGGGCTTCCCTGGTGGCACAGTGGTTGAGAGTCCGCCTGCCGATGCAGGGGACACGGGTTCGTGCCCGTGAGCCATGGCCGTTCGAGCCTGCGTTGAGCCAGCCATGGCCGTTGAGCCTGCGCGTCCGGAGCCTGTGCTCCGCAATGGGAGAGGCCGCAACAGTGAGAGGCCCGCGTACCGCAAAAAAAAAAAAAGTTAGGAAATAACATAATTAGAAAACCAGCATTTCACAATCCCCAAAGAAATCATTGATTCCAACAAAAATCATCAATGGATTCTAAAACCATTAAGCAAAGCTTTGATGGAGAACTAAATATTCACATGATGTCAAAACACTGTCCTACAGATTACCTGCTAATTATAAGGACAGTCTGATGTCTATGAAGAAGATATTTGGCTGTCATCACTTTAGCATCACAGAGAATGGACAACACAACCTGATGAGATGTCATATGAAGTATAGGTGCCAAAACCATTCAACCTGAATCTAAGGAAGCCTCTGGACCAAATTTATAGGTTATAGGAAATAGGGGCTAGGGGAAAAGTTACAAGACACCATGAGGAAGTAATCAGACAAATCTAGAACATAAAACATTTCACATAATGATTCACCTGTTCCTTCAAATTGGTATTTAAAGGCTTCTGGGACTTCAGTTTGAGTGGAGTTGTTTTTCCAGTTTTATTGAGAAATAACTGACTTCCACCACAGTTTAAGGAGTATAACATGATGGTTTGATTTACATACATACTGTGAAAAGATTATTGCAATAGGTTCAGCCAACATCCATCATCTCCTATAGATACAATAAAAAGAAAAGAAAAAAGAAAAGAAAAAAACCTTTCCTTGTGATGAGACTCTCAGGAATCACTCTCATAACAACTTCTCTATATATCATACAGCCGTATTAACTATAGTCATCATGTTGTACATTATATCCCTAGTTCTTATGTATCTTATAACTGAAAACTTGTACCTTTTTGACCACCTTCCTCCAATTCCTCCTCCCCCCACCCTCTGCCTCTGGAACCACATGTCTGATCTCTTTTTTTATGAGTTTTTTTTTTATTACACATATAAGTAAGATAATACAGTATTTGTCTTTCTCTCTCTGACTTATTTCCCTTAGCATAATGCCTTTAATGTCCATCCATTTTGTCACAAATGGTAGAATTTCCTCATTTTTATGGCTGAATAATATACTATTTTGTAGAACTTCTTTAACCATTCATCCATTGATGGACACTTAGGTTGTTTCCATGTCTTGACTATTGTAAATAATGCTGCTATGAACATGGGCGTGCAGGTACCTTTTCAAGTTGGTGTTTTCATTTCCTCTGGATATATTCCTAGAAGGGGGATTGCTAGATCATATGATAGCAGTTATATATTTAACTTTTTGATGCTCCTCCACACTGTTCTCCATAGTGGCTGTACCAATTTACAATCCCACCAACAGTGCACAGGGGTTCCCTTTTCTCCACATCCACGCCAGCATTTGTTATCTAGTCTTTTTTTTTTTTTTGCGGTACACGGGCCTCTCACTGTTGTGGCCTCTCCCTTTGCGGAGCACAGGCTCCGGACGCGCAGGGTCAGCAACCATGGCTCACGGGCCCAGCTGCTCCTCGGCATGTGGGATCTTCCCGGACCGGGGCACGAACCCATGTCCCCTACATCGGCAGGCAGACTGTCAACCACTGTGCCACCAGGGAAGCCCCCCTCCCTCTTGAGCCTCCCTCCCACCCTCCCTATTCCACCCCTCTAGGTGGTCACAAAGCACAGAGCTGATCTCCCTGTGCTATGTGGCTTCTTCCCACCAGCTATCTATTTTACATTTGGTAGTGTATATATGTCCATGCCACTCTCTCCCTTCGTCCCAGCTTACCCTTCCCCTCCCCATGTCCTCAAGTCCATTCTCTATGTCTGTGTCTTTATTCCTGTCCTGGCCCTAGGTTCTTCAGAACCTTTTTATTTTTTTCTTTTAGATTCCATATATATGTGTTAGCACACGGTATTTGTTTTTCTCTTTCTGACTTACTTCACTCTGTATGACAGTCTCTAGGTCCATCCACCTCACTACAAATAACTCAATTTCGTTTCTTTTTATGGCCGAGTAATATTCCATTGCATATATGTGCCACATCTTCTTTATCCATTCATCTGTCGATGGACACTTAGGTTGCTTCCATGTCCTGGCTATTGTAAATAGAGTTGCAATGAACATTGTGGTACATGACTCTTTTTGAATTATGGTTTTCTCAGGGTATATGCCCAGTAGTGGGTTTGCTGGGTCGTATGGTAGTTCTATTTTTACTTTTTTAAGGAACCTCCTTACTGTTCTCCATAGTGGCTGTATCAATTTACATTCCCATCAACAGTGCAAGAGGGTTCCCTTTTCTCCACACCCTCTCGAGCACTTATTGTTTTATGGTGAGTCTTGAAACCAGCAATTAAGAAAAGTTAGGTGATCTTTGTGAGAAAGTGGGAGAGTGAGCATTGAGACATAGACAGTCAAGGACAAATGGCTAGAGTGAAAAAAAAAAAAAGAAGAAGAAATACAGTGACAGAAATAGCCCAAAAGCCTTTTTATATTTCCTGTAGGTTCTAGAAAAATCATGAGATAGTAAATTAAGAAAGATGTATGGTGAATTGAGTCATTAAATAGTTCACCTTCCTCACTCCAGCTTAATTAGTGTTTCCACATTCTCTGCGAACACATAACCTTTCCATATACCCTCAAAATCATATGTTTTAAATATTATTCACAAGGTGGTGATGAATCAACTATCTTCCTAAAGTGGATTCCAGGTTCATGTAAGCCTCACTGACACCTCTAAAAAGTTTGTTCTTATTTAGCACTTGAGGAAAAGCAGGTTAATTTTCTATAATCTTTTTCTTCCCTGTAAGCTTTTTACCAGGCGCTAAAATCACTTATTTTCAGAATTCTCTCAACCCCCTGGGCTGGAAGGTAGTCCTCCAGCCAACTCCTTTCTCCCACCACCAAACACTGACATTTCTTTCCAGGCTTTTTGAGTGATCGCCTCACAATTAGGAAAAGCCCAGTATACCCTTCAGGTTGTCACTTCCTACCAGATGTTTTCCAGCTGTTCCCAATGTCTTCCTGCTAATGCTCTGCCATTTTCCACCTTAATGGTGCCACAGTGGAGATTAGATGCTTTGGTGACTTTACTCTTAGACTTGTAAAGACCTGGCCCATTGCCTCATCATGAGAAATCTGATATGCATAGTTGTCACATTTCTCCAAATAGTTGTTGTATTTATCTCAGCTGCTAACTAACCAACATTGAGCCAATTGTGACATGAAGTATGTAAGCACTCACTATCACCTCTAAGCCTGTATCACTCTTAATGGACACATTCACTTCTCATTTCCAGCAATCATATGTCCTGCCATCAAGACGACACCTGATGTCTTCTTGCCCCAAAAGTACTATTAGTTTTTCCTTAAAAAAATTTTTATTTTTAGGCTTCCCTGGTGGCACAGTGGTTGAGAGTCCGCCTGCCGATGCAGGGGACAGGGGTTCGTGCCCTGGTCCGGGAAGATCCCACATGCCGCGGAGTGGCTGGGCCCGTGAGCCATGGCCGCTGAGCCTGCACGTCCAGAGCCTGTGCTCCGCAACGGGAGAGACCACAACAGTGAGAGGCACGCGTACCGCAAAAAAAAAAAAAATTATTTTTTAAATCAGCAGGACGGTAAGCAGTTACGTGCCTTTTTGTCACCTTTCTGGTTATACCTTACACATGGAAATCTTATGCTCATTTGATATTCTCCACAGCTGAATGAAGACAAATCCTGGTCCTCTGAGATCCACAGTCAGTTAGAGTCAGAGTTTGCCCAGGAACAGCAGTAACTGGTGCTTATTTCCAGAGCCTGTAAATCAGTGTGTATACTTCTTGAGGAGATTTGTGTATACTTCTATACACAAATATAGTATTTCTATAGTATACAAATAGTATACTATACAAATAGTATACTTCTATACACAAATATATTTGTGTATACTTCTATACACAAATATACTTCTATACACAAATAGTATACTATACAAATAGTATACTTCTATACACAAATATAGTATTTCTATAGTATACAAATAGTATAGTATTTCTATAGTATACAAATATACTATTTGTGTATACTTCTTGAGGAGATTACTGCTCCCTTCAATTATGCAGAGTAATGGAAACTATTTTTCTGAAACCATGATTATACTAGATGTCAAAAAGGTTAGCACCATTAGCTCATAATCCTTTCCCAAGACCCAATGGGAATGGTTGTGACTGGGACTCCAGCAAACATAACACTAAGTTTCGGAGAAATGACATGCACACTAATTACAATGTACCTGTCTGCAGGCATCTATCTATATTTTTAATTCATTAATTTAAAATTTCGGCCCACTACATGATAACATGTTATCTTACAAGATAAAACAAGCCCTCTATGGCTCTCTTAAATTTATAGTTTATTTAAAGTATTCAATATTTGTGCTTATGGGGTCGCAAGTCAGATCTGCACGTAAAATGGTCAGATTATAAACCTGGGACTAAAAGAGGGTGTTCACATCATCCCTGCCAGCATAAACACAAGTCCTCTGATCTCCTAACACTGACTATTTTATATTGAACAAGAAGCCTCTTCCCCATTGCAGCTCATATTTAACTGAAATTAACAAAGCCATAGATCTTTTATTTGACAAAGCAGTAAGATCCCAAACAGCAACTTCATGCTTTACCTGAAGCAGTCACACATGTAGCAACAGTGCAATTGTCTGGCTGAAAGTTAAAAATTCACTCATTTCCACTTCAGTCAATAAAGGTACTTAGTCGTTTTGCAAACACTTAAAGAGTATCTTCAATTTAGAAAACATCCTAGCATCTTATCAGGTGTGCTGGGCCTTGTAAGGGATGAAGATAAGGTCTTTAAGGAGCTTCTAGTTAGTTAGCAAAAGACACAGATTGTCACAGGTAATTATAATGCAAGGCAGAATGGCATAAAAGAAAGAAGAGCAACAAAAAGGAGCTAACAGTACATTGGAAATACATGGAAGAGATGGTATTTCCACTGGGTCTTAGTGGATGAACAGAATTTTGACCAGCAGACAAGAAATAAATACAGTTAGGCTAAAAAGAGCCTTCAGAAATGAACCTACCAAACTCCACTGTACTTCATATAATCACTGATATTTTGCACTCCTAAGAGTGTTATTTAAGTTTTCAATGCAGTTAATTGAAACCCTACTAGATGCAAATCAAAAGTTTCAGCCTTAATTGAGATATTTTGAAAACTGAACCCATTGCTTCAGGCAGGTGCTACATGAGATTCCATTAATATAGGTAATTAACATTAGCCTCTGCTTTAATTAACATGCACACTTTAATTAGCAAAGCATTAACCAACATTAAAAAATCTGATCTTCGTGCATCACAAAAAACTGCAAAGTTATGACTACTATGTTATTTTTCTCCAAGGCTGTAAATCACAAAACAGCAATCACTTTTGAAGTACACACCAAATTTAAAATATTAAACAGGGAGATATATACAATATGAGTGAAAACTCTATCAAAATGAAAAAGAATGTTCTTTAGAAAATATAGAGCCAACAGCATTCACATTTTAAACATGAATTACATTATAATCTTTCAATGATCATTTGGAGGGCAGAAGACTTTGACTTAAAAGAATCCCCATAGACTGTTATCTTCCTTATATGAAATAAACAAATGACTATAATAGAGTTAACAATGTGACTACCTCCTAATCGCTTCTTATCCTTTCCAGGGACCAAAGAAAGCATCAGGTGCAATGTCGTTTAATACTTAAGGTTTCAAACTAGCAAAAATTTCATTTTTAAAACAACCTATCTTGCCTTGTTTTATCTTAAAGAGCCACATGCATTGGAATAGTTCTTTATTGTCAACTACCATGTACTGAACCACCAATAATTACTTACTAAGAACGTATTTTTGTAAAACACAGAATTGACTTTGTTATTTCTTTACTATGATCAAGTAGATGTGCCAATTTTCAAGTACTATTAATATTGTTAATATTCTACATTACCTATTTTTTTATCATTTTAATGAAAACAGCTTCATCTTTATATGGAATAAATGGTAGCCATGTGAAACATTGTATTCTTTTGTCCCAAGACATACTAAAATTATAGTAAAAACATTACAAGCCTTTTAAAACCCACATTTACAGAAAAAGCAATAATATCCTGATTAAGCATTAAGAAAAACATTCATAATATTGCACAAAATTAAAATAACTAAGTCCCCACTGATCTCCTACTGTGTGTAAGGCAGTATTTTGGACAGAAAAACCCAAGTGACCATGACAAAAGTGTCCCTCATGAGCTTACATTCAAATCTGAAACTGAAAATACCAGAAATCACAGCCATTGTAAAAGTTGGTGCAATGAGAGAAAAAGCAGCGGCCTCCACGATTAGATTTGTAGGCTCATCTGCTGTCTTAAGCAGTTACTAACGTTGAAATTGCTTGTTCCCAGAGACTTCAGAGAGAGTTGGGTCTGTTCCCACCATCGGCCACTTCACCACAGCCTACTACACAGTGTCAGCATTTTTACCCTTCACTCTCTGAGCTCCTTTTCAGCTGACAAATTGGGCAGTGAATGTTTCTTGGGTTCTCCAAGCTGTTACAGTGAATTCCTTGCCCCCTTCTCCTATGGCAAATCAGGGTCTGGGCTCCTGGGAGACCATGCAGGAGCCGGGTGTCCTCCCGGGATCGGTGCTGAGGGCAGTGCCTGGAAACAGGTGCAAGGGCACCTCTCAATTCTGTTTAAGTGAATTTGAAAAGCCTTTATCAAATTCTTCCTCTGTTCTGGAGATTATGACAAAATTCCTTATATAGGGTGGCCATATATCAGTAGTACCTGTGCTCTTCCCATTAAATTCACTTGGGCTTTCATGCAGGAAAGGTACAAGCAGGAGAGACATAAGCACAGAACCCTGATTTAGAAATGTGCGACAGATCTTCACAAACATCCCTCCTGGTTTTAAGTTCCGAGGTCTTTCCTAGAGAAGTCCTCCAGTGTTCCAAGAGTGGACCCATTGCATCCAGCACTGAGCCATTTGTTTAACTGCCTATCAACATTTAAGACAAAGGCCTAACAGCGAAAATTCACTCTCCACTGAATCGATTCTTTCTCCTCCTCACTCTGAAGTAATGTTTCTTAGACCACCAGCTTCAAAATCAGCCTTTGGGCTCACTAAAATGCAGATTCTGAGGCCCAGATGGGAGGAAATGAATCCTAGTTTCTGGGGGTGGGTCATTTTTAACCAGCGCATCCAGGTAACGCTTACTCAGAGTAAATCTGGAGAAACTCTGAGAGAGAGAAACCACAGGCCCCTACTTATCATATTACAGGACATGGTCCTGAAAATAAGCAAAATAGTCCATATCTAGCTGCGTAACTTCCGTATAGATTAATGTGGAAGGAAAAAATAAGTTTTTAGGGGAAAGATTTGTTAAAATTGAGTCACTTTTGACAACTTACAAAATTTGATGGGCAGATAATAAAAGTCACATAAAAATAGAAATATTTATGTTCACTTTGAATATATTTTTATAGTCATCTCTGCTGTAGATATAGATATTGCTTCATAACCACATTTTAGGCATGGAGTTTTCAAATACATTTCTTAAAAAAAAAAAAAATCAAAGTTAGCTCCACTCTACTTTTATTACGTTTACTTCACCAATAGATGGCTGAATCTTTATCATGTTTCATATCAACCAACTCCTCATGATTTTCATGGAAATAATTAAAAGAGGTTTATCTTGAGAGAAACAGACTAATCTTAAAAGAGATAGATTTAACATACATTGACTTCCTTTAGATTTCTGATTATACTCCGTAAGACATGATCACCACAAATCTGGGAAAATAGGTTCAACTCACCCTCCTAGACAAAAGGTTAGGAGGGCAGAAAAGGTTTTCCCCATTTTGACCCTAATCTCCTTTTTCAATCTTATCTCCCATTACCTTCTACGCAATCTTCTTCCCCAGGCCATTTGTCTATTCATCATGGCTCCTAACGAGAAGCTTTCTACTCCTGAGTCTTTGCAAGCAACATTTCTCCTCCATGAAACACTTTCTTTAGTCTTCTCTCCCACTTAGATAAAACCAAAAAGTCCTCTGCGACTTCCCTGGCGGTCCAGTGGTTAAGACTTCACGTTCCAATGCAGGGGGTGTGGGTTTGATCCCTGGTCAGGGAGCTAGGATCCCACATACCTCGTGGCCAGAAAACCAAAACATAGAGCAGAAGCAGCATCGTAACAAATTTAATAAAGACTTTAAAAATGGTCCACATCAAAAAAATCTTAAAAAAAAAAACCTCCTCGAAGGGCCAACACTAACACCTCCCCAATTCCAAATCTTGTGCCTCTATTCTTCCATTATGTATCACTGGCCACCCTGCACTGGTAAAGATCTATTTGCTCAGGTGTGTAAGTCTTCTTTTCCCAATTAAATCACAATCTTCTTATAGTCAAGGAATCTCCCAAAGCTTTTAGAACCTTGCCTCACACATCAGAGTTACCTGAAAGCTTGTTATCAACATTTTAAAAGATTGAGTCCTGGAAATGTAATGTACAACATGATGGCTATGGTTAACAATACTGTACTGTATATTTGAAAGTTGCTAAAGGAGTAGATCTTTAACAATCTTATCACAAAGAAAAAAACCTTTGTAACCATGTAAGGTGATGGATGTTAACTAATATTATTGTGGTAATCATTTTGCAATATGTACATATATGAAAACATTATGTTGTACACCTTAAACTTATACAATTTTGTATGTCAATTATATCTGAATAAATCTAGAAAAATAAAGAATACCTTAAAATCAAATAAATGAATAATAAAAAGATTTACAAAAAGATACAATAATATATTATTCAAATATGGTATAGGGTTTATCCTTTAGTTTGAGTTATAGTTAACATTTTTCACCCAAAATCCACATGAGAACCAGATATAGATTCATATAGGTCACAGATGTCACCAAGGTAGAAGAAGAATAATAGAATGTTAGTGACTAGGTAAGTACTGAGGTGAAAGAAGTTAAATTAGTAGCATCATAGGCTGGTACAGCTGGAGGTGACTTCAACTTTTTTATAATACTCAATTTCTGAAAAATAGTTTCAGAATAATAGCTACTATTGAGGAAAACTACACAAAAGTGTAAAAGTGCTTTACTGTCTACCCCTGACACTGAACAGTAATGATGTGTTTATTGTGTTGGGGAGGAAAATTTTTCCCTTTTCTCTTTCTAGGTTCTTTGGTTGGCCTAATAATTAAATTGACATAAGACGGATTAACAGGAGGAAAACAAACTTAATTATGTACATACAGGAGCCCCACAAAGACATGAGACTCAAAGGCAGTCAGGCATTGAGGCTTAAATACCATCCTGAGGTAAGAAGGGGGTAGGGTCTTGGGGCTTCAAAGGGGGAGGAAGACAACTCACAGGAAGACGAGATCAAATGTTTACCATGCCATGCAGACAAGTCTTTCTGTATAAAAAGTTATCTCTGGTAAGAGTTGGCTTCCTGGTACTGGCCTCCTTCTAAATTCTTTCAGGCAGATAAGGGAGAAGAAGTTTTTTCTGAGTCTGTTGGGTCTTAATGGCCTTCTGCTCAAAACAATCCACATGCCAAAGGGGCACACTGTGGTGGCCTATTCTGCTCTCCCACAGTTGCAATCTGTAGTACTGAGTAGAAGGTATACAGAGATACAGTTGTATACAGTCCTCAAAGTGTCAACTCTATCTACCATTCCTTAAAAGTAACCCAGAAATATCAATATTGTCTAAACTAGAGATAAGTGAAAGACAGACAGTAAAGACACTGAAAATACAAAGTGTGATTACTTCTGACATCCATCCATCCACACGGCATAAATTAACATAGCAGCATCACCCTGGCTTTTAAAACTATATATTACTTTGTATTTATCCCCCACATATTTCTGAATGATAGACAATTACATTAGGGAACAATTTTTAGTTTTACTGACTATTTTTCTTTTTTTCCTTTCCTTTCTCTTTCTTCTTCTCTCCCATCTTTTCCCTTTCCTCTCAAAAATGAAAATATATGAATGAATAGGCATTACCATTGAATTGAATAGTATCATCAGGGTAGAAGGTAATTGATGAGAAAAGAAAGGGTGATAATAAAGGATCTCACCCAATTATAACTGAAACAGGAGCAGGGTACACCTTTAAAAGAATGACATAGACATAGGACATGACAAAAATTGGTTAGAACCACCTAGGTCCAAGATGGTGGAAGATTTGACTTCCAGTGGACCTTGAGCCTCATGATATGCTCATTGTAATACATTAGCATATGCTAAATGGCATACCCACCAGCACCCGTGACAGTTCCAAGGCCAACCATCAAAGATCAAAAAGTGGGTGGTGGCCCAATTCCTAGAAATCTCCACCCCTTCCCCAAAATAGTTGGAATAATCCTCCCACTCATTAGCCTATGAAATTACCCAGTCCATAAAAACTAACCATCCCATATTTCGGGGCCTCTCGCCTTCTGAGATGGCCCACACTCTGTCTGTGGAGTGTGTTTCCCTCTAAATAAATCCACTTCTTACTCAGCATTGGTCTCTCACTGAATTCTTTCTGCCCCTAGGCATCAAGAACCTGAGCTTCATTAAGTCCTAAGACCAGCTGTGTGATCTCAAAAGACCGTGGGTTCAATTCCCAATCTGAGTAGCTTGGTTTCATAAGCACTAACTCTCTCTCTCTCCCTTCCGCCCTCTCTCTCCCTTTCTCTCTCCTAAGAGAATGAACAACATCATTCAGATAAAGAGTATGTGTTTCTGTGGCAAAACATGGCAGAATCAGTGGGATACTCTGTCCCTTCAAGGAATTTGTAGGGATCTCCTAAAAATCAAGAAGAATCATAGGTGAATATTTTACAATATATAAAATGAATTAAAACTTGAATTCTGTTCTTAATTGAACATTAAAATTAAGCTTTATGGTAAAACCATAGTGATTTTTATGCTTACCAATTTATAAAATACTTTATTACAAAAATGGACTTTATATCTTAATTCAAATTAAAGCATTCCAATAAAACTCATTTTCTGATGAGACAGAAATCTCTGACAGTTAACTGTTTCTTAATCTGCTGCATATTCATGCTTTTCCTGATAGTTATTTCTATTTTGATAATCAATTTTACCCATTGATACAGTATTTGTGTTGATGAATTTTTCTGAATTCAACTCTTTTTAAAAAATAAATAAATAAATTTATTTGTTTTTGGATGAGTTGGGTCTTTGTTGCTGCACACTGGCTTTCTCTAGCTGCGGTGAGCAGGGCTACTCTTCATTGCAGTTCGCAGACTTCTCATTGTGGTGGCTTCTCTTGTTGCAGAGCACGGGCTCCAGGCGTGTGTAGGCTTCAGTAGTTGTGGCTCATGGGCTCTAGAGCTCAGGCTCAGTAGTTGTGGTGCACGGGCTTAGTTGCTCCGTGGCATGTGGGATCTTCCTGGGCCAGGGTTTGAACCTGTGTCCCCTGCATTGGCAGGTGGATTCTTAACCACTGCGCCACCAGGGAAGCCCTGAATTCAACTCTCAGTTTGCATTTTCATCATCAAAATATTTTACAACCAAAATTTAAGTAATAAATAAGATTGAGGCTGCAAGTCCTACATATGTTATTTTGTTAATTTATAGAAGTCCTTAGAATATGATTCTTTTGTATCCTTTTTTATTGTATAAAAATAGTTACTTAATAATATTTCTAACTGTGTACAAGGCATCTTCCTAAAATACTATAGTGTGATATGTCTCAGTCTTAACTAATAAGCCCACAAAATTGTGTGTTTTGTTTTGATTTAATTGGTTTGTTGCATTTGTGATTGGGTTCTTCCTAATTCACTTTCTCATAGAGGAGAAAATTCTCATTTTAGTCAAAGCCATTTCATTCCATGACAGAACATCCCCTAGGGGAGCCTTTAGGGTATGAAAAATATGCTGTAGGACAGTGTCAGGAAAACAAACCCAGAATGTCAGTGGTGCAGGCTTCAGAGTCCAACTTTTGTGAAACTAGAGTTTGTAATGGCCTTGCAAAGTCCCCCAGTCACTTGCAAATGACATACCAATATTAAATTGAGCATGACATTATTTAAAAGAGGAAATTACATAGCAGATATATAGCTGCTAAAAATTATGGGCATTTTATAGGGAAAAATCTGATTTTTAATAATGGTCTGAAATAATGACTTTAAGTTTGAGCAATTAGTAAGAGTTTAAGGTACAATGGTTTCCAATTAGACTTGTGCACATGGCAGAAGAACCCAAATGGCCCAAGACATGGGTCTTCTAATTTGTTACTATGAGTCTGCACAGGTTTTTAATGGTCAGAAACCTGTACGTTGCCACTCATTCAACTTGCATGAACATGAAATGATAGAAATCAATTCTTGCATTTTTCTGTTGAACATATCATGACCATAACCAAAAAAATGAGGCAATCTTTCATTTGCTCTAGTTTTGCTAACACAGAGACCAGAAAGAGCAAATGAACAAATACACACCTGTTACTGCCTACTCAACAATTTCATTATGTTCTTAAAGATAAATATCATCATTCCCATTACATAGATGAGGAAATTGATACAGAAGCCATATTTATAGATTAACAAAAGAAAGAGGAAGGGAAAAAAATGGCCAAACATGGTAATTACATTTTCAATGGTAGAATACCTAAATTGAGGCCAAACATGTAACACGTAGCATTTAAAAGTTAGAATAGATCACCGGTATGTCCTTAAAAGGCAAACTACTCTAAATTATGTTGGGCTTCTTGCACAGTACACAGCTAAGCTGCCTCAGGATGAACTACTGCACAGTAAACTGCTTATACTTGTTTGCATTGCACACGACTTTAACATTTAGGGAGTTTCATTTGAGAAAAGAAGAATGAGACACCAATAATAAGTTATCTTTTTAAACTCTAACTCTGAAATTTATGGTTATGAGACAAACTCAGATCTACAAAATTCAAATAAAATCCCAAACCCTAGATAATTAGTTCAGCATCTATGTTAAATTAAGAGAGAACAAGAGGCCCTCTTAAGGCCTATTTTTAAAAGTGATCTATATACAATGTGAGCACTGTGTGCTGCTTAGAGAAACCCTGTGTCTCCATCAAAGACCAGGAAGTTTTCTCTACAACCCATCTTCTGCCTTCTCTTCATTTGTTAAACCAGCTGAAAATCATTTACCAAACCATTCTGCAAAACCAGCTTAGTGGCCAACCAACTCTTACCTTTTTATATCATTCTTATGAAATCCAGGTCACTTCAGAAAGGTGTTGTGGGCTTCCCTGGTGGCACAGTGGTTAAGAATCCGCCTGCCAATGCAGGGGACATGGGTTTGATGCCTGGTCGAGGAAGATCCCACAGGCCATGGAGCAACTAAGCCCGTGCGCCACAACTACTGAGCCTGCGCTCTAGAGCCCCCAAGCCACAACTACTGAGCCCGCATGCCACAACTACTGAAGCCCGTGCGCCTAGAGCCCATGCTCTGCAACAAGAGAAGCCACTGCAATGAGAAGCCCGTGCAGCGCAAGGAAGAGTACCCCTGCTCACTGCAACCAGAGAAAAGCCCGCGCACAGCAACAAAGACCCAATGCAGCCAAAAATAAATAAATAAATAACTCCCTTTAAAAAGGTGTTGTATAAAATTTACCATAAATTATTTAAAGTGATTTGTTTACTATTGCGTATTTGTTCTGTATTTGCATCCTAAATTTTCAGACTGCTAAAACTTATATTTAATTATCTCATATTTATAAAAAAGCAGAAGTAATACCTGACTTGTAGTAAGAAAAAAAAATGTCTCTTTAACTTTATAAGTGATAAGCACAAAATAAAAATAAAATTACAGTGGACTCTATTGTCGCCTTTCAGTTAATGTCTTAGAAATATAAAGATATTTGTAGAAATTTAATGAAAACTTTTCAGCACAATTAAATGTAAAATAAGTTTTAACATGCATTTCTCCTGCCAATTGGCATATGTAATAGAAAAATGGTACAGAATAGGTTAAACAGTCTAAAAGGATTTTAACCTTAAATTTGGCAGAAGTTAAATGGCTGTGACATTGGGTTCTTCTGCTTTATTCCAGCTAGTAATCCACCCTCAAAGTTCCTGTCAGGTAAATGACCTTGTATTTCATTAACTGATAATTAAATGGATTTATTCCACTAACGGTTTTAATTAAAATGCTAGAAATATTGATTACCCCTCTCATCCTTATTCCCCCAGATGAAAAAAAGGTTTTAGGAATGTTTATTTAGAGAAGACAGAGAATTAAATTAGATTGAATCTCTATGAGACCCAAAGACTGGTTCTTTCATTTCTGCTGCTCAAGCAGAAAAAGGTTTCAATTTTTTGATGTTTGATTAATTATTTTGAAATCCATTTATGCTTACCTTGGTGTTTAATTAAAAATGTCATTTTTAGCATAATTAAATTGGCTATCTGTGGAAGACTAACTTCAAACTTATATTTTAAAAATGCAATGCCTTTTTTTTTGGTAAAAGAAACTTCTTAGTTATTCGCTTTTTTTGGTAGAGATACTGCCTCATGAATGAAAAACTAAGGAGAGCTGGAGCTTAATTGGATTTCCTACATTTGAATATTAGGCCACATATGCTTATGACTAGGCTAGGTTTATTTGGCTGTGCTCTTTAATCCATTAGTGATTCATTCATTCTAACAAATACAGAGTATGCTCTTCCAAATGTGCTGGATTTCACAGTGTTTACACTGACAAAATGTACCTCATAAAAGCTGTCTTCAGCATGCTTGGGTGCTTTTCTACAGCACTGATTCACGTATGTTAAGATACAGTTTCTACTGTCAGTTCTGTCAAAGCACACCCAGGCAACTGGAAACCGTTTTTGCTAAACATCAGACCTGATAATGACAAAGTGGGAAGCGTAATAAACAGGAAAGGAAGGCCCAATCCTTCTTGCTTAAGGCACACTTGACCAAAAGGAAATGTACTCCTATCTGTTCCTCAAAAAGGCAATTCTAAAAATGATCACCATTATTATTTATGAAACAGTGCTAAAAAACTAATTTCTACATAGGTGAATAGTAATTCATAAGAAAACCACAACCAAAGAAGTAACTAATGGAAACCAAATCTTACTCAAGACAGATATTTTGTTGTAGCTTTTAAACCAAAATCAGCTCAAATCAACATATTTTCTAAAATGGCTGCCTTTTAAACAACTCTTCCTAAATTCTCCTCTAGCTAAGTTTGGGCCTTAATGCATAGTCCTGGCTTGCTGAGGTCACAGAAATGAGAACACATGCAATTCTCACGTTCATGACTGCTGAAGCTTCAAGAACGGAAGTAGGCATTTGCATTATTTTAAATGGAAAGACAGTAAACGGAGAAATAGTGATCTAAAGACCCTAGACGAATTCCCATTTTGGCGCACTTTCATATATCACTATTTGGGTGTTTTTTTTCATTTATTTTATAGCTTACAGGTATATCTTCTCAGGGCATACTTGCATAGTTTCTCTTTTGATGGAAAAAGGCAAGTATAGTCATACTGATAATATAATTCTTTGAATTCTTCAATTAATTCCAGAAGGGCTTTTGAATATGTTTGTGCTCTGAATAAAAAGGCATATTTCATAGAGCTGGGCAGAGTAGATGGTGGTGGCTAATGCTCCACTGACATGAAGTTCAGAGCTTCAATTGCTAGAAAGAATAGTAACTTTTAGCACTCATACACCTAAATTATACTACTGGTGCCAACATCTATTAGCTAGATTTTAGCAGTCTAATTGAAACTGTGTGGATTTTCTCAAAGATTGTTACAAGTCATTGATATATCTTCATTCTGTCTTATTATCAGAACA
The DNA here is from genome assembly GCF_963455315.2 of Globicephala melas. Classification (NCBI taxonomy): domain Eukaryota; kingdom Metazoa; phylum Chordata; class Mammalia; order Artiodactyla; family Delphinidae; genus Globicephala; species Globicephala melas. Next base: position 111,902,781 of record NC_083315.2, on the reverse strand, counting down.
AAATCTTGGCTAAAGCTTTTACCAGACAGCTTCATTCAACTTACTGAATGTGAGAAAATATTTGCAAATGATACGACAGGTAAGGGGTTAATATCCAACATATATAAACAGCTCATACAACTCGACATCAAAAAAACAAACAACCTGATTAAAAAATGGGCAGAAGAACTGAATAGACATTTTTCCAAAGAGGAAATGCAGACGGCCAACAAGCACATGAAACTATGCTCAACATTGCTAATCACCAGGGAAATGCAAATCAAAACCACAAAGAGATACCATCCCACACCTGTGAGAATGGCTATCATCAAAAAGAACACAAATAACAAGTGTTGGCGTGGATTTGGAGAAAAGGGAACCCTCATATACTATTGATAGGAATGTAAGTTGGTGCAGCCACTGTGGAAAACAGTAGGAGGCTTCTGAAAAAATTAAAAATAGAACTACCATATGGCCTAGCAATTCTACTCCTGGCTATTTATCTGAAAAACACAAAAACACTAATTGAAAAAGATACATGCACCCCAATGTTCATAGCAGCATTATTTACAATAGCCAAGACATGGAAGCAACCTAAGTGTCCATCAACAGATGAATGGATAAATAAGATATGATGTATTTATACAATGGAACACTACTCAGCCATAAAAAAGAATGAAGTTTTGCCATTTGCAGCAACATGGATGGACTTGGAGTGCATTATGTGAGGTGAAATAAATCAGATAGAGAAAGATAAATACTCTATGATATCATTTACATGTGGAATCTAAAAAATAGAACTAGTGAATATAACAAAAAAGAAGCAGACTCACAGATATAGAGAACAAACTAGTGGTTACCAGTGGGGAGAGGGAAGTGGGGAGGGGCAATACAGGAGTAGGGGAGTAAGAGGTACAAACTATTAGATATAAAATAAGCTACAGGTATATATTGTATAACATGGGGAATATAGCAAATATTTTATAATAACTATAAATAGAGTATAACCTTTAAAAATTGTGAATCACTCTATTGCACACCTGTAACATAATATTGTACAGCAACTACACTTCAGTAAAATAATAATAATTTTTAAAAACTAAGGATGATATTTAAAGTCTGCTCAGGCTTCCTAAGCAAAAGATAAGGAAAAAGGAAAAAGGTTTATACATTTTCATTAAAAAAGAGGACTAGAAAAAGTGAAAGTAAGCAGGATTCCAAGAGCCTATTTTCCTTACCAGTAAAAGGAAACATATTTGGTCTTATACCTCAGTTTTCTCTTCTAGCAAATGGGAATAATGCCTAAGGAAAAGGATTATGCCTTCATGAAATCCCTGGCATCTGCAGATGTAAAGACCAATGAATACCACTTGTAAAATGATAACTGTATCAGTGGTTCAATTTGTATAGAAGAACAAAGACAGAGAGATAAGAGATGTCGGCCTGGGCTACTATACTTGAAAAGTGTCATGTTTCATTTTCATAATACTAGGAGCAGGGTTTTACATAACACCTACCATTTCTGGTATTTAAATAACAACCACTTGTCAAGATTACTGATAATCCTAGCAGGTACACCTACTTTTTTGACTACTGTTTTGGGAGAGGGTGACTTGGTATGCCATCAGACACATACAGAAATATTTTCAAGTTGCCAATATAGTTTTAGTGCCTTTCCCATGAACTTTAAGAACTGGCCAAGATGAATAACTTTATTTGTATCATTAATATGACATATTTTAACCTGTCTACATACAAAAGTAGTGCTGTTAACAATTGCAACTTTTTTCAAATATGCTATGAATCACTGTATTCCTTTTCCCTCTTTTCATGCACCATTGCCACTATCTTACCTTCAGCGGTTTTGCTAGATTTCAGTGAAGATGGAACTAGGGGGCACACATTAGAATTTTGTATCAGTTCAAGAAGGGGAGAGAAGAAAGACATATGAAGCCAGAATGACATTCACTGAAGGTTCCCTAGGGAAGATAACACATGTTTTTGTCTCTCACCTGCTAGGCATGCTAAATCAGTGTAATGATAAGCTAATTTATGAAATATATTTCATTGAAACCTGGACATCTTTACTGTTGCTAGTTCAGCCATTAGAATGTCAGAAATAATGGCAGCCTAATTTTTAAAAAGTAGAAGACTTGAATTTTCTGAAACAATGCTTATAGTAGATTTCATACGCAGCTTCAGATTTCTAACAAAAATAAATGCTACCATGCAGTTGCTTAGCCTAAATCCAGAATCTCTATCTGAATTTCTCTGGAACTCGTCATACCGGCAGTGGATGCCATCATTGACACATTACAGTGTCAAAGTGATTGGGTTTTGGGAAATCCCAATACATATAAACATATCTATTATATGTGTTCTAAGATGTACAACTGCCATTTAGCTCTTTATGATCCTTTACAATGATGTATAACTCAAATGTCCAATCTTGGCTTTTTTTCTGCTTTTTCAAGACACATCTTGACCCATTTTTCTTTAGAACTGTGACTTTAACAAAGCTTTTAGGCCATCACAACCAGAAGAGTGGGCCTAGGGTTGATAGAGTGATTTCAAAGATGTGTGCATCAACCTTTCCAAGTGGGCACAATTAAAATACAATGCCATGGTGGTAGCCCCTGAAACCAATCCTCTTTTGTTAGCAGTAGAGCAGATAGCTTCTTGTATAATCAATGCCTTCTCCAAGGAATGGAAAATTAAATGTGGATCAAATTAAAAGCATCTAAGCATAAAATTAGAACCAAAACAGGAATTTCCCATTAAAAAGTGTTATTGAGCCTTGTGTGATATTTTTTGAAGACTCCTTTTCCCTGCCATGCTCTGATCCTCCTGCCAGGTTCCCAAGAATTATACATAAACAGTGTCTGCTTCCCTTCCCATCCTCCTGCATCTCTTGCCAGATTAACTTGAATTCAGCACAGCCCTGTTTGAGGCTTGGGAGCTCATCAACGCAGGAGTGAGCTTCTTTGTCACCCGCACTAGACTGCCATCAAGAAGCACACAAGGTAGGAGGAGACCAGTTACAAAAAAGATTGTCTGCTTACCCACGAATATATTAGCAATCTGCAATGATGGGAAAGGAAATGCAGCAAACATTCCTGAGATCTTAATGGAATTTTTTTTTTTTTTTTTTTTTTTTTTGCGGTACGCGGGCCTCTCTCATTGCTGTGGCCTCTCCCATTGTGGAGCACAGGCTCCAGACGCGCAAGCTCAGCGGCCATGGCTCACGGGTCCAGCCGCTCCGCGGCATGTGGGATCTTCCCGGACGGGGGCATGAACCCGTGTCCCCTGCATCGGCAGGCGGACTCTCAACCACTGCGCCACCAGGGAAGCCCCAGCTTAATAGAATTTAAATAAAATATTCAAGGTTGAAAAATTCCTCAGTGCTACCTTGCTCTTTTAAGTGTGCACCTTTTAGAATGAAATAGTTTTCTCTGATACTATACATACAAATAAATAAGTGGGATTTGGGCTTCCCTGGTGGCGAAGTGGTTGAGCGTCCGCTTGCCGATGCAGGGGACACGGGTTCGTGCCCCGGTCAGCGAAGATCCCACATGCCGCGGAGCGGCTGGGCCCGTGAGCCATGGCCGCTGAGCCTGCGCGTCCGGAGCCTGTGCTCCACAATGGGAGAGGCCACAACAGTGATAGGCCCGCATACTGCTAAAAAAAAAAAAAAAAAAAGTGGGATTTTATTTAATGACAATTTTTCTATGCACAGAGTCAGAATTTGAGTAGAGCCTAACCTTTTGAGGTTAGGTCACTATCAAATATAAATACTATTTGTCTTTAGCTGGATAATAGCACCATCCTAAACAACATACTGAAGCATGTTTCACAGCAAAGATGATAACAAAAGATTTAGGTTTGTCACAGAAATAAACCTGTAACTGAGAGGTGGCTGGTTTGTAACTCTTGTGCATGAGTGATCCACTGATTACAGTAAACACACCTGTTAGTCAAAGACCAGAAGAATCATGACATGGCAGTTTTTCTTTTAAAAAAAGTAGCCCTCCCTTGACAAAAACAAAATGGAATTTTATTGAGTAATCATATGAAGAACTCCTGCACTCTTTGTGGAAGAAATTGGAGAGATTAAGTGAGAAGGCTAAAAAAGAATTTATATGTGTGGAGAAATACGAATGTTTCAGTATGTGAGAGTTGGTGAGTATAAAGAATGGAGCAAAGGAAACAAAGGCAGAGAGAAGCTATGGGATTAAAAAAATCTTGGTTCCCAAAATACTATAGGGAACTTAAAAGCAACCCAAGGCTTTGTTATATAGACTTTGTGTCACTTTATAGAAAAGTAGAAAAATAGTTCAAGTATTTAAAACCCTTTTTAGCTCCTAGGCCAGTAGAACTCTTGGGAACATCCTGGAAACAAAACCCCTTGGGCAGTATTTACAGAGAGATCAAATGAATGTCTCCAGAAACCAGCGCTACCTTAGAGTTTCTTCGCTCCAAGGTCACCAGATAAAGCCCAGCCAGGTTACAAATTACTGAGAGCTTTCCTCTGTGATGTTGGCTTGGAAACACTTGATAGGAGGAAGAAATGACCCTCACAGAGAAAGCCACTTCTCTGGACATTATTTGACAGGCTTTGGAGGGTAGCAACTTCCCATCGCTACCACCTCTTCAAATTGCTGAAGTGCAATCCCAACTCCATCTGCACTAAGATCTATGTAGATGTTGGGCTTACAATGCCTCTGTTATCCTTCTGTGGCAAATAGATCACCAAACTAAATCAGACCATTTAACATCAAATGATCTGTTGGAAATGATCTACTCTAGCAAATGTCACATCCTCAAGGGTCTGCAACTGAGTACCTTTCATAAGTCAAAATTGTGTGCTCTCTCTATATGTGTACCTATATGAACATCTATTAATGTAGGGTTCATTAATATTTCAATATGTCAGGTGAATATATCTATGAGAAATAGAGGGAAAAGGCAAATAACCAAAGTCAGCATTATAAGTATATTTAAGCCTACATATTGAAGCCTAACTGAAGATGAAGAAACATGCATTTTTCATTTCTACTTCAGATGGCTCTAGTCTGGGCAGAGAATCAAGACTAAGTACCAAGTCCATTACAGCTCAAATGTCCATTTACTTAAAGGACATGTCTCTTGCCTTTATGTTTCCCCCCCATGACACATAGTTGGCAAAAGGCAACACTGTAACCTTTCTTCAACAGCAAAAAATGTTTTTTAAAAAAGGAAACATTCTCATGCTCATAAATCAGGAGGAGAAAAAGAAGGGGGGGAGAAGAAAAACAGGAGATCAAAAGAGAATGTAGAAAGAAAATGAAGAACAGAAGAAAAACAAAAGAGGGGAGGGAGGCAAACAGGACACACCTTTCTTTACATAATATGCATCCTCGTAGGTGGGTTTCACCATTGGTTCCTACTTTCTCCTTTCAGGGTTAGAAGATTACTGAACAGTCATTAGGGTAACACATTGATAAGATAGTCCCTTTCAAGAGATTCAGAGCATTAATCTTCCTTATTATATGTGTTTCAGAGTTATACTGAAATGTACACATTGGTTCTAGTTGTACTAGTAAGTCTCGATTTATCCTCTTATATTGTCATAAAAACTTTTTTATCCTAGTGAAAAAATTCTAATACTATGTGAACTTTAATTGTATTTCCAATTTCCTCGTCATATTGTATTCCCATGGTACAGTATTAACACTGATATACTTTAACTGTGCTTCATGTATAAATTTATACACACAGAGGCGTATGAATTTTTTAATGGGATTTACCTGAGTAATGCTAATAGGGAGCCACACATGTAAATCCTTGTGCATTGAAATGAAAATACATCTCTACATATTCTCAAATAAGGCTTCTTGGGGGTTCATTTAACGCTTGTGGGGAATTCATTTATATTTGTAACCAGCTCTAATCATTTGAAGGTCACAGCATTTGGAGTAATTCTTAAATGCTTCTGTCTGTGGTGAATGAATAGAATAAACTATGTTAAAATTTGTTGCTTTCCTCAAAGCCCATTGAAAAATGAGATGCCTAATTTTAAGGACATTTTCCCCCTATTTAAAAAAATAAATCAACTTTGTGAAAGAAAACATGTAGAGCTGCCAAGTATATATAAGTTCAAAAGTTTTTCTATTGCCTGAAATAGATATGCAAGAAATTACATTAAAGTTTTAAACAGAAACAGAAGTTTTCAGTCAATGTAGATAAAAATCTATTAGCGATAAAATTGTTTTGACAAAAACTGTGTAACTACAATGCCACTGGCTGCAAGCCTATTATTGAATGCAAGTGGAAAATAAGAATAGCACTCCTGAAGGGGGCATTGCTAAAGTGACACAAAATAAACACAGCCACTTCAGTATAATTTTTCACATTAATTATGTTCTCTTATCGGAGATGTATAACTAGCCAAGTATAACAGCAATAACAAGATAGCACCGAAGTTATTTTGCAAACAGGAAAAAGCAAATAAAATAATACTGATATGCTAGTTATTAGATTACTAGCCTTTTATTTTGTGGAATAGCTTCCCTGAACAAAAAGACTATATTAATCATTTCTGTTCCTTTCAGTAAATGATATTGCATTTCTGGAAAAACAATGTTAACAGTCTTTCTCCTTAAAGATACCTTCATTCATTTGCTGATTTGCCATTTCCAAATCTTCAGCTACTAAGAACATTTTCAAAAACAACTTTCAGCATAAAACGCTGGCTTTTTTTTTTTTCTCTTTCTTGCCAGGTTAAAATGCAATACCCTAAAAACAAAATGTTCCTCGCTTTCTTTAATGGAACCCTTGCACCCTGTTATTTACAATTTTATCAAGCATGAACCTATGGATTATACCATTTTTAGTCTCCTTAAATAAATTCCCCTTTACTCAAGTTCTAATTGTAGCTCTCCATTATTTCTCACAGAGTGAAATGTAGGGACCACACTGAATTTAACCAATCTCCATCAGGAGTCTTTGAGGTTTGTCCTGTGGAGGCCATCGTTTTTGTCCATTAATCTTAGAAATAACCCCAAAGTTCAAGTCAAGCAGGCTTGGTTAATATAAGTCCTTTAGTTTTTCACCCAAAAGACAGAAGTTCTCTTTCTCTTTGCCTGAACATCCTAGCTTTCAGATTTTCTTTATTGTAGAGTATATTATTATATCTTCCACTTCTTCCATTTATATAATTTGTATTCTTCTTTTTGCACTCAGATCTACCCTTCTATACACGGAGCATGCCAGATATAATCAAATTATATTACCTGATTACTCATTACCGTCACAGAGAGGAGATGGGCATATTTTTCTTTATTAGTCTCAAAATATTATTTTTAGTGAAGGACAAATTCAAAAGGACCTCGCAGGGAGTAGAAGAGCAGTAATCTACTTCTCCTGCATCCCCACTAAAAATGGTATCCGCGACATGCCTTAAAAGAAAGCTGAGGATTCTCTGGGTGGAACATCCAGTGGCAATAGTTCATGGAAACATGTCACCAAAAAGTCATCAAAGGAAAATGGCAGCAGCTAATGATTCCTTCCTATTTCACATCTTTAGATTTCTGTTTGTGCACTTCTGCTTGTTTCTACGTTTTTGTTTGCATACTTTTGTTTGTACATTTTTTTGTCGGTATTTGTCTGTAACAAAGAGTCCCATGCCATTACTACACAGATTCTCTGAGGCAGTATTTCTGTGTTGTTTCTAAATCACATTCTTTGAAGCTTAGCATTCATGTTTTAGAACTCTGATCTCTTTGGGGAATGATAGGATATTAAAATATACCACTAGATGTGTTTAAGACTCTGAATCAATCAAAGGTTATCTGTGAGGGCTAATGTGAGCATAGGTAACAGATAGTTGGTCTCTATTCACAATGTGAAGCATACAGAAAAACTCGTTAATTTTAAGGATTGATTAGAACATATGCTTATGTTTGCATTTTATTTATGTAGACATTTATGAATTATTAAAAATAAAATTATTTCTTTTCATCCCCCTAGATTAGATATGAGGATAATAAAGAAGATATGTTGAGGAGAAAACTGGAAGGTCATGGACCCCCAAAAAGAAATAAGAGGGTTCATTCCTCCCTAAGGCCGAAATCAAAGCTCTGGAGTGATTTTAAAATGTTTTTTAAAAAATGATTTAATATAGTGAGTTGAGATACATTACATTAGATATAATTAGACCTAGACAGGAAAGGTGGTTCTGAGAAGCTAATGAAATATCATTAAGGTTGAATATAAGATTGTTGATTAGGATAAAGCTAATCCTGATTAGGATAAACAAGATAGGAGCTAGAGATCTTATTTTTCCTCTTACTTATACATTAATTTTGAGTGAAGAAAAGGTAAGCTATCTTGTCTTTACTGGAAAGAAAAAATAGACTATTACTGCCTTTACATTTTATTAAAATATTCTCTCATGACAATAATGTCTTCTCCACTTTATTCTTAGAAAAGACATTTGCCTTGAGATATATCTACATTAAGGTAAATGACATGAATAAAATTAAATTTACTTGCTGTATCTTTTGCCTTCACAGCAAAGAAGAACTACAAGGCCCTGAGCAGTCTGGCTGCTCCTTCCCTCCCAAATCCCACCCCCAGTCCCCCACCCTCACCAACATACACACACCATGGCCCTCTCTGCACTCTCTGCTCCAGCCACTACGGAGCATAATCACCAATACTCTCTCAGCCATAAAAGATTTTCAGTTTCTCACTCCACCGCACTTCTACCTATTTCGTATCTAATCATTATTTAGATCTCCATTCCATTTTGCTACCTTGGTGGACACGTGTCCGACCTCCCTGACTAGATCAAAACAACTGCAAGTTCTCCTAACACTCTAGACCTCTCCCTTGTGCTATTCTTTTCACAGGTGCAGTTTTATTTTTATCTCTGCAGATATTTGACTACATCCCATCTTCCTCAAGCCTCATGAGGGTACAAATCCTATCTGGTTTTGCTCACTATCGTTTTCCCCAAAGCTTAGTGTGATTTCTAGCACATGGAAGGCACTCAATGAACATTTGGCAAGTGAATGAATGAGTGATTTTCACATTTTATTGGAATGATTATTGTTGTATAGACATTAGTTCTACTCTTGAGATAAATGAAGATGGATGCAGCATCCTCTCTGTAAAACTTTGATGTATACTTGAAACCTTTTCTCCAAGAGTAAATATCTCTGTTCTATGAGCACAAAAATGATTAGCCACAAGTCATAAGATCATGTATACACATGCAAAAACAACTTAGATATTTCTGGGTCACCAACAGTCCCTTTAATCATCTTCAGGGCTTACTGGTAAGCCTCAATGGAGCATAACATTAATTTATTTTGAACCGTTCAATGGCAATAGCATTTAAATACTATTATATATTGCATGTATGTCAGTTATCCATGCTGATGGCAGAGAACCAAAGTAAATCCTATATATATGAAACCATCTAGACTTTGAAATTTAGACAGTGTTATTGCTGTATCAGGACCAAAATTCCCAATGAGGCACATAAATTCATAAAGCATTTCATATTCTTTATTGCTCCTTCCTCTATACTTCCATAAGGTATCATGTATTCTCTGATTTTAGTCCATGTTTTTTGCTGGTATTATAGCTATAATTTTGTATATTGTCAGTCCCTTTCCTCACCTGTAATGACCTTAGAAGTAGAAACCAAGTTTTGTTCATGGTATGCCACCTCCAACACTTTATCCAACCAACAACCAAGCACAGTGCTTTCCTAGTTAAAACACAATACATACGTTTTAAATGGAGGGAGGAGAAAAAAAATTAAAGAGAGAGAGAAGAGGAAAAGAGAGGAGGGAAAAGGAGATGGATACAAATGGTGGTCTTTCCATTGATTATACCATTTTGCTTGGGTGAGGCCATTTGCAGCAGATATTTCACAAAAAACTCAGCAATTGTTAAGGTTTCATCACAATATGCCATCATCTGTGATTAGATTTTCATTCCTTCTCACTATCTCTCTCCTTCAATTATCTGGCTAAAACATGAATACACAGTGAAATAGTCAAAATGTTGGATGCAGAAGAGAAAAGGAAACGAAGCAGAGGCTATAAAACACAGAGTTGAACATACTGGAGCCCACCCTCCAGTGCCTCTGCCTGTGTCAGAATGGAAGTTTGGGACAACTGGATCCTACCATGTTTCTTTACTCAAAGGAGAGACTCCTTTTCTGTCTTTTCACTTACTCTTACCCCAATTCTGCCACCAACTCATTTTCCTCTTGATGTCCCCACCAGCCTTTTCCTCAGTGGGGGTTGCTCAGCTTCCCCGCTCCACTAACCACAATGTGCACAAGACAGTCTTCCTATTCCCCACAGCCTTTTCCAGATCACTGCTCATCACTGCTCACTGATCATTTGCTTGTTTTGATGGGCAAGTCATTTGATTGCCAGCAATTATGTTATATGTGTGTAGATATTTCAGCACATGTACCATTTACTACATTACAAAGTCTGTTATTTTTAAAGGTATATAGATTTTTTGGTTAAAATATCTAACAGATACCAGGACACCTTTATTTTAAATAATTTTTAAAGTAAGTGCAAAGTCCTTACAAACACTAGTCTATACATATACAACTGAGCTAGAAGAACACTATTTGCATGTAAATCAATTAAGCTTAGTAGTAGATTCCAGATCTCTTGAGAACTATCTAACATAAAGCAACGAATAAATCGAATGGTTCCACATTGTTCTCACAAAAGCTAATAAGCATGGCTTCATAACACCCTGTTTTTTTTGTTTTTCTTTTTTTTTTTTTTTTTGCGGTATGTGGGCCTCTCACTGTTGTGGCCTCTCCCGTTGCGGAGCACAGGCTCCGGATGCGCACGCTCAGCGGCCATGGTTCACGGACCCAGCCGCTCCGCGGCATGTGGGATCTTCCCAGATCGGGGCACGAACCCGTGTCCCCTGCATCAGCAGGCAGACTCTCAACCACTGCACCACCAGGGAAGCCCAACACTCTGTTTTTTGAAGTAATCTCCTCTTCTACCTTTATTTGGCTTAAGATATATTTTCCTACAACCTTCACATATGTATCCACACTTTAAAAAAATTAACTACTGTAATTAATCACTAACTTTCAACATTCTTTATGTGCTTAGTAAAATATGCCCAGTGAAACAAAATCATTTTCCCATAAAAATGCTTGACATTCTTTTCCCCCACTATAATTATCAATACCGTGAATGTAACCCTTGTCTATTTCTACCGGTGTCCTTCAATTCTATTCTGTTCTAATTCATTCATCTAGCTTAGCTATAACACTAGCTCCCAGCTTCAAGACAGCTTCTTAGCCACAGCTAAATTAATAATAGAGTTGAGGGTAGTACTTTCTAAAATTACTTTCAATTTAATAATTAGAGATGGACTGAGGATGTACTTGCTTTATGTGATTTTTTTTGTAGTGAATGATATAAGTTAAAGTGGACAATAAAACATCCAAACACAGAGCCCCGGTTACTTATTTTTGTATATAACTTTATTCATACTTTAAGCCTTACAGCAAAGACTTTTACTCTGATCACGACTCATACAGCAAGCTTTCTATAATTCCTTGTTCTTCACAGTTGTATAGAATCGGCAAGCTTGTTTTCCATGCCCCTATTCCCCCACTAAAATAAATCGACTCCTAGAGTTTCCTGGAAAGGCTGTAACTTGATTTTCCAACCTGAAAACAATTAATAAAGCACTCGGCAGTGAGTCCCAAATAATACAAGACAACTTAACCTTGGCAGACATACACTTCATTGAGCTAGAAATGATCTTCCCTTTCAAAACTCCTCTGATTAAATTCAGTAGTGTTGAGGTCACTCTTGAGCTCTTTATTGAAAACTAACCCTAGTGCCTGGGTCTCACTTCTTTTAGCTCTGAATTCTTGACATGTTTTTATCTCAACACCAAACCTATTGCTATGGCTACATGACTCTTTCAAGTTTGGGTGTATTTAGGAGAGAACTGGATGATATGCCAGATGTCAACCATTTTCAGAATGGTCTGAAAGTAGTAATGCATTAAAGCTATGGCCATTGCTATACTGACTCTACCCCCCACCTCACCCCCAAATAACTAGCTGTCAAGATGAATAACCTCAAGGGAATTACTATCAATCAATTAAGTTGGACAGCCACGATGTCCTCAGCCTATAGAAGGATTCAAAGCAGGTTTAACTCATCGCCATTTTCAAAAAGCTTAAAACCAGGAAGAAACAATAGTGAGCAAGTAAAAGACAGTACCAAAAAAAATCTGTCAGGGAAGACTTCATAGAGAAAGTAGGCTTTGAACTCAAACCTGAAGTTTGGTTAGAAGTGACTGAGGTAAATGAGAAGTCAGAAAAGCATTCCAGGTGAAGGAAACTACATAAAGCCAGTTAACATTTATTGGGCATTTACTATGTGACAGGGACCACAGTGAGCACTTTACAAGCTTAACATTGCTATTTCTACAGCCCCATGAGTTGGGTACTTTGATTGTCCCCACTTTGTAGATAAGGAAGTTGAAACTTAGATAGCCTGAGTATCTTGTTTAAGGTTACCCAGTCAGTCGATGGTGGGTGCCCTAAACTCTAGTGCCCTAAACATATGTGTGGAGGTTGGGGGACAATGAAGAAACTGACCCAACTAGTGATGGAGGCTATGTGGAGTAAATGCAGAAAATGTTTGATATATGAATTAGATTGTAGGCTGCCTTAGAAATAGAAAAGTTTGAATTTGAAATAAGGAGCCATGGAAGGTCTGTGAGCAAGACAGCAGTGCTGGAGGAAGACTTAGAGTTGCAGAGACATGAGGACTGGTTTGATGAGGATGGAGAAACACTTGGTTAGGCCTTTGGTAATTGTATTTGGTAAGCTTTGCTTTAGTAACAACCACCAAATGTTTGGGGCTTACAAAAACAAATGTTTACTTCTCACTTAAGTTACATGTCTGCTAAGGACGGCTGTGAGTGAGTTGTGAGTCTTCCCCATCTGTCTTTTTCATTCCTGGATCCAGGCTGAAAGAGCAGCCCCTATTTGGACATGCTATTCTTGTGGCAGAGGAAAAGAGCCAGAGAGCTGACGAAGACATGCAATGGCTCTTAAAACATCTGCTCATTTACCTTTGTCAAAGGCAAGTCACACAGCCAAGCTCAAGCTCAATGTCAGTGGGGCAGGGGTGCATCCTCCTCCACAGGAGGCCTGCAAGTCACATGGTAGAAGGCAGGGTGTATAATCCTCTTACAGGAAAGGGGAGTGAATCGTGGGAACAATAATGCAATCTACCAGAGGAAGCCTGTGCTCTTTACAGATGCTGTGGCTGTAAATTAAAGCAACAGACTGAAATGAGTAAACTTCACAGAAGGAGGTGAAATCTCTTGTTCTCCCCAGATAGAGGGCTCTGTTCTAAGGAGAACAACTGCTGTTCTATTTCCATATTTGCTGATGTAAAAGTCTTATGCTGTATGATTTTATCATCCTGTGCCTAAAATCTGTCAAAGACTGAAAAATGAATCAAAGACAGTTTATATGAATTGATGGGGTGGATATGAATCCTTTATACTCTGTCTCATTACAATTACAACTAAATTAAATTAGAAAGGTAAACAGAGGAAGGACCCAGTTAACGTGTCTATACTGTCTTGATTCTCTATCCTAGATGGCATTATAATTAAGATGATTCTACCTATTGACTCTGAGGCTGCTGACTTAATAAACGATTCCAGTTGTGTACAAAATATATGTGATGCAAATGAGTGATAGTTAAAAATGAACTAACCTAAATACATTTTGGTGCTGTTAAAAAGGAGACTGCAGGCCGAAAATGGAGTCACTTGTGCTAAACCCCACGTCAGCAAACCAAGACTTAATACCTAACCTAACTGCCGTTTCAACTCCCCCCCCCAGGAATGTAACCTTTAACCAGTCAGGCAGGAATTATCTGGTCAGCACTAGTGAGGTAATCCACCCAACAGGCCTTGCTGTACCACTTAGGAGGGCAACCTTCCCTGAAGCAATGCATTCTTTGCTAATATTTTCTTTTTTTGCCCCCTTTCCACTCTTAAAGACCTTTTCTTTTCTATACCTTGGTGGGGCTCCTTTCTGTTTGCTAGATAGGATGCTGCCCAATTTATTAAATGAATCATTTAATAAACCAATTTGACCTTTAAATTTACTCAGTTGAATTTTTATTTAACAGCGCTAAACAAGTTACCCCAAACATGCAGATCATTAAATCAAATAAAAATGATATCACGATATTCTTAGAATGAGTCATTTCCAAATCTTTCTTTGGAATTTTTTAAACCTATAAAACTTAAATCTGAACCTTAGCTTTACACTATTTCGTTTTCTCAGTCAAGTCTCTTGTTCCCACTGATCATTTATAGCTTCCAAGGTCATTCCAAAAGGTCACTGTTTACCTGGTTCAAAGCCTGGTTCTTTGATTCCCCATCCTAGCTGCACATCAAGCTTTCCTGTTTGAATTCTTAAACAGAGATGCATGTCTCTGCAAATTCATCACTTCACCTGAGCATAAAGTTTGCTGATACCAGAACATTCCCATTAAAGATCAATTTTCCCTGACATTCCATTAGAAAATGGTCTGTCTCTCTCCTTTCTTGCAAATCCTACCAAATCTTTTAAGGGGAGCCCAAGTTTTCCCAGAGCATGCAATTTGAAAGTCTAGGGAAGACAACATATTGGGATGTGCAGTAGATATTAAGTACTTAATAAATATTTGTAAATGGAAAAGTAAATTGATTGATCATTCTACCAGTTAAGCTTCTCTTATATAGCAAAAGCTCCTGAACTTTTATTTAAAGGGATTTAAAGAGAATTCAATATATTTTTTGCATAAGATGCTCAATAATTATTTATCGTTGTTTACCAGGACAAGGAGGAAAAAGTATAGTCCATAGTTCATAACAAAACAGATGTCCCATCACGTCACTTCCCATCCTCCCCCTATTTTTTTATTAAACAAACCTTTTTAGGTCCTGGGCATGCAGGTTGGGGGGAGGGGAGGAATGAATATAACGCTGAAAATTCTAACGTTAGGAAGAGAAAGTTGTCTCACTCCCCATCGTCTAAAATGCCATTTCCTAAATACTACAGAATGTTATTAGAATGTCATCAAGGTCTAAGAAGGCTTCTTTTGTATTATAATGATCTATTACATGTAACCATGTTTATAAAAGAACATTGACAACTCACAGCATAACCACATCTAGAGTATATTATATTTGCTTTCTAAAGAACTTTACCTAAATTGACAATCGAAATGCTGCTGTAAATTTTTAAATCATTTGAAACATCTCATTTACGTGGCAACTTCAACTGCTTATTCTAAGGTTACTTTCTATACAGTAGCTCAAATAGTCTTGAGTTGCATCTTATTGTGAAATGCTGGAGGGCTGGCTTCAATCATAGCTACAAACTTTGAAACACTGGAAAAATATGAACAGGATCCCATCTCTTCTTGCTGCAATTACTGCTCTCAGGAGATCAATAAATGTATTCTCCCAGTTTTTTTTGTTTTTTTTTTTTGCGGTACGCGGGCCTCTCACTGTTGTGGCCTCTCCCGTTGCGGAGCACAGGCTCCGGACGCGCAGGCTCAGCGGCCATGGCTCACAGGCCCAGCCGCTCCACAGTATGTGGGATCTTCCTGGACCGGGGCACGAACCCGCGTCCCCTGCATCAGCAGGCGGACTCTCAACCACTGCGCCACCAGGGAAGCCCTATTCTCCTAGTTTTGTACAACTGCATAACTGTAATATATAGTGTTTACTAACTCTGTTTTGCTACATTTGTAAAACCTATTTAAAATCTAACCAATCTCAATCTTAAAAAATCATAAACGAATCAATCATGAAATCCAATCATGAAATCATAAACTATCCAAGAAGGCATTCTGAAAAGTGGAAAATTGGTAAATATAAAACCTGTCATTATAACGTCATGAGTTCATTTGCATAAGCACGGAAGTGGTGCCAATCCTAATCTTACGCACAAACATAGGGTGCACAAAGAATAATTTTCTAAAAATAACATGGTAAACAATAGATGGGGTATTTCACGCACAATGTGAGATTTTAGTAAAATAGGTATGAGAACAAACCTCTCAAACAAAATGAAGTGCCATTTGTGGAAAATGAGTCATGGAAACCGTGTTTCTTAATATGAAGTATAAAATATCTTGATCTAATTTATTTTATTTTTTAAAATTTTTATTTATTTTATTTATTTATTTTTGGCTGCGTTGGGTCTTCATTGCTGCACGCAGGCTTTCTCTAGTTGCAGTGAGCAGGGGCTACTCTTCGTCGTGGTGGGCAGGCTTCTCATTGTGGTGGCTTCTCTTGTTGTGGAGCATGGGCTCTAGGCACACAGGCTTCTGTAGTTGTGGCACAAGGGCTCAGTAGTTGTGGCTTATGGGCTCTAGAGCACAGGCTCAGGAGTTGTGGTGCACAGGCTTAGTTGCTCCGCGGCTTGTGGGATCTTCCCAGACCAGGGCTCGAACCCATGTCCCCTGCCTTGGCAGGCAGATTCTTAACCACTGGGCCACCAGGGAAGCCCCTCTTGATCTAATTTAAATCTCTATATAATCTGTGAATTTTTAAAAATTCACCAAAATTTCTGGAAATAGAAAAAAGACTAGAAGGAAATATTATATGTAAAAATGTTAGCCATCCTTACAATTCAATGGTAAGGTATTTATCACTTTATATCTTTTTTATTGTTTATTGTAGTTTCCATGTTTTCTTCAATGAACATCTATTACTATTAATATCAGAAGGAATAATAAATTGTCTAGAACATTTAAAGAAATAGCCCCTTTGAATCAAGAAAGGGTTATACTGTTAAGCAGACTTTACGCATTCTACATAGAAGGGCTTACCTTTTACTTTAAATTTCAAAGAATATTTGAGGCGTATATTATCAGGTTATAATTTCACTTCTGTTGGGGTTATTGCTTGCATTTGAGTCCTAGCAGGTAACACATTCGCTTTGATAGGAATATTTTCTCTCTGGTCCAAAACCATCTAGCCTTTTTCCCTGAACTAAATTATTACAAATATGTCTTGGAAAATAAAATCAATGCTGATACCCAACTCCATTGCATTTACAGGTTTTTCATCAAATTCTACAAGTAATGCATTATATTGCTTTTCTTTTCCATAGTAGCAACATGAGGTAATTTCCATTATATTCTTTTCGGAGTTGAAAAAAAAATCTTTCATTTCCTAAATGTTGAACAATACAATAAGCTGCTTGCTTATATTCTCATCTGGATCTTATTTCTAATTTCAGTTTAAAGATGGTTTGAAGTAAATTAAATGGGCCTATGAAACAAGATATTCTCAAAACCCAAGTTTAAAATGAGATGAGATCTTCAAGTAAAAAATTTACTTGTGGGGCTTCCCTGGTGGCGCAATGGTTGAGAGTCTGCCTGCCAATGCAGCGGACACGGGTTCATGCCCCGGTCCGAGAGGATCCCACATGCCGCGGAGCGGCTAGGCCCATGAGCCATGGTTGCTGAGTCTGCGCGTCTGGAGCCTCTGCTCCACAACAGAAGAGGCCACAACAGTGAGAGGCCTGCATACCAAAGAAAAAAACAAAAAATTTACTTGTTATATTTTGACAACTTTATTTAATGGAGACAGAGGAGGCAGATGAGAACTATAGCCTCGGTTTACACACTGGAGAAGAAAAATCCACATATTAGAATAATAAGTCTCCAGGAATCACAATGAAATGGTGATAATCACCTAGCTATTGGAAAGCAGTTTTCTTTCCCTCTCACGTAGAGGTCATTCCAAACTAATACTGTGATTGTTCAGTGTAATATGGCAGAGTATTACCATTCTTAAAAAGACATAATTTCAAGTCACTGAAGAAGTTTGGTTGTGTTTAAAAATCTGGGGTCTAGCCCTTCCAGCTTCCTGGTAAATGAAAGCTCACAGGCAACTAGCTACACTGGAACATGTCATAACCTTACATGAATGTTCTCTGATTAGAAAAAAAGCTTAAGATTGTCTTCTCATATTTACAAAAGAAGCTCACTTACACTTGGGCATCCAGAGACATGGGACTAGTTTCAGAGTTTACTTCTAGTAAGTCAGACAGAGAAAGACAAATATCACATGATACCGTTTATATGTGGAATCTAAAAAAAATCGTACAAATAAACTTATTTACAAAACAGAAATAGAGTCACAGATGTAGAAAACAAATTTATGGTTACCAGGGGGTAAGTGGGGGTGGGGATAAACTGGGAGATTGGGATTGACATACACACACACTACTATATATAAAATAGATAACTAATAAGAACCTACTGTACAGGTAGGCAAGGATTTGGTATAAGTTGCTTGGCTGCCATTTCACAGCAAAGAAATTTGCTAAAGGAATTGATAATAGCCTTATCTTCCTTTGGAAAGGATTGAAATTACTTTACATTTTTGGTACTCTATTCAATACTCTACTCAATACTCTGTAATGATCTATATGGGAAAAGAATCTAAAAACGAAGGGATATATGTGTATGTATAACTGACTCACTTTGCTGTACAGCAGAAACTAACACAACATTGTAAATCAACTATACTTTAATAAAAATTAATTAAAAAAATAAAAATTTTTAAAAAGAGCTTACTTCTACTGGCTCCTGGGGAAAAATTATGCTGTATGGCTTTCACAATGAAAAAAAAATATATATATATATAATATAAAATATTACATTTATATATTATATAAACTATATAAATATATATATGCCTGTCTTTTTTCATTTCTTTCTCTCTCTTTTTTCTTTTTTTTTTTTCAAGAAACTAGCACTTCAGCAAATCACATAGTCATGCTGTGTTATGATGCATGATGCTTTCATAGTAATGTGACATGTCTAAATGACAAAACGCTGGCTATCTACCAAAAATGTAAAGTAGTTTAAATCCTTTCCAAAGGAAGAAAAGGCTATTATCAATTCCTTTAGCAAATTTCTTTTCTGTAAAATGGCAGCCAACCAACTTAATACCAAATCTTCACAAAGTTTATGATTACAACGAAACAAAGGGTTTTAGGTATGGATGATTTTGTTTATGAAATTGTTCACTACCCATAGCTCTTTCCTTCTTGGCTCAAAGAGGTAAAATTATAAACCTTGAAATTGCCATCTCTCTCTTTTGTTCCTAGAGAAGGAGTAATAGCAGATTTCCTCCTCAAACTGCACATCCCTCCCATTTCTCCATGAGATCTGAACTGCAGGTAGTTGAAGTTTTTATTTAGAAGACAGCTTATTTATAAATCACAGATGGCAAAGTTCTGGCATTAATTTTCACTTTTGTTTGGCTCAACTTAAATATTTTAATAAAGTATTTTATTCTGACTTCTCACAGGTACTGCTACCCTGATAGAACCAGTGACACACAGATGTATGGAATTCTCAAGAGAGATGAGCTTTCCTTAAAATTTGAAGGAAAAAAAAACTCCATTGCGGGGGCGGTTTCTATTCCCATTTAGTTGGAGATAAAGGGAGAAACAGAAGGAATAAATAAAGAGAGGAAAGAAGGGAGATGTGTATTGTGTTTTAAAGGCTTGGCAAATGTATCCACACCTAGCCATATAAATAGACCCTTTCAATTAAAAAAAAAAAAGGCAAAAACAAACAAAACACTTCTTTCCTTATATCATTCCCTCCCCCTGCTATTTTTTCCTTGCAGTGGTCCAGGTTGAAATTATTTCCTGGAATCAATCAGCCAGCCCTAATTCTCATAGAAGACTTTAGAGCAGTTTGTGTCTAATAACAGCTCTGTGGAGGTCTTTGAAATTCTAATAAAGACCCATCAACCTATCAGAAGAACATGTAATTTATGTTCATTACTTCGTGGAGCCTGGCTGTAGAATTTGGATGGTTGCACCTCAGTTAAAACTTGAAGTTAATATCATTTAACTAAAAACTTCAATTAAAAGTTCTATTCTTAGTAGCATTAATACCCTCTTAATACCCACCAGATAACTGACCTCCTGATCCTTTCCTCACTGAGAAACCTTCTGGTAACACAGTCAGGGACTTAGCAGTGAAGAGCACTCTATGGGGGATTATTGTGTAATCAAGCACCTTGACTTACCATATCTCCATTCTTTGACAAATGTTGTGTTTTTCCATTATAGGTGTTTCTGTTTCTAAAAGAGAAAGTCGCTCAGGCTCCACACCAATCCGTCCACCTCCCTTTGCCCTGCAGAGGTTCACCATATAATTGGTAAAAACTTCAAATGTAATTAAAATGGTGTAAGTTAGAGTAGGTCTACTATTCGTGAGCAGTGATTGCTGCCTGTTAAGAACCTTAATCTCTACGATTTGAGATCACTCTAAAGAAGAAAAAAAATGAAGACTTAAAAAGCAGTTAAATGTGGCTTTCTAAGTCTCTTTCCGACTGGGCTTTGCGAACGGTGTTAAACTGGAAAATGGGAGATAAAAAAGAAGAAAAGTCCAAAAGGGTGATTAAACAAGAGAGACTTCCACAAATCCTTGAAGAACTTCATTTCCTGTTTTCCTTCTTCCAGAGACCGTCATTAACCAGGGGGTAGTGCCAGAGAAGAAACAGAAGGGACACTAACCCAATTTTCTGTTAAAATAACGTCCTACTAGGTTCAGCTCCTGAGAACATTGAGAAATTCTCATTCCATAATGTAAGTTATTTTAGGGGCACTGTTTAAGGAAAAATAATAAGCTCCTTATAATGCTCTGAAACTTTATACCTTAATTAAGAACGGATCAAGTTGGTAGAAAACAAATCCAATTTTTGTGGCAACTCAAACTCACAAACTAGAAAACTAAAATAGTACCAAATACAGAGTACTAAATAACTAATTTTATTCCAAGTCAAACTGGACTTCAAATTGAAGTCAAGTAGTGCTGATATATATGATACCCCTTGTTCAAAGTTCATGTTTTGTGTTTCTCTGACTTTTGCATTGAGTTTTTTACTGCAGCAGGAGATTATTCAAAGAATGACGGCCAGGTAATCTTTGATTCCTCAGAGGACAGACACAAGATGAACTAAGCATCTGATGGTACTTTCAGATGTAAGCAAAAGAATTTATTAACAAGGATTTTTCTGCTAATGTAATGTGTCACTCTGAGGAGATATATAATCCCTTTGTCTACAAGTCTGTCAGACTTTAGGTCTATATTCATGTCTATAAAGCCTGAACAAAGGCAGGGAAATTGAATTAAACTTCAGTTAATATCAGCCTAATCGTTCAGCGATTTCCAATTAGTTCAGGGTAAAAAAAAGAAAAGAAAAAAGAAATATTTTTCCTCCATTCACCAACAAAGCAGTACCTATTATATACTGTGCAAGGTATTGGTAAGAAAACAAAGATGAAAGAGGTGTATAGTTCCTGCCCTCAAGGAGTTTATAATCTAGTGAACAATAATAAGACAGAATGGAATATATGAGAAATCACACAGAAGCAACATGCTGAAGAAATGTAGCAGATGCGATTAATTTTGACTGGGGGAAAATTAGGAAGAGCCTAATGGATGGAGCAGTATTTGAGCTGAACTTTGGAGAAATAGAGTCTGAATGGACAGAAAGCAAAGAAGAACACTCCAAGGAAACAGTTTTGCACCTATGGTTGAGTGTGGTGCTGGAAAAGCAGGGCTGAGGTATGGGCTATGCAACAGAACTAAGGGCCAATGAGCCTGGAGAAGTGATTTGGTGCGGGATCAAGGACAATTCTGAATGCCTTGTTAAGGAGTTCAGATTTACACGTGGCAAGGCTTTTGAGCTGAAGTTTGATGTGATCCAACATGTATTTTAGGAAGATGACAACGGAAGTACAATGACTGGTACACAGACATAAAATTGAGGCTCAGAGTCAATTAAAAGTCAGTGACATTACTCATCCCCAGCACTGGGTGGGGAGACTTGGGGTGGGTTGGGCACCACCAAGTTAATACCATAGAATTATAGGCAAACAGTCAGGATACCCTTAGAACCTCATCTGTAAAATACAAATTACTTGCAATTCACTGATTCTGTCTGTGGGAAATTAGATTTCAAGATCAGTGTGGCTGGAAAATGAGGCCTAGACCAAGTATAGTGATTGGGGATAGAAAGGAGATGAGACATAACAGAAAAGCATCTCAATGGCTCAACTGAACGTGAGTGTCTCCACTGATTTGTAAATAAAATGCTCCTTGATCCAAGCTGGCGAAACAAACCAAGTTAGACACATACCTGGTATTATAACGGACTTCTCATTTCATCCCTATTGGTCTCTGTACATATTAGACCAAAGCCAGGCCCAAGTGGAGCCAGGCCCAACTAAATAACACCTGGAATGACCCCGGAAGGGCTGGTGAAATATTGTCCCTTTGGTTGAAACAGTGCTTAGCTCATGTCTTTCCAGCAGATGCCAGGAGCAGGACAAGCAATGGTCTATGTTCTGCATGCAGCTGGGGCTCAGGTATGATCACAGGTGAGGCTTCCATAGACCAAAAAGAAAAACTGTCAACCAAACATTTTTACTACACTGAAAGAAAATGGCACAAGAAGGTTTTTTTTTTTTTTTTTTGGAAAATATATTGTTCTTCCAGGCTGCAGTGAAATAGTTTCTATTTAATTGCACAGAAATCCTAAGAAGGTTACAGCAGTGAAACATTAAAATTCTAAGGGCAACTAATAACATTAAAACTTTATAGCCCCAGATAGAATAATTTAGACAAAAACAACATGAACATATGTTTTGTGTAATAATAACAAACATTTATAGCTGTCAAGAGAGAAAAACACAGGTTTATGCACACCTTAATGGTGTGCATGGGTGAGCATGAGTGTATTTAAAACATAATATATTACAAAAATGACAGCAGGCATGGCTCTTCTGGGTACTATGTTAAATCAATGAATAAATTACCAAAAGTGAGCTGTGGCTGTTTGGATGTGTAATTGAGCTTAACGTATGTAGTGTTATTTCAAAAGAAACTGTTCAAGGAGTTTCAAGCCCAATCCACTGCGCATCTATCCTAGGCAGTTTACAAATAGCAATAAATGAAACTGTTTCACAGTAGGAAGGAAGTCTACTTAAATGGAGGAAAAGTTAATTTTAATAAGCTTTGCAGGAATTGAAAACAAACTTATAAATAATTTGCTTATGTTCACCAAATTGGAAATTGAAATGTTAATATTTAAATTTATTTTAATTATTCACTGTATGACTCACAAAATCACTAGAAATTACCTGTTCAACTTAAAACAAATACATATATACAACCCTTCATAAAAATATGTTTATTATTCTACTTGTTTTAATTATACCATTTGAATGCCACCCTTTTTCAAAAAAATTATTAGGACTACAGAATATGAAATAAATTTTAAGCTTGTTTGTGCCGACAAGTTAATGGCAATTGGTAATAACTGTGCTGCAGATAAAGCCAGTAATGTGATTTTTAGAATAAAAATAACTTCTTATAATTTTCTTTCTAATTATAAGTTGTTTGTCTTACCTAGCACCCTACCACAGTTTTATGAAACAGAGAAAGAGGTATGTTTTCTTATTTTTCCCAGCCTTACTCATCTCACAGTTTTCTGTAATATATAAAATGCTGTGACCCTTTTACATAGGAAAAGTGAACAAAATTCCCTAAGAATTAAGTCCTGAACCATTTGAATTACAGATCTCGCCAAGTAGCCAAAACGGCCACTCAATGGCTGTAATTTCTTTTTAGGAACGACAATTTAAGCATTTTAAAATGTTATGATGGGTTTAGGTAACAAGCATGCTGACTCCTTATTTTTCATTTCTTTTCTGTTAATGGGGTCCTTATATTATGGTAGATGCAGGATGCAGGAATGTCATGTGCTTTATGAAAAGGAGCCTATTTTTCTTGAACAGCGTATTTTCATCTGTCCCATTGGTCCTGTGCTTTGTCGTCATTTATGGCCACCTAACACAAGTATCTTCCAATACTCTCTGCAATTGTATGGGGCCCTGGACTCATAAACCCAAAGACTTGCTTTTCATTCACATTAGATGAAATAGCTTCCTACTAGCCCTGAAAAGAACTAAAATAGCTTGTACTTAAAGATCTTTTTATTCAAAATCACAAAACGATTATGTACATCAACTATACCTCAATTTTTTTTTTAAAAAAAAGCACAATACAATGAGGTAGGAGGCTGTCCCTCTGCACTTTCAGCACCACTTCTACTCATATTTCCAAAGTCAACTCACTTTGCCACTCCACTCTCTTCTCCCAAAATTTTGCACAAACCAACCAATTTACTGACTCTGTCAAGCACTAATCACCCAGGGTTTCCATGCTTCTACGAGCAGATGATGATTAACACAGTCGGGGCAGTCAGATGCAGACAGACAGTGAAGCCCACTTACCGCTCCATGCTTGTTAGGAGACCAAGATATGAAAATTATTAGGACAGGAAATACTGCTTTATGGGTTGGAGTTTAAAGACCAGGCCACATATGCTGAAACAGGTGAAGCTACTTGGAAATAACTTCCTTATCTAACCCTCTTTTGAGTCTTCTCTGTCTGCATCTGTGGTCATCATTCTCTCATCTCCAGGGGCTAACCCCACTGAGGCATCACTGGTAGTTAAGCCGCAAGAGTCAAATACTTTGCAGAAAGGAATTTACTGAGGCTCCTAAGGGCAAAGCCATAAGAACCAGAGCCTCTCCCTGACTACACTCATTTTACACAACACTTTTTCCTTTCCTGATTTAAACTGAGTCCCACAGAATTAATGGGCAAAGAGTCAGGGGATGTGGGAAGCGGAAAGGGATCAGCAGCTAAATTAGTGCTCAATGCCAGTTGGCATGTTTTAAATGTTACCCTATGAATACTAGACCTACCAAGAGTAAATAATGAATATAAGTCATAGAAGCAATTTACTGTAGAGCTCTAGATACATATTAATATAATCTTAACATCGAAGACCCTTGACAAGATATCATACTAATTATTTCCAATAACAAACATAAAATCATAATTCAAGAGTTCAGATCCTGTATCACTAAATCTCAGGATTTAGTCACCTAAGGGTATTATCCTAGAGTTCCAAAAGTATGAAGATGTCACACACTGAATCTGTGGGGTCTATAAGGCTGGTATTTCTGCACTGAAGAGAAATTCCAGGAATCACGGGATGGTGTGTGGAAGGCACGGCCTGTGCTAGGACTGATTTTTCTGGCACCTTAACGGCTCCCACCACCACTGCCTCTGGTACCACCCAGGGTCCCTATTGTGAAGCATCTGGCTCTGAGTATTGGTGCCTCAAAGTGGCTATTTTCAGGTTTGACTTCCTGTTTTCCTTTTCACATCCATTCCTTCTGACTCCACTTGTGGATTTAGTCTTTGCTTACGACTGTCTTTGGTTTACTTGTTCACCTCGTCGCTGATTGAGGTGACTCTCCTCCATTCTATGTCCCACTCAAAGCTCCTCACTGTAACCCAGTGAGGCCCCAGTCCCACACACCCACCATTGCAAGAGAACAGGGAGTCAGACTCCTACCCTGGCTGCAACTATAAGAGTCTAGAAGTGTACAAAATGTCTCTGGTCTTCTTAGCTACCACGTATGAATTAGCCAACCATCCAACTCTGACAGTACTTCCATATATATCATCTGATCTCATCAACAAGCTTGTGAGGGAGGGAGGTAGCATTATCACTCCTCCTTTGCAGATGATCACACAGGTGCAGAGAAGGGATTCTCTGACTTAATGATCCCTGGGGAAAGTACCTTCCATTTGTCTGTGGTTTATGGATATATGGACTTATTTCAAGCCCTCAGATTTCTAATTCTGAAATATATCTATTTGTCTCTATCATTATTTCTAGTCTCAATGTCAGTTCTTCCCCAGTTATGAAAATAATTGATAATATTAGTCTTGGGGGAAAAAACCTACTAAATTTATTTGGGCTTTTTCCTCCAAAGCATATTAATCACTATACTATCACTACTATATCATAGGACATATTCTTATTACAGTTTGTTTGAAATATCAATATAAACTTTACCAAATCAGCATACCTTTCCTTATCCCAAAACTATTAATAAAATTATGAAGCACTAAGTAACTAAAATGAAGTAATAGAAACTAAATAGTTGTACAGTGGTACATTTTCTCCTTTACCAGCTTTTGTAACTTTCATTAAACTTAATTGAATTCTCAGACATATTCTATTAAGGGATGATAATCTTATAGAACTTACAGGAAACAGAAAAATAAATACAAAAAGAGATATACTTTATTGAAATTACACATTTCATTGTCCTCCCTGGGAGTTCAATAACAACTATTTAAATGAAAATTAAAAATTATAGTGTTAGTACAGATGCCACACTTATTAATATATAACTGGTATGTCTAGGATGTCAGTGAGCTAACTAACTCATAAATAACCCTATTTAAAATATCAAGGAAAAAAAATGTCAAGAAAAGGCAAATTTCCAAACACATAGTAGGTTGCTTTGTTTTTCCTTTTTCTTTTTATTATGAAATGCAAAGCTATAAAACATTTTGCATTAAAAAGATACTTCACTTTAGTCTTATACAACTGGCCTAGATTCCATCATATCGATTAAATTTAATCATTGTAATCTACATAACCTCAGAGAATATAGATCAGTTTACAAAACTGGGACTAACAGACTAACAGAATAAGGGACTAACAGAAATAAATAATCTAAAGAATGCCCACATAATTGAAGGACTTTGATTTCTGTTGTAAGTGTTTTGTTTACTGACAAGCATTTTTGAAAGTAGACTTTAAGGGACATATGTTGAGCACTGCAGTGTATAGAACGATTAACAAGAAATAGTTCCCTATCTTCAGACAGCAAACAGCCTGAGGGACAACTTTAATACAAAATTCAAAGACAGAATGTGATATGTGCTATAATTGAGGTACAAATGCTTTAGGAACGTTGAGAAAATTGAGTCATTTGACTTAGATGGGTATTGGGTGAGAGTGAAAAGGACTGAACAGTTAGAGATGGGCAAAGATATAAGGAGCAGAATGAGACGAGCATAGAAAAAAGGACAAGTTGAGCAGTTCTGGAGGCTAGAAGTAGGCCCATGTTGCAAAGGAAGACAAGAGACTCAAAGGAACAATGCTCAAAAGGAAGGAACTTTATAGGCAGGCAATGGAAAACCACTGAAGCATCCTGCGTAGGTGAGTCACGGTGCAAATGGAAAAGAGGCACAGACAAGAAGGTCAAATTGGGAGGCTAGTTTCAGAACTTCATCCTACGGAACCTGTGAGCTCTGCAGAGGTTGGGGACAGGTAGGGCTATAGAAGGTCCAGGTGGTAGCAAGCAGGGGACAAAGCCTCCAGGTTCTGAGTCAACCAAGAAATTTCACTTTGGTTTGTTTTCTATATTGGGATTATGGATAACATTTATTTTGAATAAAACTATTGGCTAATAATTTATCAATTAAAACCACTAATCAGGATCAAATGTTTTGTTTATAAATTAGGGAGCTGAGGCTCAGAGACTGTTTTATTTGATAACCAAGAAGTCATGAGTGAACACCGATGAGGATAATTTCAATAAAGTGACTGTGGCTAAAGTCATCACGTAGTCGTGGTTTGATGACTTTAATAACCGTTGTTTGATGCTGCTGCTGCTGATTGTATCATTAGTGCAACATCCCCAACCCACTTCCCTTTTAGGAGGAGAAGTGTGCCTATACTCCCTAATATCCAATTTTCCCATTTACAGGAAGAGAGAGAACTATTGATTACCTAGGAAAAGTACACACAACAGGAGTTTCAATTTCCAGGTATTCACTGAAAGAAGCTGTTGTAAGACAGCGACTGCTTAAAATGCAAGATTTCCAAAGAAATTCTATCTTCAAACTCTTTTACCTGATTTCCTTTTTGTGCATTAGCCAAAGGAGAATAGTCATTAAGCTTTTTGTGTACAACTGAGACTAAAAGAAATCTGCAGATAACAACAGAAGATGATATTTGTCAAAGGTCTGAAGCAGTAATACAACTGAAAACTACTTCACAATTGGATAAAATACAAAAGTAATTAAAAGGGAAGAAAAAACACTCAGAACATCAAGTTTACCTTTATCCAGTGATATCTTTGTTCACATCACTGTTCTCTTTGTTCTATATTACACAGTTAATAACTCTTAGCCTTCAACCAAAATAAAAAAGGGGGAAAATTTTCAATTACTGATTTACAGTAACAGTTATAAAATTCTCAATTATTCGGAAATGAGATGATTTCATTTCATTCCAAAATGCAACATTATTATTAGCACTATTTAATGATAATTTGAAGAAATACATTTTGTTTTCTGTTGTCATGTTAATCTAATTTATTTGAAAGAAAAAACTCGTGACACAAGAACTTCATGAATGAGAATGGGCAGTGGGGTCCAGAAAGATGCTATTTTATAAATATGTAATTCTCAGAAGAGTTTGCAAAGAGGAGAAACAGTGTGTGACCAGAAAAGGGGGTCAGTATAAAGCACTTGTTATATACAACAGGCCAGGTTCTGTAACCTCTGAGGTCTTAAGTAACGGGAAAAATTCCAACACATTAAGCTGGTCGGCATCGTCCTACAAGAGTCAATTTCACTGATACTATTGAGCCTGCTCAGCATTGGAATCACAAGTTTACATCATGTGGTTATTAGTTACTTTCAGATAGGAAAGAAATAAAAGCTTTGGGGATGAGGGACTGAAAAGGAGAAAAAATCTGAGACAGACAGAGTTTTTCAAAATTCTACATAATTCAAAAAGCATAGCCCTCAAATTATGGATGAATCTGAGAAGGTTCAGATAAGTACTGAAGGTCAAATATGCTGATGAAACTTTACTAATTTCTTTCTGGTTTCACAACTGGACCAAAAATTCCCATGAGAAAGTATTGGTTTTACCGGTTTTAGCCAGACGGAACTATCCAGTGAAATTCAATATTTCCCCCTATCTATCTAATGACAGCCAGACAAGGCATCAGATGAATGACAGTAGGGAAATACATTTGACCAAGCTGTTTTGGAAAAACGCATGCATGTGTGTTCTATAGAGACTCTGTTCCAGTGAAGTGATCTGGGACATTTTACAAAGCAGACCTCCCCAACCTTAAATTTCCTACAAAGGTCTAGAAGAGTATAAAAGAATATAATAAACTACATTATGTTAGCTAAACCTCATTCATCATTTACTAGAAGGATGTGTATGTACACAGATTATAGTGTACCAAATATAATATGTCAAAGATTAGGCTTTGTTAGAGATTCAAATAGTAGTATGATTTAGTTCTGTCCTTTGAGTTTATGTCAATTTAGAAACCTTTACCTTCTCAGGTTCAATCTCACCTAATCTTGTTAGAGAGCTTTCGAGCAAAGAGTATATATTTCATCAACCAGTGTGCTGGTCAGCTGCTAAGTCACATTAGATGCTTTTAATCTTTTTCAAAGCAACTCAGAATATATTTTTTTCAGCAAGTCTGTTTAAATAGAAACCAAAAAAAACAAAAAACTAACAGCCTATTAAAACAATTAACTAAGTGATTCAAGGAAATACAAAAAAAAAAAGGTAAGTAAATAATATCACACTTCTTCTTTATCATATAAATTACTAGTTATTTGGGGAGAAAGAGGTGAAACAGCTCTTTTAAAGATTGTTTTATTTACAGTAAAAAGCAAGAGGCAAAGGAAATGCAAGAGAACTGTAGAGAGGAAGATCAGATGGTAAGATAGGATTGTGTCATTATTTACACAGCTAAGATAAAAAGATGAGAAGATAAAGGGGAGTGCTGTCTTTAACTTTAATAATAATATTATATCGACCAATTAAAAATTTTTAAATATATACTTTTAGCTCAAATAAAGTTTAAAGCGAGCAAAACAAAGAACTTTAGGATGTAGTCGCTGCCCTGAGGACTTTTTAGTCATGGAGTGTAATCACCTTAAAAGTTAACTTACAAAAGGTATAAATGAGAGCTCAAGACAACAACGGAAATGGGTCACAAGGCTGTGTGTGATTAATCACCAAATGTATGGTACAAATAGTAAATACAATATAGTTTAGAAGGAATAGCAATCACCTAGGACTGGAAAGTTGCAGGAAATCTCTATTGAGAAGGTGGGATTTGAATCTCACTCTTGTTCTCCAGTCCCTCCTCACTCTCAACCCTCTCTCTATTCATATAATTGCCTCACTGACTAATCACATTGACTTTGCCTTTGTTCTAAATCCTTTGGCTTCCTTCCCTCTTTACCATTGCTTACCACTCAATATTCTTTCTTTCTCTCCTATCTCATAAGACATACCCTCCCTTCCTGAAATTCACAGCTCCACCTGACTCACTTCCTCTCCAACATCTGAATCATTGTGCCAATTCATCTTCTTTCTCATCCTTCTTGCAACTATCTTCTTCAACCATCCCTTTTTAACTATTCCTATTCTCTAACCTATAAACATGCTAAGGTCACCCCTACCCCATGAAAATTTCCTTTTAACTACATTCCTACTATCCCCTGGTTAACAGCATTCTGGGAGGCAAGAGCTGGGAGTTTCACTATTGAGCATGTATATTCTCACTTAATCCCCAGTTGTAATATGACGTCCTTGCTCTCAGTTACCCTAGACATCCCTCAAGGTTCTATCATACTTCTCCTTCATTCTCACACAATAGGCTTTTCTTGCCAATATCAACTTCCAAGGCTACAGCTATTAAATCTACATGGACTTCCCTATCAAATTATCAGTGGCATTTTTCACAGAATATTAGAACAAAAAAATCTTACAATTTGTATGGAAACACAAAAGACTCCAAATAGCTAAAGCAATACTGAGAAAGAAAAATAGAGCTGGAGGAATCAGGCTCTCTGACTTCAGACTATACTACAAAGCTACAGTAATCAAGACAATATGGTACTGGCACAAAAACAGAAATATAGATCAATGGAACAGGATAGAAAGTCCAGATATAAACCCACACACCTATGGTCACCTAATCTATGACAAAGGTGGCAAGAATATACAATGGAGAAAAGATAGTCTCTTCAATAAGTGGTGCTGAGAAACCTGGACAGCTACATGTAAAAGAATGAAATTAGAACACTCCCTAATACCATACACAAAAATAAACAAAGTGGATTAAAGACCTAAATGTAAGGCTGGATACTATAAAACTCTTGGAGGAAAACATAGGCAGAACACTCTTTGACATAAATCACAGCGAGATCTTTTTTGATTCACCTCCTAGAGTAATGAAAATAAAAACAAAAATGAACAAATGGGACCTAATGAAACTTAAAAGCTTTTGCACAGCAAAGGAAACCATAAACAAAACGAAAAGACAATCCTCACAATGGGAAAATATTTACAAATGAAGCAACTGACAAGGGATTAATCTCCAAAATATACAAATAGCTTATGCAGCTCAATATCAAAAAAACAAAAAACCCAATCCAAAAATGGGCAGAAGACCTAAATAGACATTTCTCCAAGGAAGACATAGATGGCCAAAAAGCACATGAAAAGATGGTCAACATCACTAATTATTAGAGAAATGCTAATCAAAACTACAGCGAGGTATCAACTCACACCAGTCAGAATGGCCATTATCAAAAAATCTACAAACAACAAATGCTGGAGAGGATGTGGAGAAAAGGGACCCCTCTTACACTGTTGGTGGGAATGGAAATTGGTACAGCCACTATGGAGAACACTATAGAGGTTCCTTAAAAAACTAAAAATAGAACTACCATATGACCCAGCAATCCCACTCCTGGGCATATAGCCAGAGAAAACCATAATTTGAAAAGATACATGCAACCCAGTGTTCATTGCAGCACTATTTACAATAGCCAGGACATGAAAGCAACCTAAATGTCCATCAATAGAGGAATGGATAAAGATGTGGTACATATATACAATGGAATATTACTCAGCCATAAAAAAGAACGAAATAATGTCATTTGCAGCAACATGGATGGACCTACAGATTGTCATACTGAGTGAAGTAAGTCAGACAAGGAAAGACAAAGTAAGTGAGACAAAGAAAGACATCTATATTGCCTATAGATGGAATCTAAAAAAATGGTACAAGTGAACCTATTTACAAAACAGAAATAGAGTCACAGATATGAAAAACAATCTTAAGGTTCCATATCTGTTTTCCACAGATATGGAAAACAAACTTAAGTCACAGATATGGAAAACAAACTTAAGGGGGTAAAGGCAGGGGAGGGATAAATTGGGAAATTGGGATTGACATATACACACTACTATATATAAAATAGATAACTAATAAGAACCTACTGTGCAGCACAGGGAACTCTACTCAATACTCCGTAATGACCTACATGGGAATAGAATCTAAAAAAGAGTGGATATATGTTTATGTATAACTGACTCACTTTGCTGTACACCTGAAACACAACATTGTAAATCAGCTATACTCCAATAAAAATTTTTTTTTTAAAATCTATGTGTACTGTCAAACCTGCAACCTCAGCATTGATCCCTGCTCCAAGCTTCAGGCTTACATTTTCAACTGAGTGTTGCACATAACTACACAGATAATTTTTTGGCTTCTCCCATCTCTAAATCATTGTTCTCAAACTTGCCTGCACTTTGGAATCACCTGCAGAGGTTACAAAATATCTCTGCCCAGGTTATACATCCAGATATTCTTATTAATTAGACATCTGTCCTACCTCAGTTAATAGTAACACCATTCTCCTAACTGTTCATGCTCAATTCCTTTGAATCATCATTAACTATTCCCTCTGACCTCCATTCCCTCAATGCCAAATCCTAATATTTCTTCTATAATATCGCTTCTACTTTTTTCTTTCTATAATCATGGCCACTGCTTGAATTTCACTGCCTTTAGTTATTATACTAGTTTCCTAATTCATTGTCAGTCCTTCCGCTCTCATCCTACTTTTGCCATCTGTTTTCTGTGGCTAAATCCAATCATTAAAACAGGGGTCCCCAACCCCCGGGCCATGGACCAGTACCAGTCCGTGGCCTGTTAGGAGCCGGGCCACACAGAAGCTTCATCTGCAGCTCCCCATCACCCTCATTACCAACTGAACCCTCGCTCACAGTACTGCCTGAACCATCCCCCCCTCCCCCTGTCTGTGGAAAAATTGTCTTCCACGAAACCGGTCCCTGGTGCCAAAATGTTGGGGACCGTTGATTAAAAACGCTAAAGGCATACTAACAAAACACAAACTCTTCAGCTGACATTCAGACCTCTCCAGTACATAGCTCAAAGCTTTTCAGGCTTTATTTTCCACTAGGTCCTCATCCCTTCCCATAAACACATGGACACTCTATGTTCAAAAGAGCCAAACTATTCGCTGTTCACCATTCTCTAGATGTCCCTCATATCTTCCTTTTTCCCATGCTTTTTACCATGTTATTTCCTCTACCTGGAATGCTCTCCCTTCAATATCTTCCTACTAACAATTTGTCAGAATATTAGAGACCTCCACAAAAATCCATCTTCTCTTAGAGCAAAGAGCTTTCCCAGGCACAATCAGATTGAAATAATGTCCCTTCCCCCAATTTCCCTATTTCTTATGTTCCTATCTCTTATTATAGTATTCATCACACAGTCTGCCTTAATTTAGAATTATATATGTGTGTGTCTTTCTCTACTGCTGGGCAGTGAGCATGGAGAGGAACAGTGTCCTGTCCAGAGCTATGACATCACAATGTAGTTACGTATTCAATATTTATCAATTTTAAGGACGGATAAGAGCAGTGTAAGTAGAGAGAATGGGAAAAGCCCTGGTCAAAAGCAAAGGGAAAAGGCATTTGGAAGATGGTGAATTAACTAGAACATTAACGAAATGAAACAGTGACATGAATCTTGACTAAGTAGGTGGAGTCCAATGACAGGGTAAGGAATTTGGCCTTTACGCTGTCACATACGGATTTCAAAAAGACTTTGAATAAGCCTGAGTACCTAATATGTGTTTGGAGCCTAAGTTTTTTATCAGTAAAGTAAAAATGACAACAGAAGCTACAACTGCTATACTGTTGGGAAGAATGAACGAGACGATCCAGGTAAAAGGCTTGATACAAACCTAGACCATAGTAAGCCTGCTAACTATGCTAACCCCATTAATAGAGTATGTTAGACACACACACACACAATGGTTATACAATAATGTCTAAGATGTCAAAAATAAAGACAGTTTTTCTGGCTTTGAGTTCCACAGCTAGAGAAAGGAAAGAATAAGATAGAAAGAGCAAGAGACATGAAAGCATTAATGTTCATGAAGGAACTTAGGCAGATGAACTTCACTGGATACATACTTCCTTCTTTTATCTTTCTCTTTCTGTTCCTTCTCTCTCTTTTCTTTCCCTCTCTCTTTTGCTTTGTCTTAGCCTCTTGCTTTAGGCTTCCTTTTTCCCTTTCCCCTTTCTCACACAGAAAGATCCATGGTCTTGCTTAGCCCTGCAGGGGGCAATGCTAAACCAGTGTTGGCCTCTGCAGGCCAGATAAGTACAAAGATGAGAAGTCACCACTCCCACCCAACGCAAAATGGCCTGGAAGCCGCAGTGAGATGGATCCCTGGACTCTGGCCCAGCAGGACCTCTAATCTAGTTAATGTTTGCTGAGAAACGTAAACCTTCATTTTGGCACAGTGGGAGGTAAGACTGGTGATGTTCGGTGAGGCCTGGCGGCAAAGAGCACTACAGTACACTGAAAAAATATCTCTGTCTCTGTTAGCATCAGAACCACATAAATGGCTATATTCCAGGTAATTTCCGAGGAGAAGGAAAAACCAGAATGTGGACATCTCAATGCTTTTTGACCTCACTGGATGGGAGAGATACTCTGGGTGTGAGAACAGTTAAACAAACTTTTGGAGTATTCAGGGTGTTGAGTGCAGGTGTGTGTACATTTGAAAACTGCTGTTTTATAAGAAGTCCTAGGTGACTCAATAAACACAAGAGCCAGAGCAAAGTAATCCCTTTAGCAGGGCTCTCCCAGCTCAGACGCTCCCCTGCCAGAAACAACACATTCTGGGGAAAAAGTGTAAATCACACACTGAGGTAATTGTTCCACACTTTCAAATAATTTACTTATTAATTTTAAAGTGGTTTTTTGAAGCAATTCTGTATCTTGCCTTCTTTTTTGTGCTTAAATACTTACAGATTTTTAAAAAAATGTTGACCTCCACTATATATCAAAAGTACCTCTAAGGTGTTCAACTATATATTATCTTCAAAATAGATCAGGCTGAGTTACAAAATGTGAGTTCTGCCAGTAAAAGAGTGTTGCTTTCTGCAGAATGTAACTTTGCTTCTAATACCATGCATCTCTGCAACTCTAGTTGTTACGGATTCAGAGATTAGGCACTCTTTGACTAAATAGGGAAAAAAAAATAGGCTACCTACTCTTGCCAGTGACATTTCCCTGTGTTGATTAGAGACACCAAAGAATTTCACTCCCAGAATCATCCAGCAATGGAAACACAGTACGAAAAATCAAGATAAGCTATGGTTTTATACATCATATAGACCATGATAGGGCTGACCATTAGCTGTCCTTTGACTTAATATATGTTATATCATCTCAATCATTTTTTCAGTCACCTAGTTACAGTGGCAGACTACTAAAAAATTTCCTCATCTTGGGCCCACCCACACATCTGATAATATGCAAATTTAAGTGCCTCAAGGAGATTAGAAGAACTATCTTTTATTCGATTCCATCACAAATTTAGTAACCACAACTGATCTTCAAAAAAATAACTCACTTTTGTTTCTGTCTTTCACAAACATTTTTGAAGAAAAGTTGCCCTTCTATTAACAAAAAAAGGACTACTGAAGAATCCACAGTAGAAGAAAGAGCTCTCCTTAGGTACTGCATTTCAGTACTGTTTATATAGTTTAGCAGGAAAGGAACTGGATACTGGCTTTTAGGAAGAATTCTGCAAGGAAGAGGTGGAATTGGTAATGCATTTACTACTCATTTGCTTGCATCAAGAACTCCATTCCATTTCAATCTGCCAACATCCTAATTAAGATGATCTAAATCTTAGGTGATCTATTATTCTAGATCTAAGATAGCCCAATCTACATTAGACAAGATGTTACACTGTGTGCTTACACTGAGACGATAAGCCCACTGAGCAGAAAAGCGTGTCTTCCCTCATGTCTGACCTGGCACTGGGCAGAGCCCCTCTGTCAGCACTCAATAAATAATGGCCAGGCCTTTGCCTGTTGTCTTTGTTTCTACTACTTTAGGCCCAGTTTAAGCTTATGATATCATTTCTGGTTCCTTTGACAACATATACCTGTGCTCCTTTTTTTTGCATGAGGAAAAGAGAAAAGTATCTTAAGTAATTCTTTATATATGTCAGTGCCAAGTGTATGTGGGACTAACCATATATAAATGCAATTCCCATTCAATATCTTAAAGCTGTTTCTGAAGATCCTATATTAAACAGCATGCAACTACAAAAGCATTTGAGCCAGAAAAGAAAAGAATGCAGAGACAATGCTTTGTCTCACCAATGCTTTGGAAGAATCAGGATCAAATTCCGTTCCAGGATAATAATATCCAGCTGCACTGTTACCCAAGAGATACTATATAACACAGAGAAAATTATCATATAAAGTCCTCCCTAAATCAGCCTCTTTCTCTCCCTTCAGTTAAAGAAAGTTACCCATAACTCATTAGCATAAATACTAGGTTAAGACTTGGGTGTCTGGTAAACAAACAGAAAATATGTGTTAGTATTAGACTTGCCCACTCTTGACATTCAGTGAAAGGCTAGGTGGTCAGTGACATACCCAAGTTAGAGTACCCACAAACGTCCCTTCTCAGCCAATATCTGAAACTGTCATTCGTAGACCTGAGCAAACATATTTAAGAAATGTCCTTAACTTTGTTCTTTTTTTTTTTAAAACATCTTTATTGGAGTATAATTGCTTTACAATGGTGTGTTAGTTTCTGCTTTATAACAAAGTGAATCAGTTGTTCTTGTGCTATTGTTGAATAGATAACATTGATGACCTTCACAGTCTGATATCCATTTCCAAAGGGATGACAACTTCAATCTAAGAACCTCAAAGAAGCCAGATAAAATAAGCACAACCCTAGAGTTCAAAGCAGCTAAACCCTCTATCTCCTTTCACTAAGGAAGTGAAGATCTTGGTTGGAACCCAGGCTAGGTCACCCTTCTAGTAGCTATAAAGTTCTCTGAATATACAATAAAGTCTTCAAATATTCTTTATTTTGGAAATGTATATATTTCCTTAAAGAGGACAAAAGAACCATTGTTATGTGCTTTCTATGATGCAAAGTTCGAGATGTCATGTGGGGAAATCCTGGCCTTGATTCTAAGACATCTGTAATGATGGCAAGCTCTATAGGTAAAAAGTAAAAACAGAGGATAAGTACAGTTTAAAGGAGGCAATGTGCAAAATTTAAGAATGCTTCTTTCCTTTCAGGATTTTTGTTTTTTGCCTTGAGAGGTCAAAAAAAGAATGCACCCTTTGTTAGGAGTTAGATATTCACTGTGTTTTGAAATCCCTCCAGCTATACACCATTCATAAGTTTAACATACTGAAAAAGCCTAGTTTAAGGTGATAAACTTTCATCAATCTATCTTAAAATAAAATATATAATTACAAGCATACTTTCAATTCTTGGATATGCATGCCAAAGCTCTATTTCTAGAATTGGTGAATTTTATTTTCTATTTCCATGTATAAAAGATCTCACAATCCTGGGAAAACACTTTTTTTAAAATGAAATACAACAAATAAGGTATGCTGCCGAGTCCTGGGGGAGAAGTTTCCCAGAGTCTTTGAATTTCCTCCTATCCTCCTTCTTTACGAGGTTTCTAAGACCAAGTCATTTTCTGCAGTCTCTCAAACAAGGTAAAAAAGAAAAATACCCCCTAGATATATTCCTTAGATTTTCTATTATGCTTCTCAAGTTCCCAGTAGCTTCTGAAGTAAACCTAAGATGAATTCTGGAGTTATTTTTTTTATTATGTTTTAATTTTAGTTCCTCTTTTAGGACTAAGATGAAATAGATGATCATAACTGCTGTGCTAGGAGATGCATTTCATGGCACAATTCGTACATGACCTGCTCAAGGTCACGTCACAGAAAGAGGGCCGACATGATAGATAAAAAGTTGAATCCAGCTTTCAGTCTTGGTGAACTCCAGGGTTTAAGTTTGCTCTATTTGGTGCAATATGGAAAGAAAAATTTCTGTTTAAACAGGACAGATTAGATACATTCTGTTTAGGGACCTCACTCGGCTTGGATAGTGTCAGTTAGAGACATACGAGGAATTACTGCTCACATCACTGATCATTAAGGGTCATTTTTTGTCACATCGTGAGCCTTGGGTAGATTGCGGCAAGCTGGCCTAATCGTGGCCCAGAAGATCCCAGGTCTGTTCTCTGTGCCCATCAACTTCACCCAGGCAGAAATCCTTCCCTCCACCCTCCATTTAGAACATCAACCCCCTTGCAAGTCTCTCCTTGATACTCCCACTTGGGGGTAGTTATTTCCTTCTCCTTGTGCTCATAGAACTTTGTACCTACCTCTACTAGAGTATTTGTCAGATTCTATTAGAATTATTTGTCTGTTGTCTCCACCACTAGAGTATGAATTCTTGCACATTTACCCTCATCTCAGACTTACTATATGCCAGGCACCCCTTAATCTGCATCACAGTTCCTTGAGGTGGATGTTAGCATTGCCTCCGTCATACAAATGAGGGAGCTGAGGCACAGAGAAGTTAAGTCATTGCTAGTTAAGTGTCAGGAGTTGAGCTCAGACAGTCTGACTTCATAGTCTGAGCCCCTCCTGTTATTCCTTGTGCTTGCCCAAGGGACTAAGGAAGGCAGTTCATAAACATTAAGCAAACAGAAGGAATGGCCATTCTGATTTCTCCTCAGTTTCCTAAGCTTAAATTTAGAAATATATTTTCTTTGTCTTAAGTTGATTTCACCTTCACCCTTGACCATGGATGAGTTCATCTGTCCTAAGAAAATTCAACCCAAACTGGGGAAGAGAGAACTAGCTGGGAGGCAAAGGCCTGGGGTGTGGCCAGCTCTGTCACATCCAAGTCTTAGACTCTCACACCTCCCTCAGGTTCTACATCTGTAGACGCCCACAGAAGCCTCTCCTCGTAGCCGCTTTTAGATGCACCACACTGTGCACATAGCGTGACATGAAAATGCTTTGGAATAGTAATACTATTAACCAGAAAAACTACTTATGCTATTCTTTGTAGACTGATGTGACTCAAGAAAGACATTTTCACTTGGGAGATGATTCAAATAGAGAGGGTTTTCGTTGCTGTTGTTGTTTTGTTTTGTTTAGAACTGAGACACCCAAATCATTAAGAATCAGATGTATCTATTTTTCCTCCTAATATCTAAATTCACATCTCAAGTCCCTTCAGATCAATGGCATATATTCTACCTTTTAAATCACTTTGTAATTCTTGCATTTTACATATATTCTTTATTTTTCTGGTTAAAATAATTCTAACTCATTGTAGAGACTTAGAAAATTCAAAGACATTTTAAAATATAAAATTGCATCTTATAGGTCTCTTCCAATGTTTAAAAATTCTCTTCTAAAACATTATTTTCAATGGTTATGTAACCTTTCATTAGGATAAGATGTAGCATAATTTAATTAAACAGCCCCTGTTTTAAACATTTTGGTTGATACCAATTATTTGGTATTGTAAGTAACAACAGGACATTCTTTCACATTGTGTGAGGATCCCCGTTATGTGAGGATCGTATAGCACCGTAGGAAAAGGGCCTTCTTAGAGCCTATGACAGCCGGTTTTCTGGGAGCTTGTGGAATGCAGATTCTGGGGCCCTTCCCAGGAGACTGACTCATTTGAGGCGGGGCCTGGGGAAGGTGGTCCTCTTTTTGAGAAATGTTGACATTGCCTCTCATTTAATAATACTTTTTCCCCATTTGGCTCAGTTATCCTCTTTACTTCATCTCAGCATCTCCCGACAAAATGAGCTCATTTAAAAGTGTCCAGTTCAAACTGGCCCTGGTGAATAGAGCCACTCGTTTTCAACACAGGTCTTCTATTAACGCAGGTGATTGCACCATCTCTGCAGCTCCACTTTGGTGCCTCCCCACCCTCACCCAGACTCACCGCACTCACCCGCCCACGCTCCACACCAAAGCCAAGGACAGGTTTTTAGGCTGCGAATCAATGCTGTCGTTTCCCTGCTCACTCCCAAACCCTCCCCTTTGTGCCCACAGCCACTCAGCCTCCCTTGCACACTCCCCACCTCCCCTCTAGCTGCACAGCCTGCTCACAGAATGCCACTTCCTCAAAGAAGCGCTCCCTGATGCCCTGATCTAAATCGCTTCTCCCAGTCCAACCTCTGGTTGCTTCCTTTTCTTTTCTTTCACAGCCCATCATGGTTTCTAAAAGCATGGTTGTTAGATTTAAGTCTGTCACCCCACTTCACCACAAGCTCCGTGAGACAGGTACTGAGGCTGATTGTCCACCACCATGCCCCACCTTGAGCAGTGCCAGTAACAGGCAGTGCTCTAGG
Source organism: Globicephala melas (assembly GCF_963455315.2). NCBI lineage: Eukaryota > Metazoa > Chordata > Mammalia > Artiodactyla > Delphinidae > Globicephala > Globicephala melas. The sequence goes on along the minus strand of NC_083315.2, from coordinate 111,862,198 downwards.
TGGTGTTGAAAATGGGCTCGGGGGCCAAAGGGCTCAGATTCAAATCCTAGCTCTGCTACCTACTACCTGTGTGACCTTAAGCCAGTTACTTAACTTCTCTGTGCCTCCATTTTTTCCATTGGAAATTAGAATAGGACTGCCTTATTTATAAGGTTTAAATAGTTTGTTGTGAGAATTAAATGAGAGAATACACAGAAGTACTGTAGAACAGTGTCTGGCATGTGGAATGCATCCAATACAGGATAGCTTTTAAAAAGTAAGCACTCAGTTTATTTTTGTTAAATAAATAAAACACAACAAAGTTTTTAGTCGTGTCCTTTCTCATCATCACTGCCCCCTATCCCAGCCAAAGTATTAGCCCAATCAACTTCTTCCTGCAGTCTGCTCCTCGAAAGGGCTCCACTTCTGCCCTGAGAAGTCTGCTGAAGACACTCTCCATTCCCTATGATTAGTTCCAGCTTTGATCCTTTCATCACGTCACTTCCTAAAATATGTGTGCATGTGCCAAGCCACCTCTCTTCCTTCCTTCAAGTATTTTCTGAAATGTGACCTCCTCCATGGAACCTTCTTTAAAGGGAACTGAGCTCATCATTCCATCCTCTGTTTCCAACAAATAAGTTCAAGGTTGTTGTTCGAGATTCCAAAGCTATAAACCACCTAAGTTTTTCACTGGCTGCGTGGCCTCACCACTGCAGGGCAGATTGGGTTTCTCCTTGCCTGCACTTGAGAATGTGAGGCTCAGAGGGCAGAGGGTTTGTTTAACTCGCTCTGTATACATTTAGCCCAATGCCAATCCACATGGGGACTGAATAAATGTGACTTGATGATGATTTAATTACTTTGTCCATGCCAGGAATAGAAGCCATGAACTCTTAAATCTGTTCCCCCCATGTTACAGTATGTTTCCATGCTTAGTCTATTATGAGACTGGTTTTCTGCATCAACTTTCACAAAAGAACAAATACAAAAGAAAAGAGAGATTGCAAGAAAATATCAAATTAATAAAATTATCTTCTACTTCATGAGTCCATTATCTTCTACATCATGAGCCCAAAGATACCTTTAGAACAGTGGTGCACTGTATCAGAAGGTGCCTCATTTAAAATGTAACTGCATACGCTTTACGGATTATTTTGTAAATCTAAAGCAGATAACCAAAACATGTCAATATTCATTCTTAAAGTACTTGTATTCGGTGCATGCACCATTGTGGAGAACTTACACTCAGAGCAAAAAGATTTTTAGCAAAGCATATGACCTTCTTCTCACTACAATGACTATCCCCTAATTAAGCAATGCATCTGATAGTCATTAACAGGAATGAGATAATGAATCACTTTCTCTCTTCTTTGTTAATTTGCTGTAACCAAGCGGCTAATGGATGTCAGAGCTGAGTGATTGCACTGATTATAGTGATTTATAGTTGCAACAAAACAATTTAAAACCATTCGGATTATTCATGTTAAAGATGCTTTATGTTTTGTTTACTAAATGTTTTATGTCCCCCTTTCTCCTACCCCTAAAGTACTTTCCCCCTCCTACTCTGCCACTTTTCACAAAAAGACCCCTTCCTGGAAAACTTGAAAGTTGTAGGCTTTTTTATTGTTTTAAACTTAACCATTTCATTTTGTTTATACATACCTATACAGAGAGAGATATATAAAGTTTACCCAGTAAAAACGAAAAGCCTTAGGAGTAGAAAGAAAACTTCAGTGGTGCCTAGTTCAAAAGAAAACAGAAGTAAGAGGAAATAAGACAAACTTCAAGCCATTTACCTTGGGGCTTCCCGTCCCTTCCTCACCCTCCACAGACACATCAGTAGCCAGAATCGCAGCTTTGATGGTATCCAGAGCCCTGAGAATCCAGCTGTGTTGCCGTTTGATTTGCCTCTGTAGCTCCTTCCATTGACTTGCTATCATCCGCAGCATGTCCTTTAGTCCTTCTCCAAAAGGAGGGGAAAGCACAAGTTACGAACTCAACTGCACTTTTACCCATTATTGTTTTTCATTTAGCAAATTAGATGGATATTTCTAACAATAAACATAATTTTAAGCAACCATTACCATCACCTGCCACTCAGAACTGAGGTTGGGGATTTCTGACTTGACAGAAGGCATAAGGACACAAAAATGGGATGACCACGTAGATGCATGGTTTGGAATCGACTTAGATTTAATATATTGACTAAAGAAATGTATATGGAACAAAAAATCACGATACATAAAAATTATTAACACCACAGCTTCACATTCCAAATAAAAGGCCCTGTGTGTATCTGTGTGGAGACTTTATAATGACCAGAAAATGTATGGAAATAGGTAAAGTTAATTCAACCCGAACTATAGTAAATGGGCCAGATTTAAGACAGCAGGCTTTAGTGTTACCACATCAGATTAATGCTGCTCTTTTCTTATTTAGCTGTGGTAAGCTCAAAACAAGTGCCAAACTGTAATTCATCCTGTCTTATGGTCTTTTACTACCAGGATAAGTATAACCAAATGACAAAACTATTTCTTATTTATAATCTGTTCCTCATAAATACATTAATACTGGAGTAAGAATTGGTCTAAGGCCAAAACTCTGCTAATGCAATGACCAGCAAAGAACATGCAAAACGTTCATGTGTGTGAATTGGCAGGGAAATAATCAGGTATCTCTAGACTGCCTGCCTTATATCTGTAATGATATCTATAAGTACCTGAATGCATATGCATTATAACTATAGGCACAATTCTCCTTCATTATCTTAATGTTATTTCCAGAGCACCTACATCAAAAAGCATGTCAGTGAAGTTTTCAGGAATGTGATTTCAATTGAAACTCAGGCGAACACCAAGCCCCAAATGAACAGACCATTTGGAGGCAGTATTTCATCTTACAAGTATCACAGCATTGTGTGCAGTATATGAAACATTTATAAATCTTGAAGGTCAATCTGATAATGTAAATATTAATAATACATAAGGAAGTGAATATATGCAGTAATTTACAGCAATGCTTCTTCATTCTTAATAGTCTGGAGACATAAAGACTTGCAATATTTCAGGAGGATTTACCTGCTTTGTGAGATGCAATAAGCTCGAGAAGTTGGAGTCCTTCCTCTTCCACAGCTTCCTTGAGAGCACAATGACTGTCTACATTCAACTTAAAACTCTGCAAGGAAAGATACGAGCATCAAAGCCTGGCAAGGCAGTTAAAACATCCATACAAAATGACTTGCTACTTTTTATCAAGAGCCACACAGTCCAATTCACTCAATAGACAAACTAATTGGCAATACTAAAAGCTATTGATATTTGGGATCTGGGCTCAGAATGTTTCCATTAGGTTAGCAGAGTGCATCTGTTTGGAAACAGCTGACAAATCTAGAAATTCATTAGGTTTTTATGAAAAGTCACATCCCGTGGGCTATATCAAGAGTAGCAGTGTTCTATAAAATATACTGAATTTCTACCAGCACATATGAGCTCATTTTGTCACTTTTTAGAAATGTTACTGATAGCACTATTTATGAAACCATAAAAAATTGGCAACATAAATTATATTAGCCTTATGTGCACATATATAAATCCATTAATATAGTGGGGTTTGATTCAGCTGTTTCTCAGATATCACACAAACCACAGGATTTTGAGGTGGATTCAGGTGCTGTAGTGAGGAGTCCAATGGTTTTCAAATGTTTGAATTTTAAGTTTATTCCTTACAATATGACATTGAGTTATAAATGAATATGTCGAGTACATCAGGGGCATTTTTCGCTCATGATAGTCATCCAAAAGACAAAGACCGTTATGGATGAATTGCAACTCAGAGCCATTTCTTTCAGGAAGCCTTCCCTAATGCCTTACACAGAATTAATTACTCCCCTCTCTCGGCTTCCTCTGCTCCTTATACCTGCTTCTATTGTAGAATTTATCATACTGAATTCTGCTTTATTCCTATACTTGCCTACCAAACTATAAGCAAGAAAGAACTACAATTGAAAGAATCGCCAGCTTCACATTTATTTCCAACTCATGTCACATACGAGGTGTTCAATAAATGTTTGCAGGAATAGTGGATATCTGCTGAACTGGATCAATAGGACTCTCTCAAGGGGAAGGTTTCCATTTAAATATTTCAAGAAACACAGATGGTTTTCCAAAGATTTTTCCGTCTCTGGAATGTTATAAGGTGTTCCAAACACAGGAGGTCCAATGGAGAGTAATCATAGTGACCAATCTGTTGAATCAATGGTTAGTCTTCAGGGTGAAAATCCATTCCTCGACTTGACTAATTTGAAAAAGTATGGATTTTGAAAGACTATGTTCCACATTTCGGCTTCTCCGTAATAGGGCTCCAAAGTATACAATATACTTTGCTCTCACTAAACACTCACTGAGCAATGGCTGCATGTACTACACACTGAACTTAGTATTAAGAATATTTGACAGAAATTCGAGATGATAGTCTCAGTTGGAATGTAATTTGGATGAAAGAGGTTAAACAACCATAACTTATGAAATTAGATATTAATTTTTCCATTCTTTCACTCATTCATTCATTCAGAAACCATGTATTATGCCTATTCTGTACACTGGACAGGGTAATAGCAATTTAAGGGGTATAAGGCATGGCCCCTGCACATCAAAGGGCATCCTCCATCACCTTGGATGTTCATTGGTGAGTCTTTTTCTTAGTGGAAAAAAGGGGTCTTTTAAAGCTCAAAAGAAAAAGCACAACAGTCAAAATAAGCTGAAAATGAAGGAGATAGGGACAGGCAGATCAGAACTTGAAGTATAAAGATAAGAATCTTGACTAAAAAAAATGACTCCAAAATGATGAATCATTTCATCTTACTAGAAGCATAAGAACAGTAAAGTTTCAGCATAATATGGCAGAAAGAGACTTGCTGGTTTCCCCAAGGGTTGTTCACTATTTCTTGTATTGCCCTCTTTCAGCTGCAGGTATTTGGTTGAATAAAATAAAGTATTGACAATATATCAGAAGCCTGATGCTTCTGGTCAATCCAAACGATATAATAGCTATTAAAAATTAAATAATTATTATTTATAGCCAAAACACGACTGTAATTTACTTTTTGCCACTGCAGTGGAAATCATCACCTCTGAAGGAATGCCATGCAGATTGAGGTACATGTTTGTGTTTCAGGGAGAAGGGACATGGAAAAGAAAAATACTTGAGATCAACCCGAGAATGCCAACATTGAGGAAGAAATCTATTCTAGAGATTTCCTCATAACTGTAAAATTAGCCTAGTATTCTCTGTTTACTTACAACAGACTAGTGCTGAATAGTTGGTAATCATGAGCTTCCAAAGACGTGCATCAGGCCCATGTCTCAGCAAAAGAGAACCTTAGGACCTGTGGGTAGGTTGGACAATTTGACATAATTGAAGCCAATAGCATAGAATAGATGCAGCTGGATCTGGTTCTGCCTCAAGATAATGTGGAAGCATTTGATTAGGACATTGGAAAAGATGAAGTATTCATTATTAAAAAAAGATAAGCTTTATGCTATAGGAAAGAACCATTTAATATAACTATTACCCAAATGGTACAATATTGCTTAATTTTCAGATGTATCCATTAACCATTAATAATATCAAGTAAGGAATTCACAATGGGCCTCTGAGAAGGCAGGCAAGCAGGCACATTAACAACATTGTCAATGAAATTTCTGGCTGCTAAAGGATTCTGTAATAAACTCTCCCCATTCTGCCCCCACTTCTTCCCTAAGGAAGGAAGCTTAGGCGAAAGAGTTTTTTCTTTTCTTTTCTTTTTTTTTGAACTTGATACCTGGACACATCTCCATTCTTGTGCTACTAACATGTTTCCTCAGCAATGCCTTATGGTATATAGTCCCTTTGCAACATCCATAGCACTCCCTGAAAATGCAGGGCATTCTCTGCAGATTTAATTTACAGCAACAACATGGCCATAGACAGGTACCACAGACCTACATCATTGACGATTATGTGAAATTCCATAAATATGAGTAACCTGGGACCTGTGAGACACCCCATCTTTTTCGTGTCTTTACAGCAGCATGAAACTGAACATCTAGATGAGAATAACTAAGGAAATGAAAAATACAGTGGCTGAGACAAAGGACTAGATTATCAAAAAGATGACACTTCACAGGTTGACCAATGGGTATTCCTAGCCTCACCAGCATCTATAGATATGGGTACATTACTCCTTGTCAGGATCCAAATTCAGGTAAGCATACTGATTGTACTTTAATCATGATCACACCTTACTAAGTAGATAAAAATCTACATCTTATCCTATTCCATTCAAATTTCTGAAGATCCCAGTTTGATGGAAGTATGGAGATCATGTGGATATGAAATGAAACCAAGGAAATGTACACCTTGATGCACAAAACTATGACAAACATGAAGATAGCTACTCATGAGGGATCATAAGAATTGATATGAATCTCCTGGTACAGGAAATAGTGGGAAAGACCATAATCATATTCAGAAGCTTAAAGATCCAAAATGTCTAGGTTTTAGCAGAATCACATCATGAACATAGACTTTCTGCCATCCCCATGGAATACTGTTAGTGTCTGCCGGGTCCACTGAGGTCCATGAATTTTATAATGTTTGTGAACAGAGAGGCCAAAAAGAGTTACTGCATCTCTCCCGACATAATATATGCTTTTAAAAAAAGCATAAATTAATACAACAGGTATTTATTGAGCAGTCTCTGCCAGGCCTATAGACACAAAAATTAACAATACCCAATTCCAGCACACACCACTTATAGTCTGTTGGGTAAAACAGATCAAAAGCAAGTAGCCTTATATGACCCAGCACAGAATAAATATGTAATTGGGGTTTGATGTATAACAGAGAGTGGCAGGGCGTTAAACTGAACAGTGATATGCATGCCCAATGAGATTTAACTTTTTTTAATTAAAGTATCATGCAGGCCAAGTAAAAATAAGATTGTAGGCTATATTCCGTATGAGTGTGATAGTGCTAGATAGGTGCTGTGGGAGCTCAAGCTGGGAACCAGGTTCTGCAGAGGCTGGCACGGAGCTTGGGAAGAAAGGATTGATTTGCATGTGGGGCTGGAGACACGCTTTACTGCAGCAGGAATAGAGGAGCCAGAAGCAGCTTGGTATGGCTGGGACAAGGTGGAAGCAGGGGATGTGGGAGCTGCAGCTACACATGGCATTTTACTCCAAGAGCCATAAGAGTCATGGAAGAAGAGGTCAACAACACGGGAGGGTGACCAGTACAGTTCTGTGTTCTAGAAACATCTTTCTGGCTTTTATACAGAGTTGACTTTAGACGGGCAGACAAGGAGGCCGTTTAGGAGGCTGCTATGGTAATGGAGGCCAGATGTTTCTGTATGCTCATATTTTTTTTAAATTAAAAAAGGTATGTTTTTTCTTCTAAATGAATGGAAGAAGGAAAAATGGAGAAAATCTTCTGTCTTTTTAAGTTTTTCTCAGTGCGTGAGAACAGCATGTGTCAGATTTTAGTTCTTTGGCTGTTCTGATGATAAATACCAGAGGTTTATTAGTCAGGAGTCTCCAAATGTGAAAGACATATTGAACTGATGAACTTTTACTCCCACTGTCATTTTAAAGAGATGCTATATATGCTGATGAATAAGACACTTGATGACACATTTTCTTCACACAAAAGATTTTTACTACCCTAAGAAAATGAAAACTTGCTTTTTCACAAGGGCAGGAGGAGGAACGTGTGTTCAGTCAGAAAAGCAGAGGCTTGAAAAGTCACCTGCTATCTGCCTTAGGCTGTCTCCACCCGGGCTCCAACTGAGCTGTGCCCAGAACCATCCTGCATTCCCAGAGGGGCTCTTGGTGGGGAAGAAAGTCATGATCCGCTGTGCACAGCCTGGCAGTTTCTCTCCTGCTCTGCCCAATGCCATCCATAGAGGATGGTCAGATGGTCCTCAAAATAGAAAATATACCTTCCAAATGCCACATGTGCCAAAAATGGAAAGATTTTCATGAGTAAATATTTTTGTTTAAGAACCTCCGAAAAACTTGATAAGACATTATACAGCCATTAAAATGAAGACTATGAAATCACATGAAAAATAGGTAGAACACATTACAAGCCAAAAAATGAAAGTTCAAATTGTATCCATGATTAAACTGTAACTGTGTAAATGGATAGTCCCAGTGTGTAGAAAAAGACTATAGGGAAATGCAACAAAATGTTAACACCACTTGTGCAGGGTAGGACTTAGAGTTAACATAGCCTGGTCTTATGGAATGAATTCTCAGGGCTTTAGCTTTCTGAAACACAAAATGACAAGTAATACTATCTAACTTCCAAGTTGTAAGAATTAGAGAAAATGGTTGTAAAGCATTGAAGCAGTGCTTGGCAATGAGTGGGGCTAAAGAAAAATCATTATAGACTTTTTAAATTCATTTTCTCTATTTTCCAAATGTTCTGTGTAGCAAGTGGTACTTTGTGGCACTTACTGTTGAGGCTCTCTGAACTCCTCAAGTACAGATACCAGGTTCTCTTTGCTTTGGGGCCACCACCCAGCACAGGGGGCCACCCAAACACAGATGCTGCTCTCTGAGAGTCCAGAGAGCAGGGCACTGAGAGACCAGTGATCTGAGTCTTCCTTTTGTGTGCCCTTGGACAAGTCATCTAACCCTTCTGGGCTTCTGTTTCTTTACCTACAATCCAGGCATTTGGACTCAATATTTTCCATTTCTTGGACACTTTGATTTTATCTTTAAGCCACACAGTTAAGCACAGGTGGCTCAGGAGAATTTTTATTCTAAAGCAGAAAATTTTCAAAGCGGGAAAAATCCCAAAGGCCGTCTAACTATTCATCTACCCTAGGGCAGCTCTGTCCCTCCACATCCCAGGCAGATGTGTTCATTCTATTTTTAACTATCTCCAGGGAAGTTTCTTCTAACTTCTCATCCTGAGTCCGCAACGTTTCTTCTCAGGAATTTGAGAGCTCTGTGAATAGGAGCACAAGCTTCCCTCAGCTTCGGATTCTTTTGCCAAGTCATCTCTCCAGCGTAGGAGTTGGAGATCAGAAACACTGTGAGGATATGCCAAAAAAATCCACACGTCCAGTCAATCACCAAGCCCTGACAATTTATTTCTCTATCCTCACCTCTCTGTATCGACTAACACTGCCTTAGATTCAGGCCCTCATCATCATCCCTTGCCAGGCTGACTTCAACAGCCTCCAGTCATGACCCCCTCAAAACTACATTTTTTTCTTTATTTGTGGCATGCCTATGAAGGTGCAGGCAATCATCCTAAGCTTGAGGGATGCGGCTGTGAGCAAGATAAATATAGTTCCTGGCCTCATAGAGCTCACAGTCTAGCAGCGGGGACAGGAGGTGGGGAATGCGTATCTTAAAAACAGGAGGCTGCAGTTGATTATATCAAGGGGACTAATGACATGGTGTGGGTGCTGGGGACAAGCATGGGCTCTGGAGCTGGGCAAGTCTGGGTTCAAATCCTGGCTCCTCCATCACCCCCTGTGTAGCTCGGGGCAATCTCTTTGTACTCAGTTTCTTCAAAGGTAAAAAGGGGGATACGTCAGTGCCTATCTCATGGGGTTGCTGTGAGGATGAAATGCCTTGATACCTGTAGAACAGAGCCTGGCATATTGTAATAGCTCAATAAAAACATTTTATTACACAGAATGTTCTGTCTACAAAACAACTCTTGTTAAATGCCTCCGATGTCTTCCCCAGGTTGCAGGATAAGGTCCAGCCTCCGGCATGACCTACAGAGTCTCTGGGATCCCACTCAAGGCTGCCTCTTGGGTCCCAGGTCTGCCTTGAAATGCACCAGCTCCCATCAGTCATCTTGGTCCTCTAAGATTCTGCTCTCGCTTGCACCTCTGCCTGAAAAGTCCTTTTTCCCCTCCCCTGGCTCGGCCCTGCTCATCCTTTAAAATTCATCCCAGGTGTCACCCTTGCTAGCAAGTTTTCCCGGACCATCTTCCAGCCTCCTGGTTTCCCCTCCTCAGCATCCACAGTGACTGCAGAGCTCGAACCTCTACTTACTACACTGTTGTATAACTACTGATGATGGGTCTGCTTCCCACCCATGAGTTGAAAGTAGAACTTCACTTTTCATTTGTGCTTGTATCTTCAATGCCTAGGACAGTGCCTGGCACACAGCACACACCTAATAAATGTTCAAGGAGCAAATGAATGAAGATTCGTACCAAAAACCTTCCACGAAGCTTTCAAAATGCTGCCTATAGTATTTTGGGCTATATTGGTGCAATCACTCTTCACTTGGAGGTGGTTGATAAATGTCCCCAAATTTTACTCATTGAACGCCATGTAAATGAGCTGTCATGTTCCTTCGCTTACAAAATTACTTGCCAATTACACTTAGATGATCCCGGTGTAATTGCCATGTAAAGTGTACCCTGGCTGAGATAGCCCAAATCATCAATTTAACTTTACCCTCTCATCATATGGTACTTACCACATAATTAAATAAATGGTCAGCCACCACCACAATTATATATCTCCCCAACAAAATGAAGTGGCTACATTTGTCATTGATTTATTGGTTACGACAATATGCAACACACCACCACGTATAATATCAGAAGCTTTAAAAAATTGAAAGCACTATGTACTCTTGAGAAAGATGTTCCAAGTTCATGAACAAAAAGATAAGCATTATAAAAACATTGTTTTCCTTTTTTAAAAAAAGGCACTAAGATGTAAAGACAAAAACCCTTGTTCTTCCTGAGGAAACATTTTTTTTCCTGAAACCGCAGATAATAAAAACATTTCCAAGCATTCGAAAGTGAATTTAGCTCCTCAACCAAATCACAATTTCTTTCAAACAAGCAGTTGCATTTTTTTGTGGAAGGTAAATATATTTTACTAAGGCTGGCATTCTTTTTTTGATAGACTTGCTAATATCTTATTCAAGGATTAGATAGATGGGAGAGATCCTGAATGTTGATGGTGCCTCTTAGTGACCAAATTTTCATTTGCTTTTTTGCATGCTACCTCCACACCTGGCACAGGTAATCACATTGACTTCCTAGCATGACCACATTAGGCCAAATGGATTTGCAGAGGTTCTGTCTAAAGGGACCATGTCACTTCCAGAACACACTGCTCTGAGGCCCTAATTGAAAAAGAGGTCAATGCTGGCCCAAATATCTCTCTACCTCCTGCGGTGGAATAATTGATGTGCAGCAGCCCCTACAGATGTGGAGTCACCAAGGTGATGGATGGATATAAGTATATTATTCACACGTACATCTGTTAATATACAGGTCCCAGTGCAAACACCAAGACCTAAGAATATTATGTGGATTTAGGACAATCCCTGAAGGACTCCAGTTTCATTAAAAATTTGTTTGGCAGCCTGGGGAAGATCTATTCCAACTCCCAGATGCTTCATGCATTTGAGAGGGGGAACCAAATTGCTTTAAAAATAAATTTAATAAATTTCGTAATGTCAAGTCATTAACATCCTGTGTAGTCATACAGTCTTCATCTTTTGAAATAGTAATGTTAAACTGTGGAATTTTAACCTTTCTAGTATCTGAGTTAACATTTTATTTTCCTTGTGTTTTTTGCCAAAGGGGATGAATTACACCCTGAAAGCAGAAGAAACTATCCTATTTTTTCCCTCTATAGGTGTTTTTCTTGTCACAAATATACCAGACAATACCCAGAAAGCTCTGTGACCAGAGTCCATTTTGATTTGGAAACTGTAAGGAAATAATTTACCTTGCAGACATTCTCAGTTATTGTTTGATGATTTATAATATTAGCTATAATTTGCTGCTGTAATGGTTGTAACACTGTTTTTACAAGTGCTCATTTAACAGATTTGTTTAGTACTTATTATGCATGTGCAGGGCAGGGTGTCAGAGCGACACCAAAAAGACACAAGCAGTCCCTCAAGGAGGTGACAGTCACAGGTGAATCATTAGGGCAGGGTAGGTGGGGAGAGATTCAACCTCTCTAGGAACACCTGAGATTCTCACACCACCTGTTCTCAGGGTCTCCGAGGGGTGTGCACAACTCCCTCAAAATGAACAAAGCATCCTCACTTACAACAGGTTTATGCGATCTTCACAACAACCTTCAATAGATACGACAGGCATTTTTCTGGCTAGAGTAAAGATCTGTTTCAGGCCTGAAACTTTTATCTTAATATCATTTGTGCCAGGTGAATTGCTTCAAGATTCCCAAATTCCATGTAACACAGTAGATAAGTAAGATCTGCACATGGGTCTATACAGGGAGACAGATAGTGGGTGACAGCATCCTGGCTCAAGTGAGTTAGGTCACACACTGGCTCTTGTCCATACATGGTGTCCTTCGATCGTGCATAAACCCTATAGTACAAGGCAGTCTGCAAACTGTCTCTTCAGTGCTTAGCATGCCACCACCCTAAATAGCAAGTGCTCAATAAATCCAGTATTTCTCTGTCATTCTACTTTAAAACAGTCATCACATTCTAAAGAAAAAGAATAAAGTAATAAATCGGGAAAATGTCTGGGTGACAGCAATTTTTATCTTTTTAAAATTATTTTATTTAATTTATTTTTTTATACAGCAGGTTCTTATTAGTTATCCATTTTATGCATATTAGTGTATACATGTCAATCCCAATCTCCCAATTCATCACACCACCGCCACTTTCCCCCCTTGGTGTCCATACGTTTGTCCTCTACATCAGTGTCTCTATTTCTGCCCTGCAAACTGGTTCATCTGTACCATTTTTCTAGGCTCCACATATGTGCATTAATATACGATATTTGTATTTCTCTTTCTGACTTACTTCACTCTGTACGACAGTCCCTAGATCTATCCACGTCTCTACAAATGACCCAATTTCGTTCCTTTCTATGGCTACGTAATATTCAATTGTATGTATGAACCACATCTTCTTTATCCATTTGTCTGTCAATGGGCATTTAGGTTGCTTCCATGACCTGGCTACTATAAATAGTGCTGCAATGAATATTGGGGTGAATGTGTCTTTTTGAATTATGGTTTTCTCAGGGTATATGCCCAGGAGTGGGATTGCTGGGTCATAAGGTAAATCTATTTTTAGTTTTTTAAGGAACCTCCACACTGTTCTCCATGGTGGTTGTATCAATTTACATTCCCACCAACAGTGCAAGAAGGTTCCCTTTACTGCATACTCTCTCCAGCATTTGTTGTTTGTAGATTTTCTGATGATGCCCATCCTAACTGGTGTGAGCTGATACCTCACTGTAGTTTTGATTAGCATTTCTCTAATAATAAGTGATGTTGAGCCCGTTTTCATGTGCTTCTTGGCTACCTGTATGTCTTCTTTGAAGAAATGTCTACTTATGTCTTCTGCCCATTTTTCCATTGGGTTGTTTGTTTTTTTAATATTGAGCTGCATGAGCTGTTTATATATTTTGGAGATTAAACCTTTGTCGGTTGATACATTTGCAAATATTTTCTCCCATTCTGAGGGTTGTCTTTTTGTCTTGTTTGTAGTTTCCTTTGCTTTGCAAAAGCTTTTAAGTTTCATTAGGTCTCATTGGTTTATTTTTGTTTTTATTCCCATTACTCTAGGAGGTGGACTGAAAAAGATCTTGCTGTGATTTATGTCAAAGAGTGTTCTTACTGTGTTTTCCCCTAAGTGTTTTATAGTGTCCAGTCTTACATTTAGGTCTTGAATCCATTTTGAGTTTACTTTTGTGTATGGTGTTAGGGAGTGTTCGAATTTCATTCTTTTACATGTAGCTGTCCAGGTTTCCCAGCACCACTTATTGAGGAGACTGTCTTTTCTCCATTGTATATCCTTGTCTCCTTTGTCATAGATTAGGTGACCATAGGTGTGTGGGTTTATATCTGGACTTTCTATCCTGTTCCATTGATCTATATTTCTGTTTTTGTACCAGTACCATATTGTCTTGATTACTGTAGCTTTGTAGTATAGTCTGAAGTCAGGGAGTCTGATTCCTCCAACTCCGTTTTTTTCCCTAAAGACAGCTTTGGCTATTCAGGGTCTTTTGTGTCTCCATACAAATTTTAAGATTTTTTGTTCTAGTTCTGTGAAAAATGCCATTGGTAATTTGATAGGGATTACATTGAATCTGTAGACTGCTTTGGGTAATATAGTCATTTTCACAATATTGATTCTTCCAATCCAAGAACATGGTATACCTCTCCATCTGTTTCTATCATCTTTAATTTCTTTCACCAGTGTCTTATAGTTTTCTGCATACAGGTCTTTTGTCTCCTTAAGTAGGTTTATTCCTAGGTATTTTATTCTTTTTGTTGCAACAGTAAATGGCAGTGTTTCCTTAATTTCTCTTTCAGATTTTTCATCATTAGTGTATAGGAATGCAAGAGATTTCTGTGCATTAATTTTGTATCCTGCTAGTTCACCAAATTCATTGATTAGCTCTAGTAGTTTTCTGGTAGCATCTTTAGGATTCTCTATGTATAGTATCATGTCATCTGCAAACAGTGGCAGTTTTACTTCTTCTTTTCCAATTTGTATATTTTATTTCTTTTTCTTCTCTGATTGCTGTGGCTAGGACTTCCAAAACTATGTTGCATAACAGTGGTGAGAGTAGACATCCTTGTCTTATTCCTGATCTTAGAGGAAATGGTTTCAGTTTTTCACCATTGAGAATGATGTTTGCTGTGAGTTTGTCATATATGGCCTTTATTATGTTGAGGGAGGTTCTCTGTATGCCCACTTTCTGGAGAGTTTTAATCATAAATGGTGTTGAATTTTGTCAAAAGGTCTTTCTGCATCTATTGAGATGATCAAATTGTTAATATGGTTTATCACATTAAGTGAACTGTGTATATTGAAGAATGCTTGCATCCCTAGGATAAATCCCACTTGATCATGGTGTATGATTCTTTTAATGTGTTATTGGATTCTGTTTGCTACTATTTTGTTGAGGATTTTTGTATCTATATTCATCAGTGATATTGGTCTTTAATTTTCTTTTTTTGTAGTATCTTTGTCTGGTTTTGGTATCAGGGTGATGGTGGCCTCATAGAATAAGTTTGGGAGTGTTCCTTCCTCTACCATTTTTTGCAAGAGTTTGAGAAGGATGGGTGTTAGCTCTTCTCTAAATGTTTGATAGAATTCACCTGTGAAGCCATCTGGTCCTGGACTTTTGTTTGTTGGAACATTTTTAATCACAGTTTCCATTTCATTACTTGTGGTTGGTCTGTTCATATTTTCTATTTCTTCCTGGTTCAGTCTTAGAAGGTTCCCCCTTTATAACAATTTGTCTATTTCTTCCAGGTTGTCCATTTTATTGGCATAGAGTTGCTTGTAGTAGTCTCTTAGGATGTTTTGTATTTCTGCTGTGTCTGTTGTAACGTCTCCTTTTTCATTCCTAATTTTATTGATTTGAGTCCTCTCCCTCTTTTTCTTGATGACTCTGGCTAATGGTTTATCAATTTTGTTTATCTTCTCAAAGAACCAGCTTTTTGTTTTATTGATCTTTGCTATTGTTTTCTTTGTTTCTATTTCATTTATTTCTGCTCTGATCTTTATGATTTCTTTCCTTCTACTAACTTTGCTTTAGTTTGTTCTTCTTTCTCTAGTTCCTTTAGGTGTAAGGTTAGATTGTTTATTTGAGATTTTTCTTGTTTCTTGAGGTAGGCTTGTATTGCTATAAACTTCCCACTTAGAACTGCTTTTGCTGCTTCCCATAAGTTTTGGATCGTCATGTTTTGTCATTTGTCTCTAGACATTTTTTTATTTCCTCTTTGATTTCTTCAGCAATCTCTTGGTTATGTAATAACATATTGTTTAGCCTCCATGTGTTTGTGTTTTTTACGTTTTTTTTCCTGTAATGATTTCTAATCTCATAGTGTTGTGGTCAGAAAAGATGCTTGATATGATTTCAACTTTCTTAAATTTACTAGGGCTTGATTTGTGACCCAAGATGTGATCTATCCTGGAGAATGTTCTGTTTGCACTTGAGACAAAGATTAATCTTCTGTTTTTAGATGGAATGTCCTATAAATATCAATAAAGTCCATCTTGTTTAATGTGTCATTTAAAGCTTGTGCTTCCTTATTAATTTTCTGTCTGGATGATCTGTCCATTGGTGTAAGTGAGCTGTTAAAGTCCTCCACTGTTATTGTGTTACTGTCGATTTCCTCTTTTATAGCTGTTAGTAGTTGCCTTATGTATTGAGGTATTCCTATGTTGGGTGCATATATAATTGTTATATCTTCTTCTTAGATTTATCCCTTGATCATTATGTAGTGTCCTTCCTTGTCTCTTGTAACATTCTTTATTTTAAAGTCTGTTTTATCTGATATAAGTAATGCTACTCCAGCTTTCCCTTGATTTCCATTTGCATGGAATAACTTTTTTCATCCCCTCACTTTCAGTCTGTATGTGTCCCTAGGTCTGAAGTGGGTCCCTTGTAGACAGCATATATATGGGTCTTGTTTTTGTATCCATTCAGCGAGCCTGTGTCTTTTGGTTGGAGCATTTAATCCATTCATGTTTAAGGTAATTATCAATATGTATGTTCCTATTACCATTTTCTTACTTATTTTGGGTTTGTTTTTGTAGGTCCTTTTCTTTTTTTGTGTTTCCCACTTAGAGAAGTTCCTTTAGCATTTGTTGTAGAGTTGGTTTGGTGTTGCTGAAATCTCTTAGCTTTTGCTTGTCTGTAAAACTTTTGATTTCTCCGTCGAATCTCAATGAGATCCTTGCCGGGTACAGTAATCTTGGTTGCAGGTTCTTCCCTTTCTTCACTTCAAATATATCATGCCTATCTCTTCTGGCTTGTAGAGTTTCTGCTGAGAAATCAGCTGTTAACCTTATGGGAGTTCCTTTGTATGTTATTCGTCGTTTTACCCTTGTTGCTTTCATTAATTTTTCTTTGTCTTTAATTTTTGTCAATTTGATTACTATGTGTCTCGGTACGTTTCTCCTTGGATTTATCCTGCCTGGGACTCTTTGTGCTTCCTGGACTTGGGTGGCTATTTCCCTTCCCTTGTTTGGGAAGTTTTCAACTATAATCTCTTCAAATATTTTCTTGGGTCCTTTCTCTCTCTCTTCTTCTGGGACCCCTATCATGCGAATGTTGTTGCATTTATTGTTGCCCCAGAAGTCTCTTAGGCTGTCTTCATTTCTTTTCATTCTTTTTTCTTTATTCTGTTCTGCAGCAGTGAATTCCACCATTCTGTCTTCCAGGTCACTTATCCGTTCTTCTGCCTCAGTTATTCTGCTATTAATTCCTTCTACTGTATTTTTCATTTCAGTTAATGTACTGTCCATCTCTGTTTGTTGGTTCTTTAATTCTTCTAGTGTTTCTTTTTTAATTCTTCTAGGTCTGTATTAAACATTTCTTGCATCCTCTCGATCTTTGCCTCTATTCTTTTTCCAAGGTCCTGGATCATTTTCACCATCATTATTCTGAATTCTTTTTCTGGAAGGTTTCCTATCTCCACTTCATTTAGTTGTTTTTCTGGGGTTTTATCTTGTTCCTTCATCTGGTACACAGCCCTCTGTCTTTTCATCTTGTCGATCTTTCTGTGAATGTGGTTTTTGTTCCACAGGTTGCAGGATTGTAGTTCTTGCTTCTGCTGTCTGCCCTCTTGTGGATGAGGCTATCTGTCTAAGAGGCTTGTGCAAGTTTCCTGATGGAAGGGACTGGTGGTGGGTAGAGCTGGGTGTTGCTCTGGTGGGCAGAGCTCAGTAAAATTTTAATCTGCTTCTCTGCTGATGGGTCGGGCTGGGTTCCCTCCATGTTAGTTGTTTGGCTTGAGGCAACCCAATGCTGGAGGCTACCCAACTCTTTGGTGGGGCTAATGGCAGACTCTGGGAGGGCTCATGCCAAAGAGTACTTCCCAGAACTTCCGTTGCCAGTACCCTTGTCCTCACAGTGAGCCACAGCCACTCCCCGCCTCTACAGGAGACCCTCCAACACTAGCAGGTAGGGCTGGTTCAGTCTCCCCTCGGGTCACTGCTCCTTCCCCTGGGTCCCAATGCACACACTACTTGGTGTATGCCCTCCAAGAGTGGAGTCTCTGTTTCCCCCAGTCCTGTAGAAGTCCTGTAATCAAATCCCACTATCCTTCAAAGTCTGATTCTCTAGGAATTCTTCCTCCTGTTGCCGGACCCCCAGGTTGGGAAGCCTGATGTGGGGCTCAGAACCTTCACTCCAGTGGGTGGACTTCTGTGGCATAAGTGTTCTCCAGTTTGTGAGTCATTCACCCAGCAGTTATGGGATTTTATTTTATTGTGATTGCGCCCCTCCTACCGTCTCATTGTGGCTTCTCCTTTGTCTTTGGATGTGGGGTATCTTTTTTGGTGAGTTCCAGTGTCTTCCTGTTGATGATTGTTCAGCTGTTAGTTGTGATTCCGGTGCTCTCGCAAGAGGGAGTTAGTGCACATCCTTCTACTCCGCCACCTTGAACCAATCTCCGACAGCAATTTTTAAAATGATGGGAACAAGAGTCTCAAAATTGAGTCAGGCAAAAAGTATGTTCCCAGGTGCTTGGAACAGTTCAGGGATCCTTTTTAACTGAAAAGGGAAGACAATACTATTTGTCTCCTAGATGCACAGAATAAGTTATATGAGCAAAAGAATGTGGTCCAGGACTTTCACATGTCCAAGATGAGCCTCCTCTCCTTAGGCATCAACCTCAAAATGCCTAAGTGCTATAAATTTCCAGCAGATCTTTCCATCCACAAGCTACCAAAGTAAGTAACTCAAGGCTGGGAGTCGAGTATCTCAAATCCCTCAAACAGAAGTAATGCTTCTCCCTGATAAACTCTCAGCTACTCACCTTAAACTGACAGGAATCAAGGGTGACAAGCAAATGGAACTTCAAAGCTCCTATGAGGCCACCAGCCCTACTCAGCAAGGCTGAGGGGAGGTGGCAGCCAAATTGAGACAGCTCAGGCTTTTGAAGCGCGATCGAGTGTCTGTTGTTAACTGAAGAGTACAGGCATGTGGTAGCTGCTCGTGTTGTGAAGCTCAGCTTTCTTGGGCCAGAGCTGCCTGTCCTCTCAGCAGAGGAGGGTAGGCAGGGAGAGGTGGGCACCGGAAAGTGGGAAAACGGAGAGCCTGTCATCTCTTCACTTCAAGCAATGAGAAATGGAACACAGGTAGACACAGAAGGGCAAGCAAAAGAAACACAGCTGAATGTATTTTGGGAAATTTTCTGGTATGACTAAAAACTTTGTGAGAAGTATATTGTTTTTCTTACGATACAAATGAAAGCTATTTAAAAAAAAAGATATAAATACCTAAATATAGATGGCAGGAAGACATCTGTACTGAGCTTTTGTTAGCCAGTCATATTATTAGTTTAATTCAGTCTGTTTTTATAAGTACTTAGAGTAATGACACAATAAGGAATGAGGAAAAAATTTCAGACCCTTCAAGGGCAGATTGTTATACTCCAATCCATTTTCCATTATGCCCATTGTTATTCTCTCATTTAAGCCATGGACTTATCCAGTTAATATATGGCAAGCTGACCCTCCCCCCATGGAATTTACAGTTGATTCTTGTCACTCTCCTGTTTTAAAATAAAATCAAACCTTCAATGAATCCCCTTTGCCCTCAGAGAAAAGTTCAATCCATTAAAAGGACGTTCAATCTCTTTTACCACGCAGCCCTAACCTGGAGGACACAACTTAGCCTCAGCCACACCAGATGGCTCACCCCACCTCCCTTACTTGCCCATAAAATTTCCTCCCATCTCCTCTCCTCCCCTCTTTATCCAACAAATCATATATGCCCTGTGAGGTCTACATCAAATTACCTCTCTGAGCCTTCCCTACTCTGAGGAAGAACCAATAAAACTTTGTTCTGTGCTCCAAACAGTACTTTGCTTATCCTACAAGAAGTTTACTGCTCAAAATTATATTACATTCATCATTTATGGGTCCAAAGATGACTACATTTATTCTATGGTCATCTCCCTTAGATTGCAAATCCCTAGAAGAAAGAAGCGAAACTCATTCATCATGTATTCCTAACACATAAACAACTGCCTGGCACTCGCAGGTGCTTAACATATATGAACTCATCATCACCATTTCCCCCATGTTTTCTCATTTATCAAATTGAATTAAGAACGTTGTTTTTCCAAGGCTATTTCTATGTGGTTGGTTAATGTTTGCCCAACATGACATGGTGCTACCTATGCAAATTTATCTCCCAAGTTTAAGCCAGGCCTTTATGCTTGGCTCTTTTTCCTAATTATCGCACAGATGTCTGGTGTCAGTTTGACTTTGCTTTCTCCTACTAGATACTCTGATTGGCTACAGATTTAAAAAAAAACTTCTGCTTTGTTTTCCTGCAATTGATTGCATATGATGTGGTACCATTTTGTGAATTAGGCATGGATAAAAACTATTTGGGAGATGACAGTTATCTTTTCGGAAGCAAACGGACATGAAATGTAATCTCTTGAGGGAGAAGTTGCTGTCATGCTCTGCTGCTTACTCTTCAGCAGTCTAACTCTGAAGGTAATATAAATTCTTTCAAAGGAAAAAAATCTAAATAGTTATGATGCTTTTTTTATGATGCTTCTACTTACATGTAATTTTTGGTGACTTTTGCTTCTTTAGCCAATAAAAATGGTGGTGAGGGAAACAACCTTAGTGTCCACCATCAGTTGAATGGGTAATCAAATTGTGCTATAACTATGCAATGGAATACTATTCAGCAATAAAAATGAATGAACAATTGGAACATACAACATCAAAATAAGTATGCTGGGTGAAAGAAACCAGACCAAAGAAGAAAAAAATAGAGAGAGAAAGAGAACATGTTGTTTGATTCCATTTATGCAAAATTCTAGAAAGTACAATCTAACAGTGATGGAAAGTAGACCCTTGATTACTTAGGGATGAAGGAAAGGCTGAGAGGGAAGGGAGGGAGCAATTACAAAGGGTCATGAAGAGGCTTTTGGAGGTGATGGATATGTTCACCACCTTGACTGTGGTGACGGTTTCATGGGTGTGTACATTTGTCAAAACTTGAGAAATTGTTTATGTTAAGTATATACAATTTAGTGTGCCAATTATACCTCAATGAAGCTGTTAAAAAAGTGGACAGAGGTGAAGAAGAAGGGAATCCATTCAAGAACATATGTATACAATGCTATTTTAAAAGTGGTTTTCAAAGAGCAATGTTCAATATGCTCAATACTTGCAAAATTCAAACATTTTCCTGCAAATGTCATTTTCTAAGGAGATAGGAATTGTATTTTTGAAGGAGCAGCCAGGTTGCAAGCAGATGATTAATTATCATGGAAAATCATTGATGTATCATCGCAATTTCACAGTATTTCTTACAGTTAGAATAAAGCTCCTTCATATCTCTCATAAAGGTATTGTGAAGGTTTAATTGATTTGTGTTGGTGAAAACCCTTGGTTACTGTTATGGAAAAGAATTGAATTAAGTATCAAAATATAAATGTACAAATTTTGCTATTGTTTATTTGCTTTTGTTTATAATAAATATTGCAGGGTGCCAACTATTCTAACACATTATTAACTCAGGGGAGACACCAGACTCAGAGGCTTGTACATCTGTTGGTTTAACGTTTAAAATATAGACTCGATAGAGATGTTTAATGAAACTCATGTACCTAAGTCTATATACTAGATAATCTTGCAAATAAATACCTCTTGCCCACTCATTAAGGAGCAGTAATGACTTATGCGGTGTGAACTAAGAAATATAAATCTCTAGACTTAGTTGTATACTTTCTTTATGGAAAGATAGATATTTTTTGCCTTCTTTGGAGAAGAATAACTTAGTATTAACTCAGCACCACAGTAAGGAAATAAAATAAAAAATATAAATGACAATATTGCTCAGGAGATATGTAGAGAGACATTGTGCTCAGATAGACAGTAACTCAGAGTTTGTTTGAAAGATGTTTAAACAACAGGTTGTATCTAGACTAGCAGACACAGCATGAAGTAAAACAGTGACTCAATAATTGTCTTTAAGTATCATTCAATGGCAATCCACACACAGTAGGTCTTCAGTAACTGTTAAACAGTATTATTCATAATTTCAGCCCCTGAGATTGTGAGTTAACCACAGTGAACAAATCTGGAGATTACAGTCCCTCACTATTCACAAAGCAGAGGTAAGGATGTTCCCATGTTATCTCTAGCCCAACTAATACAGACATGATGGTGGAGAAAATTCATTCAAGAAAGTGTTGACCATTAGGCGGGAACAAGGTTATTCTTTAAGAGATAAACATTTTAAGAAGGGCTGTTTGTTGTGGATCTGAGGTAGAGATCCACAGCAAAGGGGATAATGATTTTCACATTCTGGCCGAGAATGCCATTATGAGGCAGGTACTGGATACTTGCCATTCATTACGTCTGTAAAGAGTTCCACAATTTACAGGACTAGAATACAGTCATCACAAGCCACATGTGGCAATTTAAATGCAAACATAAGTTAATTACAGTTAGAAAATTCATTTCCTCAGTTGCTCTAGCCACATTTCAAGTGCTCAGTAGATAGCTGTGGTTAGTTATTGCACATTGGATGTGCAATATAGAATATTCCATCATCACAGAAAGTTCTAATGGATAGTGTTGGGCTAGAATGAGACAGAGGCCAACACAGGGATGCTAAGTAAAGAATTGTGTAGTACGGATTTGAGACCAGGAGTGCACGTTGGTTACAAAGAGGTTGTGTCACTCAACTCCCAAAGAGAGGAGAGACCTTCGTTCATATTCTCCTAGCCTGGCTTTCATTTCAATAAATAGTCTAGTGTTAAAGTGCCCTTTGTGTCCCCATGCCCTCTGGGACCTCAAAAACAAAATGTGTGTTTTCCATAAAATATTAAATCAAGAGAAATTAAGACAGCACACTTAATGTGAAATAAAGTTCATATACTCCTGTTTAAACACAGATTAGAATTTCTGTCAGAACAATGCCAGTGAAAAGTTGACATTCTAATTAATACAATTTACTTTATAAAGCATTGAATATCTTTATCTTGCTATTATGAAATGCCCTCTTTAAAAAAAAAAAAAATCAAGCCTCTACTCAACAGGGAATTGAATGCTAAGGGCAGTATTTAAAAACCCACGTACAAGAGAGGTGGTTAGGGTCACTGGCGTTTTTACACACCATCAACCCAGGTCTCTAAAAACAGAAGCATCCTCTACCAGTTTTGTGATTTTTTTTTTATCTTTCACAAGACCATCTGTATGCAGCAATAGGATTTTGAGGCTGTTTTTCTTGCAATGATATAAAATACACTGCAAAACACAAGCAGCAAAAAACTAAAACATCCTCTCTGTCTTCCCCCTCTTCTCTCCTTCTCTCTTCTCCCTCTCTCTCCTTCTCTCATTTAATATCACAGGGAACCGTTCTGGAACCCTGTGAACTAACATACATGCAGGACTCCCACACACTGTTTACTCAATCCAAATTCTGAGTATGTAAGAGGGGCAGAAAATCAGCCCCACAGTTGGGTACCCAAGGATTCGTGTTCATTGCCTTTGTCGATTTTATGCTATCAGTGAAAGGAATAAAGATGAGATCCTTAAAGCTTGAATTTTCATTTCCTATGACAACGTGCTTTTTCTTCATGCTTCATCACACTCGACTACTTGGTTTCCACCCCTTCATAATTGATATCGGCCATTTGAAGCATTCAGTAAAAACCTCATGAGGTTCATCAAATGTCCCCCAGTCTATAATTCTTGCTTCTAACATATTCAGAAGCATATTCATCCAAGTGTTTTCTACTTCCTCTCCATGGATTTCCCTGTGCACAGGGACCAGTGTAATGACAGTTGTATTAATTATATGCTGAAAAACCCACATAGCAGCAAAAATGATGATCATCGTTTTAAATATTTTATTAAAATAACCCAATGTAGAACAGATAAAGTAGACTCTCTTGATAATGAGAGGTTCATTAATTTTACAAGAATTCTAGAAAACTTAGAATGGTCATCAAAATTACCTCTTTCATTTTTTCTTTTTAAGAAGAGGAAAACCTTCAATCGTCACTTTAGAGAGCAAAGGTCTAGTAAAATTTTCTAAGTTATATTTTTAAATAATTACTTACCTTTATGGAAAAAGCTTTGAAAAAATAGCTTGAAATATGGAGGATTTAGATTTCATAGCATTACTTGAAATGCCTGTAAATTTTCAGCTTCTGCAATTTACCCCATTAAAACTTGGTTTATTAGCATATAATGACTTCTGATAAGTAAAACTGATATTCTCCATAAACAAACAAGTAGCACATTAAAATCCTTCCCTAACTAACAGCAAGAGCAGCATAATCTTGCCTACCAAGTGCGTCTCCAGGTACAGTTTAAGGCCATCCGTCTCTGCTTTGGGAGGTGTCCAATTCTCAGTGGTTTCCATGGCTTCGTTTAACCATTGAATAAATTCATCCAGCTTGTTTACAAACCCCTTGTGACAGAAAAGAGGAAAAAAGGACAGGAAAAGCATGTTAACTGGTTATTTTTTAAAGCCAATCTTAAAAATTCCAAACCTTGTCAATGGTAAAATTGATACCATTGCACTCCCATCCTATTTCCACGTTGTACAACAAAATTCCCACCATTCTTGCCACTGAAATCTATTAAAATGGAAAGAAACTGTCCATGACTCCCTCTTAGTTTTTTCCTAGGAACACTTTTTTTTGAGGAATTTGGATTGGACTGCAGGGTGCCATTGGAAAGGTGACCTCAAATCATCAAAACATTTCTGGGTGTCTGGCAAGCGCCCCCTCACCAAAAAATCAGGTCAGGTCTGCTAGGAACACTCATTGGCTTTGGGGGATAAAAGTACTCCTATAAAGATGGTGTTCTTTACTCAGAAGCCCATGGAGTTGAGGTGTCTTAACTGAACTAGAAATCTATTTTTAAATTACAAAAGTGTTTAAATGGACTTGGATGAGTGATGAGTTCTACTAACAGCCCAAGTGTCTGTTACTGAATCTGGGTTCTAAGAAGCAAGGAAAGGTAAAGGACCAATGAACAAATGTAAACGCCTAACTCTGGGTGTGTCCTGGACATAAAAAAATATTCTTGGTTAAGAAGCACAATTCACAACAATCTTGCAAGTTTTCAAATAGTGGTTGACCATTTAAAAGAACACATCTGTGGAAACTGAAAATATTTTGAAAAAATGAAAGCCCAGCTGTGAACCTTAGGGGAAGGAAACGGGGCTGGGCACCTGCTTGCCATCGCTGGGTAAACAGCACCACCTGGAGGTCGAAAGGAGAAAGGACAGGCTCCTACATGTAAACTCATTGAGATGGCTTGAGAACTATTTCCCTATTGAACTTAACCCATTTTTCAGATTTACCTTTTGATTAATTTTGATTAATATTTTAATGCTCAACTTGTGAGTTAACTTGTAATAAAAAGCTAGACACTCCTCTATCAGGGGGAATCTTAGCTTTCCACCTCCCCTCCTGCTTACATGTGTAGCCACAAAAATATAAACAGAAATCATGAAAGCAAATGAAACAGTAGTCCATCCGATTCTTGATACCTTTGTCACCTGCTATTTCTCCACCTCTCCCAGCCCCTTTCTGTGTGTACTGTCACCAGTGTTCTGTGTAGTGGACAGTGTACTGACTACTATACCAATATCATGAGACGGTTATTCTTAGAGAAACCAAGTAGTCTCCACTCTATATACCGAACTATGCAATGTGCAGGAGAATTCACACTTGGATGCAGACAACGAATATTTGATGCTCATTTTCAGAAGCTCTGCTAAAGGCTTTGTGGTGTGAATGAAGGAAAATGAGGCTGACATAAGTAACAACATAGGAAAATGAGAAAAAAATATAAAATTTTACTTATTTTGTAATATAAATCAAATCCTAGTACAAGAGATATATTGGTCACTCATTCATTCTTTTAACAAATATTTATTAAGCACCTACTCTGTGTAAAGCACACTGTTGGACATTACTGGGAATAAAATGATAAATATCACTGAAGTAAAAGTTTCAGCTGAAATAAAGCATGTCTAAGCACTGGCCTACTGAATTCAGGTAATTTTAATCATTAGAAAAAGTTTTACAAGCAATAAAGAGTTGGGACACGCTCCCGGATTTTCCTGTGAAATGTACTCTGTCCATATCAGAATTGTCTATACCCAAATTTGTTTCTATTTTTAGTATTTGACCTGTCTGTTTCTCTAATATTCTGAGTTCCCATGTACTTACCTGGAGAGTCAAAGACAACTATAAAAATCACACATTCTTCACGGCACAATCCAGTGTTGCATTACATAAAAAGCACATTTGACACACGTTCGACTCACTGCTACAGGCTGAATTACAAACCTTTGAAAGGCCACATTTTAGCCTTCGTCATTCAGACTCCTGTATCTCATCTGTTCAGTCTCTCTCTTGTCACTTTCTACCACTGGTGTCCTTCTTGTCCCTTTTTGCCCCTCTTCCATTACCTTTCTCTGACTCCCTGCAGAGCTCTCCAGGGGCACACTGAGGGTGACCAGTCCACAGGTCCCAGTCCTCTTGGGCTACCCCCTTAATTGTTTCCTCCTCGGTGGGCCCCTTGCCATAGTCATATTTGATACATGTTCTGAGAGCCTGATGATTGGAGCCAAGCCAGGATTCAACCCCTGGAAGAAATCTTGGTCATCCAACTTGGGAGAAAATGGAACAGCCGTTAGCCTGTTACTACCATCAGTGGACAGCACACTTCCCACTTCCAAATCATTTGCTGGAGGAATCAAATCATTTGCATTTTGAAAGTTCCTTAATGAGGTGCTTTTAAAAAATCTTACTCTTAAACTTTCTAGAGCATCAATCTCTTTAAAGACTAAGAAGCACAGTGCAAGTGTATGTAAAGGTACACTTTCAGGTTTGTGAAAAATAATTTGCTAGAGCCCTCAGCTGATTAACATACATTTGAAGATTATATTTGCAAGGAAAATATAAGGTTAGTCTTGCAAACAGCTACACTCTCATAACAGGTTAAGTACCCATTACTGAACCCTCCTGCGCTATCGGTAGGAATGTAAACTGGTGCAGCCATTATGGAAACCAGTAGGGAGGTCCCTTTAAAAACTAAAAAAAGAGCTAAAAATACCAATATGATCCAGCAATCCCACTCCTGGGCATATATCCAAAAAAAAGAGAACTCTAATTCGAAAAGATGTATGCACCCCAATGCTCATAGCAGCATTATTTACAAAGACATGGAAGCAACCTAAGTGTCCAACGACAGATGAATGGATAAGGAAGTGGTATATATATATATATATATACACACACACACACACACACACACACACACACACAATGGAACACTACTCAGCCACGAAAAAGAATGAAATATTGCCATTTGCAGCAACATGGATGGACCTAGAGATAATCATAGTAAGTGAAGTAAACCAGACAAGGACAAATATTATATCACTTATATATGGAATCTAAAAAATAGCACAAATGAATCTATGTACAAAACAAACAGATTCACAGACATAGGAAACAAACTTATAGTTACCAAAGGGGAAAGGGGGGGAGGCATAAATTGGGGGGGAGGGATAACTTAGGAGTACAGGATTAACAGATGCACACTACCATATATAAAATAAACAATAAGGATTTACTGTATAGCACAAGGAACTATATTCAATATCCGGTAATATCCTATAATGGAAAATAATCTGAAAAAAAATATATGTATCTGAATCACTTTGTTGTATACCTGAAACTAACACAACCTTGTAAATCAACTATGCTTCAATTTAAAGAAGAATACTCATTATTTCTTTTATTTTCCTAACTAGTTCTCTTCTATGACAAACCTAGTCTGGTTAACTAGAAACTGTGTGGGTGATTACTGTTGCCCTTTGACAAAGCTGTCATGTGCAGCTGGGACAAAAAGGAGGGTCTTCCTTGTATCAGACATGGGACCAGGAAACAGTGACATAGTAGGAAACAAGACATGGTCTCCGCCTTACGGAGTTAAAAGCCCAGGGGTAATTTTTTTATAGAATTACATGATTTTTAGAACAAATTGAAATTGAAAACTATTTCTCTAAAAGGGGAAGTATACAACAGGAAGTAGACACTTGTCAACACAATTCTGTGAAGTGGTGCTGATTATGGTCATTTTACAGATGAGAAAACTGAGGGTCAAAGAAGGTGACTAGCCCACTGGCAGGGTTGGGACCTGAACCCATATCTCATTCCAAAGTCTATTCCTCTCAGGGTACCACGGTGCCCTCTAGAAACAGCGCTCCTAGAGACACATTATCTGACCCAGATGAGGGTGAAGAAACATTTCTTGCCACTCCCACATTCTTACCGCTGAGATAAAACTCTCTACGTTCTAAGTACTTCTCCCTTCACATTCACTATTTTCTGTTAATTTTTCTGAAAGGGGACGGGTGATGACGTTAGACACAACAAAAACCTTTTTTTTTAAAGCAAGCAAAAAATCACTGTAAATTTCATTTCTAATTTATAGAAAATTTAAACCAAAACTTTAAGGCAGTTACATGCTTAAGTGAGCCCATTCTAACAGTGCCTTAATTACAGATGAGTCTGACTCAGTTTAATCACAGAGGAGATGGCCCCTGGTTCATCAACTATCAGGAGATAGTTTAGCCAATGGGCTCAACTGCTAATGTCCTCTCAGTATTTGTTGTTTGGATGTGTGTGTGAACATGTGTGTGTTCACCCCCAGCAGGATGTACATTTCTCAGTGGAAATCAAGGTGAAATCTGACCTAGTCCAGATCAAGTCAGCTGCCTTCAGAGAGGGACCTGCTGAAAATTATCAGGAAGTGAACTATTTTCACTGTATTTTTGAAAATAAAAAAGGGCAGCCTCTGCTGTTGAACTTTTTAAACCATTCAAAACAAGTATTTACTCCTTTCTTAGTATTCCAAGATTAAAGGATTCAGTGAATGACCTCATCTGAACAATGCTAGCTGAAACAATAAGTAATCCTCATAGAACATTCACTATGTGCCAGGTATTGGGCACATGGCATTGGGCATGTCTCCTTACTTCTCAGGGCCTCAGTCTTCTCATCTGTAAAATGGGGTGACAGTAGTACCCACCTCACAGGGTCTTTAAGAGACTCAAATGATCTAGTTGGGCCAGCTGATCTAATAATTTGTCTAAGTTCCTGGCAGAAATTAGAACTTGAAAAACATTTAAATGAGGATTAATTGTGGCAGCAGAAGAGGGTATAGTAAAAGAGAAAAAAACATGCTTATCATCAACCAATGTGGATAATGGTAAGAGAATAGCTGCTACAACCAGACGAAACTGAATTTGATTCCAGGCTCCATCCACCTCTTACTAACAGTATAAACTAAATGAGCTACTTGATGTCTCTGAACTTCAGTTTCTTCATCTACAAGACAGGGACAGGGATATCCATTTGGGGTTTACGTGAGGATTTCAAGAGAAATTATATTTTAAAGCCTGGCTTGATAAATGATTTTTAAAAACCATTCCTAATTAAGAGGTTCCAATTTGATCTTTTATGTCCAATTTGACCTTTTATATTTTCACTCAAAACTTTTGGTTATTCTCTAAGCATACAGCACTCTGCTAGGTGTCCAGGAAAGATGGAGAGAAAAGTCTTCTCACAGCCACTATATGAGAGGTGGCACCAACCACTCTGGGGGTGCAGAGGAGGGAGTCATGACTTCTGTCTCAGATCATCACATGAGGCGGTGTGGCAGGGGCAGCATCTGAACCTGCAGGCTAGCAAAGATTTCCCTACCTCCTTATTCCACCAGCAAGTCCGAAGGGGATCACATTTCTCTATTACACAACTACAAGTTTAAGAATAATTTGGCTTAATTTTTCAAAACAGGACCCATGCTTTGGAGCCAGTCTTTACATTAGTAATGGTTGCCAATGAGTAATCGCAATCCTCTCACCCTACCCACAAGGAAGCTTAATTTAGGCTCTGACAGCTGGTAAAATTAGAACTCCCCTTAGAAGCAAACTTATGCATTGAGGTTTTATATGTACATCTACCAACATATATAGTTCATCTTCCATTTTTGCTTAATTCTTATACACCGAATTCCTATATGAAATGACTAATTAAGCTTTTTACACAATAGCACTCAAGTGTAATGCACCTTTCCTAACCGCATATCAGTGTACTTACTGTGCCGCCAAGACACAGAGGCTCAAGGTAAAATCAAAGCGAGTTAAAAGTGGTACTTTGGACTCAACCAACTCACACATTTACCCACATCCTTACCTATAAAATGCAACGCAGTACCAGTAATTGACAGAAGGGAGGGTACGGTGTGTACTCTTAGAAGAAAGACTGAAGAGAAGATGAAATGGTTTAAGGCAGTTTTAACCCTGTTGCCACAAGAAAACTCAAATACTGAAATGTTTTATGAAATATTTAGCTTCTCTTCTAAAGGTTGAATGGAATGTCTTTAGAATTTTAAAATATTTCTGATAAAATTATCCCAGAATAAAGGCTGTCAGTTGGAAAGAGAGAATAAAAAGGGCATCGAGTGGTATTATCTAAAACTGACCAGGTGGGAAGTTCTATTCTGAACTCAGTATCATGTGGAAGGGATAAATTGAGCTGAATCCCCAATTTCGTCAAACACTAATGACAGTGGTTTCAGCTGGGAAAAGAAGAGCCCAGAAAGATCCCTGACTCTCATAATGGGAAAGGGTTTCCGCCAACAAATCCAGAGGCTTTAACTTCAGTTGCTCCCTATTGATTTCTAAGAAGAAATAATCGACAATTTTAAGGGAAAAACAAGTTTGGAATGCATATCATCAAAGTCTAATAAAAATAGGAATGAATAAAAGAATTGGGAATAAACTGGAACTAATAATAATATTAACTGAGTACCAATGATATGCCAGGCACTTATGTTATACTTACAACTACTCTATGCTGTAAGATTCCCACGCTCTCCATTTTACAGAGGAGAAACCTGAAGGACAGACAAGCTCGAATACTTAACGGCTGTCAGCAGTGAAGCTGGGGATTCTCCCACACAGCTTTGCTCACTGGCTCTGTGTAAGACCTTGTTTCAAGCACCCCCAATCCTCCAGAGGCACTGGATGAGCATATCAGATCATCTTTATCTGCCTCTAAATCCCAAACAAGGATCTAAGATGCTCACACTTTAGAGTTTAGGATTATGATCATTTAATAGTTTACTTATAGGTATTTTCTATCCAGTATTATAAATAACAGTACTAAACATCTGGGTGCTGACTATCTACCAACTATTCTTCTGATAATTTATGTAGTCCTTTAATCTGCATAAATTTCTCTACTGTACAGAGGAAGAGGCTGAGCATAGAAGAGTTATACAATTTATTCAAGGTCATAAAGCCATTAAATAGCTCTTAAGTAGTTTTGCTCCAGGGCTCAAGCTCTGAACTGCTCCACCACACCGTCTTTCTCAGCAGACTCACCCTGAGGTTCACAGAGAAAAACAAAGGACAGAAACATCCACTGTTGTCCATTCTTACTTCCCAAGTCTCTGTGAGAAGCCCAGCCTGTGCCACACGACTTCAACGTTCCCATCACTGCCGCCTGTGTTTTAGGTAATTCTCCCTACTCTGCGCTCTCTTCCATCTTCCTTTTCTCCTTTCTTTCTTGACTACTGTTCTCTTTTGCCTTTTCCTTCTCTTTCCTCTCCCCCTAGTCCCTTCACTCCCTTGTTCTTCCCTCCTCTCTCCTTTCTTTCACTCCCCTCCCTTCCTCTCCTCTTCCTTCTCTCTTTTTTCTATAGCTTAAAGTCTCCCCCAACAATTGATTATTGGAGCGAATCAATCACTTTTAACAAACAACATTTCCTCACATGTCCATACAGTTTTAATGAAAAGGGCTGTCTCCTTGACACTGAAGTACAGAGCTGAAATGTTGTTATAATCTTGTGTTTAGATATAAATACTTTCCTGATTAGTAAAACCTCCTTGTAAATCTAATAACTGGAAAAAGAATGCATGTAGCAAGATGGGAGTGTTTGTAGATACTAAAATTATTAAAAAGATTACTTGTGATTGTTGAGTCTTATTTATCTAAATATTCTAAATTTTCTCTAGGGGACATACAGTTCTTCAGTAATAACAAAGTTATACTTTTAGAAAAAAATGGAACTCAATGCGGAGAGTTTATCACATTGAATGAGCAAAAAAATAACCAACTTCCTACCAGAGAAGTTCAGGGTGGTGAGTCAGTAAAGGGTAACAACTCAGCCACTGCACTATCATTGGAACCAAGAAGATAGAAAACAGCATTTACTAAATACATCTGCTTGAAAAGGAGAAGCATTCCCATGCAGATTAGAAGCACAGACCTGATCTTCAAAAGGCCCTTACATCCCATCTAGTTCAATGCCCCCATCTTACAGGTGAGGAAACCGAGGTTCAGAAAGGTTAACTACTTGATTGGTAACAGGCAGCCAGTTGGTAGCTGAGGCAGAAGAATGCAGGTGCTGTGTCCTTAAGTATAGAACTCTAATTGTTCACTTTAAAGTTTTTGTGGACATCTTTTGAACAAAATTTCTAGAGTTCAAAAAAGAGGACAGAATTAGAGTTTTAAAGAATAATGTAAAATTCCAGAGTACTGTTGGTTTACCTAATTGGGTATAGTATCTAGATTGGGTGGCACTGGACCAGCTGAAAAAGTATAGAGGGCACTGAGAGGAACAGAGAACATTCTTGGCAGATAAAATCCAGTAGAGAACAGTTCATTCTGAGAAATCTAAGTAGCTGATGGCTAACGCTCTGGAGGCAAATAGGGAAACTGAGAAATGAGGTTGGAGAGTCTGGCCAAGAGCCAGGCACCTACACCTCGCTCCGGAGTTAGGACTTTAACCTAAGAACGATGGGGGTGGTCACTGCAGGTCTGAAGCAGAAGAGAGGGAGAATTTGATTAGCATCTGAGAAGACTTGCTCTGACTGCAGTGTGGAGAGTGGATTGCCAGGTGTTAGGCTGAGATCAGAAAAGCCAGTAAAAAGGCTGCTACACTACTGCATGAAAAAGTCGATGAGGGCTAGACTGAATAGCAGCAGTGGACGTGGAGGGAACATGCAAGACTGCAGAGAGAGACAGAAGTTAGAGTGGACAGGACCAGTTGAATGTGATGGATTCAAAAACTTGAGAAATTTGTTACAATCTGAGATGACTGCCAGCTTTCAATTTTCATTCGAGGTACTATTCTCTGAAAGAAGCAATAAGATATTCAGAAGGAAGAAGTAATTTGCAGGTATATGATAAACATGGTATTAGATAGCATGAGTTTGGCTTCTGAGGTGTGGAGCAAGATCCAGGTTGGAGAAAGCAACATACAGGTGGTGCTGGAGACCATGGGCATGGAGAGAACCTAGGAACAGTGTGTAGGGGCATATCCGCTGTGTCTTCTACAGATTGAGGCCCCACAGTGCAATGCACTCAATTTTATTCACCCCAGTCCCTCATTCTGTGTCTGTCTCAGTGGTTCTTGACACTGGCTGTGTCCCTAAATTAAACTGTGAAACATACACCAAATTCAGAGAAGGGAAATCTGCTTCAAAGTCCATCAGGGCAACAAAGATAAAAAGCCAACAGCTGAGGTGCACTAGGAACATATTCATGTTGATCTTGGGAAAAAAAAAAAAAAAAGTACTTGCTGCCCCTTTGTGACAAGCTTTTTGCAAAATCTGGTATAACCAGAAAATAGGATGTGCTAATAGGAAGCACTGCTGAGAGAGGCATGTTCTAGCTGTAAAATGAGGGAATTAAGTTGGACAATTTCTCATGCCTTTCTTACTGTTACCACCTGTGGTTCTTGCATATAGAGCCTCCTTCAAAGCCAGGGATGTTCAGATGATTTCTCTGTTCTTTTAGTTACACAGGGAACTGATCTTTGGTGACTTCCACATACCTTCCCAATGTCTTCTACTCCTCTCACCATATCTATCCTTCAAGATGCAGCTTCAATGCTCATCTCCCAGCAAATGATCCCAACCTAGTGCTACCTTTTCAACACACTTGCTTAATTTTTCCATCTTTAGCAGTCAGGGGTCTCAGGGGCAATTGTAAACTTATTGTAGTCCCTTCCTTTTTCTTCCCATAATACGTTGTAATGAGATTCCTCTGGTTAGAGTGCTGTGGGAACTACTATTTATAAGTACATAATTATAAATACATATTATAAATATGTATAAATACAAATTATACATAAATAAGTACATATTATTTATAAGTTGTTGTGTGACAATATTATAAACTAGAAGGTTGTTTGTGTTTATCTGAACACACATTCATAGCATAAATTCCCCTACATAAACTTTCTAAGATGTCAGAGAAGTGCATTAACTAAAATTATTGGGCCAGTTAGAGGAGAATTATCTCTAACACAACATAAGAATCATCTGTCAAGGCAGAAGGCCCAGAGTCTCACAGGGAAGAGGGGTGCAGGAGTCTAGGGTGACTATCACAGGTCCCAGGAAGGAGGACAGGCGGCCTTAACCATTGTGGGTTGGGGGTGAGTAGGAGGTTGAAGCTTCATAATGACCAAGATGCCTGAAGGTAGGAGGAGAAAATAGGGTGGTAGCATTTGATCCCAAAAGGCCAGAGCTATCTACATACAAAGAGCTGCTGAGGCCTCACCCCTCTCCTCCCATAATAGTAATAATAACAACAATAACAACCACAAGAGCTAACATTTATTGAATGCTTACTACATGCCAGGTACTATTCTAAGCTCTTTACACATTTAATGGTCCAAAAAAAAAAAAAAACTCTATGTGGAAGATACACTTTTAACCCTATTTTGCAAGGGAGGAAACTGGGGCAAGAGAGATCAAGTCACTTGCTCAAGGTAACACAGGTGATAATACACAGAACCTCATCTACCTGACAGATGGAAAGCACCTGGGCCTCAGCATACAGGCAGCACCTTTCCTGGGTAAAGTTTCTTATTCACCATGCAAATCTCAGGCCAATCATCTTTACAGAATGAGATCAAGAGGCTCTGACATGATCTGACATCATGAGTGAGCCGGACACAGAACCCACACTCTTGGAACGATCTGCCCCCATACTGTCAGAACAGAGCACAAACAGCAGTGCTGACAGTTAATTTTAAGACATCACAACGGCAAATCTGCCAAGATGAATGTTTCCAATCTGCTCCATTTAGCTGACCTTACTTGCTATAAATTCGGGCTAATCCATATCTAATTCTTACTGGGTTACTCACTTGTGTGCTGTTCACCATTGTCCCTGATCTCTTGGCATCTAGCAAACACTAGCCAGGCCCCAAATTCCTCTAGGATGTCTGGTTCTTCTCACATTACAGTGCTGGGAATGCAGCATGAATAGTTGCATACCTCCAGGCTCACTAATGCCATGGCCTCATACTCACTTACCACTACGGTCTTCTAAGGGAGATTCACCCAGAATTCCATGGAACAGAAAGAAATTCCATGTTGAAGTGATATGCTCCGGTGAATATTTTGCAGAGAACTGGCTGCATCTCTTAGTTATGCCTCTTAGTCTCTTATAAAATTTCAGAACTGAGAGGTATCTTAAGAGGTCAGCCAATTCAATTTCTTTACTAATGTTTATTTTTCGAAACTGAGGCTTGGGAGTTAAGTTTCCAAGGTCACAATGCTACATAGGGGCAGAATTAAGATTCTTACTCTAGTTCTTTCTATTATTGTTGATGCTATTCCCTGAATTCATAGGAAAAGTCACAATAATGATAAGACTAGTATTTATGTAGCCTTTAGAGTTGACAATGAACTGTTGCTCTTTGTAATTTCATACAATAATCTGTGCAATGGCGTAACAAACATAATTAATATCCCATTTTAAAGACTAGGAGATTTAAACAGTAAACTTTCAGCAACTTATTCAAGTTTTCATAATTAAACAGTAGGGGGCTGTGAACTGAGCCCAAAGTTCCTGCTTTTAAGTCTTGTACCCTTAAGTAAATTACTAACTTCTCTATGTATAATATCTGTGTCCTCATTGGTAAAATGAGGATATAATAAAAGTGTCTTCATGAAAGAAGGACTTTTTTTTCTTGAGAATTAAATGTGTTAAATGAATAAAACTCTTAGCATCTTGCCTGACATGTTATAAGTAGGCAATATATGTCAAGGTTTTGTTTGTTTTTTTAATTGCTACCTTTATAAAACATCCTACTGCTAATACAGAGTCATTACTTTAGGCTTAAGGATAAAGAAGAATTCACTAATATCCTAATAATAATTTTAGTTGAATTTAAAAATACAACACTGAGTTTATTCCTCTTTTGATTTTCATCATCATAGAAATATTTGCTGTCAAATGCAGTTAGGAACTTTCATCATCTTGACACAACAAAATGTAATTTAATCATAGCTTTTTCACACCAAGAAAATAACAAAGAACTATTTTCATCTTAATGTTTAAAACTGCAAACAAAAAACTGCACCTTCCGTATACATTTCAGAAGTTAAAAACGAGACGCACTGACTGGATGCAGCCTCACGGTGGTGCTAAATCATCATTGATAAAGGCTCGAGACCCAGCTAAGGCTCTGCAGAAACCAAACTGACGCAGGATTGAAACCTTCCTACTGGGTTAACCAGGAAGGTATTTGCTTTGGATCCCTATGGTTCTTCTCCAGCAACCTTGAGCAATGACCTTGACATACTCCCAACAAATCCATTAGTAATGTTAATTCAGTTTTTTTCCTGGCACTGCAACAAATAAATTATACACAAATATATACAATATTACCCTTAAAAAGAACTGTGCAGCTTTATATTTTAATGTTATTAATTGAGAATTCTCAACTTGGATTTGGCCACAGCATTTGCATATAAGATAACATTTACCTTTGCTCCGTTCATCAACTGTGTATCTTAATTTCTTATGTCCCTTGGAACCATTTATTAAAGTCCTTACATCTCCCTGCCCCAAACCTCAGCTTGAAATCTCAACTCTTTTGACCCCCTTCCTCCACTATCTCATTTTTTAAAAGCCACAAAATTGTACTGATTTCTCTTTTATAACATCTCCCACCTCTGTTTCTTTATTTTCCTTAGTTGGCTTCCAAAACCACAGTTCAGACCCTTTTAGCAATAACCTTCAAAATTAGTCTTAGAGCATTAGCTACCAACCTTGACTGTATGTCAGAAATGCATGAAGGAGCTTTAAAAAATACCTGTTCCTCAAGAGTCTGATTTAATAGCTCTGGGTGGAGGCTGAAATTGGAATTTTTTTTCAAAGCACCCCAGTGATTATAACGTGCAGCCACAATCACGAACCACTTCGCTAGAGCTGTATCCAGCACACCATGGCCAGATCAACCTTAAACTACCAACCATCTGAGCCAAAAATTTTAAGTAATGTCTCCTCTTCAGAAAGATTGCAAATTAGTGACTTGAAGGCTAAACCTATCCTATGGATGTGTTTTATTTGGCCCGTTTTTAAATTGTTCAGACCCAAAATTAACAAATTGGGAGATGTCACATAAAACCCAGATTTGCTACTTCTTTTTAAAAATTGCAAGATCTTGCCACACAGGGCCCACACTCCCGTGCAACAATCACTTGGAACTGAGCAGTTTGCTGCCCTCTAGACATGGCACTTACCCTCCGTTACTCAGTCTCTTTCACTCCCCACTTCCACCCGGCTGTATGACCCATTTATATTATCTGTCTGCCCCTCTTAGAGTCATTTTAGTTTGTAACTCCTGGTCTAAAGGAAAAAGTTCAATCTGAATGATACATTCACTCACTCACTTATTCATTGATTCATGCATTCATTAGACAGGTATTTATTTTGTGTCTGTGCTACGTAAACACTTGGAATTCAAAGTTCATATTTTGGTCCTTTCTTTCTAACTTTATATTCCCCTTCCCTTCAACTAACTCTATTCTAACCAGCAATTGGTTTAAGAGAACATCTCCCTCCTAAAGTTCATAGCCTAGAGGCTAATTTCCCAAACTCCTTTGCAGTTAGGTGATGCCATATGACAAAGTCTGGACCAATGGGATGTGAACGGAAGAAATGTGTACAACTTCCAAGTCCTGTCTGTGAGAAGAAAGCTGGGTGCTCTCCACGTTCCCCTTCTGGTGAGATGGAACACAGATACAGCATTTGTGCACCATAGTGCAAGAGCGACAGGGAGAAAGCACCTGAATCCCTAGATGGCCTCTATCTTCCCTGGATCGTCTGCCTACCTCTTGTTATGTATCTGGGGATCTCTTTGTTTATAGCAGTTTAGCCTACACCCTTTACTATTTCCCAAATATACCTTAAATATTCTTGCCCTCAATCTTAGCTTATACCAAAGCTTCTGTCACTAACATTCTGCCTTCTCATCTCTCCTAAATTCTATTCATTATTCAAGGTCCAGCTCAAGTAGTCCACCTTCTGTGATGCTTGGTCTAGGTACACTTGTTATCTTCCTTCCTCTGCTCTCCCATTGTGTAACTTTCCACTTGAGACTTATCAAATATTATCTTATTTAATAAACAGAGCCTAGAATTATGTTGTCCTATCTCTTTCAAATTCTAAGTCCAGAATTTAAAACAAAATTTTAGATTGTGCGTAGCATAAAGAAGAATGTTCAGAGTTCCTACAGCATTCTACTACTAACACCGCTTGTTGAATAATAATCTGTACTATCAATTCATGTTCAATTTGTGATCTTTTAGGACTCCTGAATCTTCCAATTTTAATTACAAAGCTGAGCCTTCCCAACTCTTTAAAAATGTAGCTTCTTCCTTGATATTTAAACTGAATTGTTTATTCTTGCATCTAAACAGTTCCTCAACCCTCTGGATACATATTTCTAAGACTAAGAAATGTACTGAGAAGATCAAGGGTTCAAGCTCGAATGGTGATGAAGAGCCAACTCACAGTCTCCTCTCATATTCAGAATCTGAGAATCTCTACGACAACATCAGAGGAAGAAAGTAGAAGATACTCTTGGGGAAGGAAATTAAAAGGGAAAATAGGGGCCAGAGAGTGAAAACTATATATTCTAGAAAAATAGTAAAGAAAAAGAATAGGAGAGAAGATATAAGGAAGAGAGAGAATTCAGATATAGGAGGAAGACTAGGAACTGTGAGGGAAAAGGTTAGCATAAGGGAAAGGCACATACAAAACGAAATGCCAGTGAAGAACAGTGGAATCCAATAACCTTAAAATGCTTCCTATCTGATAGGATGCTCTTAAGAGAACATTATAAACACCAAAGTGCAGACTACCACTCCACCAACTCTAGGAAAACTGCTATGTGGTTGGTATAAAAGAAACATCAAAGGCAGGTGAGAATTAAATTTACAGCAGACCTTTATTATAAGTTACTCTGGGGACAAATAAAGAAAAATACAGCTGTGTTACAAATCAAGTAAAGAATGGCAGACAGGACTTTTTAAAAAGAGTGACTCCCAAGTGTTTTTCTAAAGACGAATCTTGTCTCTTGAAGTTGTGTCCTACCACACAAAAAAGCTAGGGGTGAGATCTTTAAAGCACGAGAGGTAATCACACTGAGATAAAATACAAAATAACTCAAAGACTTAAACGCGTAAACTGTAAAACTCCTAAAAGAAAACATAAAATAAAAGCCTCATGACATGGGTCTTGGCAATGATTTCTTGGATATGACACTAAAAGCACAGCCAACAAAAGCAAAAAGAGACAAATGGGGCCACATCATCCTTTAAAAATTTTGTGCATCAAAGGGCCCAATCAACAGAGTGAAAAGGAATGGGAGAAAATGTTTGCAAATGAAATATATAATAAAAGGTTAAGATCCAGAATATAAAGAACTCCTACAACTCAACAACAAAAAAATCAAATAACCCAATTTAAAAAGTGGACAACATACTTGAATAGACATTCTTCCAAAGAGGATATACAAATGGCCAACAAGCATATG
Source organism: Globicephala melas (assembly GCF_963455315.2). Classification (NCBI taxonomy): domain Eukaryota; kingdom Metazoa; phylum Chordata; class Mammalia; order Artiodactyla; family Delphinidae; genus Globicephala; species Globicephala melas. The sequence continues at coordinate 111,822,313 of NC_083315.2, read as the reverse complement.
TAAAGATGTTCAACATCACTAATCATCAGAGAAACGCAAATCAAAATCATAATGAGATAATTCAAAAGAGTGATGTGCCACAATGTTCACTGCAGCTCTACTGACAATAGCCAGGACGTGGAAGCAACCTAAGTGTCCATCGACAGATGAATGGATAAAAGATGTGGCACATACATACAATGGAATATTACTCAGCCATAAAAAGAAATGAAATTGAGTTATTTGTAGTGAGATGGATGGACCTAGAGACTGTCATACAGAGTGAAGTCAGAAAGAGAAAAACAAATACCATATGCTAACACATATATATGGAATCTAAAAAAGAAAGTGGTTCTGAAGAACCTAGGAGCAGGACAGGAATAGAGACGCAGATGTAGAGAATGGACTTGAGGACACGGGGAGGGGAAAGGGTAAGCTGGGACGAAGTGAGAGAGTGGCATTGACATATGTACACTACCAAATCCAAATGTAAAACAGATAGCTAGTGGGAAGCAGCCGCATAGCACAGGGAAATCAGCTCCGTGCTCTGTGACCCCCTAGAGGGGTGGGATAGGGAGGGTGGGAGGGAGATACAAGAGGGAAGAGATATGGGGATATATGTATATGTATAGCTGATTCACTTTGTTATACAGCAGAAACTAACACACCATTGTAAATCAATTATACTCCAATAAAGATGTTAAAAAATATCATAATGAGATATTACCTCACACCCATTAGGATGGTTACTATCTTAAAAAAAAAACCAAAAAAAACCCCAGAAAATAACAATTGTTGATGAGGATATGGAGAAACTGAAACTCTTGTGCACTGTTGTTGGGATTGTAAAATGGAGCAACCATGACGGAAAAGGGTATAGTGATTTCCCAAAAAATTAAAAGTACAACTACCATATGGTCCAGCAGCAATCCTATCCAATTTCTGGGTATATACCCACAGAATTGAAAGCAGGGTCTTGAAGAGGTATTTGCACACCTACGTTCATAACAGCATTATTCACCATAGCCAAGAAATGGAAGCAAGTCCAACATCCCTCCACAGATGAATGGGTAAACAAAATGTGGTATATACATACAGTGGAATTATTCACCCTTAAAAAGGAAGGAAATCCTGTCATATGTTGCAACATGGATGAATCTTGAGGACATTATCCTAAGTGAAACAAACCAGTCACAAAAAGACAAATACTATATGATTCCAATTATGTGAGGTATGTAAAGTAGTCAAATTCATAGAAACAAAAAGTAGAATTGTGCCCACGGGGGGCTGGAGCAGAGGGGGAAAGGGCAGGTGTTTAATTGGTATGGAGTTTCAGATTTGCAAGATGAAAAAGTTCTGGAGATCTGTTTCACAACAATATGAATACACTTACTACTGAACTGTACACTTAAAAATGGTTAGGAAGGCAAATTTTATGTTACGTTTTTTTACCACAATGGAAGAAGAAGGAAAAGAGAACACAGGACAACAGGATATTTCTTTAATGACTGCCATCATCAGTGTGGTATCATTGATGTGTCAACATATGGTCGAAATGAGGGTGAAAGATAGGATGGATCCTATCTGGACCATTTTACCTCTTGGAAAAAGAAATGCAGAAATCAGTGCCAAGTTAATCCCAGGACCAAACCTCTTCTATATTCCCATTAACCTGGCATTACTGACCACATCCCAGCTCTACCTCTAGGCAGCAGCAAGGGTGACTGTCTTTGTGCTGCTACCACAGACTAGACTGCAATTTTACATAGCCTAGTTACAAAGATCAAGCACTCAGACAAATATTTGCTGCACTGAATCTGAAATAATTTATGTGCAAGGACATTCTTAGCTGGCACCAAAGATTGGGTTTTTAAATTGGGTTATAGATGTCTCTGAGATAAAATGTTAAACAGCTGAGTCATTGAACTATAGCTGGGACACCATAATCTAGCATTTGAAGACATTTATATCTCTGGGGAGAAGAGGAATCAGCTACATCATGCATCCATTAACTTAGTACCAATAAGTCCAACCTAATGGAGTCATGTCTTTCAGGACGAGTTCTAAGGTCCCCATTGACTCTTTAAAACAAATCTAAAGGTTGAAGTTTTTTTTTTTTCTTTATCCTTATTCTTCTTGATCTTTTGCAAAGAATGAAGCTAGTGTTCATCATACTACACATCTCTTCTCCCTTCATTTACTTAATACCCGAGAATCCTGTTCCTTCCTGGTCCCCACAACTAGGCCTCTTCCTTACTCCTGCCTCGTAACTGGACTAAAACTTGAAAGTCAGTTGTCCTCCTCTTCTCTTCTCCATCTATCCTCAGTCTCTCAGGGAATTCTTTTATTCCCAAGACTTTATCTAGTGGGAAGAGCAAAGCAGATAGGGCTTGAAGCATGGCTCTATGACTTACTAGCTGTGCAGCTTAGGAGAGGTGATTTCATCTCTCTGAACTCCTCTCCTCCACTCTAAAATGGGGACTCATTCATCCTTTCATCCAACAACCTTTATTGAGCACCTACTATGTAGCAGGCAATGTTCTAAGTACATGAGATTCACTAGCAAGCTACACAGATAAACATGTCTGCCTTCACAGATCTCCCAGTCTAGCAGGGGGAGACAAAAATTAATAATAATACACATGCTAAATAAGAGAATGATATAAAATTACAGAATATGGTGAGAGCTGTAGAAGAAAAGAAAAAGAAGTCAGGTCACACTTTTTAAAAGGTGGTCAGGGTAACCTTCCCTAAGAAATTATTATTTGACCAAGTCCCAGGAGGTGGAGGAATTAGAAAAAAAATGCATCTGACAGAGAATGTGCAGCCAGAGGGAGCTGACAAAGGTCTGAAAGGCAGGGGTGTACCCAGTTTGTTCCAGGAACGGCAAAGGGTCCAGTGGGAATGGAGTGAAGTGAGCATGGGGAAGAGCAGTTGGAAATGAGTCAGAGAGGAAATCAGGGGACCAGTCCATGTAGGATCTCTGAATGCCATGGGAGCTGTTGCAGAGTTTTGAGCAGAGGGGTGACATGATCTGATTTATGTTTTTGGTTTTTCTGGCTGTGTTGGGTCTTAGTTGTGACGCACGGGCTCCAGAATGTGTGGGCTCTGTAGTTTGCGGCACGCGGGCTCTCTAATCGAAGCACGCAGACTCAGTAGTTGTGGTGCGTGGGCTTAGCTGTCCCGCAGCATGTGGGGTCTTAGTTGCCCCCCCAGCCGAACAGAGATCGAACCTGCATTCCCTGCGTTGGAAGGTGGATTCTTAACCACTGGACCTCCAGGGAAATCCCTGATTTATGTTTTAAAAGGATCACTCTGGCTGCTTTGTTGGGAATAGACTGTAAGGGGAGCAGAACGGAAGCAGGGAAACCAGTTAGGAGGCTACCTCAGTAATCCAGGCAGGAGGTGATGGTGGCTAGGACCAGAGTGGGAGTACTGGAGAAGAAGAGAAGTGGCCAATGTAAGATAATAAAACCTACCTTGTAGGGCTGTTGCTTTAAGAATCTTATGAGAGCACTACTTCAGATAAAGTGCCAAGTATTTGCCTGATACAAGGAAGATGTTAAATAATACCCTCTCTTATTATATTTTCCTGGTTGAATACGTTTTCTGGGTCACTATATGGAGGAGGTCAAAGCTAGAATGTGATACCCAAGGTCAACTGACATGGGGATTTGTAGTCACCCCTGCCTGAAGCATTGAAAGGAAGTTGGGCTGAGGAAGGGGCTTAATCCCCTTTCAGGTTTCACTTCATATCCCAACTCCAAGACAGTATTTCCAACGGCCTACATTTCCTCTTAAAAGTTTCATCGTATACTCAATATCAGTGCATGTATTTTTAAAAATTACCTGCCTCACCTCCACCTCAAGCCCATCCAAATGTTTCCCATCCAAATGTTTCCTTCTATTAAAACTACACCAGTCCCTAGAGACTGATAACTTAGCTTCATCTTTGTAGAATTATGGAATAAAAGGATGCTTCCATTGGAAGTTGGTATAATAGCCATCATCTGCTTAAAACATCTCTATTTACAAAAAAGAAACGAGGCCCAGAATGGAGCAGCATTAGCTGTGGGCCACTCCTGGCTTTAATGACTGCGCAAGGGCTGGAACCAGTTTCCTGGATCCCGTTCACTTTATCAACAGCGCCCCCCATTCGCCCATCCCCCATCACAGCAGCCCCTAACACTGGCTGCCACAGGCATCTCTGCACTGGTCACCGCCATGGCTGCCATGACCATCTTTCCTGTTTATTGCCAATTAGGCCTTCCAGAAAGGCTATTGGAGGCCATGGCACACACTGCTTTAAGTGTGCTGGCTCTGGGTTCAAATTCTGACTCTGCACTCACTAGCTGTGAGGCCTTGAGAGAGTTTCCTAACCACAATCTGCCTTAGCATCTTCATCTGAAAAGTTCTTACCTCCCAGGACCTAAGTAGAATAAGGCATGTAAAGCCCTCAGCACAGAACCAGCACAAAATAAGAGCCCAAGGAGCATGAGTTATTGTTAGTTGTATAACTATTCTCAGTCCCTTTCAGAGACGTTACCATGGATGCCTGGTAAGCAAATCCTAATTGCCTTGGTCTGGCCATCAGGGCCTTGCAGCTACCAGGTCTATTAAATGTATGGAAACTTTTATTGCTCTCTGCTCACTGACCTTCCAGTCAAGACAGCTGTGGATCCCAATACCATGCTCATTCTCAATACCCACCTCTGCATTTTGGTTTTTGCTCCTTCTACCTGAAATGCCCACTTCCTTCTCTCTAAATCCTGGCACATCCTTCAAAGCCCCAGTGAAGGTTTATTATTTCACAAGAACTTCCCAGGTAAATCCTAGCTCTACTGATATTATTTCTTCTCTACAATACAACAGTATTTACATGTAGTACATATTAGTCACTTCCTAATGGAGAGGCAAGGGAGCATTTAGTTAATAGTATGGGTTCTAGAACAGACTACCTGGTCTCTCTCAGCCTCAGTCTCCTCTACGTAAAATGGGGTTAATATTAGGGCTGTTGTGAGGGTTGGACACATAAATACTTAGTAAACAATTCTTAATATATTTTACGATTACTATATATTGCTGTTAGCTTTACCCTCTTTGTTTTATGTACCCATATGTACTATACTTTTATCCAGTATCTTAAATCACAGCTTACATTAAGGAGCTGAATTCTGAGAATTTTGACGTCTGTCCTTCAAGATTCCATCACATAACAATTTGTTCTAAAAGTACAGATTTACCCAAAATATCAACTCCCCAATCTCAGAGCCCACAGATGGTACAGAGTATAGGTAGCATGGTTATTAGCCAGAGGAGGAAGACTGAAGAAAAAAATTCCTGATAAATTAGAAATACCTGGTCTTTTTCTACAAGAAGTTAATATTGGAGATGTGAGAGCTATTCTGGGGTGAGAACCAACAAATCAAAAAAGTACTGAGGGTAACTGGAACTTTCCCTTCATGTGTTCCTGAGGTACTGGCGTGTGCACAGCTACTGTTCTACCTTATTTTGTATTCCGTTCAAGGGGGTCCACCAGTCATCAGGAGCCATGTTAGGTTTGAGCAATATCAACAGAGAGATGTATACCAGCAGGGACACATCAAACTAATGCACAGACAAGGGCAGTTCCTAGTGATGCCACTGTTACAACTCAGTGATCATCGTATGTTTTTTTTTTTCTTTCTTTCTTTAGGGAATCGGTTATGTTTATCAAAAATAGCAACACATTTTATCATGGGGTGGGGAAGAGTTCACCTTTTCCCAGCAATACTTCCAAAAATCAGGTAAGAAATCATTCCGATTAAGAAGACCACCCTTACCTCTATTTTTTCCCATATGGCTTCATAGTTGTCTTGGTGTTGAATATCTTGCATCAGTTTCTGAATTAAAGAGGACTTTGTAGTGGAATGGCTCTCATTTTTCTCAGAGGATGAAGCTCTCTCTGACTTCTCATCAATGTATTTTTTCATGCCAGAGAGAGGCACGCACAACTCCTCGTCGGAAGGAAGGTCACTAAGGGGGCCAGATTCAATGCTCTCCCCGAGCGAAGAGGCTATATCACTGGATGAGCTTGGAGACACCCTGCCTAGCCTTGTATGCTTCTTCTTGACATGGTATGTTGGATAGATCTCAGAATCTGAATTCATTTCAGACAGTTCCCAGTCATCAATATTCTGAATGGTTTCTCCCCTGGGTTTCTGAGGCAGAAGCTTTGTTAGGTTTTCCAACTTCAAAGCTAATACTTCTGTCTGCTTAAGGTGAGAGGGCAGTGCTAGGTACTCATCAGAGCCATACCAGGCCTCCACAACCTGACCGTTCCTGGTGACGTGACTTGGGGAGGAGGTGTAGCTTTTTTTGCTTTTGTGTTCTGAAAGAAGGGGTACCACAGACGTGACGTTGTCTGAGCCAGCAGAGGACTCACTGCTCGGACTAAAAGGGGGTGAACTGGATGTTTCCGACTGCACCGGCAATTGGGCATTCCAACTACTCTGGTTATACGGCTCAAGTGAGGATGTGGAAGCAGAATCTGTTTCTGGCCCCTCTATGGCCTTGGAAGTGCTAGAAGGAATTCCATTCGGCACTACTGAGCTCCTAGTGCTTTGGGCTTGCTTGCCTGAACTGGGGTCCTGTTTAGGTGTCTGGCATGAAGGCACCTCTTCTACGGTCTTGTGAGGCTTTTTAAGTCGAAGTTTCTCTTTATGGCCGTCACTCAGCCTCCCCAGGCTGGAGGAGATCTCCTTAATGTGACTTGTGACTGTGTTTTCAAGATTCCCATCCCCCACCTGGTGCAAACACTCATGTGAGTAGCTGGCAGCAGAAGGTCTGTTGGGGTGAGACGACTGTAACACCAGGCAAAGTTTAGCTCTGTCAAGAGGGTCCGCCAAGGAAGGCGCGCTCCTGCTCATCTCAGGCTTGAGATCAACCACCTGCTTCATGCCACCAGCACCTTTCAGATTATTCTTAAAAGTCTCCTCTTTAAGGAAAAGCCCTCTTTTTGGCAACGTGGGCTGTGTGGGAGAGTCCTCGTTATAATTAAAGCAATCTCTGATGGATCGCTTGGGGGTTGCATTTTCACAAGGAAGAGGCTGTTGATTCTTTGCCCCGAGTTGGGAAGAGGAATCAGATTCTTGCTTCACAGTCTCCAAAGAGGGTTGTCCAGCATTTGTCAGAGCTTCCCCTGAAGATGACAGCCCCTGCGTTAAGCCTGGCTGCTCCTCCGCTGTGGCCGCACTGTCTTCCTCACACCCACCTCTGTCATCTGCTGAAAGAGACACCTGAGACGCCTCCTCACTAACTGCTTCGCTGCAGTTGGAAGGGACCGCATCAGGAGCCACCGTAAGTAACCCAACGCTTCGGATAAGCTCAGGGAATTCCTTTTCCATTTCACTGTAGCTCCAAGAGTCAAAGGGTTTGGTTTTGACCTGGCTAGAGGTCATATCACCCAGGCCACTGAGCAAATCCTCACTTGGACTGTAGTCAGACAGTTCGAAAGCAGTAATGCCACAATCCAGAGACAAGTAATTCTGAGAGCATTTGATAGTTAACTGTCCTGAGTCATCCACTTCTGTTAGAGCATCAAGCCGGTCCTGAAACAGACAACGGGAATGGTTTCAGTAAAGGCAACATTATATTCAACTGCTGCTCACATGAAATCTCAGCAGAGGCCACTATAAAGGTCAAAAATGCTTCAATCTCAATTGTTTCTGGTTTGAGATATAGAAAGGCATATTCATTATCATATTGCTTTATATAGTATCCTGTTCTTAAATATTTAAGGATTTTTCTTTAATCTGGAGAACAGAGCCTTGATAGAAATGGTCAAGGCCAAGCCAAAAATAACCATTCTTACCTTAACTTTCTATTTTAAAATGGTGCATTTTTCATTTAGTAAGCATTTCTTAAGTGATGCCTTAAGTAATAACATTTCTGAAAACAAAATAACATGAGAGTGAAATCTCCATGGATGTCTCTCTTGCTTATCACCCCATCACCTACCACAGTGGTGAGCTCATAGTAGATGCTCAGTAAATATTTTAAAGTAGAATAATTAATTATAGTAAGTCTGTTGTGTTAAATATATATTCACAAATCACAAGAAGATGAACTACTGAATGTGCATACATAACAAAAATAGTTCGGAGGCGGAAGATGGCGGAAGAGTAAGACGCGGAGATCACCTTCCTCCCCACAGATACACCAGAAATACATCTACACGTGGAACAACTCCTACAGAACACCTACTGAAGGCTGGCAGAAGACCTCAGACCTCCCAAAAGGCAAGAAACTCCCCACGTACCTGGGTAGGGCAAAAGAAAAAACAGAGACAAAAGAATAGGGACGGCACCTGCACCAGTGGGAGGGAGCTGTGAAGGAGGAAAAGTTTCCACACTCTAGGAAGCCCCTTCGAGGGCGGAGACTGCGGGAGGCGGAGGGGGGAGCTTCGAAGCTGCGGAGTGCACAGCAACGGGTGCGGAGGGCAAAGCGGGGAGATTCCCGCACAGAGGATCGGTGCCGACCGGCACTCACCAGCCCGAGAGGCTTGTCTGCTCACCCGCCGGGGCGGGCGGGGCTGAGAGCTGAGGCCGGAGCGCAGGGAGAGGACTGGGGTTGGCGGCTTGAACATAGCCTGAAGGGGTTAGTGCACCACAGCTAGCCGGGAGGGAGTCCGGGGAAAAGCCTGCACCTGCAGAAGAGGCAGGAGACTTTTTCTTCCCTCTTTGTTTCCTGGGGCGTGAGGAGAGGGGTTTAAGAACGCTGCTTAAAGGAACTCCAGAGACGGGCGCGAGCCGCGGCTAAAAGCGCGAACCCCAGAGACGGGCGCGAGCCGCGGCTGAAAGCGCGGACCCCAGAGACGGGCGCGAGCCGCGGCTGAAAGCGCGGAATCCAGAGACGGGCGCGAGCCGCGGCTGAAAGCGCGGAATCCAGAGACGGGCGCGAGCCGCGGCTGAAAGCGCGGAATCCAGAGACGGGCGCGAGCCGCGGCTGAAAGCGCGGAATCCAGAGACGGGCGCGAGCCGCGGCTGAAAGCGCGGAATCCAGAGACGGGCGCAAGCCGCGGCTAAAAGCGCGGACCCCAGAGGCGGGCGGGAGACGTTAAGGCTGCTGCTGCCGCCACCGAGGGGCCTGTGTGCGAGCACAGGTCACTCTCCACACCCCTCTTCCGCGGAGGCTGTGCAGCCCGCCACTGCCGGGTTCCCGGGATCCAGGGACAACTTCCCCGGGAGAGCGCACAGCGCGCCTCAGGCTGGTGCAAAGTCACGCCGGCCTTTGCCACCGCAGGCCCGCCCCGCACTCTGTGCCCCTCCGTCCCCGCCGGCCTGAGTGCGCCAGAGCCCCCAATCAGCGGCTCTTTTAACCCCATCCTGTCTGAGCAAAAAACAGACGCCCTCCAGCGATCTACACGCAGTGGCAGGGCCAAATCCAAAGCTTAGCCCTGGGAGCTGTGAGAACAAAGAAGAGAAAGGGAAATCCCTCCCAGCAGCCTCAGAAGCAGCGGATTAAAGCTCCACAATCAACTTGATGTACCCTGCATCTGTGGAATACCTGAATAGACAACCAATCATCCCAAATTAAGGAAGTGGACTTTAGGAGCAAGATCTATGATTTTTTCCCCTTTCCTCTTTTTGCGAACGTGTATGTGTATGCTTCTGTGTGAGATCTTGTCTGTATAGTCTTGCTTCCACCATTTGTCCTAGGGTTCTATCCGTCCATGTTTTTTTTTAATTTTTTTCTTAATAATTAATTTTAATAACCTTATTATACTTTACCTTCGTTCTTTCTTTCTTTCTTTCCATCCTTCCTTCCCTCCTTTAGACAACGAATCATCCCAAATTGAGGAGGTGGTCTCTGACAGCAAGATTTAGGATTTTTCCCCATTTACCTCTTTTAGTGAGGGTGTATGTGTATGCTTCTGTGTAAGATTTTGTCTGTATAGCTTTGCTGCCAACATTTGTCCTAGGTTCTTTCCGTCCCTTTTTTTTTTTTTTTCTAAATAAGAAGTTTTTAATTCAATAACTTTATTATACTGTATTTTATTTTTACTGTATCTTCTTTCTTTCTGTCTTTTTTCCTTCTTTCCCTCCTTCCTTCCCTCCTCCCTCCCTCCCTCCCTTCTTTCCTTCTTGCCTTCTTTCCTTCTTTGCTTCTTTCTTTCTTTCTTCCTTCCTTCCTACCCTCCTTTCCTTCTTTCTTTCCTCATACTTCTACTAATTCCCTCTACTTTTTCTCCCTTTTATCCTGAGCCTGTGGATGAAAAGCTTTTGGTGCTCCAGCCAGGAGGCAGGGCTCTGCCTCTGAGGTAGGAGAGCCAACTTCAGGACACTGATCAACAAGAGACCTCCCAGCTCCACATAATATCAAACAGCGAAAATCTCCCAGAGACCTCCATCTTAACACCAGCACCCAGCTTCACTCAACGACCAGCAAGCCACAGTGCTGGAAAACCTATGCCAAACAACTAGCAAAACAGGAACACAACCCCACCCATTAGCAGAGAGGCTGCCTAAAATCATAATAAGGCCACAGACACCCCCAAACACACCACCAGACGTGAACCTGACCACTAGAGAGACAAGATCCAGCCTCATCCACCACAACACAGGCACTAGCCCCCTCCACCAGGAAGCCTACACAACCCACTGAACCAACCTTAGCCACTAGAGACAGACATCAAAAACAGGAGGAACCACGAACCTGCAGCCTGCAAAAAGGAGACCCCAAACACAGTAAGATAAGCAAAATGAGAAGACAGAAAAACACACAGCAGATAAAGGAGCAAGATAAAAATGCACCAGACCTAACAAATGAAGAGGAAATAGGCAGTCTACCTGAAAGAGAATTCAGAATAATGATAGTAAGGTTGATCCGAAATCTTGGAGATAGAATGGACAATAGATTGGACAAAATGCAAGAATCAGTTAACAAGGACCTAGAAGAACTAAAGATGAAACAAGCAACGATGAACAACACAATAAATGAAATTAAAAGTACTCTAGATGGGATCAATAGCAGAATAACTGAGGCAGAAGAACGGATAAGTGACCTGGAAGATAAAATAGTGGAAATAACTACTGCAGAGCAGAATAAAGAAAAAAGAATGAAAAGAACTGAGGACAGTCTCAGAGACCTCTGGGACAACATTAAACGCACCAACATTCGAATTATAGGGGTTCCAGAAGAAGAAGAGAAAAAGAAAGGGACTGAGAAAATATTTGAAGAGATTATAGGTGAAAACTTCCCTAATATGGGAAAGGAAATAGTTAATCAAGTCCAGGAAGCACAGAGAGTCCCATACAAGATAAATACAAGGAGAAATACGCCAAGACACATATTAATCAAACTGTCAAAAATTAAATACAAAGAAAGCATATTAAAAGCAGCAAGGGAAAAACAACAAATAACACATAAGGGAATCCCCATAAGGTTAACAGCTGATCTCTCAGCAGAAACCCTACAAGCCAGAAGGGAGTGGCAGGACATACTGAAAGTGATGAAGGAGAAAAACATGCAGCCAAGACTACTCTACCCAGCAAGGATCTCATTCAGATTTGATGGAGAAATTAAAACCTTTACAGACAAGCAAAAGCTGAGAGAGTTCAGCACCACCAAACCAGCTTTACAACAAATGCTAAAGGATCTTCTCTAGGCAAGAAACACAAGAGAAGGAAAAGACCTATAATAACGAACCCAAAACAATTTAGAAAATGGGAATAGGAACATACATATCGATAATTACCTTAAATGTAAATGGACTAAATGCTCCCACCAAAAGACACAGATTAGCTGAATGGATACAAAAACAAGACCCTTATATATGCTGTCTACAAGAGACCCACTTCAGACCTAGAGACACATACAGACTGAAAGTAAGGGGATGGAAAAAGATATTCCATGCAAATGGAAGCCAAAAGAAAGCTGGAGTAGCAATTCTCATATCAGACAAAATAGACTTTAAAATAAGGACTATTAAAAGAGACAAAGAAGGACACTACATAATGATCAAGGGATCAATCCAAGAAGAAGATATAACAATTGTAAATATTTATGCACCCAACATAGGAGCACCTCAGTACATAAGGCAAATACTAACAGCCATAAAAGGGGAAATCGACAGTAACACATTCATAGTAGGGGACTTAAACACCCCACTTTCACCCATGGACAGATCATCCAAAATGAAAATAAATAAGGAAACACAAGCTTTAAATGATACATTAAACAAGATGGACTTAATTGATATTTATAGGACACTCCATCCAAAAACAACAGAATACACATTTTTCTCAAGTGCTCATGGAACATTCTCCAGGATAGATCATATCTTAGGTCACAAATCAAGCCTTGGTAAATTTAAGAAAATTGAAATTGTATCAAGTATCTTTTCTGACCACAACGCCATGAGACTAGATATCAATTACAGGAAAAGATCTGTAAAAAATACAAACACATGGAGGCTAAACAATACACTACTTAATAATGAAGAGATCACTGAAGAAATCAAAGAGGAAATCAAAAAATACCTAGAAACAAATGACAATGGAGACACAACGACCCAAAACCTGTGGGATGCAGCAAAAGCAGTTCTAAGGGGGAAGTTTATAGCAATACAAGCCCACCTTAAGAAGCAGGAAACATCTCGAATAAACAACCTAACCTTGCACCTCAAGCAATTAGAGAAAGAAGAACAAAAAAACCCCAAAGCTAGCAGAAGGAAAGAAATCATAAAAATCAGATCAGAAATAAATGAAAAAGAAATGAAGGAAACAATAGCAAAGATCAATAAAACTAAAAGCTGGTTCTTTGAGAAGATAAACAAAATAGATAAACCACTAGCCAGACTCATCAAGAAAAAAAGGGAGAAGACTCAAATCAATAGAATTAGAAATGAAAAAGGAGAGGTAACAACTGACACTGCAGAGATAAAAGAGATCATGAGAGATTACTACAAGCAACTCTATGCCAATAAAATGGACAATCTGGAAGAAATGGACAAATTCTTAGAAATGCACAACCTGCCAAGACTGAATCAGGAAGAAATAGAAAATATGAACAGACCAATCACAAGCACTGAAATTGAAACTGTGATTAAAAATCTTCCAACAAAAAAAAGCCCAGGACCAGATGGCTTCACAGGCGAATTCTATCAAACATTTAGAGAAGAGCTAACACCTATCCTTCTCAAACTCTTCCAAAATATAGCAGAGGGAGGACCACTCCCTAACTCCTTCTACGAGGCCACCATCACCTTGATACCAAAACCAGACAAGGATGTCACAAAGAAAGAAAACTACAGGCCAATATCACTGATGAACATAGATGCAAAAATCCTCAACAAAATACTAGCAAACAGAATCCAACAGCACATTAAAAGGATCATACACCATGATCAAGTGGGGTTTATTCCAGGAATGCAAGGATTCTTCAATATACGCAAATCTATCAATGTGATACACCATATTAACAAATTGAAGGAGAAAAACCATATGATCATCTCAATAGATGCAGAGAAAGCTTTTGACAAAATTCAACACCCATTTATGATAAAAACCCTGCAGAAAGTAGGCATAGAGGGAACTTTCCTCAACATAATAAAGGCCATATATGACAAGCCCACAGCCAACATCGTCCTCAATGGTGAAAAACTGAAAGCATTTCCACTAAGATCAGGAACAAGACAAGGTTGCCCACTCTCACCACTATTATTCAACATTGTTTTGGAAGTTTTAGCCACAGCAATCAGAGAAGAAAAGGAAATAAAAGGAATCCAAATTGGAAAAGAAGAAGTAAAGCTGTCACTGTTTGCAGATGACATGATCCTATACATAGAGAACCCTAAAGATGCTACCAGAAAACTACTAGAGCTAATCAATGAATTTGGTAAAGTGGCAGGATACAAAATTAATGCACAGAAATCTCTGGCATTCCTATATACTAATGATGAAAAATCTGAAAGTGAAATCAAGAAAACACTCCCATTTACCATTGCAACAAAAAGAATAAAATATCTAGGAATAAACCTACCTAAGGAGACAAAAGACCTGTATGCAGAAAATTATAAGACACTGATGAAAGAAATTAAAGATGATATAAATAGATGGAGAGATATACCATGTTCTTGGATTGGAAGAATCAACATTGTGAAAATGACTCTACTACCCAAAGCAATCTATAGATTCAATGCAATCCCTATCAAACTACCACTGGCATTTTTCACAGAACTAGAACAAAAACTTTCACAATTTGTATGGAAACACAAAAGACCCCGAATAGCCAAAGCAATCTTGAGAACGAAAGAAGGAACTGGAGGAATCAGGCTCCCTGACTTCAGACTATACTACAAAGCTACAGTCATCAAGACGGTATGGTACTGGCACAAAAACAGAAAGGTAGATCAATGGAACAAGATAGAAAGCCCAGAGATAAACCCATGCACATATGGACACCTTATCTTTGATAAAGGTGGCAGTAATGTACAATGGAGAAAGGACAGCCTCTTCAATAAGTGGTGCTGGGAAAACTGGACAGGTACATGTAAAAGTATGAGATTAGATCACTCCCTAACACCATACACAAAAATAAGCTCAAAATGGATTAAAGACCTAAATGTAAGGCCAGAAACTATCAAACTCTTAGAGGAAAACATAGGCAGAACACTCTATGACATAAATCAAAGCAAGATCCTTTCTGACCCACCTCCTAGAGTAATGGAAATAAAAACAAAAATAAACAAATGGGACCTAATGAAACTTCAAAGCTTTTGCACAGCAAAGGAAACCGTAAACAAGACCAAAAGACAACCCTCAGAATGGGAGAAAATATTTGCAAATGAAGCAACCGACAAAGGATTAATCTCCAAAATTTACAAGCAGCTCATGCAGCTCAATAACAAGAAAACAAACAACCCAATCCAAAAATGGGCAGAAGACCTAAATAGACATTTCTCCAAAGAAGATATACAGACTGCCAACAAACACATGAAAGAATGCTCAACATCATTAATCATTAGAGAAATGCAAATCAAAACTACAATGAGATATCATCTCACACCAGTCAGAATGGCCATCATCAAAAAATCTAGAAACAATAAATGCTGGAGAGGGTGTGGAGAAAAGGGAACACTCTTGCACTGCTGGTGGGAATGTGAATTGGTTCAGCCACTATGGAGAACAGTATGGAGGTTCCTTAAAAAACTACAAATAGAACTACCATATGACCCAGCAATCCCACTACTGGGCATATACCCTGAGAAAACCAAAATTCAAAAAGAGTCATGTACCAAAATGTTCATTGCAGCTCTATTTACAATAGCCCGGAGATGGAAACAACCTAAGTGCCTGTCATCGGATGAATGGATAAAGAAGATGTGGCACATATATACAATGGAATATTACTCAGCCATAAAAAGAAACGAAATTGAGCTATTTGTAATGAGGTGGATAGACCTAGAGTCTGTCATACAGAGTGAAGTAAGTCAGAAAGAAAAAGACAAATACCGTATGCTAACACATATATATGGAATTTAAGAAAAAAATGTCATGAAGAACCTAGGGGTAAAGCAGGAATAAAGACGCAGACCTCTTAGAGAACGGACTTGAGGTTATGGGGAGGGGGAAGGGTGAGCTGTGACAGGGCGAGAGAGAGTCATGGGCATATACACACTAACAAACGCAGTAAGGTAGATAGCTAGTGGGAAGCAGCCGCATGGCACAGGGATATTGGCTCAGTGCTTTGTGACAGCCTGGAGGGGTGGGATGGGGAGGGTGGGAGGGAGGGAGACGCAACAGGGAAGACATATGGGAACATAGGTTTATGTATGACTGATTCACTTTGTTATAAAGCAGAAACTAACACACCATTGTAAAGCAATTATACCCCAATAAAGATGTTAAAAAAAAAAAAAAAAAAAAAAAAATAGTTCAAGGCCAACTTCTCTTTGTCCCCACCTTTTAAAGGTAACCACAGGAAATCCTGGAGAAAATTAATGAGTCAAAAGTGTATCATCTTAGCCCCCATTCCCGCCCTCTGTATGCACTCTCCCCTACCCTCCACCCCCATCCCCATTTCCATTTGTGTGTGCTAGATACCAAGTGCCCACCTTCCTTCAAGGTAAGCTGATGTGAAATTCCCCTATGCTAAAAAATAGTATTATAAGTAAGTGTTTTTAATTTTTTAATCTTTAGTTGTATAATTCAGGTTCTTTTCTCATTACTAACGCAGTTGCTGTTATCACACAACAAATGGGGAGACTTTTACTTGATGATTTGTTCGGGGCAGAAGGACCTCTGGAATCCTACATGCCTACCAGGCTGAAGGATAGCTGGTCTAATCTAGCCCCTTAGGAGATGAAGGAAGAAAACTGAAAAGTAAAGCGTGGCTATATCCCCAGATCTCTGCTCTCCTGGAGGAGGGATGGGGTGAGCAGGACCCTGTATCATTTCAACCAGGTTATCCCAAGATCTGGCCTTTCCAGGACCTTACATCAAGTTTTGGGGGTCATTTGTTTGTTTTGCTTTGTTCTCTCCCTTCAGACCTTTACCTTGCCTTTACCTCCTACTCCCTTCACTCTTTTTTTTTTTTTTTTTTTTTTTGCGGTACGCGGACCTCTCATTGTTGTGGCCTCTCCCATTGCGGAGCACAGGCTCCGGACGCACAGGCTCAGTGGCCATGGCTCACGGGCCCAGCCGCTCTGTGGCATGTGGGATCTTCCCGGACCAGGGCACGAACCCGTGTCCCCTGCATCGGCAGGTGGACTCTCAACCACTGCGCCACCAGGGAAGCCCACTCCCTTCACTCTTATTCCACAACATCCAGATAAATAATAATGACGAAAAACCTCATTTTACCTTTCTAGGCCTCAATGTCCTCATCTTATAAATGGGGGTGGTTGATTACCACTACTACTTTTTCATTTAATCCTCAAAACAATTTTCTTCTGGGGTCTGTACGATTGTCCCTGTTTTACGTAAGTGGAGCTGAGACAAAAGAAGGTGCATAACTAGCACACAGCCTCGGGACTAAGGCTGAGCTAAGCCTTAAACAAAGGCTGTCTCACCCATAATTTGACCCCTATGCCATAATTTGCTCTGATTCACTGGATGTTATTTTAAACGGACATACCCCCTCCTCCAGTTTGTCCTGCACATTGCCACCAGAGTAACCTTTACAAATTTCAAGTCTTGATGCTATTACTTCTCTGCTTAAAATCCTTTATTAACTTCCTGCTGCTAGGTTAAAACCCAAACCCTTTAAGAACAGACATGAAGAGGCCTCTCTCAAGCCACTCCCCCCTCCCTGGCTGCACCCAGCTACGGTATCATCCCTCCAATTTTTTAATGTGTTCCTCCTGCCCCAGAGCCTTTGCACATGCTATTTCCTCTGCCAAGAAAGCTTCCCACCTGTAAAACTCTTAACTAGTTAATTTTTACTCACCCCTCAGACCTCAGATCAAGCTTCACTTCTGCAAGATTCTAAACACCCACCTAAGTCAGAATCTTTTCTTATAAGCGCTCATAAAACTACGTTGTTTGTCCTTTAAATATTTATCTCAAGCTTTAAATACATATTATTGTGATTATTTGATTAATCTGTTTATCCCACTAGTTTGTAAGCACCACAGAGTATAAATCACATAGAAAATGGCTGACTTTCCAGGATACCTGCAACACTTAGCATAGTGAGCTACACAGAATTCAAAGATACATCTGTTGAATGAATGAATGAATGAATGAAGACATTTTGGAATGTATCTCTATGCCTTCATGAAGTTTATTCCTCTGATTATGTAGTTTTCGTTGATTCCAGTAATTAAAAGCCCAAACCTCAGAGTTAAATTCTAGCTCAAGCACTAATTGTTCATGTGATCAGGAACCAGTAGCTTGATATCACTAAGCCTCATTTCCCTCATCTGTAAAAATGAAACAATAAGCCATGCCATAGGGCTGTTGGGAGGCTTAAAGAAGACAGAATATGTAAGACACAAGTCTGGCACATGGATAGGTTCTCAATGAATGCTTACTCTTATTACTTATTTTATATATATATATATATATTTTTTTTTTTTTTTTTTTTTTTTTTGCAGTACGTGGGCCTCTCACTGTTGTGGCCTCTCCCATTGTGGAGCACAGGCTCCGGATGCGCAGGCTCAGTGGCCATGGCTCACGGGCCCAGCCGCTCCGCGGCATGTGGTATCCTCCTGGACCGGGGCACGAACCCATGTCCCCTGCATCGGCTGGCGGACTCTCAACCACTGCACCACCAGGGAAGCCCTATTATATATTTTTTTACTAATCAAATATACCGAGGGGGGAAGTTTCATCAAAATGAGAGGTGTCCCTATGCTAAATTATACTGCACAAAGTAAGAAACCGATATTAACTGCCAATATCAACAAAAATGGTCTAACTGGAATTGTTTGGCTTTTATGCTTCATATCTGGAGCAGGATCTTTAAAGAAAGAAGTCAGAAGCCCAAAACACCAAGGAATGAGCCAGTCAAACAAAAGTCACAGCGCAATTTTCAAGAGAATAATAGAGGAAACTCCAATTTAAAAGCAGGTTGCATTTGCTAAAAGTTTTTTTATTTGGTTGTTCAATGTTCAGAACTTACTCCTTTACAAAAATAGTACTATAAATAGTGATTAAGCTCCAAAGCTATCCCATAAGTTAGTATTTAAATTATTAACTAGTTGAAATTTACATTATTTTTAATCATTTTTATCACAAAGTTACAGCACTGCATCTACTTAAGTGAGGTCAAAGAGGCATTAAGGAAAAATGTTCCTATGATGAATAGAAAAAAAAAGATGTGAGAGTTCAGGTAAAAATTAGACCCATGAAAATGTCAGCTACCCGCTTCTGGACAGGCAAGGAATACCATAACCCTGGGAAAGTATTTGATCCCAGTTTTGGTGGTCACAGAACGTTAAGACCAGGGGATACTGTGTTGTTCAAAAATAACAGGTACTCAATAAATGATGTTAGCTGAACATACGGCATGAGACATCTAGATAATAGGGTATGGCTGCCTTTTCCTAATTAAGTCTTTCCCTGAAGATCCCTTCCGTAGCCAGTCCTTCGTTTGGAAAAGAAAATACCATACTCAAAAACACTTAATGGGGCTTCCTTGGTGGCGCAGTGGTTGGGAGTCCGCCTGCTGGTGCGGGGGACGCGGATTCGTGCCCCGGTCTGGGAGGATCCCGCATGCCGCGGAGCGGCTGGGTCCGTGAGCCATGGCCTCTGAGCCTGCGCATCCGGAGCCTGTGCTCCGCAACAAGAGAGGCCACAGCAGTGAGAGGTCCGCGTACCGCAAAAAACCCCAAAAAAACAAAAAAAACACACTTAATGCTCCAAAGGGAGCCCTCTCCCATCCTGTTGCCAATCAGGCCAACTACTGCTGTGCATGGCTGATTGTCATTCAGGGGTAACTAGTTTTAATTCATACTGCATTTTTTAATGTGAAAAAAAAAATTCCCTCCCTGAAAAACAAAACAAAAAAACAGCACATAGCATATGCATTTCATATCCTAAAGACCAAGTGGCAAGCATCTACCCATATATTTTAACACAGTTGGCCATTATTTAAGAGCATTCCTCAAAAGTATTTTTCTACATTTCACAGTGCAGAGGCAATTAAAAAAAAATACAGTTCTCTGAAGTTTCTCAGAGCAGATAAATAATGAGTTTCATTTCTTAAAATATTGCTTAGTAATACTAATATTTTAGTCCCACTGCTTTCTACTGGACCACCTTCCCAGATAGTTTTCTAATGCATGTAATTAATAAAGTCTCAGGTGGATATGGAGGTGGGGGAAGAGTGCATGTTGTTTTTACTGGACTTTTTATTTTAGAAATACCACATTTTATTTTGTAGTGCTTCTAGCTGTGTCATGGCAGCCTAGCAATGTCCAAACAGACCCCCATTTAATATGTTATGAAGCAGTTTCTCAGATGAAGGTTATGTTTTATGGAGATGGTATCTTATTCACTTTATTGATGAGCAATTTATTCACTTTACTGCTGGCTTCAATATTGTCTCAGACATCAAGGAAACCCTTTTTCCTCCCTAATTTGAAACAAGAAATTTTGCTTTGTTCCTTACCCACAAATAAGTTTGAAGTTCTAATTCCAAATGCCTTCTCAGATCTTTCTTTGTTTAACTGTGAATTCTGTCACCAGCTGAACATGAGATTTGATACTTATAATTTAGAGATTTGATACTTATAATTTAGAGATTTGAAAATCTCCCTACTAAAATGCCCCCAAGGTTTATATTAGTGTCCATTGCCATTTCAGAGTTGACTTTGTGCCCTGATTTAGTGACCTTACTCAGAAGAGTTGAAAACAGAATTTCACTGTTTCAATTATGGTTACGGCAAAAAATTTTGTATGCCTCTCTCTACCCTTCCTCCCCTAATTTCACTACATGGTGTTTGTTATGCTTCAATTACTAACATATAAATTCATGGACCTCTTACAAGAAGGCGACAGCCCCCAGAGTCCTCAGACCACAGGGTCGAGACCCTTGCTCAGATTCCTTTCAGCTCTCCCATGTTGGTGCTCTGATTCTGACTGCCTTGCAGAGAGCAGCAGTGGACGAAGAGGAACAAGCAATGATAGGGAAATGGGAAGCAAGGCAAAGTTTAGTTTCTGATGGGAAAAGGGAAAACAGACAAAGTCTTTCAATATTTTTATTTATACTATCGTAATAATTCTTGACAATTTCCATTTTCTACAGGCTGAATTTATGAGTCAAATAGCTAATCTCCATGATCAATCCCAGTCAACCAACCTACAGTGATATCTCCCTCTTCCACACTTAAAGCAGTTATTATCTGCATTATTTACTTCAGTTCAACTCATCGACTTTTATATACAGCGACACGAACTAGGTGCTGTGGGAGATACAGAGATGATTATAATCTGGTGCCAACAATCACGAAGTTCAAATCTAGCACGCACTTTGTCGTAATATAAATTGCCCTGTGATGAGTGCTCGTGGAAGAACACACAAAGTGCAATGATGTGAGTGCTCTGGAAGGACCAATGTGTTCCCACTGAGAGGGTGAGTATCATTTAGGTAAAGTGCTTACCACACCATCTGGCATATGGTAAGTTCTTAATCAATGTTCGCTATTGTGTTACTACTATTAACAGTTATCACTACCTGTGTGACTACCTCTCTCAGCCTCAGTCTTCTTATCTGTAAGATGGATACAATAATATCATCTGTAAAATAAGGATAATAGCACTTGCCCTGCTAACTTCCCAGAACTGTTTGAGGATCTAACAAAAGTATGACGGTGATTCCTAACATTTAATAGCATGTGTTATTCATCTTTGAATGCCTAGTGCCTTATAAAGAGTAAGAAGTCAATAAATATTTAGGGGAGGTAGAAAGGAAAGTAGGAAGGAAGGGAAGAAGGAAATAATTATTATTATCTTTACCAAAGAGATCAGTTAAGAGCTGGTTTTGCTTGTTTTATTTAATTATTCTTAGGTTTATGCCCTTAAGCATTCGCTTAGCCTCTCTTAAACTCAATTTTTCCATCTATAAAATGGAACTATTTTTTTAAATTGACGTATAGCTGATTTACAATATTGTGTTATTTTCAGGTGTACAGCAAAGTGATTCAGTTACATATATTTTTTTTTAGTTTCTTTTCCATTATAGACTATTACAAGATACTTAACATACTTCCCTGTGCTATACAGTAAATCCTTGTTTTATCTAATTTATATACAGTGGTTTGTATCTGTTAATCCCATACTCCTAATTCATCCCTCCTCCCTCCCTTTCCCCTTTGGTAACCATAAGTTTGTTTTCTATGTCTCTGAGTCTGTTTCTGTTTTGTGAATATATTCATTTATATTATTTTTTATATTCCACATATAAGTGATAATCATATAGTATTTGTCCTTCTCTGTCTGACTTACTTCACTTAGTATGATAATCTCTAGGTCCATCCATGTTGCTGCAAATGGCAATCTTTCATTCTTTTTTATGGATGAGTAATATTGAAATGGAACTACTTTTAATACCCATTACCCTCCTTACTAAATGAAACAATAAATATAAATTGCTTATCACAGTATCTGAAATATAGAAAATTTCAGTATAACACATTTTTTACACAATGGGAGCTTTGCCCTAAAGTATTTTTTGTTTGTTCAGCTGGTTTTGTTTCAGTAAGGCATTTGCCAATTTGTTTACAAGATATGGTCTGCTCCATATTTAAATAAAGGAATAAAACTCACTTTGTTTTTGTACGGACAGAAAGAGAACTTGCCACTTTCTTGACTTTCAAACCTATTCTTTTTTTTTTTTTTTTCTTTTTGTGGTACACGGGCCTCTCACTGTTGTGGCCTCTCCCGTTGCGGAGCACAGGCTCCAGATGCGCAGGCTCAGCGGCCATGGCTCACGGCCCAGCCGCTCCGCGGCACATGGGATCTTCCCGGACCGGGGCACAAACCCGCCTCCCCTTCATCAGCAGGCGGATTCTCAACCACTGTGCCACCAGGGAAGCCCCAAACCTATTCTTTAATGGGCTATGAAACTCAACTGATTTCCAAAAAGAGAAAAATGAATTTACCTTCACTGGAAGGACATTTACTATTCTAGTTTATCAGCATGTTTTACGCCATCTCTCTCTTCATCCCATAAATCTTTCACAGCTGAATTTATTCTGATAAAGCTGAGAATTTTATCCTAATTCTCTTCCTATTTTCCACAGTTCCAGTGTGCTGACAGAAACAAATAAAACTAACAAATAAGATCAGGAATCCATTGCTTCAGGAAAGACGGTAATGGAGACAGTGCTTCAATTCACAGAGAAATGTCCACAAAGCAGATGGCTAAGAATCCACTGTTCCTTTACCCCTCATACAACGTATTCCTGCATCTCTACAACAGGACTAAAGACTGACTTCAAACATGAAAATGCACTGAATTGCTTTCAATCGAATCTGTAAATAATTGTTGAGCTCACATTGTGAGACCCATGATGGGTACTACTTAATATAAACTCACTACATAGCTGTGAAAATAGTGGCCAGTAACAATTAGATAGTCTCAATGGCTTTTCATCTTTCTTGGGCTACCACTTTGTGAATAATACAAGTTCAAATAAACACATGATGAACATATTCCACAAAACACCAATAACAACAAAAACAATAAACCCTAGAGCACTTTCATATCCCCAGCTCTAATCAGAGTTGTGGTCAGTAAATGTTTATTGAATGAATAAATAAATATGTAATATGAGTTGGTTTGACTCAATGATTTCTAATGCCCCCTCTAAGTGGTTGAAAGTGGGCAGATCTGATGACTGATCAATACTGGATTTTGGACAGAGCCAGGAAAACACATGGGTAGAAACAAAAAAAGAATGTACAGATTGGAGATACCAGGTAGATATCTAAAGTACTGTCTCTTCAGAGTTTAGACAAACCTTCCCCATCTCTGATCTCCCACCTCATTAGCATACACCTCCTCCTAAACACCAGATTTAGGGCAGAGTTGACTAGTTTGGGATTCTTTGTTGTTTCCCATAACCACAAGGGTCCCAATCAGGAACTTCTAGGGATCCCACTTGGGATGGATGGCATCTGAGGACTATCTCACACACCTACATATTCATTCTACGATTTTAAAAGGAACTCTACCGAAGTCTGTATCACCTCCCTCATTGCCACAATATTAGGAAAAGCTAAATGAAAACAAAGACTGTGACCTAAAGTTAGAAGTGAGCCCAGTAGATTTTCATTCCCAGAAACTTCCACGGCCTGCAGGGAATTTGCCACAGCAAGAGCATCATTATTACAAAAACAATAATCAACAAATATAAATCATTTATGAGAAGAAGCCCAGATTTGTTTTGTGTTGTTGATAATGTTGGAGCCACTGAAACATTAATAACTTAATGAGATGCAACACTCTTTATAAGGTCTTTTAATACACATTTATATTAATGCCTTCTAAGCTTGTATAATACATATTTTCCACAAAATCAACAGCAGAGCACTAAACTGGGTTTCAAGAGTCAAGGGACTATATACATACACACACACTCTATGTATCTATACATGGTATCTATTTATCTATCTATCTACCTACCTACCTATCCATCCGTCCAACTATCCATCCATCTATTTATCTATCTACCTACCTACCTATCCATCCGTCCATCTATCCATCCATCTATTTATCTATCCATCCATCCATCCACACACACGTATATATAGCCCCTACTTAGCTAGCACAATGCCTCTCCCTCTCTCTCTCTTTCTCTTTCGCTCTGACATATATGTCAGTTTTATTTGGGAATAGGAGAGTTCACTTGGATTTAACTTTACAGTGTTCATTCTTAAGCTATGAATCAAGATTAACAGCAGCAAACTCTTTAAACTATGCTTACTATGAGTACAAAAAAATCTAAATATACTGGTTGTGCAAAATTCTAAAGTCCATATGACTCACTGCAACCAGAATGATTTTCTAAACCATGAATTGAATCGCATCAATTCCCTGAACAAACTCTTCTGTTATCCGCAAAATAAAGTCCACATCTCTTAATATGACTTTTTAATATGGCTTTTCATTTTCATGATCTGACCTCTGCTTACATATTACTTCAAATCCTGCTTCCTGGTCCCTTGAACTTTTTCCTCTCTGAGGCTGTCATTCTCTCTCTTACCTCTGGATCTTTGATCATGCCATTCCTTCTGTCTAGAACAGTTTCTACCTCTGTTCATCAGTCTAATCCTGCTTCTCCTTCAGGTCTCAGGTTAGACTCACTTCTCCTGTAAAGGCTTCCCTGTCTGAATTAGGTGCCCCTTCTCTCTCCTCCAGTGGCATCATGTAGACCATTGTATCTGCATGTAGATCATGCAGATCACAGTCTGGTCTTAATGTCTGTCCACTTGCCTCCACTCCCCACTAGTCTCTGCTCTTTGAAAGCAAAGGCCATGTTTTGATCACTATTACACTCTTAGCACCTAGTGCCTGGCCCATATAAGCACTCAATGAATATTTATCAAATAATTGAACAAGGAACAGGAAGCCAGGTTAGCACCAACAGCTACGGGTGGTATCTGTGCAAACTACCGCTGTGAATGAACTCTGGTTTTTAGCTTCATTCACATTAGAAGTGCCCTAGCCTCTAGTCACTATACCTAGATTCAACACCGGGCTTAGGACCTGCTTATTTACCTATAAAGAATTCCTATCCCACACCTCTGAACTGAAAACATCCTCAAATAATGACACCTGACAATGCACTATTTGGCTTCAGGGAAAACACCCACCTCCTGTGTCTCTTCGGAGAAAGCTTGCAGAATGTCCGTCTGTCTGGTGTAGTTGCCATTGGCGTCCTGCAGACCTTGCAGAATGCGCTCCCGCAGAACCAGCACTGAGACGCGGAGCTGGTGCCAGAGGAGTTGCACCGCGTGGATGTCCACAATCACGTTGACGGAGTAGGATAGCAGCTTCAGGGAGAACTCCGTTTCAAGGAGGGCATGGATTTGCTCAACATGATCAGAAATATCTTCACAAATGTCCTGCAATACAGAAAAGCAAATATACGATGACTCCTTTGCCTTAACCTGGGAAGGGGATGGTAGAAAGGTCACTCCTTCACCTGACACCAATGATCAGGGCCAACAGGTCAGGTGAGCACATGTTGGATAGCTGGCCTTTGTTTCAGTTCAGATAGAGTCACAGGCCATATTCCTGGGCATTGGGCCTTCAGTGCACACAGGTAAGTTGATCTCTTTCTAAGCCACGAAAATTCTACTATTTTTCAGGTACTCACATTGAAAGTTCATCCAAGGTGAGAGGTTACCTCACAAATCTGCTCTCTGTTCTCTTTATTTACTGTTAGTTTGGGATTTAGGTAAGGGAGCCAACAGCTCTTCTCTTTGCTACTGGTGAGCTCCACCGAACACATAGTATCTCAGGATAGAAGCATCCTCCAGACATGTAGCATGAAGAAAAATGGGCTAGAATGTGTGCTGCATTGGAACTCCTAGCCATTCTCAGTGAGCCATGGGATCTTCAAGGTAAGGGATAATTGTCAGTTTCCCACAGGGACACAATTTAATATTTAAATTCTTAATGGATATCCACGCTTTGCAAACAAAATCACTCTTAAGAAGGAAAGAGAAACCCCAAGGGTGAAGAAAAACAAAATACAGTTTGGTTTTGTTTTTAGGACTCAGACATTTAAAATAAAACCATTACTATATCAAAGTTTCAATGTCCTCCTCACATACTATTAGGTAGGCAGATTTTATCTGATGTGTCACTTGTCCTTACAAGTTCCCACATTTTCAATGTGCTGTCAGAGGCGAGCAGCATGAAATGGGCAGCATCACTGGTAATACCTACTTGAGCAACTGGAGTCCATTAAGCATCAAAATGATGCCCATGTCAGCAAAAAGTGCTCAGTTACTCACTTTTAGTTATGTATCAGTGATTTCTTTTAAGTGCAGCTTTTATTTATGATTTTTGTTAAAGCTAAAATTTTAAGACAGCCTTTGAGTTCTGAGCCCCATATTGAATATCAAAACAGTCATTCTATGCTGGAAATATAACCTTCTGATTTCATACAATTCAATTACTTGTTTTCAAAGAAAACTAAAATGTAACCTGTATTTGACAATGTGTAATAGTAAGCCAAAAAAACTATTGAATAATGATAGAAAGTTGTGCTGAATTCTGAACAAAAATTAATGTACAATTCCAATACATGCTCCAACATTAGTTCTTGAAATCCAAGACCTAACTGGTAATAAATTGGTGATAATAACTTGAAACAGATTAAAAGTTTAAACTAAATAGACTTTGGAGTTCTGATTAGGTAAATTTCTTAGAAAAAAATATGGCCCATGGGCTTATGCGGTCCAATAGAGACTTGGGGCAAAAATTATAATACCCTATTAACCAGTACATAAGAACCAATCATGGCCAGATTAGCTAGTCTCTGCTTACCTTCAGCAGAAAAGAGCAGGCCTCTAACTATCATCAGATATTCCATGTAGCCTGGGGTCTTAGCTGATGCTTGTTTGGACATCTACTCCATTTACCCCACGCATTTTATTCCTGATACCTCAACCACCACCCCAAAGCAAATGCCCTGCATGCTTTGTCCTATTAGGATGCTCATTTCTATGTAGTACTGTGTTGCCTTGGAAAATGCCCTTCCTCCCATTGCTGACCTCTTCCAAATTCTCAGGACTCTCCTGGCTAATATCCCCAATCCATTGTAAAAACGTGCCTTAACCTCTTCACAAATGCTACCTCTACCTCCTGTTCCTACCCAAACCTGACCTTGCTCAAGGCTTCTGCTTCCTCCACTGCTCTCCCAGGGGAAGCAGCTCATTCTCCCAGGCTCAGCTGAGAGATTGGGAAGGGTGGAGGAAGGAGGGGAGCTGATGGGGGAAGGGCAGACCTCAGTGCTTTTTTGTCACTTTCTGATCATTACTCTTTTGCCTTCTTTCTTCGTAGGTGCCTACTGTCTGCTAAACCTTCCTGTCATCCTCCCTTACTACTGTTATCTACATTCTTCTCTCTCACTCCTCTGCACTGAAGAATGCATCTGGTTCACGGTTTTCCTCTCCATCCTGAGCACACCATTGTCTTAGGTAATTTCAGCGTTCACACTGAGGAGCCAGCCAACACTCTAGCCTCGGATTTCCTTTACTTCACTCCTCCTAAGACCTTCACGCCATTCTACCGGATGACTCTGGATCTGGTCGTCACTTCACCTGGGGAACAACATCAGAAAGTCCCTTGTGCCCCCAACCTCTCTTTGACAGACCTTTTTACTCCCATTCCCCCACTACAGGTGCTTTTCAACCCCCTCCAGGCCACCATCCCCTCCAGCCGCTTTCCTCATATACCCCCTGTCTCCTAGCACAGCTTCCACAGTGGTTACACTTCAACCACTCTCTCGGCAGTGTGCTCAACTTCCTCGCACTCTTGATTCCATGACTCAGAATTTGTGAGTCTCTGTCTCTTAGGCCCCACTGCAATCTAGAGATGCAGAAAAATGACATACCTGAGAGAGAAAAAGGTTTGAGTAACCCTTCTGCCACCTGCTCAGAAGAGCTAAATAGGCAATTCTACACCATCCTATGCTCATCTCCCAATACAGAAGGTTATATGTATAGCCTTGGTACCATGAAAACTTCATGCCAAAGCACATGTCATCTGCTCTATTTACACACATTTGGCTCCTTCATAATGGATGCAGGAATCTAGTCAGAGCCAGTTCATGGGTCAAGATGTCAGGCAACCATCCAGGGGAAACTATGTGTAAGGGGCACTAAAGCATCAATGGTGCCAGTTAACTCAGGTTTTCATACCCTCCTCCTTAGTAACTGTGAAATGTGAATTAGCCCTGTTCCCACAGAAACAGATGGGCCCTGAGGAGAAAGAAACACCTTCCCCACAAGGGCTGACCTCACTCTGTTGAGTATTTTGGCAATATGCACATGAAGGATCTGCTGAAATTCTGAAACTAAATAATGCATAGCATGGTGCAATTTTCTGGAGTCTATTAATTTATTTAATTACTTTTATGCCCTCTACTTTGCCATTGGTTGTCTGGCTTGACAAAATTACATGCACGCACAAATTATAGAACAAGAACTACAGATAAATGTGTAGGTTGTATATTCGAGTGTGTGAGTATATATACTCCCTCTCCCTCTAAACGGGGACTATGCTTTGAACACTTGATGAGATGTTTGTTTAGAGAAAGGTAGCTAATTCTGAATCTACATCTAGGTTTTAATAACAGAAGACCTGCTTTTCCCTGTCCCTCTATATAAATGTCAAACAAATATTTAAAAAAATATTCAGTCTGAAGCTTCTTGTGCTTTGGCCCTTAACTACTGCCAGTTTGTTTGGATGTTACATGAAACAAGTTGAAGATTACGAACATTCAGTCAGATAACCAGGTATCAGAAACTTTAAAAACTGATTTGCTGAATGGCTTCCTCCCAGCAGAGATTGTTTGGAATTAAAAGGCACTGAGAGATCTGACTTGTTGGAGGCCCTGTGGGCACTAGATTAATAAGATGAAGTAGAAGCTTGGGTGTGGAGTTGGATTGGAGCCCAACTGATGCATGTAAGGAATCACTGGCTTTTCAGGTTCTACCAGATGTTTAACTTGAGCAGATAGCAACTGGAAACTGGACTCAACTCACATGGCTGAACTGCTCAGTGTATAACAAACTTTTGAGCACTGCAGTGCTACTTGGTGGAAACAAAGTAGTAACTTTAGAAGAAATTCACAGTTTTTTAGGAATATGAAAAGAAACAATCCCTTTGGGACTGGAGATACATAATATATATCTGAAGAACCTATAAGCAAAAATATTTCTCCCCATCTATTTACCAAGAGTATTAACAGGAAATAAAATCTTTCATTCATAGTTGGAGGTTTAAAACGCTTAACATGGCAATGACTAGTTATGCTGATACAGTGAATAAAATTCATAGTGAAGTGTAATTGCCCAAAAAGTGTTAATGTTTGATTTCAGATTCTTTTCTATTTTGATAGAGGGTGTTAGTAGGCAGAAAATTGAATGTCTACAGAAGAGGTAAGGTCAAGAAAGGGATGAGGATGCTAAAGATTCTATGAGTGACAGCCAAGGAGTCCTTTCCAGCAACCATGAGAAAAATGGTTAGGTCCACTGGTCCATCTTCTATAAAGCAATTTATTCCAGGCCCTGATTTCATAGTCGTAGCCTGAAATTATCCCATTTCTTCTGTTCACGCCTAATTCTGGTCACTATTTCCATCAGTTCCAGCCCCTCTCCCCAGTGTTGTCTGTGTTAGACCTTTCTTCTCTGACTTCTAGACTCCTCTCCTGATTCCCAAGTATGCATCATCTGGAATGATGCAACCATGGACAGATCCACCAGCCCAGACTTCTCACACTCTTAAGACTCTAGGTTCAGTCTATCGCCCTTAAAGGCAGCTCGCACCTCCTTGTAAACCAAGTCCACAAACAGAGAGCTGGAGGACTCTGAGAATGTAGAGGTGGAGGAAAGCCAGATCCAGAGAGAGGGGCCAAGGATACCAAGACAAACTGTTAACCTTCAGAAGCTCACCTGGAGTTGGTCCCATTATCTTGTTCTGTTATAGACAAAGGAAAGCTAAAAATCGAACTTCCTATGAATATGTGGCAACAGGAGGCTGTTTCACATAATTAATGAAGATTTTATATCATCAGACGGTAGCTTCATTCCCAGAGGATTTATTTCAGCATGTGAATGTTTTCCGCAAGTAGAGGACTGGTTCCTCAGGACCTCTTTGTATAATTAGTGGCTACCATTAAATTGGGCAGTCAAGAATTTTGATGATATGGATCTTACTTTAACAGACTAATAATGAACAAAAACTTAATTTCAGTAGATAAAATTGCTAAGTTATTTTTCAATATCATCAATTGGTATCAACTGCTTTAGCTACTTAAAATCTCCCATAGTTCTAACATGAATTTCATTCATTCTCTTATATCCTTTCCTCTGAGAAAAGATGTTCTCCAGCAAGCTCATTTAAATGACTAAATCAACAGATGTCTCAAAGAATAACAAACTTTAATTTTAAACTGAAGATAGTCTTTAAATGTCCTTAAAGCAATAACATTTTTTATAGCTACTCAAATTGTCCCCAGCACAATTAAAGATAGAAGGATAATGTCTTCAGGAATTAATTACTTCTGTTTTTTCAGTGAAGGTATTGAGTACCTACTATGTACTAACCCATGTGCTGGGGAAACAAAGGTGAATAAATGCCAGGGTTTGGTCCCCTGGAGTTCCCTGCCTGGTGGGAGGGGGCATATAATGAGAAATTATAGTCAGGAAAATAAGTGTTCACAAAGGGTACACAGATGAGGAGGAAATGATTGTGTCCACAGGTGCAAAGAGGAAAGGGGCACAAGCGCTTTTCAAAGGAAGTAAAGTTTGGGTCTTGAAGAAGACAACCAGGAGGATGAGATAGAGAAGAACATTCCAGGAAGTAGCAGGTGTCAGTGTTGTCTCCATAACTGTGGACCTGGGGTTTAGCACCAATTTCTTAGGCACGGCATATTACACACTGTCCATAAAAGAACAAATTTTGACTTCATCAAAATTTAAAACTTTTGCTCATGAAAGATATTTTTAAGAAAAGGAAAAGATAAACTACAGACTGAGAAAAATATTTGCAAATTACTTACCCAACAAAGGATTTCTATCCAGAACATACAGAGAATTCTCAAAACTCAACAGTAAGGAAACAACCAACCCAATTGTAAAATAGGCAAAAGACTTGAACACTTTACCTAAGTGGACATAATGATGGTAAATAAGCACATGAAACAATCTTCAGCCTCGTTAGCCATTAGGGAAATGCAAATTAAAACCATAGTGAGAAACCAGTTTATACTTATTAGACCGATTAGAATAAAAAATTGCTGACAATACCAAGTGCTGAGGAGTTCCAAAGCAGTTGGAACTCTCCTACACTAATGATGAGAATGCAAAATGGTACAGTCATACTTGAAAACAGTTGAGCAGTTTCTTATGAAGTTAGACATACATTTACAATCTGACCCAGCAATCCCACTCCTGGGTGTTTATCCTAGAGAAATGATGACTCAGGTACACACAAAAATGAAAAGACGCTCTATTCATAAAAACCAAAACCTAAATGTCCTTCAGTGGAGAAATGGATAAACAAACTACAGTACATCTATACAACACACAGCAATCAGGGAAAAGAAGAACTATTGATACAGGCAACAATTTGGATAAACTTCAAAAGCAGTATGCTAAGTGAAAGAAGCTAGTCTCAAAAGGGTATACACTGTATAAGTCCATTTATACAACATTCTCAAAAGACAAAGCTATAGTAATGAAGAATATATCAGTGGTTGCCAGGGATTGGGGGTGGGGAGGGCATGACTATCGACTGAGAGCATGAGGGCATTTTTTGGGCTGATGGAACTGTTCTGAATTCTGATTACGGAGAAGGTAATAGAAATCTACACATGGGTGAAAACTCGTAGAACAGTACACCAAAACCCCCCACAATTTTGCTGTATGATAATTTTAAAACTAATGAAACAAAAGGAAGCCAGTTTATAGTCTCTTAGTAAAATGCATGTAAAAATTAATTTGGGGTCACACGTTCCCTTCATATTCTTGGAAATGACAAATAGCACAGCCCTTAAGGTCATGGCACTACTATCATCATCTCTGATTCTGTAGCTTCCACATTAGTTTCTGGCAAGTATCAAAGAAAATGAGGCTCATCTGGAGCCCATCTCAAAGTGAATTAAAGCAAATGACAGTGGAAACAATGTATATTCAAAAGTTGCATGAAAATTTTGTCCATAGGTATTACTGCATTAATGTGGGAAAGTGATGTTATTTTCTTGTTTAATTCACATAGAGCACAGTAGCCCCTGTGGCATTCAGTATTACTCACAGCACAAAATGCACTGAATAGATTATGTTGCCAACTGCCCACTTCACTCAACCTTCATGACACCTTGCGGTCTCAAAATTGCAGCTGCTGCTGCCTGTCACTGAAACAGGACTCTTCTCTGGTTACCTAGTAGCTGATACAAACACCGAGGACCTGAGACTGTTTACAAATAAACTCCAGCTGGTTGGGTCAGTATTTTTCCTTTAATTTAGTTGTATGTTTATGTGAGAGAGGTGTCTTTCTTTGGTAAGATTGTTGTATATGTATTTTCCAGTTGTATCTTATTTCTTCTAGACAGATATAGGGCTTTTAAGATACCTGCTATGTATTTAACCAGTATGTCCAGTTTTCACCAGAGTGAGATAGAAGTGAGGGTGTCCTTCCTGTGAGTGTTCTGACTGCTTACTCTAATAACTCTAAGTACGACTGCCCCAGCTCCTGCTAACTGTCCCTGGGAGAGGATCTGTTTGCTGCCTCATCATTAGGCCACCACGCCCATTTCCAACCATTCTCAAAACATCTTGAACGTTTCCTCATGAAATTACAAGTATCTGTGGATCAACATTCTGCCAAAGTGCCCCAAATTGCCAGTCTCCAAGGGCTCCATGAGAATGTGGAGGGAAACCTGCCCTTCCAGCAACTTTCTCGCCCAGGTCCTAAAGCAACACTGGGCACCCCAGTTTCACTAAGTCCCACAAATGCAGCCGCTCCCACTTCTCTCTTGTTTCTTGCTTCCCTACATGCAATCCCCAAATGAGAAAACATAGCAAATCCCTCCAGTACCTACAACCTGACTCTGCATAGGGACAAACAGTAATCAACAGTCATTTCTGCATTCTTCTACTACCCAAATAATGTTTCTTTCTCTTCCCCCAAATAATTTCATTGTTTCTCTCAAAACACTCTTGAGTTACATTTGTATAACTGCAGGACACATTGAGATGGTTTTTCTAAAACAAAACATGAATTAAAGTCTACTTTTAAAGGATAGGTCTCCTCACTCCCACTTCCATCTTCTTCCCTATCAGAGTTTCAAAAACCTTGAGCCCTCATCTTATCCAGAGGATACCATTACATTTAAAATAAAGAGTTTTTATGTTCTAAAGTCAGTAAGCAAGAGATAAGTAAATATAAGATGTATTTTGTGTACATAATTTAGTCTTACTGCAAAATGCCATGTCATCATGACTGCTCATTTTGTTTACTAGCAATTGTAGAAATGAATGATTAAAGTGTCTTTTACCCATATGCTCACCATATGTGTGTGTTCATTAGAAAAAGCTGAAAAGAGATTCTTACCTAATACATGTACTTTGTATTTTAAAATACAGATCAAGGGAATAGCCGTTACTTGTTTAAAAAAACTTGCAAGTGAACCATGTGAACTAAAACTTGCAACCTCATATAAAAAATATTGCAGAGTATGAATGTCACCTACAGCTGACTTTCAAAACTGTACTTTCTCCAAAAGACAGATTAATAGATGTTCCTATGACAAGGTATTTTTATTTCCGCAAAAGTAGACTACCCTCTCTTTTTTCCCTTCCTCTACACTTTTCTTTTTTTTTAAATTATAGCCATATTTTTTAAATATTTTATTTACTTATTTTTATTTTTGGTTGCGACAGGTCTTTTTTGTGGTATGCGGGATCTTCATTGCAGCATGCAAGATCCTTTTGTTGTGGCGCGTGGGCTCTTCGTTGCAGCACAGAGACTTCTCTCTAGTTGCAGCGTGCAGGTTTTCTCTCTCTGGTTGTGGCACGCAGGCTCCAGAGCGCGTGGGCTCTGTAGTTTGCCGTACGTGGGCTCTCTAGTTGAGGCGTGTGGGCTCAGTAGTTGTGGCGCATGGGCTTAGTCGCCCCATGGGATCTTAGTTCCCTGAGCAGGGATCAAACCCACGTCCCCTGCATTGGAAGGCGGACTCTTTACCACTGGACCACCAGGGAAGCCCTGTTCCTCTTCACTTTCTAATGGTCCTAGTTTCTTCATCGTCATATTGAGAATGACTGTGATGAAGACTGGTGAGAGGGATGCTGAGACTTTTATGATCATCATAGTACTTCTCTCCAAAGTTTGAAGAACTTTATGATTA
The DNA here is from genome assembly GCF_963455315.2 of Globicephala melas. Lineage (NCBI taxonomy): Eukaryota > Metazoa > Chordata > Mammalia > Artiodactyla > Delphinidae > Globicephala > Globicephala melas. The sequence goes on along the minus strand of NC_083315.2, from coordinate 111,787,761 downwards.
TAAAGAGTGGTTATCCTTTTAATTACTAAAATTCTGCAAGTATGAGAACTGAACTGAGATTATTTATGCAGAAGTGATTTTTCTGTTACCATTAGCTGGTACTCATCCACCTCCCTCACTAGATTGCACCTTTCTGGAAGCAGGAAGTGTATCTTACTCGTCTGCACTGCTAGGACACCGCCATACATGGGGGCAGTGCCCAAAGGATGCCTGAGGAATTGGATTCAATTGGATAAAATACTGTATTTCACAAATCAATGTAAAATCCTTAAAAAGCAAGTACTAATTTAGCTTCCTCTCCCAAGTATATCCACACTAATCAGTATGCAATCTGCAAATTAAGTAACTGACATCATCTCCTGTTTTGATTAGGAGAGGTGATGAAGAAAGCACATGGATTTGGGAGAGTGAAGGAGATTGTAGAAAGAGGAGGATGAAGATGCTTAATACAGACTTGGAAGCCTGCACACTTCTGCTTCCATGCTCTGAAAGCCTCCTTTGCCTTAAATTGAGAAAGAACCAATTAAAAGTTCTGCCTGGCCATACCTGGCCATATCCAAATCAGGATTGTTCTGCTTTCCATTACTGAAATTTTTTTGGTTTAAAATTGTTATTTTAAAAGCGTCAGAGAGTTCACTGATGAAGATTCCACTTTAAATTCTTAATCCCAGGCTCTGACTTATTCGAGAGGGAAAAAATCCTGAGCAAAAAGACAAGAGGAAAATTGACAATTGCTATTGCACACTGGAAAACCCATTTTTTTCTAACTGAGCTATGCTTAGTCACATTCATATTCAGTGTTCTAGATAAAGGTTCAAAATGTAAGTTCATTCACTAGTGAAAATCACAGCTATGGCCTCAACACTCAATAGCCCATCTGGAAATTGCTCGGAAGGTCTGTACTTTCCCCAGGACATCTTTATAGAACTGATTTCAGGTAGAAATTGACAGAGAAGTCAGTGGCGGTTTTTATACTGAAGTGTGCAGTATAATCGTGTGTTAATCATGCAGATTCCAGGGCTGCTCCTTTTGAAGAGAGATGGGATGAAGAAATCTGCATTTTCTTAAGCATGCAGTGGTCATTATGCCCGTGTTCTAAGCAACCAACCACAATTGAAAAACACTGAGCCAGAGGTGGGTCATCTGTCTAGAAACAGGAGCTACAGCCAAGCCTGTTGCTACACAACCCTAAGAACAAAACCCAGCGACTTGAAAGGCAGTCTGCCACTGACATTACACAGATGTCTCTACCGGAGAATTTACATTCTTTGTGTTCCAGAACACAATTTTCCACAACCTTATTTATCTACTGCTTACAGTGTTGTGATCATCTCTAGGGTAGCATCAGGTTTGCAGGTTCCTCTAACATGCTTTATTTTTTTTTCTGATTTTTTACACTTTTTAAATATAATAGAACAGATACAAAATATCACACATAAAAATATATAGCTTAGTGAATTACGATAAGGCAAACAACTAACCAGGTCAAAAATTAGAACTTTGCCAGCCACCCCAGAAGTGCCCCCATGTGCCCCCTCCCCATCACAGACCCTCCAAGCCTCAAAAAAGTGATCACTATCCTGACTTGAAGAGCAATCACTTTCCTGCATCTCTTTATGGTTTTATCACCCAAGTATGCACGCCTGGTACTATAATTTACTGTTGCCCATATGTTCATTTGCTATGTCTGTAAGTCTTTTTAAATCTACAGAGTCCATCTCTATTCCTTTTGGTTTTTTTCATATAACTCACCTGTTGAAAGTCCTAGGGCATTAGACTTGCAGAGTTTCCCATAACTTGGATTTCTTGGTTGCAGCCATGTGAAAACAGTCAGTGTGTTGGTCCTCTTCCTACAAACTGGCAGCTGGATCCTAGGCCTGATTAGTTTAAGGTACAATGTCTTTGACTAAACCATCAGTAGTATTGTGTTCTTTCATCAAGAGGAATTTAACTTTGGTTTTTGCTCTTTTTTTTTTTTTTTTTTTTTTTGGCGGTACGCGGGGCTCTCACTGTTGTGGCCTCTCCCGCTGCGGAGCACAGGCTCCAGACGCGCAGGCTCAGCGGCCATGGCTCACGGGCCCAGCCGCACCGCGGCATGTGGGATCTTCCCGGACCGGGGCACAAACCCATGTCCCCTGCATCGGCAGGTGGACTCTCAACCACTGCGCCACCAGGGAAGCCCGGTTTTTGCTCTTTTTTGATAGTTGATGCTATCGACTATTTTGACAGTTCATGCTCTGTACCTAAAACTGTTAATGTATTGGAGATTGTAAAATGATGATATTCTATCAATTTGTTTTCATTTACTAGCTGGAATAGAAGATGCTTCTCTTTATGGAAAATTTGGTTACAGTGATATAATTCATAAAGGAAAGTCAAGATATATGCTTGATTCTTTCCTTTTCATCAGTTTTCAAGATAATGAATTGGTTTTCAAGACAATGAATTGGTTCTCTGTTACATTCAGAAGGTAACCAACCAGTCGGTTTTTAATATCATGTTGTACTCATGGATTTAAACATGTTCGATGGATTTTGATCCATAGCAATTCTCAACCTTATTGAAGGGCAAACTGTCCATCTTTGGCCAGTGGTATCCCCTTCAATTTGACTCCAGATTGGCTATTCTAAGTAGACTTTGATAGCTTCCTTGCTCATCTTGTATATTTCCATACTTGAAATCTGCCATTTTTCTAATAAGCCTTGGTTTCCTTTAATGAGAAAAGTTTTTTCAGACTACCATCTGGACAGTAGGGATGCTCATTACTTCTAGGTTAGTGATTGTTTCTACGCTTTTTTTTTTAATTAACAGAGCTAGTAGATATGTATATTTTTTAAAAAAAAACACTTTATGAGTTCATAACTGATATTTCCAATTCAAATTCATGACCACAGGGTTTTAACCTAATATCTTCTATATGACATCTCTATCTCCTTTCTTCCACACCAAGAATTCTGATTCTCATGAACACAGGGGGTGATGGAATTAGAGAATCCCGTAATTACTCATTTGTTTTATCTCACATTATACATATGACAGTTTCAGAATACTAATGCTAATACTACTATTAATACTGGCCCTGAAGCAAATGACTACGATAGGCATGTAAAAGATCTGGTCAACGTGGCTTTTGTTACCACAGAAGAGAGCTGGGTCACCTTTGGTTTGTCTTTAACTGGTCTTTGAAAGAACGGAACTTATACCCTAGTCTCACATTCATGGCTGTGCATATTACACAGTTTAAACATTTGCGGGTTTTGTAGGTTCCCACATTAATCAAGGTCCTTTTCGAAGGGAAAAAAAGCCTCAATAAAAATATAACCACATGACCATTAGTTTTCCTACAAGGAGGGAAAAGACTTTGCTTTTAGAAGGCATGCCTTAAGAGACTTCCTGCCTCAGCAGACCCTTCTAATCTTTGCAGATCATCACAGAATATGCAAAAGGACAAAAATCAATGAAAGTAGTAATCAACAATATTCCAAAGAGACTGCACCATTACATGAACTTGAGTGCTGGGTTTGCCAGATAAAACACTCTTTCTTTTCCTTTCTAGTATAACACCTACAGAGCATAGGGTGATTCTTATTACTTATTAGTTTAGGGCTGACCAGAGATGAAGATGGATCTTCTCTTTAAACCATGAACTGTGAAGATCTCTTCATTTTCCACCTCACATGGCCAAAGTTGTGCACTTCACATATTTGCTTTGTTTGTTCAGTGATCTATAGGTCATTTCTGTCTATTTCTATGAGGTCTGTCTGCCTTAGAAAATTCTTGTGTGGCAAGCACTGCATTTGTCTATTTTGCTTTATAGAGTATAGTACCACAAGCAAATAGATTCTTAATACATGCTGATGTTAGTGATCCTTAATTCACGGACCATGAAATAGGAGCTTGTAAGATGATCATGAGAAAGAATAAATGAATCATAATATGTATCTAGATTACTCTGCACCAGGATGAATATTAGAAGGTCTTAGTTCTTGGTCTTGCTGTGTCCTGGTTATCCTTGTCCCAGTAGATCACTGAGTCTCAGTTTCCTCATCTGCAATAAAGTGGTAGATGGAATAGCATCCACCAAGCTGGATGGTGTTCCATCCACCACCATCAAGCTCTAAAATTTTCTTTTGTTTTCTTTTTCTTTTATTTTGTGTAGCCCTCCCATAATACATAGCCTGAATTTTCATTACCCAGAAGTTTTTGTGTATCTCTGAAAATCCTCGTAACATGACTGCTACTTCCTTCTAGTAGTAGAACAAGCACTAGACTAGGAATCAGGAGACCTGAGTTCCAGTCCTGGGGACATTGAAAAGTATCTCTCTGGGTTCTCCAGGTGACCCTCCCATAAGATTTGAAATAACAGCACTGATCCATACCAGCAGGCTGAGGAGGAAAGATCTATGATTCATTCAAAATGAGAGCTAAACAGGGAGATCAGCTCGGTGCTTTGTGACCACCTGGAGGGGTGGGATAGGGAGGGTGGGAGGGAGGGAGACGCAAGAGGGAAGAGATATGGGAACATACGTATATGTATAACTGATTCACTTTGTTATAAAGCAGAAACTAACACAGCATTGTAAAGCAATTATACCCCAATAAAGATGTTAAAAAAAATTTTAAAAATTAAAAAAAATAAATATAGAATTACAAAAAGGAAAAAAAGAGAGAGCTAAGACCCCTACACTTCCACCCCAGGGTTAATGTCCTGAGGAGCCCCTTTGGTTGTGTTTTCCTTAGTTACCATGATAGACTCAGGCCATTATTCTTCCACTTTCCTATTCCCCCATTCCTGCAAACACACACACACACACACACACACACACACACGCCTGTGCGTGTACACATATTCCTTTGAGGCTCATTCCCATCTGCCTATACCACCCACTACTACCTCTTCATTCCAGTCACTTAAGATTTTATTTTCTAAAAATTTATCAAAATTTTTAGCAATTTAGATTTATTTACCTGAGATGGAAATTTTCTAGTAACTCTCTTGAAATTTTGGAGCACTTCAAGTTATAAATGGTCTTATAAATTCATCTACAAATGCTTTCTCTTGACCTATTCATAAATACTCTTCATACTGGGAGAAAGAAGTGAAGAGGATGAAAGTCCTGTTTGGGATTTCATTGCTGACTCATGATGCGACCTTGGAAAGGTCAACCTCTTTCTTAGATGCACTCTTTATATATTTAGATCACTAAGAACATGGCACAGCTTCTAAGGATGTGTTTCTATGTCTTCCTCCCCCACATAAATATATCCACAGCAACTAGCTTGGCTGTTGATTTGTATTTAAACACCTACAGCATGCCTGTTGGAAGCTAACATTATAGACACAAGTTTTTAGATCTCACATCTGAGAGTCCGGAACAGGAAATGAAACCTCATAGGATTAGAGTACTGTGGAAAACTAATTTTAGGGGCCATGGTTAACACCCTGTGAATGAGATAACAACAAATCCATATTCTGAAGCCAATACTACCCTTTTATGTAAGGTAGGTGGGAATGTAGGTCATCAATTAACCTTCTGAAAAACTCCCACTGCCTCCCATGGACCCAATAATTTCATTTCCAGGAAACTCTCCTAAGGCAGTAATGCATTTACCTACTGAAATGCTATCACAGAGTTGTTTTTTTAATTGTGAAAAAAATCTAACAGCCAAAAGATCAAAAGAGAGGAGATTGGTTTAACATGATGTGGTGTTCCATACAATGAAAAAATAGACAAATACTACAATATGCGTGTTGGATGTTCAAGATATATTGTTAATTGAGAAAAACTAACTTATATGAGTTCTATTAAAAATTATAGTTATGTATAGTCACAGGGAAAGAACTGAGAAATATGTTAAAATAAAGCTGTTCATAGTATTCTCTAGGTGGCAGCATTGTAAATGATTTTTAATGTACTGTTTTTCTCCACTAGAGATTCATTTCTTTTGTGAAAAAAGAAGTAAAAAGTAAACAACAATGAAGAAGTTAGTTTCTATGGCAACATGTCAAGGAATGCAGAGTTATGCAGAGTAAGTAATATGTAGAGTACAGTATCAATAGAGTCAAAATCATTTACTGAAGAAGATCAATGTCAGAGCAACAGGATCCCAGACTCCTGGCATTCTTTTTCTGTAGGGATAGACCTGTCACTTCATTCACAGATATCCTACCAGCATTCTCTTAGGGCTCTCTGTCAGATGGCCAGGTGCTACTAGCCAAGTACTAACAGATAAATAACATATCATTAATCAGTGGTTATTAAGACTTTCAGCTCTGTTTTCGTTTTGATTGCCTTTTTTAAAGTTTAATAGAATTGACATAAAGATACAGGTGAGGGAAAGACATTAATCACCTGAAATGAGTGAGAATGTATGTATTACTCATCCTCTCTCCCTTCTAATTTGATTGATTGATTTGTCCCAGAGCATGACTGCATAGATCATTAACCCTCTTCTATATTTTCATATAAACCCATAAGGGAGGGATGTTTCTGGGGAAAGATTCCATTACTTGACAAAGTAAGACCTTGTTTATCTCCAGGAGTGACCTCAATATCCTAGGATTCAGAATCTTCCACTTTCAAGCTACTACCTTTGAGTAATTACTGGAGAAGTGAAGACATCTAAAGAGACCTCAGCACTCCCTTGGGGGTATACTTTACATAACTAAAGTAACAGTTCTTCACAATTGCTTAGGAATTATTGAAATACACAATTTTTGCTGACCGATTTATATAAACTTTTGTTTACTTCCATAAATGCAAATAACTTGTACCGGTGGATTTGTTTTGTTCCTATGCTCATCCCTTCATCCACAGAACCACAAAGAGCAAAAAGCATACATCTAGCACATTTTCTGAAAAATTTAATGCTGAGCATCAAAGCCTAAATGAGAACATAGAATTCAGCTTATATCTTAGTTAAGAAAATCCATTTTGGTATTTTGCCTGCTCTGTCGTGCTTGACTGACTCTGTATCAGAACTGCTCTTCAGCAAGAACTAGACATACAAAGCATGATGAAAGTTACTGAATTCCAATAATGTGGTTTTAAATCTACCCTCAATTGCCCTTTTCCAGAGGCCCCTTTGGGAAATAAAAATGGATCAAAATAACATATCTGACCACCAAGTACAGAAACCATCCACTATTAATGTCCCAATGACACACCAAAATGAAAGACGAAGGATCCATTCAAATAGTCTTATAACACTGATTCAGGCTCCTCAAAGGACATTGTACTTTACTTTTGAAATCAGCAACCAACTGCGAAATAAATTCAATTTTAATTGCACTTTCCAAACTTCCAGACTAATTTTACCTATAAAATCATTTTAACCTCACTGCTTACTTAGTTTGACTGTAAACTTAGTGAGGAAGAATGTTCTGTTTTCTGACTACACACACAGAATCCTATTCATATCTCACAAGGAGCACAAAGCACACAAAAGGAAAAGCAGGACCAGTAAATGAGCTCTGAGCAAGCACAAAGACCAAGCAAACCTCAGGTTACTCCTTTCAACATTTAATCCATGATTAATAAGCCCCTCCCTATAGTATCCTAACTCTTAAGCCCCTCTACCCCTATTTAATTGCGGACAGAAACCGTCTTGTGAATGTCTAGTGAAAATTCTGGTGTGTACAAGTAAATTAATAATGAGTAATAAAATTAAAGAAATAAACTAAAAGGGGCAAATGACTTGGAGGTCAGAAAATAAGAGTAAGGAAAGACGATAAGAGAGATTTACAAGGATAAGGTAACTTAGATTGTTTCTCCATGATTTAGATCTTACCTTTGCCCAAAAAAGGGGGAGAGAGGAATGTGGCTTACAAATAGTAAAGTTTACTGTTAAAGTCTGAAAAAGGACAGGAGGGAGAAAGATAAATAAGACACTTAAAATGATATAGTTGCTGCATTCAAGCACTCAGTTCAGCTCTACGGAAGGAGAAGAAGATGTGTGACCAGAAGTGGTTGGTTGAAGAAAAAGACCTGGTGTGAGAAATTTGAGACATAAAGGAATTATCAGTAGTTAACACAAGAGGGTGGCAGTAGATGGTTCTGTGACTGCGGTGAACTAAGGACCTGGAACAACCACACATGGAAGATCCTGCTTCTTTGGAATTGCACGACATCTTCTTGGCAATAATTCAGACTTTGAGTGGAAAGCAGAACCAAAGTTTCAACTGAGAAAGTCAGGTGCAGAGAGGCCTACATAGACTGGAAATGGCTGAATTGAAATCAGAGGGAGAACATTGACAACAAGGAAATTCCTAAGGAAAATTTATCTCTGGAACTAGTGAAAAGCGGATTCTGTAATTAAACTTTGTCCATGGTGTTTGTCTGCTTATACTCTATAGAGGATTTGTTCTCCAGGTTTGCTCACACAAACATCAAGAAGGTTCTCACACTCCAAGCAGAGGGTAGAAGGTACGTGCAGAAAGATTTGATCCAGAGGGACCCTCTTTTCCTCCTTTCTCCCGCAGGTTGGTACAAAGGTCAAGATCACCAGTGACCCCCGAGGAGCCCTCTGTATCAAAATGCCCCTGGGGTTTCATCACAGAGCAACAAAGAATGAGGATTTGACGGGTCAGCTTGACTCCAGTGATTTCCTTCATCCGGGGCTGACATGAGAAAATAGACAGATGCTTCCCTGAAATTGACAAACGTTCTGTCATCATATGATGAGAGCAATGAGGCCATCTAGATGTTGGAAAAAGCAGCTAAGCACCTAATTATAATAGCATTCGTTCTCTATAGAACAGGTCACTTAGGTGGAAAATATTAGCATGGATACAGCTTAAGATCTATAAATAGTCTATGAAAGTGGCAGAACAAAAGCTGACAACAACTATGTGAGTAGAATGTAAAATAAGTATCAAAATATCTCTGGGAAACAGGATTGGAGGTAATTTTTTCTTTATATGTATCCATATGTTTATTTATATATTACAATTTAGCATAAGGAACATGGAATATTTTTCAAAAAATAATCATTTGGTGGTCTTTTTGCCTGCTTGTTTGTTCTTCAGCATATACACAAAGATCCTGTCTTTTAAAAATAGGAGGCAATAAGTGCATTGCAGCAGAAAGACATGGTTAGCAGTAGTCATGGGAGAAGAGCTGGGCAGAAGGAGGGAAAAAATAACACAAAGCCTTTTGTGTAAGGGCCCCGGATCCTAGGTGATGACCAGTGCCAGATCCCCCTTAAGGTACTCTGCCCACAAAGATATTACAGCCAAGTCCTGACCCATGAACTCACCCTAAAACTTCCTTTAAATGTAGCCAGAATACATCTTGTTTTTCAAACTGTGGGAGGTCAGCTGCTAGGGCTTATGGAATGACAAAGATTTCCGGGAGAGGCAACCTCAGTGAGAATAAAAGAGTGTCAAGTAACATACAGCAAGTGTAAACTGACACCAAGGCTGGAATGACCAGCCCTCAGATGGACTATAAAAAGCCAGCAGAGTTGCGCATCTCATCAGCAGGACTCTAGTTGCCTTGGAGCCAGACTGAGTCTGGGAATTGTGACCACTCCAGCCACCGACGAGCAGGCAGTGCCCTGATCCAGCCCAAGCAAGAGGCTGGTGTCCTGGAGCCACCTCCCCTCTTGTGTAAGCGCCTCGATGAGACACAGGCCAGGACAGTGTCATTTATAACAGCGCAACCTGCACTCCACTTATACAGCCAAGTAGGAGTCATAAAATACACTTATATACCACACCAATGGCCAATTAAAGGATTTTTTAAAACTTAAAAAAAAATTATTGTTCAACAGAAGTTTACTGCAAAAAAGTTAGAAAAGCTAAGACAAAATAATTAATCAGGGACCATGTCTGTCTCATTTACCATTTATCCCTAGATCCCAAAACAACGCCTGGCACATAGTAGGCTCTCAATAAGTAAATAATCACTGAATGAAGAATAATTAAATAAATCTCCAATAACCTACTCTTCATACAAAGTAGTGCATAACTTTCTAGATCGTATTCTATTTTTGTGCTGTTTTTCACTCAGTGGCATAACATGAATATTCTTTCATGTCAATAAATATGTTTCATAATTCTTTATGGCTGCACAGTATTCCATTTTATGAAAACAGAGTATTGTTTGAATCAATCCTTTGTAGCTGGATGTTGGCCTTGGAGTGTCATTCTCTTAACGGCACAAATATCCTATTGGTCAATCACTAAATTCCGATTTTTCAGAATACTTTAAAAATGGGAATCTACCATAGAGATTTTTCAGTCTGAAACCATCATTTCACTATGAGGTAACTGAAGCTTACAAGTTTCAATGACCTGCCAAGGACACATGGCTGGCCAGTGGTAGAACCCAGGTCTTTGGCCTGCAGGCCACGGCTTGTTCCTTTAGGCCACGTCAGCTGTGTCCCAGTCTACCTTGCCAGCTTCATCTCCTACCCAGATCCTCACTTCAGAGGAGACAGTTTTCAGACTGTCCCAAAATAAGCATGACTCGCCTGGCTCTTGCCTTTTGCTCAGAGCATTACTATTGGCTAAACTGTCCTCCTGTCTGGCTTCTGTGCCTGATCTAATCTTTTTCAAGGCCCAGTTCAAGTCCTGCCTCCTCCACAATTCTTTTGCCAGGCCAAGCTCAATTCTTAGTCCTCTGATCTAGAATAACACGTGCCTGCCCCACTCGTTCCAGCACTTAATTATACATTGCCTTGCAATGGGAAATATTTCACAGCTAGGTGAAGTAGCTTACTGCATGTGTAAGAAGGAAAAGAATGGTGGAAATGGAAAAAACACCATACAATGTGCTGAGCCAGCCAAATACATTCTGATGCTGGAGCAGGCCACTTAATAAGGACAGCCGCCCAGGCATTACATCTTGATGCTTCCTTTCACCCTTCCTTATTTTAAATGTCGAACTTAATTTAAGGCCAGTGTTTCTGGTTTGCTAATTTCTGCAAAAGCCTTCCACCTTCAAGGCAAGATTATTTTTTATACTTTGAGGCACTGTATGGTAAGACCTTTGAGGGGAACAACTGTGCCTTACTTATTTTAGTATTCACAACAGTGCCTTGTGCAAAGCATTATACTACAAATTTTGGAACAAATCTGATTACTTTTCTATGAGTAATTCTACAAAGGCCCAAATTGAGATTTGCTATGGTATGATCCCCTAACTGATTCATATTTTTGACAAGTAATGAGCAATTACTGGATAGATAAACACAATACCGACCAAGATGGAAAGAAGATGGTCAAAAAATTTTACTATAGTTACTATTATGCCAAAGAACAAACAAAACCCTGTAATACAGTTAATTTACCTTATTCGAGTCACCACTGTCTATTCTTATACCAATACCATAACTCAGGGAAAGTACCGCTTTTTAGGCACCATGCATAGACATTTTTTTTCTTTTCCTTAAGGTCTTCCTAAGAAGTATGTGTGGGGGGCTGTGTGTATAATGATATATGAACACAAGAAAAGAGATAGGGAACTTCCTTTAGACTGAAGAATTAAAATGAGATATACATATATGGCCGTTACATATGCCATAAAACTGTTATTTATTATTGACATATTGATACACAAGTTTGGGATCTACTGTCTCTTTATGTATTTCTGAATCAGGGACTGGATAATTGATCCATTCACAGATTTACTGATGCGTGAATGGACCATCTCCCCCTATTGGCCAACAAATGTACATATGTCTAGATACCCACATATGCACACAAAATCAAGGCCAGATCTTACAGCCATGGCATGACTGAAATTCTGGAGGGGTTGGGGGAGGGAGTGCAGGTTATGTGGATGTGGTAGGAGCTGGTATCTTCACAGTAAAGCATTTACCATAATCTTTGCAGTCTATTTTTATTTTCACTTTCTACACTGTGGCAGAACAAACAGAACTATGACTTTTGTTTTACACTCTATCTACAAAGCTGATTCAATGTTCTTAGGATAATTCTATTAAGTTTCCGACAATTATATTCCCTTCCATTCGTCAGGACTTTAGGACATTCCTTCAAGTCATTGATATGGAGGAGGATTAATGCTAGAGTTTATACATCCAAAAGTAATGTTTTCTCTCAAAGTCATCACTCTGTGGAGCTATCTGCCTTTTTCAACAGTACAGTTAAAATAGAAATTTCTAGAATTCCACTTTAAGAACAGCCTTCAGGACAAGTTCACAAATTGCACAGTAAAATGAATGTCATGTCTTCACATTCATTTCTTATTTTGACCAATAATACCCAGCTTAGTAACCCGGCTTACTCACCCTATGCTTGGCCCTAAATAACTTTTGCCTGTTTTCAAAAATCAAATTTACTATAAAAAGTTTGAGAACTGGACACCACTAAGGACTTTCAAAGAAGTATGCAGATGTCTCTAAAGGAGATTCCAAAAAATGGATTCTCAAACTACTGTGCATATTATTGGACTATGATTGTGAAAATGAGTACATTTGATACAAATTCCTTATGACTGAGCAACTAAATGGAATCATTCATATTTACATATAACTCATAAATAAGATATGCATATACATTATGCATGTATCAGAATGCCTTGTACATAATACTCAATTAATATACTTTTTCAATAATTGTTCCTAAGTACAGGATCAGTGTTATTGACACAGCAGTGTTATTGATCACATCTTTATTTAAAATTTTGGTATTTTGTTCATCATGATTTGTCTACATTGATTTTGGTTATTTAAAATATTTCATTAAAATATTATTTATCTTGATTACTAAGTTTCTTTGTCACCCTCTGAAATTTTGTGCCTGAGGCAATTCCCTCACTTGCCTCACACTAATCTCAGCTCTGCTTTGGCTAACCTACTGGCTAAGGAAGATGACAGAACCTCCCATGCTAAGCCAGGCCTACATTGGCCACCACCAGCCAACCAACAGACACATGAGCTAGATAAATGCTTGCTGCCATACGGCACTGAATTGTGGAGTGGCTTCTCATGCAGCAAGAGCTAACTTATACAGCAATGACAATTATAGGTCTACATAGATTAAGTATTTGGGGCTAGTAGACTCTAAGAGTTATGATTATATTATTCAAAGTTCACTGCTTATCTGGAAAAATAAATGAGAAGTTATAGTAGATTGTATTACTGATTTCTAATAGTTAATGCTCTTCTCTGTGAAAGGATTATACTTCCTCACCCCATTGATAACAGGCTTGGCCATATGACTTTTGTTTTGGCCAATGAAATGTGAGCCAAAATGAAGTAGTTAGAATTTTAATAACCATAGAGTGACTCTCTCATCACTCTTTCCTTTCTGATTTCAGGAGACCTGAATATCACCAAAAGAGTCACTCCTTCAGCCTGATCTCAGAGGATAAAGACATGAAGCAGAGCTGAAGCCCAGTCTGTGATGGACATGTAATGATGGACATGTAATGTGAGTTCACATGTTGTTGTAAACCATGAAGATCTGGGAGTTGATTTACGATAGCCAAGATATGGAAGCAACCCAAATGCCATCAACGGATGAATGAATAAAGTAGATGTGGTATATATATACAGTGGTTTATTACTCAACCATAAAAAAAAGAATGAAATTCTGCCATTTGCAGCAACATGGATGGACCTAGAGAATATTATGCTTAGTAAAATGAGTCAGACAGAGAAAGGCAAATGCTGCATGATATTACTTATGTGTAGAATCTAATAAGTAATACAAATTAGTATATATGTAAAACAGAAACAGACTGACTATGTAGAAAACAAACTAGTGGTTACCAAAAGGGAAAGGGAAGTGGGGAGGGGCAAATCAGGGGTATGGGATTAAGAGATACAACTACTATGTAAAAATAGATAAGCAACAAGGATATACTGTATAGCATAGGGAATTATAGCAATTATCTTGTAATAACTTTTAATGGAGCATAATCTGTAAAAATACTGAATCACTATGCTGTACACCTGAAACTAATATAATATTGTAAATCAACTATACTTATAAAAAAAGATCTGAGAGTTGTTTCTTGCCACAAAATAACTTGGAGAAAGCCAACAGAACCAGGGGAGTGACTATTGGGAAGGAGAAGGTAAGCCTACTACTATTCAAAGATGATATGATTATATACTTGGAAAGTTGCAACAAACAAGAAAATTCAATCAGTGAGTAGAGTAAAAAACTAATACCTAGAAGTCAATAGCTATCATATTTGCAAACAGTAAGCTCTTGGAAGATATAACTGAAGATTTCATTAACAATATAGCAACAATGAAAATAAAGTGCCTTGTAATGAACTTAAGAAAAATGTAGAAGACCTAAATGAAGAAAACTTTAAAACACTAATGAAGATTTTTTTAAAAAAAGATAAACAAGTGGAACAACAAAATATGTCCTTGGATTCCACATCATTAAATAGCAGCCCTCTCTAAGTTATTTTATAAATGTGATACAAGTCCCAATACAAATAACAACAGATTGCCCTTTTTATTGTGGGGAGGAGTTAAAGGTTGGGGTTGAAAACCCAACCCGTGATTCTAACATAAAACTGGATAAACAGGAATAACCAGAGAAAACCTAAAAAAACCACAATAAGGGCAGACTAGTCTAATAAATATCAAAATATGTTATAAAGTCTCAGTAATTAAAACTGTGTAATACTGTCACATAGAAATGGAAAAAACAAGTCCAGGAGTAGACCCAAATACACATGGGTATTTGAGCATGTGATAAATGGGGCATCTCAAAAAAGTGAGGAAAAAAGTAACAACTAGATAAATATCTAAAAAGATTAAGCTGGATCCACCATATGCCTGAATAAATCCCAAATGTATCAAAGATTTAAATGTAAAGAAATAAAAATGTAAAAATTACTAGGAAAAAATAGCTAAATTACTTATAACCTTGGAATGAGTAAGCCCTTCTGGATTCAAAATCCAGAGCTATTAAAAGAAAGATAAACTTGTCTAAAATGAAAAAAGAAAGGTTCTGCATAATGGTGAAAAAGTATACCTGAAGCATAGTCAATGACAAATGACAAACCAGAAAAAAAATATTGTGGCTCATAACCCAGGGCTTATACCCCTAATCAACACAGAGCTCCTACAAATCAATAAAGAAAAGACCAACAACACAGCTGAAAAATAAGCAAAGGAAATGAGCACAGTTCATAGAAAAAGTAATACAAATGGTTCTAAACATATGAAAAGCTACTCAACCTTTTTCAGAGTAAGAGAAATATAAATTTAAACTACACCAAAATATCATTTCTCAGCTACAAGGCAAAAATTCAAAAATTTGATAACACAAACTATTAACAAAGGTGTAGGAAAAAGACACTCATACATTCCTGGTTAGAGGGTAAATTACTGCAACCACCGTAGAGAGCTCTTTGGCTATTTCTATCAAATTCCAAATGCATACACACATTGACTTAGAATCCTATTTCTAAGAATTTATGTCTCTAATATATTTACACTTTTTGTGAAATGACTCATGTTCAAGCCTATTTATTATAATACAATTTATAATATCAAAATATCGGAAACAGACTAAATGTCCATTAATAGGTGACTAGTTAAGTAAATTATGGTACATTCATCCAGTAGAATACTACACAGCTATAAAAAAAGAATGGTGATGATTAAAAGGATCTCTATATTCTGACACAGAAAGACCTCCATTAAGTTTAAAAATCAAGGTTTGGAATAGTGTGTATAGAATAACACAGAAGAAAGAATATATATTCATATTTGCTTATAAATGCATATACAAACTCAGGAAGGATCTATAAGAAACAGATAAGAATGAGTACCTACCTGGTTGGGGTAGGGAAGGGAGAAGCTTGGCAGAAGGGCCAACCCTCTGCATTGGAGGATGGAAGGGGCACCTTGCAATATATATATTTTAATATTTAAAAAATTTTGAAGCCTGTGAATGTATTTCATATTCAAAAATTTAAGACAACACCAAAAACTCCAAACTAGTTTGCTATAGGTAATTTAAAGCTAAAGGGCAGTCAGTGGTCTAATTATATTATCTTCAATAAAACCTTACCTAAGGGACTCATGCTATAATCAGTAGTCCATGGAGAGCCATCACTCTTTACTACTAGTCTGTTTTGAGGAATATTATCTCTTTTCTTCATCTAAAATATCCCCTTCCATCTAAGAAATAAAGCGGCTTATTCAAGCACTTCAATTCAACAGTTTCACCATTAAGAGCACTTCTGTTACTATTCTTCTAAGCACTTCTAAAAAGCTGAAAACTTCAATTGAACAGACTGCTCATTATAACATAAAATGCAATTTATACATTGATTGAAACAGCTTGATGAGGACCTTAATAATCCTCTGCTTCGAATGAGGAACTTCAGTATGCTGAAGGAAAAGGCCCACTCAAAATGATAATGCAGGGCTTCCCTGGTGGCACAGTGGTTGAGAGTCCACCTGCCGATGCAGGGGACACGGGTTCGTGCCCCGGTCTGGGAAGATCCCCCATGCCGTGGAGCAGCTGGGCCCGTGAGCCACGGCCGCTGAGCCTGCGCGTCCGAAGCCTGTGCTCCGCAACGGGACAGGCCACAACAGTGAAAGGCCCGCGTACTGCAAAAAAAAAATATAATGCGGTGCTCAGAAGAGTACTATTAGTTGAACCATTCAGTAATAAGGCATATTTGCTTCATATACTGGGGTGCCTGTCATCTAACAAAACAGCAGTAATAGGATACTGTCATTAAGTCATAGAGCAGCCTAGGAGAACTGATGAGACAAAATATTGAAGACATCAGGTTTTCTGCAAGAACTGTATCTACATGGACAGAATTAAAGAGTAGGTTGAGGGATAAATAAATGAAGGTTGGGCAGTCTGATTGAAGAAACATCACGCTAGGGACCTGCATTCTACTTACATTTCCTCATTAACTAGCCCATCATTTAGTCTGCTTGGACATCAGTTTCCTGATTTGTAAAATGTGGATAATAACACCCTATTTGCTATGGTAGAGACTCTGCTACATGCTCACTAAACCCATTTCCTTTTCCTCTTGGGCACAGGGCTAATTTCCCAGGTGCCCCAGGGAGTTAGGTGGGGTCATATGACTGAGTACTGGCCAATGGAATGTGGGTGGAAGTGATACTTTGTTGCCAGGCCTAATCCCTAAAACCTCCTTTGGGATACTCTAGGAACTCTCTTCCTTGTCTTCTGGCTGGATTCAAAAGATCCAGTGGAGAAATCTGAGGTCATAGAAAAATGGCAGAGTCTCAAGAACTGCACTGTCCAATATGGTAGCACTTGAAATGTGGATACTCCAAATTGAGATGTACTGTAAATATAAAATACATGCCGGATTTTGAAGACTTAGTATAAAAAAGTTTTAAATAGCTTATTAATAATTTTTATAATGATTGCATGTTAGAATCATATTTTGGACAAACTGGGTTAAATAAAATAATATTATTAAAATTTATTTTGCCTATTTTTTAAATGTGGCTACTAGAAAATTTAAAATCACATACATGATTCACATTTGTGGCTCACATTATATTTTTATTGGACAACGCTGCTCCAGATGTTAGTAGCCTTGATCCCTGAATGACTGCAAAGAGCAGAACTGCTCCACTACAGTGCTGTGCCATCACTAGTCCAGAATGCTTCTGCAAGAAGAAACTGCAGGGCTCAGCCTTTGTTCCTTTGGGAGTTCAACCTATGTCCCCTGTATGCATACCTGCTCCAGCTGAGCTAAAGGAAAGAGATTTGTTTACACCAAGGGTAAAAGGGATGGGGGAAGAGTATCTTATGAGATGATGTGGTTATGACCATCATACATTCAGACTCTGGAAAACATTTGGCAAAGCTGGTAGAGAAAGGGATAAAAGTTTGGGGATATAGAGACTTCTCCACACAGGTGGTGATCAGCACTAAAGTACAGAACCGCTCAGTTCTATTTGCCCATCCAAAGCTTCACCATTCTAACTAGTACAGGCACCCCACAATGACACCACCATACCAATCCTGAGTAGATACATTACAGGAATGCAATTTTAACCATCGGCACCTGTGCACCCTGGATGCTGAGCATGCTCTCCTTCCCACCAGAGGCTTGAGATAAGTATGTTCAGTGTCACAAGTGCAGGAAACAGCAACTGGTTGAGTATGATATTTTCCTCCTTTCCTTCAGACATATTGCAATATTCATTTTCACATAATAACAACAAAAAATCTTACCAAGTAAATGCTTTGTAGCAATCTGCCAAACGGTCAGGTCACGGGATGTATGTGGGCGACTACTTCTTCACAAAGCCCACACAAGTCTTTTGTAAGCAAGATCATTGCTAAGAATAATCTGTTTATATTTCCTGTTGATAATTCCACAGATCAAGCTGATAAACCACGTTAGTGACTTTTTCCCTCCCTCTTTTGGTCTCTTTCTTTTTGAACACAAAGATCTTTTATAAGTGAACCAAGCACAAAGGTACTAAAGAAAGGGAACAAAATCAGAGCCTCAGGTACTTCTTGGACATGTCAATTACAGTTAAACTGTTATAAATAATACCTATATATAGATACACTCTTTCAGTTCATACAAATTCTTACTGAAAAGCTTTAATTTTTTATCATGTACATATAAATTTATTCAATAAGTTCTACTTTTAGTAATAGGTATTTGGTATGAGTGAGGATTAATTAACTGCAATTGTGAGATTTTTCAGATTAAAAACCATGTAACAAAGACTGTGTCTAGTCTCTCTTTTTGATTAATGCTTGAAAAACTTTAACATTTGAAATAAGTAAAACTCAATGCCATTTTTAGTTTGAATAATAAATATGTGATAATATCAAATATATAATTAAAAATGATAATAAATGTATAGTAATATCTCAAGCTTCATGTAATATATTAATAGTGATATTTATTTAATATTACTACTACTGTATCAAAAAATGTTATCCAAGTTCTATTCTAAGCATCAATATCAAGGCTTTGCATTATCTACCACATTCATCTTCTAAACAGGTCACATTATAATATATACAGACCTGAGTGTGTAAGATCAAAATCAAACATCATCTAAAAGCTGAGCAAGGGGCAGCTTCCTAATTGTATAAAGAATGAGAGGCCTAAATGAGTGATTAAGAATAAAAATTCCTTCTCTCTCTCTCCTTTTGTTGCACTAAGTTTTATTTTTCTCAAGTGTTTTAAACTTTTGTGTTGTGAAATACAGCTTGCAAAGATAAAATTTATAAATCATAAATTTAAATTTTAACTAATAATCACAAAGTGAATACATGTGTAATCATCACTGTGCTGAAGAAACTGAACATTGCTAACAGCCAAGATGCTCCTCATATACCCTTTTTCTAGAGGTGATTAAGCCTATTACTTTATGTTAACCACTTCTTCCTTCTTTTTTTATCATTTTACCTAATTAGTATGGGCACCTAAATAAACAGTTTAGTTTATCCTGTTTCTGATTTTTATATAAATGTAATCATACAGTGTGTATTCTCATTTTGCTTTTTTCATATGACATTAAGTTTAAAAGATTTTTTCCTATCCTGTATGTTTTCTATCACAAGCAATGTTCTAAAAATAGAATATATAATTTATATGTAAAGTATAAAGAATAATAATAAAATGAACACTCATGTGCCCATCACCCAGCTTTAGAAATTTCTCTCATTTATAAACTGGGTTTGCTTAACAGTTTCCAAAATGTTTTGACAAAAAAAGAAAAGGAGGGAAGATATGTAGAACTATTTAACAACCAACTATTATTAACTTGGTAGTTCAGAGCCTCTAAACATCTTTGCCGGTAATACAACCAAACCAGGCTGACCTCCTGACCCCAGGGCCTTGGAGCTGCCCTGGCCTAGATGGTGACTGAAGCTAATTTATTCCCATGGCCAAATTGCAGATGCTATATATACTGTATGGAAAGGAACAGAGGTAAATCCCACCTGGGGTCTGAGCTGCTGTAAGCTGCTTTTCTCTGAACTCTGTCCTCAGTATACTAACAGCTCTACACACAAAATCATTTTGTTGCTCTGATTTCAGTCCTATAGGCATATCATGATAGCTCATTCCTGGTCTCTGAAGACACCTTCCTCGCCAAGTGCTGTCGTGGAGTGCCTTCTGGTGATAATCACTTCCTTTAGGTAACACCCAGCTCATGACAGCACTGAACAAAAGCTCCAATTTCTTCCTATATCCTCCATACACATAGGTAAATACTCATTCATTCAACAAATATTCATTGAGCTCCAAGACTGTGTAAGGCATTCCATTAGGTAATATATGCAACATGGAGCATAGTAAGTAGAGTAAGAGCTCTAGTAAAAACCCAGACATGGACAAAAAAAGTAATCATTGAAGATACACTTATTACAAGGTAAATGGTAAAAATCTCTGGAAGAGGGAAGTAGGATATATATTAATAAAATAGTTGCTACCTCTTTGGAAATAGGTGAATTAATTTATTTTGGGCTCTTCTATCCTAAGCGATCCTATGAGGCCAGAGGGTGCCCTCTTACACTCCACTGGCCACACACTGCTGCACCACAGCCTAGGTGTGCTAGAACATGCAATAGGCCTCTCTTCCTGACTGCACTAGCTTCTTGAGGGCAGGGACCACGTAGTGTCATTCATCCTCCAATTCCCATTGGCTGACATATGGGAGGGCCTCAATAAATAAGTGGTAAATTAATGAACAAGTATTTGCTACCTGAAACTTAAGCTAAAATCTAAAATAAAAGTTTAAAAATAGTTCCCTCATGGAATTTTCCCTTATATAAAGAAGTTATGCCTTAATATGTTGATATACATGTTAACTTGATTACTGAATAGCTCTAGGGATTCTAAACAGAAAAAAGATTCTTTTTTAATAAAAAGTATCTACAGGGAATTCCCTGGCAGTCCAGTGGTTAGGACTCCACATTTTCACTGCCAAGAGCACGGGTTCAATCCCTGGTTGGGAACTAAGATCCTACAAGCCGCGCAGCAAGGTCAAAAAAACAAAACCAAACAAACAAAAAGTACCTACAGAAGGTAGAATACTTCTATTTCTCTATGAGGTGGGTCAAAAAGGATCTTGCTGTGATTTATGTCATACAGTGTTCTGCCTATGTTTTCCTATAAGGCTTTTATAGTGTGTGGTCTTAAATTTAGGTCTTTAATCCATTTTTAGTTTATTTGTGTGTATGGTGTTAGGGAATGTTCTAATTTCATTCTTTTACATGTAGCTGTCTAGCTTTTCCTGCACCACTTATTGAAGAGGCTGTCTTTTCTCCATTGTTTATTCTTGCCTCCTTTATCAAAAATAAGGAGACCATATGTGAGTGCGTTTACCTCTGGTCTTTCTATCCTGTTTCATTGATCTATATTTCTGTTCTTGTGGCAGTACCATACTGTCTTGATTATTGTAGCTTTGTAGTATAGTCTGAAGTCAGGGAGGCTGATACCTCCAGCTCCGTTGTTCTTCCTCAAGATTGCTTTGGCTATTCGGGGTCTTTTGGGTTTCCATCCAAATTGTGAAATTTTTTGCTCTAGTTCTGTGAAAATGCCAGTGGTAGTTTGATAGGGATTTCATTGAATCTGTAGATTGCTTTGGGTAGTATAGTTATTTTCACAATGTTGATTCTTCCAATCCAAGAACATGGTATATCTCTCCATCTATTTGTATCACCTTTTATTAGATATTTTATTCTTTTTGTTGCAGTGGTAAATGGGAGTGTTTCCTTCATTTCACTTTCAGATTTTTCATCATTCGTGTACAGGAATGCAAGAGATTTCTGTGCATTAATGTTGTATCCTGTTACTTTACCAAATTCATTGATTAGCTCTAGTCGTTTTCTGGTAGCATCTTTAGGATTCTCTATGTATAGTATCATGTCATCTGCAAAGAGTGACAGCTTTACTTCTTCTTTTCCAATTTGGATTCCTTTTATTTCTTTTTCTTCTCTGATTGCTGTGGCTAAAACTTCCAAAACAACGTTGAATAATAGTGGTGAGAGTGGGCAACCTTGTCTTCTTCTTGATCTTAGTGGAAATGGTTTCAGTTTTTCACCATTGAGGACGATGTTTGCTGTGGGTTTATCATATATGGCCTTTATTATGTTGAGGTAAGTTTCCTCTATGACTACTTTCTGGAGGGTTTTATCATAAATGGGTGTTGAATTTTGTCAAAAGCTTTTTCTGCATCTATTGAGATGATCATATGGTTTTTGTTCTTCAATTTGCTAATGTGGTGTATCATGTTGATTGATTTGCATACACTGAAGAATCCTTGAATTCCTGGGATAAACCCACTTGATCATGGTGTATGATCCTTTTAATGTGCTGTTGGATTCTGTTTGCTAGTATTTTGTTGAGGATTTTTGCATCTATGTTCATCAGTGATATTGGCTTGTAGTTTTCTTTTTTTGTGACATCTTTGTCTCAGCTCTATTTACAATAGCCAGGACATGCAAGCACCTAAGTTGTCTTTCAACAGATGAATGGATAAAGAAGATGTGGCACATATATACAATAGAATATTACTCAGCCATAAAAAGATACGAAACTGAGTTATTCGTAGTGAGGTGGATGGACCTAGAGGCTGTCATACAGAGTGAAGTAAGTCAGAAAGAGTAAAACAAATACCGTATGCTAACACATATATATGAAATCTAAAAAAAAAAAAAAAAAAAAAAAGGTCATGAAGAACCTAGGGGCAGGACGGGAATAAAGACGCAGACCTACAAGAGAATGGACTTGAGGACACGGGGAGGGGGAAGGGTAAGCTGGGACAAAGTGAGAGAGTGGCATGGACATATATACACTACTAAATGTAAAACCTATAGCTAGTGGGAAGCAGCCGCACAGCACAGGGAGATCAGCTCGGTGCTTTGTGCCCACCTAGAGGGGTGGTATAGGGAGGGTGGGAGAAAGGAAGATGCAAGAAGAAAGAGATATGGGGATACATGTATATGTATAACTGATTCAGTTTGCTATAAAGCAGAAACTAACACACCATTGTAAAGCAATTATACTCCAATAAAAATGTTAAGAAAAAAAAAGGTAGAATATTATAGGCATGACTGGAAAAATGATTCTAGCACCTAATTCAAGGGTCATCAGTTGTTATATATTCAGGACTGATATTCAGGCAGCATCCAGCACTAAGGCCACACCTTAGTTTGCTTATAGCTTATAGCTGACATCAGTTATGATTGGCCAGTGCTCATTTTATGGTACATGCTAAACATATGAATATCATGCATTATATAGAAAGAAGGCTACTTACTGTAAAATGACAATCACACAACAGTGGAGGAGGGATGGCTATAGAAACTCTGCTACTGTGAAAACGGAATTGTAGAAGGATATCTGAAAGCTGTTAGTGAATTCTACTTATACCTTAATTAATAAAATAAATATATTAATAAATAAAAGTTATACTGTTTATTTTTGCATAAATACCTTAGATAGAAAGTCCCTAAAAGAGAAAAGCCTTTAAAACAAAGCAGGAGTCACTATATTAATATCAGAAAAAGTAAATTTCAGAGCAAAGAATATTACCAGAGATAAAGAGTCATAATGATAAAGGTATAAGTTCATCAAGGGGACATAACAATCCTAAATGTCAATGCATCTAATGAGAGTACCTCAAAATACATAAAGCAAAAATTGATAAAACTGCAAAGAGCAATAGATCACAATTATAACTGGATATTTCAATACCCCTCTCTCAATAACTGATAGAACCAATAGACATAAAATCAGTAAGGATACATACACAGAGAAGATTTGAACAACACTAGCAACCAACTTGACAGAATTGACATTTTACAAATCTTTCTCAAATAAGAGCAGGATACACATTCTTTTTAAGTGCCCGTAGAATGTTTACCAAGGTAGATTTATTTAATTATAAATTTATTTAATTATAAAACAAGTCTCAATTTATATATAAAACAATTTTATATATAAAATTTATTTAATTATAAAACAAGTCTCAATAAGTTTTAAAAGATTCAAGCCATAAAAATTATGCTCTTTGGCTACAATGAAATTAAATTAGAATACTAAAAACAATAACAAAAAGACCTCTGGAAAATCCCCATATATTTAGGAAATAAATAATACACTTCTAAATAATTCATGAGTCAAAGAAGAAATCAAAAAATAAATTAGAAAGCATTTTTAAATGGATAAAAATAAATATACAATCTATAAAAATTCTTATGCTGCTGCTTAAGTAGTACTTAGGAGAAAATTTATAGCACTAAACACCTATATGAAAACTGAAGAAAAGACTCAAATCAATGACCTCAGATTCCACCATAGGAAGTCAGAAAAAGAAGAGCACTGAGATAGTATACGTAGAGAAACCCTAAAACTATAATATACATTTGGTCATTGATAAGCTACCAAGGATGAACCTTCTCAAAGACATCCCTGCTAAATATCAACTCAGCCACTGAGGATGTATGCCCACAGTCACCAGGCTTGACAAACACTGTAGGCAGCACTTAGCAGAAACAGTAAGTTCTTTTTAGAAGACCAAACAAAGAAGTTAAGAATTGAAAGAAGGATATAACACAGACATACTGGATGTATTCACAGGAAGTAACCTTGATGAGCATGTTTTTAACGAGATAGCTCTCATACTTCAGGACAATATTTCACTCTTGCTACTATTGTTGGGGATTTAAGGCTAAACTTTCATTAAAATGAGTTAATGTTCATAAATCACTTAGAATAAGCCACACAAAAGTGCCATTTTTACAGGTCCAAAATTATCAAATATTGGCAATTACATATTGTTCAAGCTAATAATTCCTGAGACTACAATAGATATAAATGTTAGAAAAGCAATAATACTGCAGCTTCTCAAGGTTATTAAATAGACATAATGCACAAAAAGCAGGATAATACTCTTTTCAACTATTATTTTTTTAATTTCTTAAGTCTCAGACCATGACCCTTGTCTCTAGAAAATCTTTACCCACCAAGGTTACAATTTAATATCCAATATATCCAATATAGGCCACCCCCAAATCCAACCCCACAGACATCCTTCTAGGGATACCCAAAAGGCTTCATGTGATCATATATATACACCTATGTGTTTCTTGATAATGAAAGGACAGTTTTTGCTCCTGAGAAATTTATCCGAGTTCATGCAATATCAGTGTATCTCAGTTTATGAACCTGATGCACAAAAAGAACCATCTAAACATAGTTTGTTATAACTTCTTATTCATTTTATACATAGATGCCTTAAAAATGATCAGCTTTTGAAGTATGTGTTAAATTATTCCAATTACAGAACCCTGTTTGCACATATGTTTCAGAAATACATCTGTCATATGATATGAGGTATACGTTTAAATCTGTATAAGTGCTGGATTAAATAACCCACCCAGGCAGAAGTACCAAAGCATCACTTACAGCATTTACATACTTATTTTATGTGCCAGATATCTGGAAGCCAAAACTAAATTCGATACTTTATAATATAGGTCAACATTGGAGCAAGAAGAGAAAATACTGCAGCATTTTATGTTAGTTACACTGATACAGAGCACAGACAGAAGGCTAAGTGAGGTTATTTGGATAAGAGTAGTGTTGATTTTCATCTTAGTCTAAAGATAAAAACCTAGACCCTCTTAAGTGGTTTTTTAAATATATGAAAACTACACTAAGAGGCTTAACATTTTCTCCCATTTTTTCTCACAAATATAAAGCCTGTCTTTTGGAGCTAGGATAAGAGAAATAAACAGAAAAGAGGAAGGTAAATTTTAAAGAGGAATTTCACCACATGCCAGATAAATTGTACTTTGTCTGAACTCCATCAGTCTCCCTTATGTCCTAGAATTTTCATGCACCTGAGTAAGAAAATAAAGACTTTCATTTGCAAAATGTCAAGGAAGGGACTGAAATAAAGTGCCCACCAATACAGACACACCGTGTGCAAAAGAGGCATTTGAGATCCCATGTCCAACTCTGGAACTCAACAGTTTTATGATCTCTGTCCAACTGATAAAACAATTCCATGTAAACAACAGCCTACCTGAACTGCACTGCAAGAAGAGATCCAAAGCACCGTGGGGTCCTACACAGGCTGCGGAAGTTTCATGTCCCTCAGCCAAGGCATCCGCTTCTGTCAGTT
Source organism: Globicephala melas (assembly GCF_963455315.2). Classification (NCBI taxonomy): domain Eukaryota; kingdom Metazoa; phylum Chordata; class Mammalia; order Artiodactyla; family Delphinidae; genus Globicephala; species Globicephala melas. The sequence goes on along the minus strand of NC_083315.2, from coordinate 111,761,655 downwards.
ACTCCACCACCGACCAACAGATTGAAAGCAGGGCACTGAAAGCCCAGATCTTATAACTCTAGACTTGGTCTTTAACCAGCTGTCACTGGCTACCAGCTTTACAAACTGAGAGTATAAAACACATCATATAACTTTCTTTCCATACCTGAACACTTACATGCTTTGGGCCTAACTGCCTAGAGGCGTGTTTTGAACTGTTAACTATAGTAAGCTTTCAAATCCTCAGTCCCGTCAGTCCCCAGCTCCCAGACTGCTAACTGGAATTTCAGTCCACATGTGCCCCTCACAATTAGCAGGGTTATTTTAGGCACTGACCTAAGTTCTCAGAGAATGTAAGCTGATGGCAAGGGGGAGTCTAATGTGTCAAGCTGCTTGGTTACAATAGAAAGCTCATTCGAGAAGCTCACAATCTGTGTGCAGCGCTTCCTCAACACCCCACTACATGTATTTTGACTTTAGCTGAGGAGAAACACCGAAATTATACACCTATATTTAATACCCACAGAGAGCTTAGACCCATCATGAATAATAATTCAACAGAAGCATGCAAGCGACTTGGACAGCTTTTTTATGAAACAGTTTTAAGTTCTGACCGTCAGTATTTAGTCACACGGTGTGTCATTCCACAGGAAGTCCCAGTAAAAGTAAACTACCCAGAATCTAATCAAGATTATTGATTCCCTTCCAGGCTCTCAGAGAGAAAGCTAGAAATACAAAATACTCTATAAACATTTCTCATAATTATTAAAGTTAGTTCCCCTCTACAGACTAATACATGTCTACTAGGTCCTACTATTTCTAATAAAGTACTCCACCTACTGGCTAATATGACTGTTTTGCAGACACTGTCTCATGGGAGAAATAACCGAAAGAAGAAAACAGTAGCAGGAAACTGCACTGTGCACCTTACCAGTGAGTCCCTCCATGCAGCACTGAACATTCTGACTCCCAGGGGAACATGGGATAAATTCACAAACATTTCAACTTCCTCATCAACACCCTTCTCATGGTTTCCACAAAAGTCAGAACTCAAAGAGAGAACTTGAACTCCCAGGAAGGGGTGGATATAAATTAGACAAAGGAAGAATTTCCTGAGTTGGAGATTTGCTGAGAACTACTTGTAGAAAGAATGAGTCAAACCTCATTCTAAGAGAAGTTTAAATAAAAGTGTTGATAAATGTGTTAGGAATGGCTAGCCATGGCCTCCCTAAAGAGAAAGCAACAAAATGGGTAAAGTCTAAAGGTCTTATCTCTTTCCTTGGTTACTGCTCCCTCAAACTTCTTGATAGTCAGCTCAGTGGTCACCTCCTCTGGAAGCTACATGACTCCCCTTAGCTAGCTTAATGCCCCCTAATCAGTGCTTTCTTTAATGGTCTTGTTACCTCTTCCTAGCACCCCAAACAGGGAACTCTACTTGGCAGTCGATGTGCCATGTTCCTCTTTGCAGAGCAGGCTTAAATCAGCACTGGGCCCTTAGCAGATGTCAATGAATGTCTGCTGAATGAACAAATTGGGGGATGTTCTAGAATCACTGGAGCACACAAGGCCTGCTTCTGGGTTCAACAGGCCATTCCCACTGTATTCCCACTCTCCTGAGATATTGTTAGTTCAGGGTGACGAGCAGCTCCGAGGTGGCACAATAGATGTCTCACAGACTTCACTATAAAACCGGACGACTATTTGATGAAGGAGCAAACAAGTGAATAAACCACACGTCACATCTTTAGGAAAAGTGTTCTTAGAGCCCGTTCCCACTTCCAGGCTTAAGCCAGGCCTGCTCTAGTCAGTTAGTGCCAATGATAAATAAGAATCCACCTTCCCAAAGCCAAAAGGCTTTCACACAGTTCCCTCTCTGACATGAAATTACCCTTTTTTCTCTAACACCCCAGCTCAAACTTCCCACAATCTGAAGTCTTGCATTTGTGATGATGACACAGAAAGGGAAGACACATCCAGCAGTCAAAGCCAACTCACAATGTGGATGAATCGCAGACTATAATGGCTACAAACTGGTGGCACTTTAATCTTCAAATTCTTTGAATATCTTTCAAGAATGAGGAAAAAAACATATTTTCTATTAGGAGTAATGAAAAGTATTTGTACCACTGGAATATCTCTTAGGAGTTATTTTTTCATCGCTGATTTTTTTCTAGAACTTGATAGCATAGCCTGTGGCATTTTTTTTTTTTTTAAGAGAGAGAGAGATATAACCCCAGTTCTGTGGTCAGTTATATCCTGGCAGCAGAAAAAGAACATGTACTTCACAGGGTCCTATTTTTAATTCTCATTTAAATAGCTGTCAGCTCTTGCCCGCACAAAAGAAGAAAGATGACAAAATCAAGACAAGATTTTCTGACCAGAACCAAGTATTAATATTGGTCTGGAAATCTATACTTATCTGAGAATTTACATACTTCTCAGCGAGTTTAGGAAGCATCCATACATAACTTTCCATAAGTCTAGCACACAACACAAGTTACAGACAGATAGATAGATAGATAGAAAGATAGGTCATCCAATAGAGACATTCAACAAAGCTATAAAAAAAGAGATTCTTCTAAAATGAGATAAGGGAAATGTATTTCTTTAGTGGCTCTTTAATATATTGAGAAATATCCTTTAATATATTGAGAAATATATTCATTCATTTAAATATATATTAGTTTGTTCAATATACATTATATATTAAGTTCTGTGCTCAGCTCTCAGAAATTTAAAAACGAAAAGAACATGGCCTCTATCCTCATTGAACTTAGAATTTAGAGAAATAGATAAGTAAATAATCACAATGTTGTTTGAGAAGCACAGAAATGGTATCTGCAGAGGGTGTCATGAGAACAGGAAGGTGAGGAGGGGCACCATAGTCAGAATAAGACAGAGAAGATAGAGGTGAGGGGCTGAACCAAGATGGCAGAGTAGAAGGACATGCTCTCACTCCTTCTTGCAAAAACACCAGAATCACAACTAGCTGCTGGACAATCATCGACAGGAAGACACTGGAGCTCACCAAAAAAGATACCCCACATCGAAAGACAAAGGAGAAGCCACAATGAGACGGTAGGAGGGGCACAATCACAGTAAAATCAAATCCCATAACTGCTGGGTGGGTGACTCACAGACTGGAAAACACTTATACCAAAGAAGTCCACCCACTGGAGTGAAGGTTCTGAGCCCCACGTCAGGCTTCCCAACCTGGGGTTCCGGCAACGGGAGGAGGAATTCCTAGAGAATCAGACTTTGAAGGATAGTGGGATTTGATTACAGGATTTCAACAGGACTGGGGGAAACAGAGACTCTACTCTTAGAGGGCACACACAAAGTAGTATGTGCACTGGGACCCAGGGGAAGGAGCAGTGACCCGAGGGGAGACTGAACCAGCCCTACCTGCTAGTGTTGGAGGGTCTCCTGCAGAGGCAGGGGGTGGCTGTGGCTCACCGTGGGGACAAGGACACTGGCAGTAGAAGTTCTGGGAAGTACTCCTTGGCATGAGCCCTCCCAGAGTCTGCCATTAGCCCCACCAAAGAGCCCAGGTAGGCTCCAGTGTTGGGTTGCCTCAGGGCAAAAGAGCAACAGGGAGAGAACCCAGCCCCACCCATCAGCAGTCAAATGGATTAAGGTTTTACTGACCTCTGCCCACCAGAGCAACAGTCAGCTCTACCCACCACCAGTTCCTCCCATCAGGAAACTTACACAAGCCTCTTAAATAGCCTCATCCACCAGAGGGCAGACAGCAGAAGCAAGAAGAACTACAATCCTGCAGCCTGGGGAACAAAAATCACATTCACAGAAAGATAGATAAGATGAAAAGGCAGAGGGTTATGTACCAGATGAAGGAACAAGATAAAACACCAGAAAAACAACTAAATGAAGTGGAGATAGGCAACCTTCCAGAAAAAGAATTCAGAATAATGATAGTGAAGATGATCCAGGACCACGGAAAAAGAATGGAGGCAAAGATCGAGAAGATGCAAGAAGTGTTTAACAAAGACCTAGAATAATTAAAGAACAAACAAACAGAGATGAACAATATAATAACTGAAATGAAAACTACACTAGAAGGAACCAATAGCAGAATAACTGAGGCAGAAGAACGGATAAGTGACCTGGAAGACAGAATGGTGGAATTCACTGCTGTGGAACAGAATAAAGAAAAAAGAATGAAAAGAAATGAAGACAGCCTAAGAGACCTCTGGGACAGCATTAAACACAACAACATTTGCATTATAGGGGGTCCCAGAAGGAGAAGAGAGAGAGAAAGGACCACAGAAAATATTTGAAGAGATAATAATCGAAAACTTCCCTAACATGGGAAAGGAAATAGCCACCCAAGTCCAGGAAGTGCAGAGAGTCCCATACAGGATAAATCCAAGGAGAAACACACCAAGATACATAGTAATCAAATTGGCAAAAATTAAAGACAAAGAAAAATTATTGAAAGCAGCAAGGGAAAAACGACAAATTATATATAAGGGAACTCCCATAAGGTTAACAGCTGATTTCTCAGCAGAAACTCTGCAAGCCAAAGGGAGTGGCATGATATACTTAAAGTGATGAAAGGGAAGAACCTAAAACCAAGATTACTCTACCCAGCAAGGATCTCATTCAGATACAAAAGAGAAATCAAATGCTTTACAGACAAGCAAAAGCTAAGAGTACTCAGCACCACCAAACCAGCTCTACAACAAATGCTAAAGGAACTTCTCTAAGTGGGAAACAGAAGGGAAGACAAGGACCTACAAAGACAAACCCAAAAGAATTAAGAAAATGGTCAAAGGAACATACATATCGATAATTACCTTAAAAGTGAATGGATTAAATGCTCCCACCAAAAGACACAGGCATGCTGAATGGATACAAAAACAAGACCCATATATATGCTGTGTACAAGAGACCCACTTCAGACCTAGGGACACATACAGACTGAAAGTGAGGGGATGGAAAAAGATATTCCATGCAAATGGAAATCAAAAGAAAGCTGGAGTAGCAATATTCATATCAGATAAAATAGACTTTAAAATAAAGAATGTTAAAAGAGACAATGAAGGACACTACATAATGATCAAGGGATCAATCCAAGAAGATATAACAATTATAAATATATATGCACCCAACATACGAGCACTTCAATACATAAGGCAACTGCTAACAGCTATAAAACAGGAAATCGACAGTAACACAATAATAGTGGGGGACTTTAACACCTCACTTACACCAATGGACAGATCATCCAAAATGAAAACAAATAAGGAAACAGAAGCTTTAAATGACACAACAGACAAGATAGATTTAATTGATATTTATAGGACATTCCATGCAAAAACAGCAGATTACACTTTCTTCTCAAGTGCACACGGATTATTTGCCAGGATAGATCACATCTTGGGGCACAAATCAAGCCTCAGTAAATTTAAGAAAATTGAAATCATATCAAGCATCTTTTCTCACCACAAGGCTAAGAGACTAGAAATGAATTACAGGGGAAAAAAATGTAAAAAACCCAAACACATGGAGGCTAAACAATACGTTACTAAATAACCAAGAGATCACTGAAGAAATCAAAGAGGAAATAAAAAAATGTCTAGAGAAAAATGACCATGAAAACATGACGATCCAAAACCTATGGGATGCAGCAAAAGCAGTTCTAACAGGGAACTTTATAGCTATACAAGCTTACCTCAAGAGAAAAGAAAAATCCCAAGTAAACAATCTAACCTTACACCTAAAGGAACTAGAGAAAGAAGAATAAACAAAACCCAAAGTTAGCAGAAGAAAAGAAATCATAAAGAACAAAGCAGAAATAAATGAAATAAAAACAAAGAACACAATAGCAAAGATCAATAAAACTAAAGGCTGGGTCTTTGAGAAGATAAACAAAATTGATAAACCATTAGCCAGAGTCATCAAGAAAAAGAGGGAGAGGACTCAAATCAATAAAATTAGGAATGAAAAAGGAGATGTTACAACAGACACCGCAGAAATACAAAGCATCCTAAGAGAGTACTACAAGCAACTCTATGCCAATAAAATGGAAAACCTGGAAGAAATGGACAAATTGTTAGAAAGGGGGAACCTTCCAAGACTGAACCAGGAAAAAATAGAAAATATGAACAGACCAATCACAAGTAATGAAATGGAAACTGTGATTAAAAATGTTCCAACAAACAAAAGTCCAGGACCAGATGGCTTCACAGATGAATTCTATCAAACATTTAGAGAAGAGCTAACACCCATTCTTCTCAACTCTTCCAAAAAATTGCAGAGGAAGGAACACTCCCAAACTTATTCTATGAGGCCACCATCACCCTGATACCAAAACCAGACAAAGATACTACAAAAAAAGAAAATTAAAGACCAATATCACTGATGAATATAGATGTAAAAATCGTCAACAAAATACTAGCAAACAGAATCCAACAACACATTAAAAGGCTCATACACCATGATCAAGTGGGATTTATCCCAGGGATGCAAAGATTCTTCAATATATGCAAATCAATCAATGTGATACACCATATTAACAAATTGAAGAAGGAAAAACCATATGATCATCTCAATAGATGCAGAAAAGGCTTTTGACAAAATTCAACACCCATTTATGATAAAAACTCTCCAAAAAGTGGGCATAGAGGGAACCTACCTCAACATAATAAAGGCCATATATGACAAACCCACAGCAACCATCATTCTCACTGGTGAAATACTGAAAGCATTTCCTCTAGGATCAGGAACAAGACAAGGATGTCCACTCTCACCACGATTATTCAACATTGTTTTGGAAGTCTTAGCCACGGCAATCAGAGAAGAAAAAGAGATAAAAGGAATAAAAATTGGAAAAGAAGAAGTAAAACTGTCACTGTTTGAAGATGACATAATACTATACATAGAGAATCCTAAAGATGCCACCAGAAAACTACTAGAGTTAATCAATGAATTTGGTGAGCTAGCAGGATACAAAATTAATGCACAGAAATCTCTTGCATTCCTATACACTAATGATGAAAAATTTGAAAGAGAAATTAAGGAAACACTGCCATTTACTGTTCCAACAAAAAGAATAAAATACCTAAGAATAAACCTACCTAAGGAGACATAAGACCTGTATGCAGAAAACTATAAGACACTGGTGAAAGAAATAAAAGGTGATACAAATAGATGGAGAGATATACCATGTTCTTGGTTTGGAAGAATCAATATTGTGAAAATGACTATACTACCCAAAGCAATCTACAGATTCAATGCAATCCCTATCAACCAGCAATGGTATTTTTTACGGAGCTAGAACAAAAAATCTTAAAATTTGTATGGAGACACAAAAGACCCCGAATAGCCAAAGCAGTCTTAAGGGAAAAAAACGGAGTTGGAGGAATCAGACTCCCTGACTTCAGACTATACTACAAAGCTACAGTAATCAAGACAATATGGTACTGGCACAAAAACAGAAATATAGATCAATGGAACAGGATAGAAAGTCCAGATATAAACCCACGCACCTATGGTCACCTAATCTATGACAAAGGAGGCAAGGATATACAATGGAGAAAAGACAGTCTCTTCAATAAGTGGTGCTGGGAAAACTGGACAGCTACATGTAAAAGAATGAAATTAGAACACTCCCTAACACCATACACAAAAATAAACTCAAAATGGATTGAGACCTAAATGTAAGATCAGACACTATAAAACTCTTAGAGGAAAATATAGGAAGAACACTCTTTGGCATAAATCACAGCAAGATCTTTTTTGATCCACCTCCTAGAGTAATGGAAATAAAAACAAAGGTAAACAAATGGGACCTAATGGAACTTCAAAACTTTTGCACAGCAAGGGAAACTATAAACAAGACAAAAAGACAACCCTCAGAATGGGAGAAAATATTTGCAAATGATGCAACAGACAAAGGATTAATCTCAAAAAAAATAATCAGCTCATGCAGCTGAATATTAAGAAAACAAACAACCCAATCCAAAAATGGGCAGAAGACCTAAATAGACATTTCTCCAAAGAAGACATACAGATGGCCAAGAAGCACATGAAAAGCTGCTCAACATCGTTAATTATTAGAGAAATGCAAATCAAAACTACAATGAGGTATCACCACACACCAGTTAGAATGGGCATCATCAGAAAATCTACAAACAACGAATGCTGGAGAGGTTGTGGAGAAAAAGCAATCCTCTTGCACTGTTGATGGGAATGTAAATTTATACAGCCACTATGGAGAACAGTACAGAGGTTCCTTAAAAAACTAAAAATAGAATTACCATATGATCCAGCAGTCCCACTACTGGGCATACACCCAGAGAAAACCATAATTCAAAAAGACACATGCATTCCAGTGTTCATTGCAGCACTATTTACAATAGCCAGGTCATGGAAGCAACTTAAATGCCCATCGACAGATGAATGGATAAAGATGTGGAGACGTGTGTGGATCTAGAGAGTGTCATACAGAGTGAAGTAAGTCAGAAAGAGAAAAACAAATATCGTATATTAACGTGTATATGTGGGACCTGGAAAAATGGTACAGATGAACCAGTGTGCAGGGCAGAACTTGAGACACAGATGTAGAGAACAAACGTATGGACACCAAGGGGGGAAAGCGGCGGGGGTTTTGGGGTAGTGGTGTGATGAATTGGGTGATTAGGATTGACACGTATACACTGATGTGTATAAAATTGATGACTAATAAGAAACTGCTGTATAAAAAAATAAATAAAATAAAATTCAAAAATTAAAATAAATACGTTAATTAACAAACAAAAAAGAAAAAGCATTTAAGCAAATGAAATACTGCTTCAAATTATAAAAAGTGACAATTGGAAATATATGAAGAAAAGATGAGCAGAAACAGTATAGTAGTGAAGACTTTAACAGACTACTTTTTAGTTACTGATTAGAAAACCAAAATAAAGACAGAGTATTTTAAAAATATATCTCGTGAAGTTAATTTAAAATATTGTACCTTTAAAGTTGCAGGATACAAAATAAATACAAAGAAATCTGTTGCATTTCTATACACTAACAACAAAAGTTCAGAAAGAGAAATTAAAGTAACAGTTCCATTTATCATCACATGAAAAAGAATAAAATACCTAGGAATAAACTTCCCTAAGAGGGGAAAAGGCCTGTACTCAAAAAAGTATAAGACACTGGTGAAAGAAATCGAAGATGACACAAACAGATGGAAAGGGATACCATGTTCTTGGATCAGAAAAATCAATATTGTCAGAATGACTATACTACCCAAGGCAATCTACAGATTCAATGCAACCCCTATCAAATTACCAAGGGCATTTTTCACAGAATTAGAACAAAAAAATCTTAAAATTTGTATGGAGACACAAAAGACCCCAAATAGCTAAAGCAATCTTGAGAAAGAAAAGCAGGGCTGGAGGAATCAGGCTCCCTGACTTCCTCCTTTGTAGACTATACTACGATTTCCTTTGTAGACTACTACAAAGCTACAGTAATCAAAACAGTATGGCACTGGCACAAAAACAGAAATAAAGATCAATGGAACAGGATAGAAAACCCAGAAATAAACCCACACACCTATGGTCAATTAATCTATGACAAAGGAGGCAATAATATACAATGGAGAAAAGATAGTCTCTTCAACAAATGTTGCTGGGAAAATTGGACAGCTACGTGTAAAAAAATGAAATTAGAACATTCTTTAACACCATACACAAAGATAAACTCAAAATGGATTAAAGACCTAAGTGTAAGATCAGATACTATAAAACCCATAGAGGAAAATATAGGCAGGATGATCTTTGACATAAATTGCAGCAATATTTTTTGGATCCGTCTCCTAAAGTAATGGAAACAAAAACCAAAATAAACAAATGGGACCTAATTAAACTCAAAAGTTTTGCACAGCAAAGGAAACCGTAAACAAAATGAAAAGACAACCCACAGAATGGGAGAAAATACTTGCAAACGATGCGACTGACAAGGGATTAATTTCCAAAATTTACAAACACGTCATGCAGCTCAATATCAAAAACACAAACAACCCAATCCAAAAATGGGCAGAAGACCTAAATAGACACTTCTCCAAAGAAGACATACAGATGGCCAAGAGGCACATGAAAAGATGCTCAACATTGCTAATTGTTAGAGAAATACAAATAATGCAAATCAAAACTACAATGAGATATCACCACACAGCAGTCAGAATGGCCATCATCAAAAGGTCTACAAACAATAAATGCTGAAGAAAGTGTGGAGAAAAGGGAACCCTTCTGTACTGTTGGTGGGAATGTAAATTGGTACAGTCACTATGGAAAACAGTATGGGGGTTCCTTGAAAAACAATAAATAGAGCTACCATATGATCCACCAATCCCACTCCTGGGCATATATCTGGAGAAAACCATAATTCAGAAAGATACATGCACCCCAATGTTCACTGAAGCAGTGTTTACAATAGCCAAGACATGGAAGCAACCTAAATGTCCATTGACGGATGAATGGATAGAGAAGATGTGGTATATATATACGATAGCATACTATTCAGCCATAAAGAATAATAAAATAATGCCATTTGCAGCAAAATGGATGGACCTGGAGATTATCATACTAAGTGAAGTAAGTCAGACAGAGAAAGACAAATATCATATGAGATCACTTATGTGCAGAATCTAAAAAAAAAAATGATACAAATGAACTTATTTACAAAACAGAAACAGACTCACAGACTTAGAGAACAAACTTATGGTTATGGGGGGCGGGGAAGGGATTGATTGGAAGTTTGGGACTGACATCTACATACCTCTATATTTAAAATAGATAACCAATAAGGACCTACTGTATAGCACAGGGAACTCTGCTCAATACCCTGTAATAACCTAAATGGGAAAAGAATTTGAAAAAGAATAGATACATGTATATGTATAACTGAATCACTCTGCTGTACACCTGAAACTAACACAACATTGTTAATCAGCTATACTCTAATATAAAATATTTTTTTAATGGAAAAAAATTTTTAAATAAATGAATAAAATAAAATATTGTACCTTCCAAAAAAGAAAAAGAGGTGAGGGGACTTCCCTTGTGGTCCAGTGGTAAAGAATCCACTTTCCAATTCAGGGGACGTGGGTTCGATCCCTGGTCAGGGAACTAAGATCCAACATGCCGTGGGGCAGCTAAGCCCACACACCACAACTACCGAGCTCACGTGCCTCAACTAGAGCCAGTGTGCCACAAACTACAGAGCCCACACACTCTGGAACCCACACACCACAACTAGAGAGAGAAAACCTGCATGCCACAGCTAGAGAGAAGCCTGCGCACCACAATAAAGAGCTCGCGCGCCGCAATGAAGGATCCCACATGCCGCAACTAAGACCCGACCCAGCCAAAAATAAATAAAAAATAAATCTTAAAAAAAAAAAAAAGAGGTGAGGTAAAGCTTTTTCCCAAAGAACAAGTAAAAGAGAGTCAGACATGGATTTTGTGGGGAAGCATTCAAGGAAAGAAAGCATCCTATGAGAAGACCTGGAAGCAGCAGAGTATGAGGTACTTTTGTTGAGGGAGCTGAAAACATGTCAGTATGAGAAGAGCCCAGCATGTGAGGGTGGGAGTGAGCAGAGAGCCAAGAGATGGAGCCAGAGGATAAGATAATTTGTCACACTGCAGGCCAGTCCAGAGGAAGGGATGTCTAGGATAATGGCTTGCAGTGCACCTTAATCCTGAGGGGCTTCTGCGGGCCTTTTGTGGTAGAGGACTTCAATTAAAACAATTCAATTAAGTCATGATTTAGTTTCCCATTTGAGTCATGAATCCATGTAGATAAAATCAATTGTTGTTACATAAAAATTGCATGAGTGATGTTTGATCTTACTCTTTATGTAGTATTTACAACCTAAATATGGATGTAGCTATAAACATAAGCTTCATTTTTAAAAGCACACATAGTACATTTTAAAGCAATGATTCAGAATCACAAAATCATTCGGGTTGGAAATCTTCTGGTTCAATTTCCTCTTATTGTAGAGGAGGAAACCATGGTCCAGAGAGGTTGTCACTTGTTCCAGTCATACGCTAGAAAGGGGCAGCCACTGTATAATGACGGAGATCTATGAGTATCCTACAGCACACAGTCCCTGCCTTCAGTATTTGCTGTAGTGGGGAGGCGGGGGAGGATAAGTATAATACATATAATTTTATCTTATGGGTTACAGAGAGCTATTGTTGGATTTTAAACATAGCAGCAAAAGCTTGGGTGAGATTTGTATTTTAGAAGGATCACTCCTTATTTCGAAAGGGGAGTGAGAATAGAGGTCTTTTCAATAACTCAGACAAAGAATTATGATAGTTGGACCTAAGCAAAGGCAGTGGGGATGAAAAAGAGTGAACATATTATAGAAACAATAGAGAGATATAATCGACATTATTTGGTAACCAGTTAGACATTGTGGGTAAAGAAGCAGAGATATTGAGCATGGGTAACTCCTTGTTTCCTGGCATTGGTAACTGAGTAAATCAGGAGGAGGTATCTAATGGGATGCACATGAAGTATTTATTCAGAAAGGAGATGTCACCTAGCCTTGAGATGAGCAGAATGAGCCTGAGATCAGTGGAGTGACAGATGTCACAGCCAGATCACCTTCACATCCCATGGGACACTAAATGATATTCTTGGTATTTGAGCTAGTTCATACTACCTTTGTGGCTCCCAGAGGCATGGACATAAATCATAATTACCATTCCCTGATAATACCATTATACTTTGTGTCTTAAACTTCCATTTTTATCATTTCTTGATTTCTACTCCTAGTTATGGCAGACTAGCTTATGTAGACCAACCATCTCACTGAGAATAACTAGATAAGCTGAACAAAAAAGTATCAGTTTGAAGGCATAAGAGAATTACCAAGGCAACAGGGATTTGAGAAACTAAGATCCCACAGAGAATGGAAATTCAGAGAGAGAAGATATATGGCACCATTTTCCCCTTAAAGCCCTTTGCAGAGTTGTAAGCAGAGCTAACAGGTTGAGAAGGTAGGCTGAACTTCTAGCAGTTTTCAGTGCTGGAGGGACAAAAACTGGAGCTCGGAACGCAGCAAGGAGAAGGATCCCTGGTTAAAAAAAAAACAACAACACCAAAACAAACACAAAAATCAGGCTTTCAGGGGGAACCTCTAAAGGACCACTCTAGAGGAGTAGGCCAGTCCTCACCAATGAATCCAGCAATACATAAAAAAGAATAATATATCATATATATCATGACCAAGTTTGATTCATTCCAGGAAAGCAATGTTGCTTTAATGTTTGAAAAAGAAATTTTAAAAAATCACATAAAGATCTCAATTCAGGAAAAAAAAATTCACTAAAAATGCAACATTCCTGGATAAATCTCATAGACATATTTTGAGCAAAGGAAGTTAGATACAAAAGAATATATCTAGCATGATTATATTTATTTTAAGCTCAAAAGCAGGCAAAACTAAACTATATTACTTAGAGATGCTTACATGGCAGCAAAACTATAAAGCAATGAAATGACTATCATAAAGTCAGAATGTTGGTTACTTCTGAAGGGATGAAGGGGCTGAGATCAGAGGGAGTATGTGGGATGTTTCTATGTTCCTGGCAAAGTTCTACTTTTGTTGTTTAAGCTAGGTAGTAATAAGTCAAATGTTTGCTTTAAAGTTTTTCAAATCAAAAACATATATACACACACACACACACACACACACACACATATATATATATATATAACTACAGCAATTTTAAAAAGGAAATATATACTGATAGGAATATAGGAAGACTTGAATGGATAAAGAAACTATGAGAAGATACTATGTTATTGGATAAGAAGACTCAAGGTTATGAAGATGTCAATTCTTCCTAAATTCACCTCTAATGTAACATAAGCCTAATTTAAAAAACCAGAAATTTATTTGGTACCAGACAAGCTGATTATAAATTTTAAGTGGAAAAATAAGCTAGAAAGGCAGCAAATTTTTGAAAATATCATTCTTTTCAGAACTTTTCTTTTAGTTGGAGGTAGAGACAAAAACAACCAGATAACTAATGAAACATAAAACTATACTATATAAAGCAATGTAGTACTTATACATGAATAAAGAGATGAATGGAAATATAAAGCTAGAACCAGAAATGTGATGAAGATGGTGTAAGTGGGGAAAAGATCATTTATTCAACAAATAATCAAAGGTTACCTTAGTGCCTCAAGGTAACCTTTGATCTTTGGTTAAAAAAACTTTTATGCCCCTGTTTTTAAGATGTACGTCAATAAAAATTCTCAAAGAATAAAGATTTAAAATTTTAAAAAATCAAAATTTAAAAGTATTGGAGAAAAATACATGGAAAAGTTATTTACAGTCTCAAAGTGAGGAAGACTTAAATATGACACAAAACCTATAAGAGAAAAAATTTGATATATTCCACTATAAAAAGAAATTATACTTCTATATGAAAATAAAACACTATAAACAAAGTTAAAAGATAAACGGAAGGGACATCCCTGGTGGTCCAGTGGTAAATTCCAATGCAGGGGACGCAGGTTTGATCCCTGCTCAGGGAACTAAAATCCCACATGATGCGGAGCAATTAAGCCCGTGTGCCACAACTACTGAGATCACGCACCTCAAGGAGAGAGCCCACATGCTGCAAACTACAGAGCCCATGGGCTCTGGAGTCCATGCACCACAACTAAAGAGAGAAAACCCGCATGCCCCAACTAGAGAGAAACTCACACACTGCAATGAAAGATCCTGTATGCCTCAACGAAGATCCCATGTGCCACAACCAAGACCTGACACAGCCAAATAAATAAATAAATAATTTTAAAAAAGATAAATGGAAAACCAAGAAGAGTATTCACAAATATTCACATTATCTATAAATCAACAAATGAAAGGTCAACAACCCAACAAAGTTTATAGAAAAGGTATTAGTAGGAAGATTATATGAAAAGAAATACAATTGTCTTTTAAATATGTAAAAAGATATTCAACCTCACTCATTATAAGGGAATTGAAAATTAAAGCTACAGTGAAATACCATTTTCATTTATCAGATTAGCAATATCAAAGAGTTAGTATGTGTTGAGAGAGGCATGCTCATATCTTGCTGGTGAGAATATAAATTTGTATAAGATTTATAGAAAATGATTTGGCACTATCTATCAAAATTACCAATATAAATTTTATACCCTTTGACCAGCAAATTATAATTCTAGAGATTCTTTTCCAGCAGATATACTCACATAATAGAAGATGACATTATGAAGATATTCATTTCAGTACTGCAAATAACATAAATGTCCATTAATAGAGGACTGATTAAATAAATTGTTTATACATATAGTGCAAAACTATGCAGGCGTTATTCTGATTTGGAATGTTCTCCAAGATATGTATTGTTCTCATACGTGCAAAACACTTTTGTAACCGTTGCAACATTTGCATGAAAAAGAAAATGAATAATTCATTCATCCATAAATATTACTTGAACATATTTTCTGTGCCAAGCACTTTTCTAGGCCCTTGGAAAATATGAGAGGACAAACCAGAAAAAGACAGACAATAAGAAAAACTATATAGTGTATGTGTGTTAGTAGTAAGTGCTTTGAAGGAAGGGAAAAACAAAATAGGGGGAATAGAGAGCACTTAGGTGGTAGTGGGGACACTGCTTTATATAGAGTCGTCAGGAAAGACTTTCTGATAAAGTGATATTTGAACAGAGACATCAAGGAAATGAGGGTTGAGACAGGAGGGCATCTGGGGGAAGTGCATCCCAAGAAGTCAGAAGAGCAAGTGCAAAGGTTTAGGAGTGCTAAGTATGCTTAGTGTATCTAGGGAAAAACTAATTAGACCTGAACAAGGGGGAGAGTGTAGGAGATGTAGCCAGAAAGGTTGGTGGTGTGGAGGGAAGGACACATGTTGCCATTGCGAGGACTTAGGGCTTTTATTCTGAGATGGAAAACCACTGGAGAGTGTTACAGGATGGTGTGCTGGGAAGCAGACTCCACAACGAAGATTAGTATCCAGGAAGTTTTTTAGGGAGTGCTCTTGGGATGAACGCTTGAGGAAGGGGAAGGAAGGAGGCAGGGGTTGGGCAAGCTGGGCTGTAAAGCAGTCTCAACTTATGCATCAGTCCACCCCAAATGTAACTCTGAAACTGAGAATGCTCTTCAAATTGTCCCAAGTAGGGAAATGGCGGGGGGGCCCAGGCAGTTATAGCCCCACATAGCTTAAATGTAGCATGAAAATGGAGATTTCAGTGAGTTTATCAAAGGACAGGAGAAGAGGAATTGGAGACAGTAATTGAAGACAACTTTTCAAGGATTACTGCTGTAAGGCGAGCAAAGAAATGAGGTAGTAGCTGAAAGGGAATGTACAAGTCAAGGAAGAGTTCTTCCTGTTTCAGGCTGTGCTACGTTACTGCTTGTTTGTGTACTGAAGGGACTAATGCAGCTTATGTTTGTTTTGGAAGAATCTATATTAAATTGATAGCAATGATTGTCCCTGAAGAGGAGAACCTTAAGGCCAGATAATAAGGGTAGGAAGGAGGCATCAGTGTTTACCATTTTGTACCTTTGCATGCATTACCTAATCACAAATCAATCAATAAACAAAGTGGAACAATACAGTAGATATTTATAATATTGACACAGAAAGAGATCCTAAAATAGTCTGTGAGGTAAGAGAGTTGGTTAAATAATAGTAACCAGTATGTTTTTTAAAATTATATAAGTACGAATATAAATATGGACTAAAAGTCTACAGAAAAATATATACCAAGTTGTCACCAGAGGTTATCTCAAATAAATATGAAAGGAGAATTCTCACTTATCTGTTGTTTTATTTTTTTACAACAATCTTGTATATCAGGAAACATATATTTTTCATATTTTAAAACTATCTTTACCATATATGAATCTATAAATATGAATTAATCCTCTGTGTACTGAAGCAACAAGAAGACCAACTAGATACTTTCCTGGGTCACTGGGGTCTTCAGGCATGAGCAGATGGGGTAGGGGCTGAGGGGGAATAAGGAGAATTAGACCTGGGCTGATTGAGTAAAAGTGTACTGAACTCTGGCTCCTGAGAGCATGTCTTGCATTGCTTTACATACCAAACCATGCCTACCACAGTGACACCTAAATTCAAACAAATGATAACTGAAAATAGATTTTTTAAAAATATTTGGGCTCCACACTGGTTTATACTAAATCATGAAACCATTTCTTCCTTCCTTCATAATAGATATGTGAGTCACTTCACACAAATATCTACAAATCATGGAAAGAAATCCAATGTCAGAAAGCGTGACCAACTATGAATGGGCACCTTGACTATGAACAGGACACAAATGTTTAAGAAGAGAGCCCTTTGGATTCTGCATATTGTGCTATTATTTCAATCACAAGACTTCAGGGCTTAATACAGATCTTTCATTAATGCAAGAGCCCACACAGGAGAATTTACTATCAGGTCAGTTGTGAATTTTGTCCTCTTAAAAGATGACTCCAATGTTCTCTTAGTTAGGGCTATGATCAATTGCTTCTTTCTTTTAAACATCTGATATAGTGACCAATATTTCTCTCAACCAACAGCTGCCCATCACCTGTCTGAATTTGTTGAAATGTGAATATACATTTAGTCAGAATATGCTCCTCAAAGGAAGACTGTTAAGAGACACAAACCCCAACACCAAGGTCCAATTCTCTTACATTTGCAGAAAGATTGGTTTTTCCTCTCACAGCTCAAGACACCCTGCAAATCCCAAATTAGCCTCACAAGGCTTAAATGGCCACAGTGCCAGCATGAGGAAGGTAAAGAACTCTAGAAACCCCTGAGCACAAGAGTTGTGAGAAAAGATAAACATATGGGCCCATCTATATGATACAGAAAATGTTCAGGATATAATATTAAGTTAAAGAAACAATGATTTTTATTTTCTTCTCATTTTTATAAGAATATGTATTATTCATATAATCAGGGGGAAATAATAGAAGTGATTTTTTTTTTTTTTTTTTTTTGCGGTACGTGGGCCTCTCACTGTTGTGGCCTCTCCCGTTGCAGAGCACAGGCTCAGCGGCCATGGCTCATGGGCCCAGCTGCTCTGCGGCATATGGGATCTTCCCAGAGCGGGGCACGAACCCGCATCCCCTGCAACGGCAGGTGGACTCTCAACCACTGCACCACCAGGGAAGCCCCAATAGAAGTGATTTTTAAAAGCAATTGTATGTGATACTAAAAATAAATAAAAGTGGGAAGTGGATGTTTGCCTGATATAAGCTACATGTTCCTAAATCTAAACCCAATGGAATTCTTTCTCAGAAGGCATTTTCCCCATGTCCTTGGGGCATCCTTTAACATGTCAAATTCTCATGGAAATAGGAGTGGGCAGCCCCATCCTCTCCTCCCAATATATTTTCCTCAACGTCTCTAACTTGAAACTAGTTCCTTCTTCCTGTATACTAATTTTATTCTGAACCAAAGACAACATAGTAGAAATCAGGAATTCTTATGGTGAATGATGAATTCTATTAGTACCAAGGAGACTTGTTCACGCTGCTATCTCATTCTCTATCTTAATCCAATTATTCTCTCTCTAAAAGAGCCATAATCATCTTTCTTCATACACAGTCATCACAATGGAGTTTGTGTGTCCTGGGAGCTCCCCATAAAACCTACCCTGAGATGTTCATTTTCTTTCCCTGACCTGCACCTTGAGCAGACATATACTTCAGGCTAAATCTGGTTTTCCACATGCTAATTATCTCTTTCTGGCATCAAATTACATTTGTGTGTTTCCTGATGGCAGAGGTCTCCTCTGATGTGTCTTCTATCTCACTTGGCTTTCCCTCTGAGGACATTCAGTTCATCTTCAATCCTTGTCGCCATGGTCTATTAGCTTAGCTGCTGCTGCTTCATGTCTTGACTCCATGTGGGGGCTGGAATTTTCCTCCTCACAATTCACTTACTTAACCATTCAGCCATCTGTTTAGCAGAAGGACCTCATCTTCCTGACATCTATCCCTTGATTCAGAGATCTGAGTGTGATGTCTTCTTGGCACATTTGATAGCAATCACATAGGAACTTGGCTTGTAGGCACATGGGTGTGTGTGTGCGTGTGCTTGTGTGTGTGCGTGCGTGTGTGTGTGTGTGTGTGAGAGAGAGAGAGAGAGAGATGCTTCTTGGCAACAACATTCACTGATGTTGGCTCTTAATCATTAAATATGAAAACTCAAAACTCCATACATGGCAATGCTCAGTAAATGTCTTTGCTCTGAGTCTCAGTGTTTGCTTCTGGCTTTTAGGGCTGATGCCCACTAGATCTGTCATGCCCAGCTATGTGAAAGATTCACTGTGGATGCTAAACCTCAGCCAGGCATGCCCATTGACTGAAAAATCTAAGACTCTCATCATACTAGCTACATTTACATGGTGCTTATAATGGCCAGGCATCATTCTAAGCATTTCACAGATACTATTTAATTTATGTTCATTACAGTCTTATGAGGTAGATGCTATTATTATGACAATCAGAAAAGAAAAATGAGGCACAGTGAACTGCCTTTTGTAGCTGTGTAAGAGGTGGGGCTGGAATTTGAACCCAGACAGTTGGGCTCCAAGAATCAACTCCCTTAACCACCACTCTAAATGGCCTTTCATATGTAGCAAGAGCTCTATAAATAAAAATGCTTCATTACTGAAAAGATCTGGCTAAATTCTGAGTTTGGGAACCAAAGTAGTAAATATGCCACAAGGCATTCTTGCAAGTCTGTGATACACACTTGTCTTGAATTGTGGCACTAAATTAGTTTGTCAGGACAGACACTCACACACATATGGAAGCCAAGTTGCCTTGGAGCTGAGCTTCAACCAGCCAGCCTCAGCCACTCCTCGGGAGAACTGTGAACCCCACCCTCAACTTCCTTTTTCAGCTGCTTCTACTTATGGAATATTTTTTCTCTCTCTTTATTATTTTTAACTCTGTGATTCAGAATGATCCTCAACTTGGGGTCCAACATCTAAGGGTTTTAATCTTTATCTGCACAATTAAGGTATGGCTAGATTAAATTCTATGTATGGGAAATAAGGCTAAAATCCAGTAGGAGACTTAGACTGCTATGCAAGTATCTTAATACAATGCATCTTTGAGGTAATTTACACAAGGGAAGCTCAACTGAAACCTCTTCCAGCCCCCATTTTGCTGTTTGCTCTTGTCTGAGTAGAATCTGAGCTGGTTTTAGGGGCTCCTGAATAAGAAGGCGCCATGCATTTTTCCCCAGACCTCTCAACCCTATCTAAGGAGTTGTTGATTCTACAGATCTACCCTCCTTCCCTCGCCTTCTGTTGATAACCCTTTTAAAAACGATCTCTGCAAGAATGTTAAGTGTTCGAGGTCAGAATTTTTGTCAAGTTTTGTTCATTGTTATGCCAAGAAAAATGTCTGACATGTGGTAGGCTCTCAGTATTTATTGAATTGATAAATATCATATAAGATACCAGGAAATATAGCATATAAATATGTTTAAGAACAATATATTGAACTTTTGTTTCAGCATAGAAATAGTACAATCTAAAGGCACAAAGTAGATAATAATTGCAATACCGTGCAGTTAAAAGTGGGCTTAAAACATTTTTATGGCTAGTTGAAAGAGCTAAAAATGATTTCTGGCTGCAGACTCGGCTCACAGACTATGATGTAAGGATTCAGGTGAGCAAGTGGTTGTAAGCTAGTGCTGCAAACAGAAGCTGGTTTTCCTTGAATCTCCCACTGAGGAAATTCATCAAGATGCTTCTTTTGAAGCTTTGCTCCTCAAAGAATAGTCAATATGCACCTGCCATCAGTCCTTCAAGACACCTTGCCCAAATGTCACCTTCAAAATACAAACCAACATCAAAAATATTCACTAAAAATGATGAATTGGGGGGACGTCTGAATCAGCGCAGCCAGTGTGAGGGCAGAATGGTATAGTAAATTAACAGAGTAGGTCTAGAGATAGCCTGAAAGTCAGTCTTAGCATTGCTATTAACAATTTCGATTCCTTGGGAGAGAAACTTAACCTTGATGCCTCAATTTCCTCATTTGTTAAGTTAGGACCAGGACTCATGTCATAGGATGAGGATTAAATGTGATAGTACATGCATCGTATCTGACATATAGTAAGTGCTGAATAAAAGTTCACTATGATGAATTATACATTCATGGACCATTAAAAGTAAAGTATAAAAGAATACTACACTGAGATCTCTATTCCTTTGTATAATGTTCAACAGGCTGTAGCTCTGGCTTCATTTTCCGAGAGAAAATTTAAACAAATATACTTCCTATGTCTCGAATAAAAATATAAAGTTGAGAATGCATGTTCCAGAGCTGTGGAAGTGAACAAATGCACAATTCTTTCCCAAATGAATGGAAAGTTAATTTTCATCTAAAAGAACCAATATACTTCCTATCTTCCAAATCAAAGAACATATAAACAAATTTATAGAAAAGTAACAGAGATCTGGAATCAGAACAAATTTTGGAAAATGAGTAACATGCAAATACCAAGCAGAATTTTTAAGCTAAATGCAAGACCAAGTAAACTGGAAACATATCCCTCATAGAGAACTTCGATCCTCATCTCCCTCAGGGAGAAGCACGTTTCCTGCAAGAGGCAATCCCTATTTCTTTTCTGTTTGTGAACTAGGAGCCAGCCCCATCTGGAATTTAGTTCTTTACAAATAAGTTTGTCTGTCAGTTTGTTTACCTTGAAGCCGTTTTTCTCTCCTCAGAGAATTCTAAGGACGATATTCACAGTCAGTATATTTTTAACCAGAGAACTTGTTTGTATATGCAAGTTGAAAGAAGTTGAAACATGTGAAATTACCTATATTTAACTGCCTTTGCCCTACAAAAAAGCAATTTCATATGGTTCCGCTTCATTTTTTGTAAACTGGATGGATGCGCTTTTGGGGGAGCTGGGAGGTAAGGAAGTGGGTGGATAAGAAGGGATGTATTTCTCAACAAATTTTTACTTCACCTTTTCAAAGTTGTATCACAAAACCAAACACTTGTTGAGGAACTGGAACCACTTCCCATGGAAGGAATTAAATTCTTTTAGTGGTGATGAAAAAAGACAGGGCTGCTCACGTTGCCAGCAGCAGTAGACCCATGACCCAACTGTACGAGAAGGTAACAAAGAAGTAAACCACTAACCAAGCAAAGAAAACAATGACTTTCTGCCCCCTGCGCTGGGATGAAAGCTGCACATGCGGTGGATGAACAAGTTATTCTGAGAAACAAGACCAGGCAGTTACCTACCATGTAGAGCGCTGGATTTTCAGTCCCCTCACCTATAGTACACACCCTTTCAATGAACTTTGTCCAGGCAGGTTTACTAAACAATGGCAAAATGCTTGAATTATGAACCTATAGGAACATAAGCAGAGGCAGATTGCCCCATTAATGAGGCATTTCAATCTCTTCTTCCCCCATTCCCTGCTTTCTCTCTTTCTGCTTCGGAATTTTCATTAAGTATGACATTGGACTTATTATGAGAGCAAACACTGTATATTCTGGCTTTACTAATTTGAAAATCAGATGGTCTCTTTACTGGCCCCAGGGAAGAGGGAAAACAACTTGTTATCAACAATTGCGCTTGGCTTTTCATTTTCTAGTTTTCAAACTCATAATTCCATTATTACCTGTTATGTGTGTGCCCTGGCGACAGTGTGAACAGTCTATAAAGCAGGCTTCCAGCACGTCACTGCCTCTGAGCACTACCCCTCATTATCTGCCATCTCCACCTGGTCCTCAACCCACTGCCCACCAAAAGCAAAATAAAACATAATTCTAAACTGTCACCTGTTATATTGGAAATATTGTTTCAAAACTTGTGGTAAAAAAAGCAATAGGTCAATCTTAGAGAAAATAAATGCAGGACATAGAAACTGTTTTTCACATTGCAGTTCCAACATTTCACAGGAATTTATATTTAGGCAAATATAGGTGTTTGGGAGTGCTTCTGGACTCTAATCATTCTGAGAGCAGAATAGTCCAACCAGTTTAAACTAGATTTTCACTCTTTGTAGCCCATGTGGCATTCTCAACATTTCTATGCATTAGAGTTACATCATTTTCTCTCTTTTTTTCCCTTTAATACAACAGCCATTATATTCCATTTCACAACCCTTAAGTTTCCAGTATCAAATTACCCAGCTGTTGTTTCAACCTCTCTCAGTTGCTAAGAGATGAAGATGGTGGCAGACCAGACCAATTTTCTTCAACACAGAATTGCAAGTTGACAGAAGAAGGAACTAAATTCAGCCAAAGCACAATGAGCCCAACAGTTGGCAGCCAGGCTGTGTGTCTTTTCACAGCTGCAGGAGACAGTTGGTTCAGAGAACTTCGTTGCGGTCTCCCTGCCAACATCACTGCCATGTTTTCATGAGTTCTCCACAATGCCTCTCAGCAAAGGGGGGCATTTGCATTTGCATTACGGAGATCAGTCTGCTGTTACATTGCCTCTCCCAGAATTAAGTTCCATGGCTAAAGACCATGATCTTTTCTGGGCCAAGCCCTTTAATAATAATAACAACAACAACAACAACAACAGAGAAAAGCTGTGGGAAGCAGTTATACTCCCCCACCACTTCTGATTAAGACACTTAGGCCCCCAGCTGTAAGCAGAGTTGGCTGCTTATTGCTTTCAGCTGAGACCCTCTCTGGGAATTGCCCTCAGCTGCCTCACCCAAGGTCACACCCTTCCCTGGGAGCTTTCCACATCCAATGTCTGCTCCGTGGGGGGAGGTATAAAGCATTGCAGGGAAGGAGTGGGTACAGTTCTATGGAGTTCCCCACAGGAATGACTAGGGCCTCTATTGCAGCTGCACTGAGGTTCACCTCCTCCCTCTGCTTGATTTGACCTCTCTCACCTCTCTCAGGTGTTTTCCCAATGGTTCATTCCAATAAGCCTCCGACATGCAAATCTCAGAGCCTCAGAATCTGCTTCCTAGGAACCCAACCTACTAGGACAAGTACATTCTCAAACCTCTGGTTTCTTTTAAGGAACAACCCACTTAGCCTCCACATATTGAAGTCTGAAAGAAATCTCATTAGGACTATTTTTCTTGGTTTATTCACAATAATTGTGCCAGCACACAAGTCATAACCCAGAATGCATGACACGCGTGCTTGCTCAGTGGAGTCCAGCAAGGCAATGTCCAGTGTTTCATTCTTGGCCAAACTCCAGTCAGCAACGTCAACAGAACCACGGTAAAACGGAGGCAGATGAAACAGATAAGAAGCTATAAAGACAGTTTGTACCCTGGATGGGGGTGCAGGTTTCGATTAACGTTAATTGTGCAATGAGGATGTTAGCTGCAGCCCTGGTAGGGGGTACACAATTCTATCTACCCCAACTGGGTGAGAGGATGTTGAAAGAGTTTACAAGAAAAATTGAATAAAGATAGAAATATACCTCAGGAACAGGGGATGCACTGGCTTGTGAAACTAAATCCCAGCTGATGGCCATGGACTTGGATTGCCCCACTGGCAGGGAAGATTTAAACTATGTATGAGAAGGTTCAGCATGCTAATCTATGGTTTCCAAAGTAGCCCCCAGGGTTTGCATTCTGGGCCAGTGTGTTACTATACTATACATGTCCATAAGTGGATTGAAGAACTGGTCATGGATCAAGTAACTTCTGCTTCCTTTATGTGTGTGACTACGAAACACTAGGAAAATGTAGAAATGAGTATAGAGATGATAACGTAAGTCATGGTACTTTGTGCTAGATTTAGTACTAAGTTTTGTAATTATCAAGATAATATCTGTTCATTATTTAAAGTTTTTGAAATCTTTTAAAGAATCTGAAATATAATATTGCCTTAAGGTTTTAATTTGAAATGTTTCATACCTGCTGTGATTTTAATAAAATTTAAAATTTGATTAATTTTTAATATAAAAGGATCTAGCTTATTATGGTTATAAGTTTGGTTTATTATATTTTCTAATTTGCCTAAGTGCATAGAAAGATTGGCTTAGTTAAGCTTCTAAGTCTATGCTAGTATTCATTTAAGGTGTCAGATTGATAGGGTAAAATGTTTTAGGAAATTTAACGGAATTTGTGAATGATATAATTTGTTAAACTTAAGAGCTAACTGAACATTAACCAAAAAGTTATCTTATTTTTATACTCAACTTACTAGATAAGTTTCCAGTATCAAATTACTTGATAGTTGGAATTGATACAGGAATTGACGTTGCACTATTTAAACGCTTAAGAAACATCAAGCTTTAAAATTTTCAACTTTAATAATGCAATTTCTAAGCGTTCCTTTCTACCTCAATTGTCAGCAATTATTTAAGCCTCACCTCCTACTGTCTGTTCAAACTATGAATCTCTCTATCACAGGAAACTTAAATATTTTGTTAGCGTTTACATGCCCTCCAATTTCAGATGGCAATTTTCCTCTCAGCTGCTTTAAATGGCTCCCTAATTATGTTTCCCAAGAGATGAAGCTGATGAATTTGGTAGGAAAGAACTATGCCTTCTTTGTTCAGTTGCTGATGTGAGTCCCAACAACAGCAATGATACAATTTCTATTGAATAAATCATGAGTCAGATAAGAAAATCATGTAACTTTCTCCAAAAACAAAATATTGTAAATCCAAAACTATAACGAAAGTTCTTAGTCTTGGTTTGACTCACAATCTCTCATGGGGTGGGGGGTGGGGGCAGGCGGGAGTTAAGTCTCTAAAACAGTGCTTCTCAGTTTTTAAAGGGCATATGGGTCACTTGGGGATCTTGCCAAGCTGCAGGCTCTGATTCAGTATGTCTGGGGCAGGAGGAGAGATTCTGCACGTCTAGCAGGTTCCCAGGCACTGACTAAGCTTCCAGTCCACAGACCACACTTTGGGTAGCAAAGCTCTAAACGTCAGTACTCCAGCTGATGTTCTGTAGCCTTTTTAGTGGTGAAGATTCTGTCAGGAGTAGCAGGAAGGGAGTGGTGGCGCAAAGTACTAACCCTGGACCTAATATGGTATTAATATATTTGCAGGAATTGATGTTGCACTATTTAAAGGTTTGTTGAAAGAGCAACTGAAGTTAAAGCAACTCAATAATTTCCCAACATCTACAGGCTATTTTCTTAGGAAATAAAAAGATAGACATTAGGCTTAAAAGAGTTAAAATGTCATATATGCATGTCAGTAAATATGTCCATTCTGATCATTAGGTAACTGAAGGCATAATCCTTCATTTCAGAAACATACAATGCAATCTGTTTTCATAACTCAGAGACATCTTTGAGCAGCATTTCTTTGGCTGACAGACCAAGAGTATGCTTTAGGCATCTGTTTCTGCTAAACAGCAAGGCAAGGAAAGCTCGAAAAGCTGCAGAGAACTGGTTTCTCTGTTGACACTAGGTGGTGCTATAATACAAGTAAACTGTAAATGTACAGCAAATACCTTCCCCTGCCAGGATTCAATTCTTAATGATTTATCATTAAATCTTGCTTACTTTCTTACAGATCGAGTTCAAAATTGATCTTGAGCTTATTATAGAGATTAATGGACATGTTTCAAAAGTTTTCTACTTCTAGGAAACACTATAGCAATCTACTGATAGTTTAATATGTCACATAACCTAATAGTTATTTATGAACATTTGTATGCATATGTTTTTTCATTGTTCTTAAATTACATGAGAGAATCTTAGTGGTCACAAAGTTTGTGATACATTGGCATACAAAGGAAGTTATGAAAATCTCTTCCCTTAGAGATGTTTAAGGGCAACACAAAACCCTCTACTGATTTCCTGGATTCGTTTCATAGGCCTGCTTCAAAGAAGGTTGATGAACTTTACCAGACAATGGCTAAAAATGATTTCCAGGCACTAGGTCTCATGGCAGAACAGGAAAGTACTTCCCCAAAGCTGCATCAGTTCTCATGGTAAACCCCATGAGTCAGGAAGGAGTGACAAAGCAGTACGTTGGAGGGATCAGCAAATTTTCTAGTAGAAGGCTTAACTAATACCTCTTCCAGCAGCAGTACTATAGAGTTTAGGACAATCTGTTTTACACATTCCACTAAACAGAGATTAATTTGTACTAAACCTGCCTATTATTCACATCTTATTACAAGTCACTTTAAACAAATCTCAGATCAGTATCCTAGAAATAATGATGTTGATGAAGGTGCTTTAGGATTCTTAGAGCAGAGGGCAAGTCCAATCAGAATGCAGGGCACTTGGGGATTGGCAAGTCTCTAGAGGTTGTTGTGATTATGCGAGGGCTTTGATCGGGGCGGGGGGGGGGGGGGGAAACAACATGAGGGTGTGGAGTACCATGAAGACAGAATGGAGCAACAAAGATGGGAGATGGTAGGACAACAAAACATACCATAAACAAAAGTCCTGTTCTGCAGTTTTGCCTTAAGTCACGGTAGCACAGGTGTGTGACCTAACAGAGACCTTGATCCGAACAAGAGAGATGACATCCTGCAACACCCCATAATTACAGGGTGCCTCAGCACAGAGATGTAAACTTTAATCAACAAGTCCCTGCCCTCAAGGAATGCCCAATCTAGTGTTTCTGTGCTACACTGATGGGGTAGGCTGACCTTCAGTCCACAAAAGGGCAAGGCATTGTCTGACAAGCCTCTGACGTATACGTTTCCTAGATATGGAAAGCACTGGCAGACAGGGATGAAAACTGAGTCCAACCCCTCAAAAGGCACAGAGTAGGAAATATTTTTGTCATGAAACTAACTCTTCTGAGTATGTCATTTCATTTCCTCTTCATTGACATCATCTGTAAATATTAATGGGGTGCCTACTTTGTTCAAGGCACCAGGGTTCCTCTCATATTAGTGGCTGAATAGAAAAATCATGTCTTCCTAGATTCTAAATGCTATTGTTTGGGTTCCTACCTCATGAGGACTGCCTTTTATTGCTAAAAGACAAGGACCCCTCTTTTTAAACCTAACTACCACACCATTATTTTACCTCTAAAAATTAATTCCTTAATATTATAAAGTATCCAATCAGTGTCCATATTTCCTCAATTGTCCTGTATATATCTTGTTTGTATACCTTGAATTTTGAATCAGGATCCAAGCAAGTTCCAACACTGATTGGTTAATATGGCTCTAACACCTCTATTTATCTATAGGTTTTCTCTCTCCATCTCTCTCCCTGTCTTGGAAATTCTGTTGAAGAAGTAGCATTGTCTGTCCTGTAGAGCTTCACATTTCACATAGTCTGGGTTTTGCTGATTGCAACCCCATGGTATTATTTAACACATCTTCCTCTCCCCCATGTTTCCTGGAAATTGACAGTCAGATCTAAAGTCTTGATCATATTCAGGTTTCTTTTTCTTTCTTTTTCTTTTTTCTTCTTTTGGCAAGACTAATTTATGGATGGTATTGTACAGTTTTGTAAAGAGTTACATATGGTTGTCTTTCGTTTTGTGATTTTTATCAGCCAGTGAAAATTACTGCCAGCAGTTCTTATATGGACCTTTGTCCAGTCATTCTGATTACCTAACACATATTCTCCAGTAGATTCCTTAGTAACTACTCAGGAAAAAACATACCCTGATTTCTTGCAAATTTATCTGTGGTCTTTATACTTGAAGTTCTGTTTGGCTGAATCCTTCTTTCCCCAAGTATCCTAGACATGTTACTCCACTGTCTTCTGGCAAAAAATTTTTTTTAAATCAGCTGACAAAAATCTAGTGACAGTCACATTCTTTCCCTTATTAATGACTTGGTTGTTTAGCCTGGATGACCATAGGATTTTTTTCCTCCTTCTTATAGTCCAAAGGTTTTTCATTTTCTGGGTAGAGTTCTTTCCCCTCATATGTGTAGTTCCTTTCCAATACATAATTTTAAATCATTTTAAAATTTATTTCAAGAAAGTTTTAATGAAATAGAGATGTTAATATTCTATTCTAATGTTTTAATTTTCTTCCTTGGAGATTCTTACTGTGCATGTTTAATCTGCTTGGCAATCTACCTGTATCTATTACTCTTTCTCAAATCCTTTTTAACTCTTTATTTCTTTGTTTTTACTGAGGTATAATTTACATACAATTGCATTAATCTTTTTTAAGGACAGCTGACCCTTTAACTACAAGGGGGTTAAAACTTACAGTCAGCCCTCCATAACCGCAGTTCCTCTGCATCCTCGGATTCAACCAACCATGGATGGTGTAGTCCTGGAGCATTTACTAGTGAAAAATATCTGCATATAAGTGGACCTGCTCAGTTCAAACCCATGTTGTTCAAGGCCAGCTATATATACAGTTTGGCAAGTTTTGGCAAATGTAACTAGGAGCGTTTCCAACATATAGAACATTCCCATCTCCCCAAAAGTTTTCTCATGCCTCTTTGCAGTCAATCACTTCCCCCTTCCCCACATACATAAACTCCCAAACCACTGATCTGTTTTCACTCCCTATATTTTGGCTTTTCTAGAATGTCATTTAAATGGAATTGCACAGCATGTAGTCTTTTTTGTGTCTGACTTATTTCATGTAGCATAATACTTTTGAGATTTACTCATGTTGATACATGTACAATTAGTTCATTTTTTTATTAAGTACTATTTCTTTCTGGATAAATGAAAATTTCTTTATTTATCCACCAGTTAATGGGTATTTGGGCTATTTCCGTTTGGGGGCTATTAGGAACGTCTTTCCTCCTTTCCATATTCCATATTTCTTAAGGTATTAGCTGTTGTGTTTATTTGCCCTTGTGTTCCTTCTTTAAAGTCTTTATTCCTGAAATTATTTTTCCTTTATTTCTAATTCTTTCCTGAGTTTTTTTACCTCTGTTAAAATCTTCCTTCTCTTCAACAGTCATACTTCTGAGTTTTGTAATTCTGATTCATGTTTTTACTTCATAGCTTCTATTATTTTCTTAATTGCTTTTGGCTCAGTTGGAAATATTAGGTATCATTTTCATGTTTTGTGGGCATATCTTTCTGGCATGCTTTCACTGTCAGCAAAGATGTTATTCTGCTCCTTATTCTCCTATCTTTTTTTTTTAACTGAAGTATAGTTAACTTACAATATTATATTTGTTTCAGATGTACAACATAGTGATTCAATATTTCTATAGATTGCTCACCATACAATGTTATTATTATTTTATTGACTATATTCCCTGTGCTATACATTATACTCCTGTGACTTATTTATTTTATAACTGGTAGTTTGTACCTCCTAATCCCCTTCACCAATTTTGCCCATCCCCACCCCCACTCTCTCCTCTGGCAACAACTAGCTTGTTCTCTGTATCTGTTTTTTTATATTTGTTTCTTTGTTTTGTTTTCTGCTCCTTCATCTCTCTTTTTTTAATAATAATTTTGTATGGTAATCAACCTTTTCTGTTGCTCATTTTCTTTATTACTATTGTGGCTACTAATAATACTTCTAAGGGCATTTGCAATTACATATAATATAGGAAAACTTCCTAATCCAAG
This sequence comes from Globicephala melas, assembly GCF_963455315.2. NCBI lineage: Eukaryota > Metazoa > Chordata > Mammalia > Artiodactyla > Delphinidae > Globicephala > Globicephala melas. The sequence continues at coordinate 111,731,181 of NC_083315.2, read as the reverse complement.
AGTATACAAAACTAGGTATGTCGTCAGCAACGCAGATAATTATACAGCTTCCATCAACTGTGGAGAGTAGTTAACATTACTATTGTCTATGAATTTTATGAAGTCAGTGTTTATCCTTATTTTACTGAAGAAGAAAGTGATACACCTGAAATTTATAAGCTTCAAGTTAACAGTAGGGCAAATATTACAACTCTAAGCTCCTAATTATCAACCTATATACAAAGATGTACATAACTGAAATGAAGATTCATTATCCTAATCTGAAGAACTGTCTTTTCTAAGTAGACTTTTCTCTGCTTTGGATTCCTTTTAGAAAACGAAAACAAATTTGATACACTTTTAACTGTTAATACAGCTTTAGGTTAGTAAAAGAATCGTTTTGAACAAGTTAACTTTCTTTTATACACTAACATATATTTGCCAAGGGTTTTCATTCACACTAACTTGCTATCAAGGAGGCAGATTGAAGAAGATGTGACTTTGATCACTGGTGAATATCTGTAGCAAAATGGATGGAATCCTTACCTCGCAAAGTAAATTATTGTGATTTGCTAAAATAATGACCAGGTCAGCCTTGAAAAGTTGGGAAAGGAAGGTTTCAGGCAACTGAACATAAGGGAAACATTTAAATTTTCTATTTTGTAATAATTTGGGTCCCATTATATAATTAAGGTTTATGGTCTCCGAACAGAGATGAAAATGCCAACAGGAACAATTCAGAAATGCATGTTTATGATGTAGACAAGAAGCATGTGGTCCAGAGACCGGGCCCTGTCTTTGCAGTTTCACCAGGCATCTGAACTTTATCAGAATGTCAGCCCCTGCAGCACACAGGAAAGAATTTCCAGTGTGGTCATCACACAAGTATCTTTCTGTTTGGTTTCACTCTCATCTAGTACTGTGCTGAAGTCCTGAAGTTGATCCTAGATTAAAAAGTAGTTTGGGATTTTGGAGTTTTGCCTGCCCTGGCCGAGTGCTAAGAATGAGGGGAAGGGGTATTTTACCATATTTGCAGTATAGACAAGTTTCGAATTTCGAGCTGCCTCCACTCTACACCAAGGCCATTTGAGGGCCAAAATGTGAAGCAGATGAAGTTTGGAATCTTCATGACTTCATCCGATATTGCTAAAAATGCTCATTGGCAGGGAAGTTTCAGGCCCATCCCCTCCCCCACTTGATCAAAACCTGCATATTCTATATTACATTTCCTCAGGTCCTACTCAGTAGATGATAAGGCCCTATTCTGTAGATTAATTCAATGGTTCCTCAACCCTGTCTTCACCAAGAAACCTCTTCTGTTAGCTATCTCACTATAGCCAATCCTTTCCCACCATAAACCCCATGTTCTGAAAGACTGTGCCTTTTGGAAAAATTAAATTTATTTAGAAATTATTTTTCCATTTTTCCATTTATTCAATGACAAATACAACTGCTTCTCAGAGCTCCCTGACCAATATGAGATAAGAGATGTTAGTTACCTCATGGGCTTGATAGAACTTCAGACAGAAAGCAGTAAAAAAAATGTCAGTCTCTGAAACCATATCATGGATAAATGTATAATATCTATTAGGCTTTTTGAAGTTTCCAAAGTAGTTTGAAGACTATCATTTTTTTTCAATATCATAGGTTAAAGATCATTGATTTATTTCATATTAAAATTATTTCTCCTAATATGTATTACTCCCTCCTCTTGGGTAAGACAATATCTTTCTTTGCTTAAATGCATATAATTATTAGCACTAAAGAAGTAGCAAGTCCATTAAGAGTTATATTTGAGGTCCATGGGCATGATCCAGTTCTCTAACTCTGGTCATGACCAGCCCTGTCTGCCACCGGCAAATAGATGACAATTTAAGGTACCTATTTTGAAATAGATATCTTTTTTATTTTTTAAATTTATTTAGGCTGCACCGACTCTTAGTTGCGGCACGCAGGATCTTCATTGTGGCCTGCAGGATCTTCAGTTGCGGCATGCGGACTCTCAGTTGCGGCATGCTTTTGGGATCTAGTTCCCGACCAGGGATTGAACCCGGGCCCCCAGCATTGGGAGCATAGGGACCAGGGAAGTCCCTTGAAATAGATATCTTGACTCAGCCATATGACAAGCCATTTTTAACTATAATATAATCTTGGTTGATTTAGATTTCACATCTATCAAAATTATTTGTTTCAATTTGAGAACACTATCTTATAAGTATTGCTACCAGCTACTTATTTTTGTTGTTCGATAATGAAACAAAAAAATCTTGAAAGTTGTATTTGGTGATTTGCAGTTGTATTTGGTGATTTGCTTACACAGTATGATAGTTTTTTACTCTGTATTTTGGGTTTTGGTTTTTGTAAAAAGAATTTTGATCTCTGCTTTCTGTTCTTTCTAAAGTCAGAACTGAACTACATTTCTGTGAAGACAATATTTCTGCTTTTTTCTTCATTTTGAAAGATTTGCTAAATTAAATACTATGCCATTCAAAGACTGCTCAACATTAAAATGAAACCACTGAACACTGCTTTTCATATAAGGCATTGTGATAATATCTAGACCAATTTCCATGGATCCTATTGTCCTTAGCACTATTATTGTACCTGCTTTATAATCAAATAGTCTCATGCATTTATCACATCTTAAAACAATGTTAATCCGGGCTTCCCTGGTGGTGCAGTGGTTGAGAGTCCGCCTGCCGATGCAGGGGACACGGGTTCGTGCCCCAGTTCGGGAAGATCCCACATGCCCCGGAGCGGCTGGGCCCATGAGCCATGGCCGCTGGGCCTGCGCGTCTGGAGCCTGTGCTCCGCAACGGGAGAGATCACAACAGTAAGAAGCCCGCGTATCGCAAAAAAAAAAAAGTTAATCCTTACCCCCTTGTAAATTTTTGAAATGCATGTATTTCTGCCCTTTTCTACATATGCTGTTCCACCACTTAAAAAAACAAACCAAAACCCCACAAAACTTCAGGCCTTAAAAAATGATGAGGCAAAGGCAACAACAAAATCCCTTCCTCTCATCAACGTGGCTGCTCCAGACGGTCCTGCTTTGATCCATCACCTTCCCCCACCGACCCATTTTATATAGGCAGATGGACAGTAACTCAGTCTCTGGGATTTATACTTCATGTACTTCCAAAGTAGGTTTGGGGCAAGTTACAAATGTCATGTAATGTAAAAATAGGACAGCACTGATAAAAACAGACCAGAGTCACTCTAAAGGAGATAAAAGCGACAGGGATTATAAGGCTCACCATTGTTTTTTCCCAGCGTCAATATCACAAAAGAAGATTTTGGAGCGAACAAATTTTGCTTCAATAAAAAGGGGAGGAGAAGGAAATTTATTGTCAAGGAAGTACTTCTTGGGACTTTGAGTAAACCATGTCCGATGACAACTTGGCAAACACACTGAGACCCTCTTCCAATGGATAATTCTCATATTAACATCATTCAGCTGCTACACGTTCAAGAAAAACACACCATCCAATTGCTGTATATTCAAGAAAAATACATGACCAAATTTTTAAATGAATAAAAGAAAGAAAACAATTTAATACAAGAAAGGATTTATGTTGGGGAAAATAACTCTATCATTCCAAATCTATAATTATATGCCTTTTTAACTATATTGTAAAAAAGAAATGTGAAATAAAAAACAACTCCTTAAACATCTAAAAATGTGTATTATCTGCATCTTTTCATCTCATAAAAAGATCAAGTTTTCACTATAATTTATCTTCCTTTTGGTCTGCCCCAGCAAACCATTGGTCCTTACATTGTGTCACCTCATTTTCAACTGCTTTACATCAGCAAGTACAAGACCAAGTATTGCCATGAGTGGAAATCCCTGTGGTATAGGTATCAGAGCTGGCCACGTAAGAAGCTGTGCTCTGACCAGAAACCTTGCGAGTCTTTGGTTCCTACAGAAGGAGAAGCATTCTCAAAGAGTTGATATCTAGCACATGACTCACTGCAAGGCGTATGCCCTTTCTAAATTTAAGATCTCTTACGTGTCTTAGAAGACCCAGACGAAATAGAAGGAAGTCCAGCAACCTTAATTTCTCCAAGTTATTTTTTGTTAGCAGCCACTGGATGTTCAAAAAATGCCAGTGAAAAGAGAGATCCCGAGGAAGGCAATCACACATAAACACTCAAGAAAATGACTTTGAAGGCATATTCAAACTGCGGGAAGGCCGTGGCCATCTGGTTAGTTTTGCAGGCTGATGAAAACCTTATGCATAACTTGAAGCTGTCCGTCCTTACAGTTTCTTATGTAAAGTCATAAAGTAAATTAAGGTATTAAGTTCATTTTTCAGAGATGAGCTGAAGACAGAGATTGACAGCTTCGCCAAACTCAAAGAACCTTCACTTCTAAGAATGTTGCCTAACTTGGACGCCATTCACGAGAAAAAGATTTGATTTGTAATTTGGCTTAAAGAGTCAGTTTGAAAAATTCTATTATCACTACAGGAATTTGAAATAGTTAATAATTAGCATTTGGCAGCCTGACTTTTAAATGGCTTGTCAGCCTATATAAGCATTTACTTCAAAATAAACTCCTAGATAAATACTAGTTATCAAACCGGATTGTAACATTGGCTTAAACTTCATCTGAGAGACAGTATAAATCCTGCCACCACCTGACTTGTCATTTAGAGCTTAAGGATGTAGAGGAAAGGATGCTGGGTAGAGGATCAGAAGAGCAGGGCCTCACCTAGATTCTGCCCCTTGTTAGCTGTGTGACTCTGAGAACTCACTTAACTTCCCTGGACCTCCGCTTTCTCATTTGTAGAATGAGGAGTGGGATTGCATGATCTCTCAGGTTTCATCACATTGTAAGGTTAAAACAAAAATTACCCCACTTCTCTAAATGTCCTTGTATAGAAAATCCGACCTTTGTATTTATGCCTACAAAAAAAAAAAAAAAATGTTTCTGAAGCCAGGGGTCCCTTTCCCATGATGAAGTCTTCCAAGTCATGTTGTCTCCACCACTACCACCATCATTAGTCCTTACTTTAGGTGTTAAACTAGATTGTAGAGGATTAAGGGTCTCTTGACTTCCATCCTTACAACCAATAGATGTTTTAATAATAGGAATATCATACATGACAGTAGCACTTTCCTTTTATTTGTTTAAAGTATTCATAAATATTATTTCATTTCTAAAAACTATCTAGTGAGTTAAGTGGTGAGTATTATTATTCATATCTTGAATAGAAAATTTTAATGAGACTTAAGAGAGGTTCAGTGACTTGCCCCAGTAGATATGAATGCCTCTCTCATAATCAACCAAGGGAATACTTATTAATGCAGTTTCTGGAGGGCAGCTCTGCAATATGGACCAATCTTAAATATTTTTTTATATGAGTACAAAAAGATATATGCTCAAAGATAATAATCACAACACTTTTTATAACAGTGAAAAAATTGAAGCAACCTATACATCAATAGCAGACTAGGCAAATAAGTTAAGGCACATCCAGGCAGTGGATTACTACACAACATTAAACAAGATTGCAAAGAGCTATATAGTTAATTAAATGGAAATAAGGCTACAACTTACCCATGAATTAAAGACAAGGAGTGGAGGAAGTAGAGGTTAAAACATCAATCAGCACTGTCCAATAGAACTTCTGCAATTATGGAAATGGTCATCTGTGCTGTCAAATAGAGCTGCCACCAACTACACTTAAAGTGTGGCTAAGGAACTGAATTTTTAAAAGTTTTATTTAATTTTAATTAATTTAAGTTTAAATATCCATATTTGGCTAGTGGCTATTGATTCAGACAGCACAGCAGACATTGATATTTATTTTATGACTGTGTGTTGCTTTATAATCAGAAAAAATATTAAGTGTTTTGTTTAAACATCAATAGCAACAACAAATCAACCAACCTGTACTTAAGAGACAACCAGAAGATACAGGAATAAATTTGTTCACAGCAGGTTTATCAAAGGAGTTGCTCTTCCTGCAGAGTGAGATCCCAATCCATGGTTTATATGTATGGTTTCCAAACCTGGGCATGATTGCGCTAATTTGGCAAGTTTCCTAGATACTTCACATACCAGCAAATAAATAGCTTTATGCCAAGAAAGCTATATCCTTTGTGCTAGCTCTGGTGAATAGACCAGAAAGAAAGAGTGATAAATGGAAGACTGCAGAAAATAAAAGCTGGAGCATTGAAAGCAGGGCCAGATTTTTGAAAGGATGATGAATTATTCAACTCACTGAATAGATCTGTAGTGATTAGGAAGCTCATGCCTTCTACTTACAAGTTTTGATTATATCAAAATGTAATGAAGCAACAAAATACCTTATTTTCTCAAATGCCAGCTAGTAAAAAGCTTAGTCTTAGGGAATCATGCGAACTAGCTAAAGGCTAACTTGACTTTTAAGACCTGTATGAAGCAGGAAGGATGTTTGTTCGTTCACAGGTATTTCCAAATTCCAGTCTATTTGCAAACTAAAGCAACATTTTCCCTCAAGTCAATTAATTTTTTCCACTACCAGGTTATTAGGTAGATGAAATATAATAATGAAACCACTTTCCTGATTTGTGTTTTTCTTAATATTCTGCTATTATAAATAAGCTATAATAAACATATTCATGAAGAAGGCTTTTTTTTTCCCCTACATTTGGGGTTTTAAAAAGCCTTCTTAAAAAACAAATTGGCCCAAATTGTAGCATTCTTAACAATAAAACTATAACTAATTAATGTCCTCAATTAATTGGATCTTCCCCTTATTCTACTTTTTAGGAGAAAAAAAATAATCCCAAAAAGAATATTGAAGGAAAAAGGAAATGTTCAGCATACACCTCTTACTACGTCTAAATCTACATTACTCTATTTGGTGAAAATGATGTTCCAATGATTACCTCAAAAGCTTCAGTATCCTTAATTCTGAGAAAGATTTATGTATGTTCAGTACTATACACTTGAAATTTGGGGAGACAGTGTACTAATATACAGTAAAAATTTTTTTTAGTATTTGTTCTTTATTTCATTCTGTTAACTAGGAATGTCAAATGAAATATGTCCTGCCCCTTGCAGCCCTTGTTACTTAAAGCTATATTTTATTTTTTAAAAGGCTATATTTACTTTTTTTTTTTTTTTTTTTGCGGTACGCGGGCCTCTCACTGCTGTGGCCTCTCCCGTTGCGGAGCACAGGCTCCGGATGCGCAGGCTCAGCGGCCATGGCTCACGGGCCCAGCCGCTCTGTAGCATGTGGGATCTTCCCAGACCAGGGCACGAACCTGTGTCCCCTGCATCGGCAGGTGGACGCTCAACCACTGCGCCACCAGGGAAGCCCTTAATTTTTGTTTTTTTTATACTTTTTCAATATATTTGTGTGTAAAATAATAGTATAATTTGAAAACAAGGCTCAGAGATCATGTTCTTCCTCAATAGGTAAAAGAATAAAACTATGTTTTATCTTTAAAAAAAGCTATATTTTATTGTGCCTTAATGACAAAAAGCAAATAATAGAAAAGTGTATTGTAATTGGCAGTATACACAGTTGCCACAAATCTCACACACATACACATACGCACACTTGCCAGCTCACCCTGCCGTAGCCACAAAAGCAGCAAGCAGAGTTTGAACTGCAAAATTATAATCAAGACTAGGGACATTTATATAGCACCTGAGAGACGTCCACGTTCTTCTAAAGAATGAGCTTACTAGGACTAGGGACATTTATATAGCACCTGAGAGACGTCCACGTTCTTCTGAAGAGTGATCTTACTTGATCTTTAGCCTTTAGAGATAAATACTTACATCCAAGAAAATAAGGTTCAGAGGCATTACTGAACCGCCTGGTGTCTAACTTCTCGTGAGTAGCAGGGACAGGCTAAGAGCCAGGTTTGCCATCTCCAGATCCCGGGGGCTTTCCACTCAGCCTCACTTCCCGCCAGCCCTGAGCCAGCAGAAAGTGGGCAGGCATGAGGGCAGGGATGACAACTGACTGTCACTGATTTGAAGAACTCCCATTCCAACATTATAAGCTGGTTTATACCAGTGGGGCATCAAGTGTTCATTACTCTCTATGTGTTTCTGAAATTTTGGAGGCTGCTTAAACTAAAGGAGCCACCACCAAAAAAAAGGACTGAGACATTCCAATATGTCCTATAGAAGACAGCTTCAACCCAGCTTTAAGAATACCTTCAGCCATTTTAGTAGTTACGACCAATATGTTTAGAATCTAGTTTCTTCTGCTTGAATTCATATGACTTGAGGTAAAAACTGGCAGTTTTCAACAGGGCCTCTTTCGGAAGCCTTTTCCTTCCATCTACCGTTCACGGGCCCAGAGCCCTCTCCTCCATCAAAAACATTTCTAAGAAAACCTCTGGTAGGTATTCTTGATGTGAATGTAAGCCCAAACATTACTTATCCCAATGACATTTATTTTTAATGCTTTATCTCCAATTATGGAAAGGAAGCCTTCGTGGAGGACAGAGGGAATTCAGGCATTAAAGAATATACTGGGAAGTTGATTTTTCAAGGTGAAGATCTCTCCTGCAATCTTACCATATACCTGGGACTGGGCAGCTCCCTCAAAGCTCCTGATGTTCATGTATGTTTTAAAAAAAAAACAAAACCTAATGCAAAGGAGAATCCAGGTGACTCTTTTCCACTAAACATAAGACTGTGGAATCAAGCATGCATTTTCAATATATCTCTTTCTCTTTCAGAATCTTCCCACTTTGAAATTAGGAAAAAGTGAACTGAAAAAGCAGCATTATATAGTATACTACAGGAATTAACTTGGAGTCCCCATGAATGGGTTTCAAAGGTGTCTTGAAATAGTATGCAAAATATTATGGGCATGTGTGTGCAATGCCTTGTGAAGATGATTTATAGTTTTCAGCACATTCTCAAAGAAATTACTAATCTAAAAAAGGTTAACACAGACTTTAGAATTGGAAAGACCTAGTTTTTATTCCTAGCTCTACCACTTTCTAGCTGTGTGACCTTAGGCAAGTCAATTAACCTCTCTGTACCTCACATCCCTCACCAGAAGTCCAAGTATTATTGTAAGGATTAACTGAGAAAATACATACAGATCACTTTGAGGAAAGCAAAGCATAAATGCTAGGTAGCTGGTTAGTATTATTACTAGCAGAGAAAAGGATCAGAGGAAATTTAAGAGGAAGGAAGTTTTCTTATCCAGATGCAGAAGGAGGAGACTGAGGATCAAAGCCACAAATTTGGCAGAATTTACAGTTTGCTTAGGGTATACCTAGTTATCCTTGCAAAATGTTATGGCTGGAAGGAGCCCTATGGTTCCCTCATTTTATAAATGAAGAAGATGAGACCCAGAAAAGAGAGGTGTTGCCATATCATAAGATTAGAGACAGAACTTGGACACTGGATTTTGGTCCTACTCCAGGCAGCCAAGAACAAACAGAAGCTGCCACTGAGATACTGTTGTTATCCAACTACAAACAAAACCACTCAGCTTCACCTGATTTACAGATGTTTTTCCTCCCTTGCAAGAGGACCTTTGTTCCTGGGCATCATTAATCAAGATGTCAGTGCATTTCAATTCTAGTTCTTCCCCCTCTGCTCTCCTTGCTACAGAAAAAGCAGTGTGCATGGGTAGATTTCTGATGGATTTAACTATGTCATTGTACCTGTTTTAACCTTTGAAACCAAGATCCCCACTAGGAACTGTTAGAGAGAATGTCACGAGTGAGCACATTTCCATACCAGCTTTCACTTGGACACAGAATGGGTGTAAAGGAACATTAAACTGCCAAGTAGTCAAAGAGGAAATTGGTTCATAATTCCACTTCCTTTCAAACATGAATACGTGTTACACTGGAGATTTAGAAGAAATGAACTGGTAAAGGACTTGAGTAGGACTTAACAAATTTAATTTGGCCCAAACTTTGGGTTTTATTAACCAGAATATCTTGTCTTTCAAGGGGATTTAATTAAGGTTATTCATCACCTCATTCTTATTAAGGAAAATGTCAAAGTTTGCTCTGAGTTAATTCCAACAAAATTATGCTTGTTTTTTGGCCAAGACCTAACCCCAAAACTACTGTGAACAATTATACTAATTTTGAAATGCTTATAAATACATTTTACTATTTCACTGAAATATCCTCGGGAAGTTATGTTTTCCCTGGCATGCTAATGCCACTCAGAGCAGTAGGGAAAGTTTAAAATGATAATATGAGGATTCAGTCAGTCAGCTGACCAAAAATGTTTGCATTTTTATACAAAAGAGTGGAAGAACTTTCCCTTAAAAAGCTTTCTTTTTTGCAGGGGGGTAAATTGGGAGTTTGGGATTGACATGTATACACTGCTATATTTAAAATAGATAACCAACAAGGACCTACTGTAAAAAAAATTATTTTAATAAAATAAAAAGGGGGGCAAAAGCTTTTAAACTTGTTTGAGAATATTAGAGAACAACATATGAAAAAGCAAATAAGAACGCAAGATAGCAAACACTGGTGCTAAATCATGGATCAAGAGAGCAGGGAGGGCTGAGAGCATCCAGGAAGGCTTTACAGCTGAGAGAGGAGATGTGTGCTAGGCTTTGGGTCACTGGTTTTAAGTTAGTTGTGAATGAGAATAGTTATGAGTCTAGAATTTGTGCTGTAATGTCTAGCTGGGGTTATGATATACGGAAAACATACTCATCTTCTTAAAAAGATTCAGTTTGGAATAAGATTTTTTTTTTTACTATCTTTGAATAATAAATCTATAAAAATCAAAATAAAACAAACAACAGAACCTAAGTTTGATGATAAATAAAAATTACCACATTTGATTTACAAAATTAAAGCAGAGACCATAAAATTCTATTAAATAAATACATACTCTTTATTAAGCCTTGTGCTTTAAGCTTCAATACATTTCTTCTGGAAACCTGCAACACATTTATGGAATTGCATTTTAAAACATGTATTGAGCCCTTTGCATACCTCCGCCAAAAGTCTGAAAGTTGCATGAATACTTCAGTCTTTTCCTTTCCTCCCCAGGGAGAAGCCAGGAACTCAGAGTTTTCTCCTGATTATGCCACAGAGCACCAATGGGAGTACTAGCAAGATATTGCAGAGGATGGAAAATCCCTTCTAATGGCTCATGAAACTTGTCACAGCCGTGTGTCTGACAGAGGCTTGGTGCTCCGGCCGGGTGTCAGGCCTGAGCCTCTGAGGTGGGAGAGCCAAGTTCAGGACACTGGACCACCAGAGACCTCCCAGCCCCACGTAATATCAATCGGCAAGAGTTCTCCCAGAGACCTCCGTCTCAACACTAAGACCCACCTCCACTCAACGACCAGCACTCCAGGGATAGACACCCCATACTAAACAACTAGCAAGACAGGAACACAACACCACCCATTAGAAGAGAGGCTGCCTAAAATCATAAAAGGTTCACAGACACCACCAAACACACCACCGGATGCAGTCCTGCCCACCAGAAACACAAGATCCAGCCTCATCAACCAGAACACAGGCACCAGTCCCCTCCACCAGGAAGCCTAAACAACCCAATGAACCAACCTTACCCACTGGGGACAGACACCAAAAACAACAGGAACTATGAACCTACAGCTGGCAAAAAGGAGACCCCAAACACAGTAAGTTAAGCAAAATGAGAAGACACAGAAATACACAGCAAATGAAGGAGCAAGGTAAAAACACACCAGACCAAACAAATGAAGAGAAAATAGGCAGTCTACCTGAAAAATAATTCAGAGTAATGATAGTAAAGATGATCCAAAATCTTGGAAATAGAATAGAAAAAATACAAAAAACATTTAACAAGGACCTAGAAGAACTAAACAGCAAACAAACAAGGATGAACAACACAATAAATGAAATTAAAAATTCTCTAGAAGAAATCAATAGCAGATTAACTGAGGCAGAAGAATGGAGAAGTGACCTGGAAGATAAAACAGGGGAAATAACTATCGCAGAGCAGAATAAAGAAAAAAGAAAGAAGAGAATTGAGGACAATCACAGAGACCTCTGGGACAATATTAAATGCACCAACATTCAAAATATAGGGGTCCCAGAAGAAGAAGAGAAAAAGAAAGGAACTTGGAAAATATTTGAAGACATTATAGTTGAAAACTTCCCTAATATGGCAAAGGAAATATTCAATCAAGCCCAGGAAGCACAGAGAGTACCATACAGGATAAATCCAAGGAGAAACACACCAAGACACATATCAATAAAAGTATCAAAAATTAAATACAAAGAAAAAATATTAAAAGTAGCAAGGGAAAAATAACATACAAGGGAATCCCCATGAGGTTAACAGCTGATATTTCAGCAGAAACTCTGAAAACCAGAAGGGAGTGGCAGGACATATTTAAAGTGATGAAATGGAAGAACCTACAACCAAGATTACTCTACCCAGCAAGGATCTCATTCAGATTTGATGGAGAAATTAAAACCTTTACAGACAAGCAAAAGTTAAGAGAATTCAGCACCACCAAACCAGCTTTACAAAAAATGCTGAAGGAACTTCTCTAGGCAGGAAGCACAAGAGAAGGAAAAGTCCTACAATAACAAACCCAAAACAATTAAGGAAATGGTAATGGGAACACACATATCGATAATTACCTTAAATGTAAATGGATTAAATGTTCCAAACAAAGACATAGACTGGCTGACTGGATACAAAAACAAGACCCATATATGTGCTCTCTAAAAGAGACCCACTTCAGACCTAGGGACACATGCAGACTGAAAGTGAGGGGATGGAAAAAGATATTCCATGTAAAAGGAAATCAAAAGAAAGCTGGAGTAGCAATTCTCATTTCACACAAAATAGACTTTAAAATAAAGACTATTACAAGAGACAAGAAAAGACACTACATAACGATCAAGGGATCAATTCAAGAAGAAGATATAACAATTGTAAATATTTATGCACCCAACATAGGAGCACCTCAATACATAAGGCACATGCTAACATACACGGGGAAGTCAACAGTAACACAAGAATAGTAGGGGACTTTAACACCCACTTTCACCAATGGACAGATCAACCAAAATGAAAATAAATAAGGAAACACAAGTTTTAAATGATACATTAAACAAGATGGACTTAATTGAATTTACAGGACATTCCATCCAAAAACAACAGAATACACTTTCTTCTCAAGTGCTCATGGAAAATCCTCCAGGATACATCATATCCTGGGTCACAAATCAAGCCTTGGTAAATTTAAGAAAATTGAAATCGTATCAAGTGTCTTTTCGACCACAATGCTATAGACTAGATATCAATTACAGGAAAAACACTGTAAAAAAATACAAACACATGGAGGCTAAACAATATGCTACTTAATAACCAAGAGATCACTGAAGAAATCAAAGAGGAATTCCAAAAACACCTAGAAACAAATGACAATGAAACCATAACGGCCCGAAACCTATGGGATGCAGCAAAAGAAGTTCTAAGAGGGAAGTTTATAACAATACAGTCCTACTCAAGAAACAAGAAAAATCTCAAATAAACAACTTAACCTTACACCTAAAGCAATTACAGAAAGAAAAACAAAAAATCCCCAAAGTTAGCAGAAGGAAAGATATCATAAAGATCAGATCAGAAATAAATGAAAAAGAAATGAAGGAAACGATAGCAAAGATCAATAAAACTAAAAGCTGGTTATTTAAGAAGATAAACAAAATAGATAAACCATTAGCCAGACTCATCAAGAAAAAAAGGGAGAAGACTCAAATCAATATAATTAGAAATGAAAAAGGAGAAGTAACAACTGACACTGCAGAAATACAAGGATCATGAGAGATTACTACAAGCAACTCTATGCCAATAAAATGGACAACTTGGAATGGACAAATTCTTAGAAAAGCACAACCTTCTGAGACTGAACCAGGAAGAAATAGAAAATATGAACAGACCAATCACAACCACTGAAATTGAAACTGTGATTAAAAATCTTTCAACAAACTAAAGCCCAGGACCAGATGGCTTCACAGACCAATTCTATCAAACATTTAGAGAAGAGCTAACACCTATCCTTCTCAAACTCTTCCAAAATATAGCAGAGGGAGGAACACTCCCTAACTCATTCTACAGGGCCACCATCACCCTGATACAAAAAGCAGACAAGGATGTAACAAAGAAAGAAAACTACAGGCCAATATCACTGATGAACATAGATGCAAAAATCCTCAACAAAATACTAGCAAACAGAATCCAACAGCACATTAAAAGGATCACACACCATGATCAAGTGGGATTTATCGCAGGAATTCAAGGATTCTTCAATATATGCAAATCAATCAAAGTGATACACCATATTAACAAATTGAAGGATAAAAACCATATGATCATCTTAATAGATGCAGAAAAAGCTTTTGACAAAATTCAACACCGACTAATGATAAAAACTCTCCAGAAAGCAGGCATAGAGGGAACTTACCTCAACATAATAAAGGCCATATATGACAAACCCACAGCCAACATCGTTCTCAATGGTGAAAAACTGGAATTATTTCCACTAAGATCAGGAAAAAGACAAAGTTGCCCACTGTCACCAATATTATTCAACATAGTTTTGGAATTTTTAGCCACAGCAATCAGAGAAGAAAAAGAAATAAAAGGAATCCAAATCAGAAAAGAAGAAGTAAAACTGTCACTGTTTACAGATAACTTCATACTATACATAGAGAATCCTAAAGATGCTACCAGAAAACTACTAGAGGTAATTAATGAATTTAGTAAAGTAGCAGGATACAACATTAATGTACAGAAATCTCTTGCATTCCTATACACTAATGATGAAAAATTTGAAAGAGAAATTAAGGAAACACTGCCATTTACCACTGCAACAAAAAGAATAAAATACCTAGGAATAAATCCACCTAAGGAGACAAAAGACCTGTATGTAGAAAACTATAAGACACTGATAAAAGAAATAAAAGACGATACAAACAGATGGAGAGATATACCATGTTCTTGGATTGGAAGAATCAACATTGTGAAAATGACTATACTACCCAAAGCAATCTATAGATTCAATGCAATCCCTATCAAACTGCCGATGGCATTTTTCACAGAACTAGAACAAAAAATTTCACAATTTGTATAGAAATACAGAAGACCCCAAACAGCCAGAGCAATCTTGAGAAAGAAAGATGGAGCCGGAAGAATCAGGCTCCCTGACTTCAGACTATACTACAAAGCCACGGTAATCAAGACAGTATGGTACTGGCACAAAACCAGAAATATAAATCAATGGAACAGGATAGAAAGCCCAGAGATAAACCCATGCACATATGGTCACCTTATCTTTGATAAAGGAGGCAAGAATATACAATGGAAAAAAGACAGCCCTTCAATAAGTGGTGCTGGGAAAACTGGACAGCTACATGTAAAAGAATGAAATTAGAACACTCCCTAACACCATGCACAAAAATAAACTCAAAATGGATTAAAGACCTAAATATAAGGCCAGACAGTATAAAACTTTTAGAGGAAAACATAGGTAGAAGACTCTTTGACACAAATCACAGCAAGATCCTCTTTGACCCACCTCCTAGAGAAATAGAAATAAAGACCAAAATAAACAAATGGGACCTAATGAAATTTAAAAGCTTTTGCACAGCAAAGGAAACTATAAACAAGACGAAAAGACAATCCTCAGAATGGGAGAAAACATTTGCAAATGAAGCAACTGACAAAGGATTAATCTCCAAAGTATACAAGCAGCTCATGCAGCTCAATATCAAAAAAACAAACAACCCAATTCAAAAATGGCCAGAAGACCTAAATAGACATTTTTCCAAAGAAGATATACAGATTGCCATCAAACACATGAAAGGATGCTCAACATCATTAATTATTAGAGAAATGCAAATCAACACTACAATGAGGTATCACCTCACACCAGTCAGAATGGCCATCATCAAAATATCTACAAACAACAAATGCTGAAGAGGTTGTGGAGAAAAGGGAACCCTCTTGCACTGTTGGTGGGAATGTAAATTGATACAGCCACTATGGAGAACAGTATGGAGGTTCCTTAAGAAACTAAAAATAGAATTAGCATATGACCCAGCAATCCCACTACTGGGCATATACCCTGAGAAAACCATAATTCAAAAAGAGTTATGTACCACAATGTTCACTGCAGCCCTATTTACAGTAGCCAGGATATGGAAGCAATCTAAGTGTCCATCGACAGATGAATGGATAAAGAAGATGTGGCACATATATACAATAGAATATTACTCTGTCATAAAAAGAAAAGAAATTGAGTTATTTATAGTGAGGTGGATGGACCTAGAGTCTGTCATACAGAGTGAAGCAAGTCAGAAAGAGAAAAACAAATACCGTATGCTAACACATATATATGGAATCTAAAAAAAAAAACAAATGGTCTGAAGAAACTAGGAGCAGGACAGGAATAAAGATGTAGACGTAGAGAAGGGACTTGAGGACAGAGGGAGGGGGAAAGGTAAGCTGGGACGAAGTGAAAGAGTGGCATGGACATATATACCCTACCAAATGTAAAATAGATAGCTAGTGGGAAGCAGCCACATAGCACAGGGAGATCAGCTCGGTACTTTGTGAACACCTAGAGGGGTGGGATAGGGAGTGTGGGAGGGAGACGTAAGAGGGAGGGGGATATATGTATACATATAGCTGATTCACTTTGTTATACAGCAGAAACTAACACAACAATGTAAAGCAATTATACTCCAATAAAGATGAATAAGATAAAATAAGATAAAATGATAAGATAAAAAGAAAAGATGTATTGAATTTTAGGGTAACCGCATGAAACAGTTATGAAATATTTATTCTTATTTATGGTCTTGTGGCAGACATAGAAATATGCATGCCCTCAGATTTCCAGCATAAGTGTGAACTAACTTTCCCTGAGGAAGATCTGCTAATTATTCACAAGTCTAAGTTTATCGGGTTGTATTCTATCAACAAAATAATCAGAGGAAATGTATTTTATGCTGATTATTTTCTTCTGTCCTGATTTCAAAGTCACACAAATGTATCATCAGAGATACATAGTTATGGAATAGAATAAAACAGGATTCCTCGTAACAACTAAAGTAGTAATAACTCAAATTGGATGCTGTGTCTAAAAGCATCTAATTCTCTAATCAAAATGCTGTTTTCTTCAGACTTTTCTCATTGAACTCATTTTCAAATTCTTTAATAATATTATTACTTTTCTCTATACCCTGTGTTCATGGTTTTCTTCAAATTGTGATGTCTATGATAATCCTCATTTTCCATGCTATTATTGCTATTTAAAAACTACACAGCTGGACAATCTAGTAGACTAGTTGGGCCACCTTGAAAATTAATGCTCCCATCCTGAGCTCTAAATACATTAGCACATGTGGCTAAGGTTCATGCGTACCCAAAGAGCTTCCATAATATGTGTCATAAACTACCAAAGTTATTTTTTCCATGTCACCCTTCCCAAGTCTTAACCAAGAGTATTCACACGTAAATATTTTTAAACATGTGCCTGATCTGAGATTTTTAGATAATCTCCCAAAATCATAATGAAAGTATATTAATCATTCAACAATCAAAAAGTATTTATTTAGCACTTGGAGTGTGTGTGGGGGAGGGGGAGGGGTGGAGAGATTATTACTCAATAATTAAGATCGATTTTTTTCACATAATTGTGTCTCTTACATATCTAAAATTAGCCTTCCAAACAGTAAACATTCTTTTTATTTCATCCATTTTTATTGGTCCATGATACCAAATATTCTTACACAGCCTAGACATTAATAATAGGAAAAACTTTTCCACTGTTAATCACCATACTGACCCATACTCCCAGGACACTTAACAACTAGTATTCAGATTCCCTGAGAAGATACACCCTGAGGAAGACACATCAGCCAAAAAAGAGATTCCAGCCACAAATCTGGGCTTTGGGAAAATAAAAAAATTTAACATCCTCATACCCACCAACAGAGAAATCGGCTTCATTTTCCAGTTTTCTGGGATTTGGAATATACTGTGGGGGGTTGTCATGTGATCCCATATAAATACAAACTAATCACATTGCAAAAACTGGACCAAGTTACACTTACTTGCATAGTACGTTCCAAAATTAAAATACATATCAAAGATATTGAGGAAAGTTGAGAGCGGTCTAAAGCAGTAACTATCAAAATGTTCTGGCTTGACTCAGAAGAGAAAGACAAATTTTACATCATGACGAATCATATATATATATATATATATATATATATGTATATGTATATAACTAAAACCAAGTTTCACAAGATAGTATTTATCCTTACTTCATGTAATTCTATTTCACTGTTTTAGCTCTTTAGTTCATCAAATTGATTTCACAACAACTAACCACTAACCACTGAGAGCTACTTCTTGAAAAACAGCCATCTAAAGAGCAAAGAGGATAATATTTACTCTTTCCCAGAAATAATGGTATTTGATCTGAAACTGGTACTTATTTAACCTAAGATACGTTACAAATTGAAAACTACTCAAAGACGTTATAAATTGAACGTTTCAGGCTTTAACACAGTTTATTAAGATCAGATCCTCCAAGCCCCAAACTGTTGATGTCAGAAGTTTAGTTCCACTCAGAGTCCCCATTATCAAGAATTTCTGAAACTCCTAGGGTGAGTTTTGGATGTACCCAAGGATCAACCCCAGCTCTCGCTCACTGTCACAGCCAGCCAGACCCTGGACTCTACAGTTGCCACTTTGGTACCTCCTCTGCCACTGCAGGCAGAGCTTGTTATGCTCCAGCAGTAGGAGACAGAGAATTCTTTCCCTCCTACACCTATGGAACAAGGGAGAAGTCCAGGCGGAGAGTCAGCTGAGACAGGTCCCCCGCGTTACACCCACAGCCCTTTGCCTTCACTGGGTACCCACACTGCCCAGGTGGCTGTTCAGGATGGGTTCCAGAACCGGGAACACACTTTACCACACACCATTACTCCCCTCCCCTCTGCTCTGAGGCAGTCTCCTTGCCCCAGGATGAAGGTGAACCCTCTTTCAAGAGCTCCATCATCCCAGGACTTCCATAGTCCTCAGTCCTTCAGGCACATCTGATGTGACAACCCCAACTGTGGAGAGGATTCAAGCCTTTTCCCCAGGAAGCCCTTCAGACCCCATGTAAGTCACTGGGCATCTGGATTTAACTCCAGATGTTAGGCACATCTCAGTCTGGGTACAGCCCAGTCAGAACGTCTTGTAAACAGAATCTCCGTTCAACGTTCTATCTTTGAGAATCAGGCGCAAATCGAAGATACAGACACAAATTTCACCTGGAGAGTGGAATTTATCTCAAGGGTGTTATTTGGGGAGCTGATTCCAGCAAAGTCACTTCAAGACTTCTATCTGGCATCCAGCCACATCTTTTAGTCTAAGCCTTGCCTCTTTCCTGCTATCATGTTTCCAGGAATACAAATAATATTCTCTCTAAGAAGACTGTTAATCAGGAAGCATGGGTATCTAATTTGCCTATTTAGCACCCAAATACATTCATCCAGACCAGAAGTTGCAGTTAAAGTCAAACCCTTTTAGGTTCTTGGTCTGGTTTTCCTGCACAGCACAGCCTCTGAATCCAAAGGACAAGGGAGAGGAGAAGGAAAGTTTCTAAAAATGGTTCAGCTGGCTTCTCATACTTACTCCTAAAGAATATCTGGAAGCTAAGAAGCAAAATATGTGGATTACATTTTCTATTTAAAAAATAATGGAAAATACTACACAGTGTAATATATCGCATTGTTTCCATATTTTAATCTTAAACTGAGATGTTTTTATTTATTCACTCTCTAGAACAATCACCAACCCCCACCCCAATTTTGGGAACTTTATAATAGTGGTTTGTAGTTCACCCTGGGGGTTACAATAAAACTTCCCCTAAGAACTTGGAAATAAGGTTGGTAAGAATAGTCTCTGATAAACAAACTTTAAGATCAACACAATGACCAGAAGATAAGCAAAGTTACCTTTAAAGAAAAAGAGCAGTTCCAGGCCCTCTAGCTCATGGACCAAAATCCTTGCCAAAGAAGGAGTCAAACAGAAAGTGGGGTGGAAGGAAGACCAGCACAGCTACCTAGGCAGAATAGACTCCCCCAGGCAGACTCCCCAGACAAGAGGTCCAAGATTCTGAATCACACGCAGACTCTCCCTGACGGGAGAGTAATATCCCAAATGCACTTGGGCCTGATTCATCCGACACCATTGTCCTAATTCAATCCTCACCACGAAGGCTTCCTCCTGTGAATTCCAGTGCAAGCCTGCCTATGGGGAGAGAAGGCACTGACCAGAAAGATTTGGACTCATCTATCCAACCACAGATATGAACTGGTTTCCACCAAATGCCCAGCCCTTGCCCTAGGCAACAGGGATACAGTGGAGAATCAGACATTTGAGGTCCTTGGAGCTAATACAAATAAATAAATAAGGAAATTAAAGCTAGTGATAAGAACTATTACAGTAAAGGAAACTATAAACAAGACAAAAAGACGACCCTCAGAATGGGAGAAAATATTTGCAAACGAATCAACAGACAAAGGATTAATCTCAAAAATATATAAACAGCTCATGCAGCTGAATATTAAAAAAACAAACAACCCAATTCAAAAATGGGCAGAAGACCTAAATAGACATTTCTCCAAAGAAGACATACAGATGGCCAAGAGGCACATGAAAAGCTGTTCAACATCACTAATTATTAGAGAAATGCAAATCAAAACTACAATGAGGTATCACCTCACACCAGTTAGAATGGGCATCATCAGAAAATCTACAAACAACAAATGCTGGAGAGGGTGTGGAGAAAAGGGAACCCCCTTGCACTGTTGGTGGGATTGCAAATTGATACAGCCACTATGGAGAACAGTATGGAGGTTCCTTAAAGAACTAAAAATAGAATTAGCATATGACCCAGCAATCCCACTACTGGGCATATACCCAGAGAAAACCATAATTCAAAAAGACACATGCACCCCAATGTTCAGTGAAGCACTATTTACAATAGCCAGGTCATGGAAGCAACTTAAATGCCCACCGACAGACGAATGGATAAAGAAGTTGTGGTACATATATACAATGGAATATTACTCAGCCACAAAAAGGAACGAAATTGGGTCATTTGTAGAGACATGGACCTAGAGACTGTCATACAGAGTGAAGTAAGTCAGAAAGAGAAAAACAAATATCGTATATTAACGCATGTAAGTGGACTCCAGAAAAATGGTACAGATGAACCAGTTTGCAAGGCAGAAACAAAGACACAGATGTAGAGAACAAACGTATGGACACCAAGGGGTGAACACGGGGGATGCGGGGGAGAACTGGGAGATTGGGGTTGACATATATACACCAATATGTATAAAATAGATAATAAGTAAGAACCTGCTGTATAAAAAATAAATAAAAATTTAAAAAAAATCTATCAAGGCATAAAATATTTCCGTCGCCTCCCCCAAATTCTTTTATGTTGCTTTTCCTTGCTCTCATCACACTGTTCTGGTTCTTTTTAACCTCAGATTAGTCTTCCCTGTTCTAGAACCTGATATAAATGGAATGATACAGGATGTATGTACTCTTTTGCATACTTTTTGTTTTGAGTTTCAACCATGTTGTTGCAGATATCTGCAGTTCGTGCTGTTTTATTACTAAATAGCAATCCATTTGTACAAATATAACACAACTTTCTTATTTATTTTCCTCTTGAAGGATACCTGAGCTTCAGACAGTTTTTTGCTATTATTTATAAAGCTGATATGAAAATTCTTAAACAAGTCTCTATGAACATATGCTTCCTTTTTCTTGGGTAAATACCTAGGAATGGAATTTCTGAGCTTATGGAATATATATGTTTAACTTTTGAGTAACTGACAGACCTTTTTTCAAACATGGTAATAGCATTGAAGAATTTTTGCCATTAACTGAGCTGAATAATGGACTAGATGATGGCTGGGGGGAGGAGATGGGTGTTTTAAGAACAGGGGTTAGGAAGAGCTTCTTTGAGAAAGTGACATTAAATATAAAACCAGAGGGGGGAGCCCACCCTGAGCATTTTCCAAAAGCATTTCTCAACTAATTTTTTTTAAGTTATACATCAACAGGATGGCAGAGAAAACTGTGATGACAAGATTTAGAACAAGCACTGTGAAAGGGAGTCTGAGGCGTGTAGACGAGTTAGGTAAGGGTAGCTCCTTTTATGTGCTTGCCTCTCACGGAGCAGAGCACAGGCCCCTCCTCGCTCCCAACCCCTGCTCAGCCTTCTCCCAGGTTTGTGCCTCCAGATATTAGAACTTGGCTGCGCCGCTGGCCGACTGCTTGATGAGGATCCAGAATCTGCGAGGCAAAGCTAGAGCTAGGCAGAGGCAACAGGAAAAGCTGTGAGGCAAGAACTAGACTAACATTTCTTTTGAACTTTCAATCCGCTTGGAGCTTTATAAACAAGGGGAAAGTAACAGGAGACACGGCAAGAGAAGCAGGCAGGGGCAGAACCACAGGAAGAGGTTTGGGTTTTATTGTAAGCCAACAGGAAGCAAGGGAGTTACATGACTGGATTTACATTTTTAAAAGACCCCACTGGCTGCTGTGTAGAGAATAAACTGCAGGGTAGTAGAAGAGGCTCTAAAAGTAGCCCAGGCAAGCAGTGATGTGGCTTGACTAGGGTGGCAGCAGTAGCATAGGGGAGAAGTGAATGGATTTAGGGCATATTTTGGAGATGGATCCCCAGGACTTGTTAATAGACATATATGTGGGGCATGGAATCACACTTCGGCTTGGCAAAAAAGTGGTGCCTTTTACTGAAATTGGGAAGATGGGGTCGGGGAGGCATTCAGGGCTTTTCAATGGGCATATCAGTTTGAGATGCTCACTAGAGATACAAGATGTCTCTTAGGCAGTTGGGGCTCCTGGGAGAACACTGGGATGGATATATAAATTTAGAAATTATGTGCGCCTAGATGGTCCTTAAAGCCATGGCATTCCCATCCCTGCGATGGTTATTTTTCATAGTAAATTAATAAACTGAATAATTCACCAAGGCATGCAGCCAAGCGGGGATGCCCCATCGGAGATAGCTGGCCTTTCCCCGGCTGGGCCTGCCCCTCTGCTTTGCCATACACCTAACTTAAGAGCTGCTTCTACAAGGTTGTTTTGTTGTTGTTTTGATTCCACACATAAAATTCTGTGACCCAGTTCCCCTTTATTCTTGTGGATCAGTGTGGAAATCTGAAGAACTGACATGTATTTAAAATCTTTTTTTTTTAATGTATCAAAGTGCTTATTTGGTTAAATTAAAAAATGTTACGCAAATAAAGGGAAAACTTAAATAAGCAGATTAGGAGACCCTAAACCCTTGTTAACAAGGCCATAGCTCACTGACCAGAGCTTGTCGACTTTGGCCTCAATGTGGAAGGGCTCTATTATTATAGAATATTCTAGAACATTCAGAGAATGTTGGTTAAGTCACTTGATGAAATAAGCATCAAAAAAGGAATGATAGAAATCCTAGAATTAAATTAACATACGACAATTTCACTTCATCCCTTTAGCTGCTATTGATGAACTACTATGTGACTACTGTGCTGACTTCCTGCCCTCCTGGGGCTCCTTTCTCAGCAGGGGAGACAGACCACACTGTGGGACAGAGCTGAACGGAGGCAGTGAGATGCCTTTTGAGTGAGGTGAGAAGGTGACAGGCAGTTCCAATGAGAAAAAGAAGCAAATTGCCCCACAGGGGATTTCTCAACACTAAACATAATCCCGGTTGACTGTACAAAAACGTTTACATTCCTATTTGGAATTAAAATTTAAGTTTTCACTTAAGTACTATATTGATGTAATTAAATGAAGTTAGTTGACACACTGTTTTCAGGTGCCCTTAGCATTTTTAGTGGAATCTTCTAAAGATATTTCCATTCCCCCCATTCTCCTTTATCGTTTACCACCTTTTCTGTGTAGATTTGAAAGATTTTAGAGAGCAACAGTCATCTTTCCTTGCAAACCCAATCCTGTATTTCTTTTAGGGAGCTACATAAGTAAGTGCAACATTAGAGGGAATGGAGGAGGGGGTGGGGTGCTGCGGAGCCCCCTGACTCCCATCTCACTGCAACCCGGAGAAGCTGGGGAGCTGCTCCTCTGATTAAAGGGACTGTGCTGCAGGAACTGAGAGACACAACTCCCTGCTGCCACGGTGGGGAAACCAGTCGGGCTGGCATTCCGTTAAAGCTCCGTCTGTTAAAGCGGGCTCCTAGCCACCTCTGATACCTTTCATGCTTGCTCCTTCCCAAGAACCCGAAGAAAGAAGGCCACCCAGGCCTGCTCAACCTGGGAGAAGCCCAGCCACCTTGGCATTCTGGCCCTTTTGTTTTTTCTCTCTCTCTTCAACCCCCTCCTTCCCTTTCTTGGACACTCTCTCTCATGGGGCGGCTGGGCCCAGGATCTGCTGAACCAGCCTGGGAAGGCTAAGCCAGCTCTGCTCCAGGCTTTGGGGCACATAACGCTCTCTTAATTGTCCTTTCCTCTCACGCTGATGGCTGCATCTTATGTCATTTAAGTATTAAGATGCAAGAATCTGTTTGGTCTTTGGTTTCAGATCATTTAAAATGAACCAGCTGAGGTAGAGGAATTCTCCTTAGTATCTCATCTAACTGACTAGAAATTAACATTGGGGTTTGGGGCCAATGTCCTAATTGGTTATAAATCTGCCCTGCTTTGCCCACCATTGACCTGAGCATGTATTTCCCTCGGGGACCCGGAAGAGAGGAGTGGCTATGGCAGGGCAAGATTCACGGTATTTTGGGGTTCCTAGGCCAAAATCTCTATTAATAGCACTCTTTACTAGCATCTCCATCTCATTATTATCAACGGTCAGGCTTTTTAACGGCTCTCTAAAAGTCACACACATTTTTTTAATGTCTAAACTTTAGATGAGCTGTTATAAAAGCACCTTCGTTCTGCATGATGTATTGTACCTTTTAGAATGTACTCATTCTAAAAGGAGAACACCGCCCTTCTCCATCATGCGAGAACCCACTGTTTGCCACAAAGGCAGCATCAACTTCAACAGAAGTTAGTAATCACATACATATACAATCACTGCTCAGTTTGATTTTTTACCTATGAGAGTCTTTGTTAAACCTTTTGTAATAAATATTTTTATTCTTTACTACTGATTTCTATGACATTGCGCAAAAATGCCACCCCCCCCCATTTTTCCTCGCTTCTCCGCATTATCCCCTGGGGTCAGTTTTATTCTAGATGTTTAGCCCACAAAGTAAAACGAGGAAAGAATTCCACCCATGTTTATCTACAAAAATAATGGTTTCAAACCTGTTATTCTGTTTTTCTTCTTGGATGCTTTCTCCTTGAGAATTACAGAACTCAGGCTCTAGGCACTACAGCCACCTTCAGACTTCTGTCTGGAATGGACCTGAGCCCAGAGACTTTCCTTACCTTTAGTTGAACTAGATGCACATCCACATGCTTGCTGTCCGAGTCCTGCTGGACTGAATAGGTTAGGTCTCGGACCCTCTCTGAGGTCATCCGGAGCCAGGTCTCAATTTCAGGTAAGTGGAGGACAATCTTCCAGTCGGCCCCTGTATGCAGTGGGGGTGGCTTTTCGTACTGCTGGTCAGAATCCATGTCTTTCATTGCCTCTTCTCCCTCACCCTGCTCCACAGTGGGTGTCAAGTTGATGGCCATGGGTGAAGCATCAGTAGCCATGGGATCCAGGTCCTGTGACCTCAGAGGGGAAAGTGTCACGCTCATGGTTAACATGGAGAAGTCTAAGCCTTACTTCTTTCCAAAACAGCTGAAAGGCAAAAGGAAAAAAGAGAGCAAAAGTCAGACAAGATTCCCAAATAAAGGAATGGTACTTCACAGAAGAAGCAAGATTTCTAAATTAAGCCAAGTTTCTAAATTAAGAAACCATAGCTCATAACAAAAACAGAAAGAGGTGTTTTGAGTTTCTACCAACTAGACCCAAGACCCAGCATTTATCCAGCGATTTCTAAGCTATTGGAAGCATCCTTCCTATACTTGTTCAATAGGAACACAAAACGGTGTGGTACTGCCTATCCCAACATCCATTCTCACCTCATTCCTTAATAACAAATTCCTGATTTTCAGTTGTGCATGTTCCTGCCAAGAATTTAAAACTACATTCCCTATCTCCATCGGAGCTCACTGTGGTCATGTGGCTAAGTTCTGACCAATGAAGTGTATGGTTTCTTTTTAAGATAAAGTTGATTAGTTTACTAATGATCTAGCTATGTAATTTATCTTTCTTCTGTAACCAGTCTGATATAAAATAACAACTTTTAGGATCTTGTACTTTGAACACTTTAAATAGACATTATTTTTAGTTTCAAGAGAAAGTTCTTCAAGGCAATGGGTTTCTTTTCCTTTTCTAAGTCTTTTTCTAGTTCTATACATTCAAGTTAGTTTATAACCCCATTCTTCCAAAGATGAAAGGCGGCTGATCAAAATATGAAATTAAATGTGATTGTCAGAAAGTAGTTATATTTCTTTATATTCTTAAGATTAACTTAATAACAAAAACAAAATTATTTTACCTACAAACGTGGAAGGGAAAAGTCAAGAATGCTCCCAGTTTGACTAGGAATATGTAACCTTCCACACAGGAATGAGCACAGGGAATAAAAAGACTTGTTGAATTGACAAAAGCCTTAAGAATAAGTTATTCTCATGATATATTATTTCAGAAGCCTTCTAATGCTGTAGCATACTGCCTCTCCCCCGATTTCTTGAGCATTTTATTTTTAAATTAAATGATAAGGGGGTTTACAGATGAATTTTTGAAAACAAAGTTATTTGCAAAGAGCAAAATATTATGTCAAAGGTAAGTTTATCACTTTGGTACCTGCCTTAGAGAATGGTTTTAGGCTTCAACAGCTTTCTACACCTGATTGCAAGAGGGGGAAATCCACACCCCACATTTTTAACCACCCTTGCATACAGTCTTTAAAATAACAATAATACTAGACTTGACTATTTTTTGGAACCAATTAGAAGATATCAAAATTTCACTGGGAGGGATGAAGCTCCAGGAAGAGTGAGCTACCACACTACTTCTTAATAAACCATACCCTAGTCTCAGTCTCTGATTCTGATTTCCAGAAGCACTTTAAAAATTTTAATCAATTCACTGCCTTCTGGGGTGGTGAATCACTATTTAGAATCACTGTCCCAGAGAAGGAATCTGATACACAAAGGTTAATAAAGGTTTTTAATGCAAGGTCAAAGAACTAGTAATGAAGAAGTCACTGGTGTCACAGTGGTTCCCTCTTCTAAGAAACCAGACTCAAGCAAACCAGAAAACTAAGTGCCAGGCCAGTGTGAAATGAACCGTTTCACCTTCACCCACACACTCACTCGCTCCAAGCCCCTACCTAAGAGCCCTGTACAACTGTAAAACAATGCTTGGTCATTGTGCTTTCTCTGAAACCCCTAAATCGAGGCAAGGCCTCCTCTGAAATACATATCTTACTGTAAACTAAAGAACATACCAAAGAATTGGCTCAATGTAATTTATATCCCAACATACACTTCTATATATACTATCAGGCTGTGCACCAGGCAGGCACAGTGCAGTTTTGTGTGGTTTGGAGCAAGATGCTCCACGTTTGCGGGTCTCAGTTTCCTCATCTGTAAAATGACAAAATTGGACTAAATGATCAATAAGATTCCATCTGACCATGAGAATCTGTAATTACCTAGGGTTATTTATCCAGAGATTTCTAAGCTCTAGGGTTATTTATCCAGAGATTTCTAAGCTATTAGAAGCATCCTACCTATACTGAGAGCTATGTAGATACTAAAGGATGGACCTCCATTTCACCAAGCAGGCAAACGGCATCAATATTTGTCCTACTTAATGGAAAGAAATAAATTATTACCATGCAAACACATTTTGTAAATCATTATTTACACATTATATGTTGCTAATTCTTTCCAGAGGAATAAATATGGGAGATTCTTCCCTCTGGGAGTTTGCACTTAAGACTTAACACAGATGTGGTTATATATGCAAAGGACAAATAGAATAAAATAAAAACATTAAACAAAAATGTAGTTGGTGTGGGCTTCCCTGGTGGCACAATGGTAGAGAGTCCGCCTGCCGATGCAGGGGACACGGGTTCGTGCCCCAGTCCGGGAGGATCCCGCATGCCGCGGAGCGGCTGGGCCCGTGAGCCATGGCTGCTGGGCCTGCGCGTCCGGAGCCTGTGCTCCACAACGGGAGAGGCCTTAGCAGTGAGAGGCCCGCGTACCGCAAAAAAAAAAAAAAAAAAAAAAATGTAGCTGGTGTGCATCACACATGAGTAAAGGGCAAGGAAACCTTATATTCAAGCTGCCAAGGCAAAAGTTACCTGCATCTACAAAATTTCAACCTGCATGTGATGTTTCCATATTTAGCTGATCAGACTGTAAACAAGAGAATTTCCATAACACAAAACAGTGAAGCAAAGCAAGGCTTTACTCAAGTTTTATTTCAACTTCTGTCTATTTACTTTCCTTCACATACAGCTTTGTCCCTGGGGAAGGAATACCGTATGTGTCATAACAGCATAGCAAGCCCAGGAAGTGGCATAAAATTGATTAATTACTTATTTTCATGGAAACTAATTACTATAAACATTTAATTTTCAATTCCAGTAGTTCACATTTAGATGTACCACCCATGGATAACCAACCTGTATTTCTGATTTTCACAAAAGCACGTCTGATTTCCAAGATAAATTTATACTTTAAAGGAAAACTGCCTCATATTGTAGAGATCTACAATAACAATCTTTGTGTGTATTTTTCCTGCCCTTATCATGACTATTCAAGCTTGCTTTCCCATCAAATTAATTACTCCATTTGAATATGCAAACAAATAGTAGGAAATTCAACACAACTCTATATATCTTCTAAATTCTAAGTTTTCTATTTTTTTTTTTATGCAAGGATCCATGCAATAAGATTCCTTTCTAGTCACAGAGAAATTTGAAAAAAAAAAAAAGCCAGTAGACAACAACTTCTGACAATGCAAATGAAGCACTGACTCAAGTACATACAGATACACATGCAGTTATATCTCTGGCTGCAAAGCTGCATGAGAGGAGGGAACAACCAGCTTTCTGGAACCCAATGACCTCCTGTTCTCCACCCACCCCTCTGCCCCCATCAAATGCTTATCTGTGGCCACGTTTCCAGCATTAGAGATAATACCACCTTGAACCCAGCTGCTGTTAAAAATAACACAGATCAAATCCTTTCCTTTCCACAAACCCAAAGAAGATTCAACATTTAAGGTGCAAAAGCCAAAAGCAGTAAAGATTTTAAAGGTTTTTTTTAAAAAATTTGTGCTAAGGCTTTTCTCACCACACTCTATCATCCTACAGAAACAGAAGAAACATACCATGGCTTGCTTACTAACCAAGGACTGGTGCTGCTACCTCCCTGACAGTCCACAAATTTTCAGTCGAAACCTGACATTAGCAGAATACATTCAATTTGAATAAGACATTTAAATCAGGAGCATGCTCTTCGACCAAACTAGGAAGCAAAAAATGCAGCTACACACCCATCAAAACTGCCCACCTCTTTCTCCCTTCTCTTGTGATTGTCTCTCTTAAATAAAAGGACGGAAAAGCTGGAAATCAGCTGACTGTACTCACTGTAAATGCTTTTGTCCCTAAAGGTCCTTCAGGATTAAGTGCCTGGCTCCTCCTCCTCTCGCCCCCTCGGGTTCTCTTCTTGTAGCCAAACAAGATAAAGGCCGGTATCAGGGCTGCTTCATGCCAGCAGGACACTGGTGAGTCTGTAAGGCACCAGCTTCAAATGCCCTTAGTGGCCTAAATCTCTTGCAAAGAGAGGGCTACTACACTGTCCCTATTTGGAAGCTAATCTATAAGCTCCAGGCTTGTGAGGTTATAGGCTGGGCTTTTGCAGCGGTGATAAGTGAGTTGAGAAAAAGGAGACAGTTGCCAAAACAAGGATCACTATGGAAAAGAGTATTTGGGTAGACAGAGCACAGCCAGGCACGGTTCAGAAGAACCAAGACTGTATACCCCAAGACTGAGCAAATCCTAAAGCAGGATAAATTTTAAAGTGTATAAATAAATTAATAGTACTATAGTAACAAAACCAGCTGACAAAGTCAATCTGAGCTAAATGCATTCAAGCCCTCTCTCTTTTCTTAGGAAGAAACTGTTCTTTCCAAACAAGAGCATCTTCACGTGTATAGTTTGAGAGGTAGTCTTATCATCATGTAACTCACCCCCAAACCTAAATACTTACTCTCAATCTTTCTGTGCTCTGCTTACTGCCCCCAAAATGAGAGACTAAAGCATAATTCAGGCCAAATTAACGAATCTGCTTGCTACAAAGGACATGTTACCAAACTGGGGTAGAGAAAATTAAGTTAGGCATCACTAAGTGTGCTTTTTTCTCTTGCTTCTTTTTTTTCTTTCATATTCTCATAATCATTCTTCACAGAACCTATTCAAAGAGACTGAATTTTGAAAGGGAAAGAAAAGTTCCAGGGGAATGTTTTGAATTTTGTCTCTGGCTAGCTCTCATGCTTTGACTGCATTAAGGAAAAATAAATGAACTCAAGAGGTGAACCCTATATCCGATTCCAGGACTCTAGAATCGGGCTCTACAAAAAAAACCCCACAAAAACAAGCTTAATAAATTGCTTAATTAAATGTCGCAGTCTACCCAGATGAATGAGGCTCTAATTCATCACCTAGTTTTAAATCTTGCTGTCTGTCTCACTCTCTGGCCTCTTGTGAGGTCAAGAGTTGGGAAACTTTAAATGGCTTTAAGCTTTTTAAGAGGAGAGCCGAAGAATTCCTACAAAATATTAAGTTAAATCTGTACTTAAGGGAAAAAAGAGTGAGTGTCTTTTGTAAGATGCTCTAAGGAAGTTTCCATAATCACCGATTCCTCCTTCTCCTTGGCCCTCTTCTCCTCCCAGCCCCACACCCTCCAGCACTCATCTGGAGTAACACTGATAAACGAGATCACTGTGGTAACCCCAGATTAGGCTCACTTTCTAATCCTCCTGCCGTAACAGAGCAGCCTGCAAGTGGATGTCAGTGAGAAGAAAAATCTCAAGCTTTAAGTGTACAGGCTTGGGGAGCAGGAAAGGGAGTGAACACAGCACGTAAATACAGGGGCCCAGACAGATTTCTACAATTTAAAAGACCCTGGTGTTATCACTGATGTTCCCCCCAACACTTTTCCCCTTTACTATATCCTTTTGTATGGCTGTCCCCTCAGGCAAATGGCTGATTACATCTGGTTAATCACACAGAGACCATGCACCCTCTCCTGGGTCTCTCCTCAATCACTGCTAACTCCCTTGCCCAGAGCATAGGGTCTTCTGTCACCCATAACACACTTCATCAATCATCTTCCTTGCTCAAGCCGTCCGTCCTCCTACTACGCGCCCCCACCCTGCATTATTCAGATCCTTCTCCTGTGGCGTGGACACCCAGATTGACTCAGTTAGTCATCACACCTCCCATGTCTTCCTTCCACCACTACAGTGGTCAGCTGCTGTCACTCAGAGATTCATTTGGCTGCATCACCTCACTTGGGGTAGATTTGTAAAAATAATACATAATTTATACAGTTGTTACTTTTGTCAATGCTATTGATACAAAGAAAATGAAACAAGATTCATTTCAAATCAACTGACATTACTGAGAATCAACTATATATAAGGTATTATGTATATCTATGACTCATCAGATTTACTTTCAAGGAAATTATAATTTAATGGGGACAATTTCCCTCCGTCTACTCTCCCCTAACACACACACACACACACACACACACACACACACATCTACTGATACCTATTACATAGGCAGGATGTGGGCAAAGCCCTGTGAGGCCCCAGTGGAATGGCATTAATCCGGGATGGAGGAAAGATAAGGAAGAACCTTTACTGAAGAAGGAAATATTTGAGATGAGCTTGTAAAAATGGCTATGATTGGGCTTCCCTGGTGGCGCAGTGGTTGAGAGTCCGCCTGCCGATGCAGGGGACACGGGTTCGTGCCCGGTCCAGGAAGATCCCACGTGCCGCGGAGCGGCTGGGCCCGTGAACCATGGCCGCTGAGCCTGCGCGTCCGGAGCCTGTGCTCCGCAACAGGAGAGGCCACAACAGTGAGAGGCCCGCGTACTGCCAAAAACAAAACAAAACAAAAAAATGGCTACGATTTAGATGGGCAGAAAGAGAAGGGAGATGGGGAAAGAATTCCAGGCTGGGAGAAATACATGGACAAAGATACCAAGAAGTTGGGAGAATCAGCAAATAATTCAGTGTTGAGAGGAATTGGGAGCTTGATGGGAACCGGGAACCGGAAACAGATAAGGCTATAAGGTAAATTGCAGCCATGTTATAAGAGGGCTTTGAACACCAAACTATGGAGGTTGGAATGAGTCTCACAGGGATCAGGAACTCTAAAAAGACTGCAAAAGAAGAGAAATAAAATTACAGTTGTTTGCTAGAATGAGACAGAAAAATCAATATACAAACTTTTATTTACCAAGAAAATGAAATGAGAAATCAGCATTATGAGAGAATCAGCATCTTCTTTTCCAGGCAGACTTCATCAATATAAAATGTAAGGTTAAAAACTTCTTTATAGCCCATAAAAAAACAGGAAGAGAGACTGATTCAGATCTAGAAGTCTGACTTTTAGATCAGAGTGATTAAAGGAGTTCTGTGCTCTGTTCTACCTACTCCATTAAATATAAAAAGAGTTCTCCATTTTTAGCTCTCCATTAACCCTAGCATCATAGATTTGAAGTGGAAAAAATTTTAGGATCATTTTATGCAATGTTTTTTCTTATTCTAAAAAGTTTTAATTAATTAAAAAGTAATATATATTAATTCAAACATTGTAAAAATAGATAACACTGAAGTTAAAAGATCCTCCTCTATCCCAACATTCTCATCCCCAGTCAATAAGTGATAAGGGGCTATTTAGCTTTTGTGCCCTCAATATGTAAAGTAGAAAGGAAATGAGCCCTAAAAGAAAAGTTGTCTTTAAAGATTCTGAAGCCTAAATTCGTTGGTTATCTCTACTAAAGAAGCAATATAGAAGTGTTTGCTAATGCAGTGTTTATTTACCAGGTATTAATAGGTATTCTACAAAAAGTTGCCCCTGACAAATAAATTGAGAGTGCTAGGCAACTTCGGGGAAGAGACAGCCAACTGAATATATGTGTCTAATTTGGCTCCCTCCAGAAACCTCACTAACACTACTGCAGAGTAGTTTTAGTTTGAAATTTGTTTTTGTTTTTTTTTTTAAGTATAAACACTCAAGAATGGGAGGAAAAATAGTAATATTTTTGGAAGCTGAAAATCAGATGAACGAGTGATAAATGCCTTAGCCAACCCAAGAAAACAAAATCCTAAACTAATGGCACAGAGAGCAAAGAACCAACCTGATTTTACTTCAGAATTCTTCAAGTATTTTGAAATTGCTGGAACAAGATACCTCTGGAACTGGAGATGGAAAAGTATGTAGTGAAAAATTAACTTTACCCAAAAAAAAGTCTGGCCTTTGTTCCAACTCCTAAGAGGTAACCTCTAAACTTTCAGAATTTCCTGAGTGATAGGATTATTTTTGTTGTTCATGGTGGGCCCCTCAGATGACACCTAATAGTCTATACTAACAAGGTGATGCATGATGGGGGCTAGCCAGACAGAAAGACCATTCATGTTATTAGAGGGTTGGGGCTTTGAGCAACCACATGGGCAAAGATTCAATCATTCATGTCTAAGTAATGAAGCCCCAATAAGAACTAGGACACTGAAGCTCAAGCAAACTTCCAAAGTTGGCAATACCCCATGAGTATTGTCACACACCAAGGGCAAGAGGTAGTGCATCCCTAAGGACATGGAAGCTTTGTGTTGGGAAACTTCTCAGTCCCAGATTCCACCCTATGTGTTTCTTCCTTTGGCTGGTTCTGATTTGTACCCTTTTGGTATAATAAAACTACAATTATAAGTATAGCACTTTCCTGAGCTCTGTGAGTTGATTTATCAAATTATCAAATCTGAAGGAATCTGTGAGAACCTCCAAATTTATCATTAGCTAGTCTCATGTGAGGACAGCCCTGGAGACCCCTGAACTTGAAGCTGGTGTCAGAAGTCTTGGGCAAACTAGACAGTCTTGGAGAACTGTACCCTTAACCTCAAGTTTGGCCTAACTCTGGGTAAAGGGGCAATGACACATTGAGAAGATTAATTCTAATTTAAAAATGTTTAGAAGCAGTTAGAATTCTAGGTCTTTCCTTATTCTGTGTTGCTGGGTAGGTGTACCCACTCCAATTCTAGAGCTTTATTCTCCAGAAAGAATCAATCAAAGGGTCTCTGGACTTAGGGACTCTGGGCAGTTGAGTATAGAGTTACCTTGAAAATAGGTGAATTAAGTTAACATAGGCATTCTGAGTGCTGAGACCACTCCCAGCCCCCTTCCACAACTTGACTCTCCTAAGCTTTTATCCTCCAGTTAGCAGACTAGAGACCACCCCCCTCCCAAGAAGATCTGATCAGTCCAAGAAGACATGATACTGAAAATTGGCACATCCAGATCACCCTACAATGACATTCAGTCAATAGGCCTACCCACACACTCAGAGCATTCAATCAGCTTTCTAGTCTCCTACTCTTAAATATGATCAGGCAGTCAAGGATTAGCAGAGATTAAGGGAAAACTCTAATTTGGATAACAGGCCCAAAGGAAGCAAACAAAAAACCTCAACCTAGAGGAAAGATTATGCAAGGAGAAGATGATTTTGGTGAAAAAGAAAAATTATCAGAGATAAGCTATTGTATCCATGAAACAAGAACAGAATTTTATTTTTTAAAAGAAATATTTATAGAACAAAAAAAAATTTGGCAAAATAAAAACATGATTGCCAAAAGGGAAATCTCATTACAATGGCTGAAAATAAAGTTGAGGAAATCTCACAGAAAGTAAAGAAAAAGATAAATAGACAAAAATTAGGAGAGAAAGATAATTAGTGACCAATCCAGGAGGTCTAACACCTGAAGAACAGGAGTCCCTGAAGGCAAAAGGGAAGAGAAAGGAAAATATCATTAATAAAATCTTTTGAGAAGTGAAGGACGTGAGTCTCTACATTAAAAAGACCCATCTAGTGTATGAAAATAGACTCACACTAAGGCATTTTATTGAAATCCCAGAATATTAGGAAGATAAGATTTGGGTTAGAGTTAGAGGTATATACAAAGAATTATAAATTAGATTGCTTTGGATTTCTCAACAGCAACTGTGATACTGTGATTTATAATAAAAATATATATTTGGTCTTTGTCCCCATTTCTGGCACACAGTGCCTAAAGCTCTTGGAAAGTCCAAAGCACAAAAGCAATGAGAGCATCTTTTGTTATAGTATTTGTTCTTTTGTCCTCAGTTCCTGAAATAGCTCCAGAGCCATGATGGTGAAAGGAGTCTTGTTATTCTTATAAGTCCCTTTCAACCACACCTGAGTTTATGTTAATGAGGTGACTTTCAGAAGGGACGAGGGCTGATTGCCAGGGAAACCAACCATGATTAGGAGGTTGGAACTTTTGGTCCCACCCCCCAACCTCTGGGGAGAAGAGTGAGGCTGGAGGTTGAATCAGTCACCAATGCCAATGATTTAATTAATCATGCCTGTGCAATAAAGCCCCCATAAAAACCCAAAAGGACAGGCTGTGGAGAGCCACAAGATTGATGAACGAGAATGCATCCACATTCTGGGTAGGTGGTATGTCCCAAACTCCACAGACAGAAGCTTCTATGCTCGGGACCCTTCTGGACACTGCCCTATATACCTCTTTATCTGATTATTCATTCGTATCCTTTAATATCCTTTGTAACAAACTGGTAATCTAGTAAGTAACCTGTTCTCCTCAGTTCTGTGAGTAGCTCTAATAAATTAATCGAAACTGAGGAGGGGTCATGGGAACCTGAGGAGGGGGGTGATTTACAGCCAGTCAGTCATATCCACAGGAAACAATCTGGATTTGCAATTGGTACCTGAAGTGGGTAGGGAGAGGGGGGAAGTCCTGTGGGACTGAGCCCTTAACAGGTGGGATCTGACACTATTTTCAGGCAGACAGTTAAATTATAGGACACCAAGCTGGTATCACTGAGTCGCTTGGTGTGGGGAAAACCATCACACATTTGGTGATCAGAAATGCCAAAAGTGAAGAAGAGTACTGAGAGCGGAAGAGACAGACAGGAGTGTGACCTTCCATAAGAGCAACACTGGAAGCTAAAAGACAATTGTTTTCCTCGAGAAGGAAAAAGAGGGGACTTCCCTGGCAGTCTTCCCACTGCAGAGGGCATGGGTTCGATCCCTGATGAAGGAAGTAAGATCCCTGCATGCCGCAAGGTATGGCCAAAAAAATTTTTTTTAATTTTTAAAAAGGAAGGAAAAAGAACTCTAGCATATAATTGTATACTGAGAATAATATAGTTTGATAAAAAATCAAATGTGAGGATAGAATAAGAGATTATTTTCCAGACATTTTCTCAAGAGATACCAGTCTCTTTGGTAGATACTCTACCAAAATAAAAGAGTAAACCAAGAAAGAGGAAGTCAGGAGACACAGCAAACAGGAGATCTAGCACCCCAGGGTGGTGAGGAAGAGAACTCTAAGGATGCCAGCCATATACCTGGGCAAGGAAGGCATCCAGCACAGATTGGAACAGATCACATACCAAGAACAGATTTATTGATCTAGTGGAGAATTGGGGTTGAATTAAACACAGAAAACTAAGCAAATAACAACAATAAACTCTAGGAAAAAGTTAAAAGGTATACAAAAATAGAATAGGAATTATATTATTCTATGTGGTTTACCTAAAAATTACATTTACATATTCTTAATATAAACACTAAATGTTGGTATAATACAAATCACAACATAATTTTACAGGAAGAATTGGGGGGGTAAGAATTGTGTGTGTGCACACATGTGCACGTGTGCCCCTGTGAGAGAAAAGTAAGAGAGAGAGAGGGATGGGATCAGGGAACAAGCTAAATAAACTCCCATCTTTCATAGTGAGAAGTCAATAGATTAAAAAAATAGAAAAAATACTCAGGAGGTAGCCATACCATTCTGTTGTTTTAAGATGAAGGTAGTTACCAAAGAATCAGCTAACAGATGAAAAATGGTTGCCTCTGGAGAATGGGAAATGGAAAAGAAGGTCTAAGGGCTGCTGTTTGTCTAAAATCCCAAAACTACTTGACTCTCAACTATTTGTGCATAAACACATAACTTCAAAATATCTAGATTAAAAAATGAAAGTGTTTCTTAATTGCGGGACAGGGCTTTAATACTCTCTGATATATTGAGAATCTCCAAATAAGGGGTAGGAATATTTGGTGCCTTAGTTCCCAAACTTATTTGACTATGAAAATGATTATTTTTGTTTTGTTTTGTTTTGGGTAGAGAATGTCACCAGACTGGATGGGGAACTCAGTTAAAATGCTAAATTTAAACTTGTACCTACCCACTTGTTTAAACACTATATTTTTAAATACAAAATGCTTACTGTGATTCAGTTCAATAATAAGGTTGTATTTGTGTCAGTCCAATAATTCCTTTAAGAAATAAGTCTTCCTATGAACTAAATCTGATATCATGATGAAAGCCACAGGTGATTAAGTGACCGAGTTTACAGGTTATTTCATTATTTGTCCCATGAGTAGATTTGTTCTGGAGTGAATAACTTTTATTTCTGAAGACAACTGAATCAGACTGAAATACAAAATAATGAACTTAAGCCAAATCTTTCAACTAATATTACATTTGTTTGTGCTACTCATGCTGCAACTTGAGAACACTTCAAATAACTACCCACACTGCTGTTCTTTCATAAACAGAAAGCATTTTACGGGTGATGAACCCTCATAAAGACCAGGATTTTCAAAAGCATTATTTCCTATCCACTGTTATTTCCTACTCACCCTAACCTCCCAGACATGCAAAAAAAGATTTTCTTTAGAAGATTCTGATGTCAGATTTAAAAATACTAATGGAGACAGCAAAGGCTCTTAATATCCAAAGGTCTGATGTGATCAGAGATCCTCCCTCTGAATGCTCTTTACTACAGAAAGAATAATGAAAGGTCTGGTACTATATTTACTTTTCAAATAAACAATTTCAGCAAGGTAGAATCTATTTATTTCAAATATTTTACAATCATTTTGCTTTAAAATTTTTGTATCAAGTTCATTAGATACTGTCAAGCGTTTTTGCCCATCTACTCATCTAACTTGAAGGTGGGTGTCTGATAAAGTATGATTTGCTCCAACATGAATTGGTGTTTTAAAAAATAATTCCTATAAAAAATAAAAATTCTACATCATGGATCTTCAAGGAAAAATAAAATATATATTTTCTAATGAAAAGCAGATACATAGTACAAGCCCATATTTATTTAGTGTTCTGTATGTGCTGGTAGACAATAAAAGCATGGGGCATGAACTAGCTTAGCATAAATTCACATTCATTTAATTTTTGTCTTTTTCTTAATAAATTATTGATTCTCTTGCCTAAGAAAATAAATAGCAATAATAGAAAGTGCTGAGTAAGAGCTAATGACTTAAAAGCCTCTAAAAGCCTAAAAAGAACCTAGCAGATCCTTCACCAACCCTAAAAATTGTTAGATTGAATATTACCAGATGCTTTGACAGATCTTCCTTTCAGCATATGGAAAAAAATATTTTATTTTTTTAATTTAGGTGGCTCCTCTAAATCATAGGGGTAAAAGGGACAAAATGATGAATACTATAACAGATCAACCCATACTCTCTCCCCTCTGTAAGACAGCTAAAGCTTAAGTTGAAATCAAAAACCCTCCAGCCATTAGATTTTATCACTTACCACCAACCAAGTCTAGCTGTGGTGTGGGAAGGGAGCAGCAGTTTCCCAGAGAGGTCATCATTTCTGAGGCTTTCACTTCTTGCTCTCCTTAGGTAAGTCTTGGATAAGACTTTATCATCAAGCACATGAGCACCTGGCAGTCATCCAAGAGTGATTCAGATGCATTAAAACTGACTAAGATTTTTATTTTAATTTTTCATATCTTCCTTATCAATAGTTAAAATTGATATGATACTCAGAAACAGTAGTTCCTTCTCCAATAGTCTCAGAAAAGCATCTGTTTATAATTTTTCAGTTAATGCTTCACAATCATATCATACATCACATGACACAGCTATTTTGGGTCTTACTTAGTCATTTGCAGCCAAATACAAAAGAACCTCAGACAACTTCTGCTTGTCATAGCTTCTATTCATTGTGCCCTTTGCCCTGATCCTCTCATTGTTAATAGTTCCATAAGATTCCTTGATCTGGATATTAAACGTCTTTTGAATGAATTTCTTCAACAAGAAATGTTACTTCATATGATAGAAAATGAACAATCGAGAATATTTCTTCAATATATAGCCGACAATTTTTAAAATAAGAGTATTTGGAACGACCCTTTAATTAAACTGGAGTCTACAGGGTGAGAGTTTTGTTTCATTTTTTAAATAATGTAACACAAGCAGCTGAGAGAATATGGTTTTTCTTTGCTTCCACCATAATGCTCAAAATAACATGAAGAAAACAGATTTAGATGGCTTTATAAGGAAGCAGAGGAATATAATGGCCTGACAGTTTTATGTATACCACAGTTTCAAGAAAAAAGGAATTTAATGAGCATCTCACTTTGACACTTTCCTGGTGCTATGGAAAACAAGTGAGTCAACACTTGTTTACCATCCACCTTCCAGGAACTTCAGGTCCAGGAAAGGAAGAACTAGCAGGGCTTCCCTGGTGGCGCAGTGGTTGAGAGTCTGCCTGCCAATGCAGGGGACACGGGTTCGTGCCCCAGTCCGGGAAGATCCCACATGTCGTGGAGTGGCTAGGCCCATGAGCCATGGCCACTAAGCCTGCGTGTCCGGAGCCTGTGCTCCGCAACGGGAGAGGCCACAACAGTGAGAGGCCTGCGTACCGCAAAAAAAAAAAAAAAAAAAAAAAGGAAGAACTAGCAGCTTCTGTGTGTACTTACTTCTCAACTGAACTATAAAGAGAAATAGGTTGGAGAAAAACTGATCTTGAACATAAAGAATAAGTCTGTACTTTTTTTTCCTTTTTTTACCAGCTTTATTGAGATATAATTGATATATAAAATTGTGCACAATTAAGTGCATGTGATGATTTGATACACACAAATATTGCAAAATGATTACCACATAAGGTTAGTTACATCCATCAACTCACATAATTATGATTTTGTGTGTCTGTGGTGAGATCACTTAAGATATAGTATTATTAACTATAGTCACAAGGCTGTCCAATAGATTCCCAGGACCTAATCATCTTATAACTGGAAGATTTTCTCTCTAACAACCACCATTCTACTTCCCATTTCTATGAGCTTGGCTTTATTTTAGATTCCACATACAAATAAAATTATACAGTATTTGCCTTTCCCTGTCTGACTTTTATCACTTAGCCCTCAGGTCCATCCATGTCACAAATGGCAGTATTTCCTTTTTCATGGAATATATATATATATATATATATCACCTTTTATTTACCCATTTGTCTGTTGATAAACACAGATTTTTCTCATATCCTGGCTATTGTGAACAGTGTTTCAATAAACATGGGGGTACAGATATCTCTTCCAGATTGTGATTTCATTTTCTTTAGATATATACCCAGAAGCAGGATTGCTGGATCATATGGTAGTTCTATTTTTAATTTTTTGAGGAACCTTCATACTGTTTTCCATAGTAGCTACATCAATTTATATTCCCATCAACAGTGCACAAGAGTTCCCTTTTCTCCACATCCTTACCAGCACCTGTTGCCACTTGTCTCTTTGAGAATAGTTATTCTAATAATTGTGAAGTGATACCTCACTGTGGTTCTGATTTGTATTTCCCTGATGATTAGTAACATTGAGCAACTTTTCTTGTACCCGTTGGCCATTTGTATATCTCTTCGGAAAAATTTCTATTCAGGTCCTCTGCCCATTTTTTAAATTGGACTATTTGCAGGGGGTGGGTTGTTATCAAGTTGTATAAGTTTCTTACATATTTTGGA
Source organism: Globicephala melas (assembly GCF_963455315.2). Classification (NCBI taxonomy): domain Eukaryota; kingdom Metazoa; phylum Chordata; class Mammalia; order Artiodactyla; family Delphinidae; genus Globicephala; species Globicephala melas. Next base: position 111,690,061 of record NC_083315.2, on the reverse strand, counting down.
TGTTAACTCCTTATCTAATATATGGTTTGCAAATATTTTCTCCCATTCCATACACTGCAAAAACTCTCTTCCCAATTGAGTATTCCTGGCTCCTTTGTCAAATATGAGTTGACCATATATGCATGGTTTTATTTGTAAGCTGTATGCTCTATTCCATTGGTCTATGTGTCTGTTTTTATGCCAGTACCATGCTGTTTTGATTACTATATCTTTGTAGTATAGTTTGAAATGAGGACCTGTGATGCCTCCAGCTTTTTTGTTCTTTCTCAAGATTGCTTTGACTATTCAGAGCCTTTTGTGGTTCCATACAAATTTTAGGATAGTTTTTTTTTTCTATTTTTGTGAAAAATACCATTGGAATTTTAATAGAGATCACATTAAATCTATATATGGCTTTGAGTAATATGGACATTTTAATAATATTAGAGAGATGGCCAAGATGGTAGAGTAAGAAGACCCTGAACTCACCTCCTTCCACAGACACACCAAAATCACAGCTACTTATAAAGCAACTATGAGAACAACCTGAAGACTAGCAGAAAAGATCTTCTACAACCAAAGACATAAAGAAGAAACCATAAGATGGGTAGCAGACACAGTATAGCCAGGACTCAGATACCTGGGTCAGCTACCCACAAATGGGAGGAACATCATAATTGCAGAGACCCCCAGTGAGTCCCCATGCAGAGGCCCAAACCTCACATCAGGCTCCCCAAGCCAGGGCTCCTGCACTGGGAAGACAAAGCCAAGACATCTAGCTTTGAAAACCAGTGGGAATTGTTTTGGGAAAGCAAGAGGGCTACAGGAAACAAAGACTCCACTCTTAAAGGGCACACACAATACCTCACATGCTCTGAGTCCCATCACAGAGGCAATAGTTTGAAAAGAGTCTGGGTCAATCCATTTGCTGATCTTGGAGAGCCCTCTGGAGAGGCAGGAGGCAACTGGGACTCCCCGCTTAAGACAGAGACACTTAGAGCAGCCATTCTGGGGAGTCTGTTCTACCACAATAACACCAGCACTGGCAAGTGCCATTTTGGAATCCTCTCTCTAGTCTATAGCACCAGGGACATAACTCAACTCACCAGTGGACTAGCACCAGCCCCAATCTTGGCCCCCCTCCAAGGCTGTCCAGACAGCCACATGGGGGCTCAAGTCCTACCTCCAGTGAGCAAGCACCAGCCCCTAGACCCCAAGGCCATGCATATAGCTGCAGCAGGACCTAGCCCCACCCTCCAGGAGGCCAACACCAGGTCCTAGTCCCTCTGGGCTGCACAGACAGCCACAGGGGGACCCAGCCCCACCCACCCCCAAGCCACACAGCCCACTGCAAAGGACGCCTACCCTGAAGCCACCACATGAAGCATGACCTTGCAGCCAATCAGTCCAGGGGAGAGATTGGCGTACCAGTGCACCCACAGTAATCAGCCCCAACACAATAGAAAGGCAAACTCATCCCACATTGAGGGCAACACTATAGTGTATAGCTCTGGTGACCAGAGGGGAGTGCTTCTGGGCCCCATAGGACATCTCCTACTAGAGGCCACTTCTCCAAGATTGAGAAATGTAACCAACTTACCTAACACATTGAAATAAACACAGAGAACTGAGCAAAATGAGGAGACAGAGGACTATGTTCCAAACAAAGAAATGAGACATAACCACAGAAAAAGAACTAAACAAAGTGGAGATAAGCAATCTATCCAATAAAGTGTGCAAGGTAATGATCATATAAAGATGCTTTCCAAACTTGGGAGAAGAATAGATGAACAAGTGAGAATTTCAACAAAGAGTTAGAAAATATAAAGAACAGTGCTGAAGAATACAATAACTGAAATAAAAATATACACTAAAAGAAATCAACAATAGATTAGATGATAAAGAGGAACAGATCAGCAATCTGGAAGACAGCATAGTGGAAACCACCCAAGCTGAACAGAAAAATGCAAAAGGAATTTCAAAAAATGAGGATAGTTTAAGAGACCTCTGGGACAGCATCAAACATACTAACATTCATATCATAGGGGTCCCAGAAGGAGAACAGAGAAAGAAAGGGGCAGAGAACTTCTTTGAAGAAATAGCTGAAAACTTCCCTAACCTGGGAAGGAAAACAGACATCCAGGTCCAGGAAGCATACAGAGTCCCAAACAAGATCAACCCAAAGAGGTCCACACCAAGACACATTCTAATTAAAATGGCAAAAATTAAAGATAAAGAAAGAATCTTGAAAGCAGCAAGAGAAATGCAACTAGCTATACACAATGAAACTTCCATAATATTATCAGCTGGCTTTTCAGCAGAAACTTGCAGGCCAGAGGGAGTGGTACAATATATTCAAAATGAAAGGAAAAAACCTAAAACCTACCTGCAAGCTTATCATTCAGATTTGAAGAAAATATAAAGAGTTTTACAGAAAAGCAAAAGCTAAAAGAGTTTAGCACCACTAACCTGGCTTTACAAGAAATGTTAAAGGGACTTCTCTAAATGGAAAAGAAAAGAATATTGTGAAAGGAAAAATCTCACTGGTAAAGGCAAACATACAGTAAAAGTACTAGATCAACCAGTTATAAAGCTAGTAGAAAGGTTAAAACACAAAAATAGTAAAATCACTATATCCACAGTAAGTAGCTAAGGCATACACACAACAAAAAGACATAAAATATGATGTCAAAAACATTAAACATGGAGATGGTAGTAAAACTGTAAGGTGGTTAGAATGTGTTCAAACTTAAAAGATCATCAATTTTAAATAATCATATATATGAACCTCATGGTAACCACAAACCAAAAACCTATAATACACACACACACACACACACACATACACAACACAAAAGAGAAAGGAATCCAAGCATACCATTAAGACATCAAATCACAAGGGAAGACACCAAAAGAAGAAGAAAGGAACAAAAAGAACTACAAAAACAACCAGAAATCAATTAATAAAATAACAGGAAGCACATAATCATCAATAGTTACTTTAAATGTAAATGACAGAGTGGCTGAATGGATAAAAAAACAAAACCCATATATATGTTGCCTATAAAAGACTCACTTCAGATCTAAAGAAACACACAGACTGAAAGTGAGGGGATGGAAAAGGTAATCCATGCAAATGGAAAGGAATAGAAAGCTGGGGTAACAATACATATATAAGACAAAATAGACTTTAAAACAAAGTCTAAGACTTTGTAAAAAGAGACAAAGAAATACATTACATAATAATAAAGGAATCAAACAACAGGAAGATATAGCAATTATAAATATATATGCACCCAACATAGTACCTAAATACATAAAGCAAATATTCACAACATAAAGGGAGACATTGACAGTAATACAATGATAGTAGGGGACTTTAACACCCCACTTAAATTGATGGACAAATCATCCAGATAGAAAATCAATAAGGAAACACTAGCCTTAAATGACACATTAGACCGGATGTAATTAATAAATATATACAGAACACTTTATCCAAAACAGCAAAATACACATTCTTTTCAAATAACATGCTAGGCCACAAAACAAGTCTCAGTAAGTTTAAGAAGATTGAAATCATATCAAGCGTTTTTTCCAACCACGATAATATGAGACTAGAAATGAACTGGAAGAAAAGACTGCAAAACCAGAAACAAGTGGAGGCTAAAGAACATGCTACTAAACAACCAATGGAAATCAAAGAAGAAAATCAAAAAATACCTGGAGAAAAGTCAAAATGGAAACACAACAACCCAAAATCTTGGGACTCAGCAAAAGCTAAGAGGGAAGTTTATAACAACACAAGCCTACATCAGGAAACAAGAAAAATCTCAAATAAAAAATCTAACCTTACACCTAAAGGAATTAGAAAAAAATAAAGAAAACCCAGAGTTAGTAGATGGAAAGAAATAATAAAGATAGTGGAAATGAATAAAATAGAAACTAAAAAAACAATAGAAAAGACCAATGAAACTAAGATCTGATTCTATGAAAGGATAAACAAAATTGATAAACCTTTAGCCAGACATGCTACTGATGTCACACTTTACATCTTTTTATGTTGTACATCCATTACCAAATTATTGTAGCTATAGTTATCTTTAATGTTATTGTTTTTTAACTTTTATACTAGAGACATAAAAGTGTTTCACACACCACCATCACATTAATAGGGTATTCTGAATTTGACTATATATTTAACTTCATCAGTGAGTTTTATACATTTTCATGTTGCTATTTAGTGCCCTTTCATTTCAGCTTGAAGAACTCCCTTTAGCATCTCTTGTAAGCAGGTCTAGTGGTGATGAACTCCCTTAGCTTTTGATTGTTGAGGAATGTCTTTATTTCTCCTTCATTTCTGAAGGACAGTTTTTGCCTACAAGGCAAAAGGGATATAGTATTCTTGGTTGGCAGGATTTTTTTCTTTTAGCACTTTGAATATATCATCTCACTCACTCCTGAAATGCACAGTACTGCAGAGAAATCCACTGATAACCTTATGGGGTTTCCCTTGTATGTGACAAGTCATTTTTCTCTTGCTGCTTTCAAAATCCTCTCCTTTCTTTGACTTTTAACATTGAATTGTAATGTGTCTCAAAGTAATCTTTGGGTGGATCTCATCTGGGATCCTTGGAGCTTCCCGTAACTGAGTGTTCATATCTTTCCTAAGATTTGGAAAATTTTCAGCTATTATGTCTTTCTTTAATTTTTCTGACCTTTCTCTCTTTTTCTTCTGGGACTCCCATGATGAGAATGTTCATTCGTTTGATGATGTCCATAATTCAGGTAGATTTTCTTCAGTCTTTTTCATCTTTTCTCCTTTTTGTTCCTCTAACTGGCTAATTTTTTTGAGGTTAATTTGTGCTTTTATTTGCTAGTATAACTTAACTACAATGACCTGAAAACTTTTTTGATATAAAAAATACATTTTATATCACAGTCCAACAAACACACACTTATCTAATATGTATACATATATAAGTGAAACAAAAGTTTTCTAACTGGCTAATTTTAAATGACCTGTCTTCTAGTTCACTGATTCTTTCTTCTGCACAATCAAGTCTGCTGCTGAAGCTCTCACTGAATTTTTCAGTTCTGTCATTGCATTGTTCAGCTCTAGGATTCCTGTTTCATTCTTTTCTATGGTTTCTATTTCTTTATTAAGCTCATTTTGTTCATGCATTGTTTTCCTGAGATTGTTTAGTTGTCTATTTGTGTTCTCCTGCATTTCATTGTTTTTTAAGATGATTATTTTCAATTATTTGTCAGGCAAATTATAGATCTTCATTTCTCTGTGGTTGGAGCTTTTTTGGTTTCCTTTGGTGGTGTCATATTGCCTGACTCTTCATGATCCATGTGGCTTTGCATTGTTTTTTGTGCATTTAAAGGAGTGAACACCTCTTCCAGGCTTTACAGACTGGTTTCAGCAAGAAAATACCTTCTCCTGTCTGTTCCTTGGGTTGATGGGATTACCTATAGAACCACAGTTATGCTGGGTTGGAGCTGGTTATGAGGTTGTTGCTGGGTATGCGGTGAGATCTTTGGTTGGCAGGCTTGTTATCAGGGTCTCAGGTGGGTATGGATCATGCCTGGTGCCCAGGTGGTTAGAACTGCCTCTAGTACCTTATTCAGTAAGGTGGTGCTGGGATAAGTGTCCACTTCAGGGTCCACAGTGGGGTCTTCAGACAGTGGATCTATTACCAGATGTGTGGCAGGTGTAGTGTCCGGGACGATTGCTGCCTGGTCACTGGATGGGTCCCTGTGTGGGCAAGACTGACCCTGGACCATGGCTGAGAGAGGCTGAAAGCAAGCCCCAGGACTGTTTCAGTTTTCACAGCCAAGACTGAAGTCTGCAGACCTGCCTCTGGAGGCATGGATCAGTGGGTCTCCCACCAGGTCCCTGAGCAGGCTTGACTGGTCCCTGACTGTGACTAGAGGGGCTAAAGCCAAGTGTAGGGCCTTTCAGGATCTCCTGAAGCACAGACATGTCTCCCACCTGGTCCCTGTGCCAGCTTAACTGCTCATGGACTGTGGCTGGGAGGGCCTGGAACCAAGTATAGGGCCCTTTCAGGATCTCCAAGAGTTCAGACAGAAGTGTCTGCTGCCTGGTCTCTGTGCCAACAAAACTGCTAGCAGACTGAGGCTGTGAAGGGACTGGAGTAAAGGGCCCTTTCAGGATCTCTGAGGGCACAGATGGGAGTGTCTCCTGCTAGGACCCTACAGCCTCAGGACTGTTGGCAGACTGGCAGACTGTGGCTGTGAGGAAGCTAAAGCCACATATAAGGCCCTTTCAGGTTCTCCTGGGATGCAGATGAGAGTTTCTCCTGCCTGGTCCCTATGCCAACAGGCCTGCTCATGGATTGTGGCTGGCAAGGGACTAATGCCTAGTCTAAGGCCCTTTCAGGATCTTCAGGGCACAGATGAGAGTATCTTCTACCTGGTCACGTCTCTGTACTTTTTTTTTTTTTAACATCTTTATTGGAATATAATTTGCTTTACAGTGTTGTGTTAGTTTCTGCTGTATAACAAAGTGAATCAGCTATATGCATACATATATCTCCATATCCCCTCCCTCTTGCATCTCTCCCCTATACTTTTTTTTTTTTTTTTTTTTGCGGTATGCGGGCCTCTCACTGCTGTGGCCTCTCCCGTTGCGGAGCACAGGCTCCGGACGTGCAGGCTCAGTGGCCATGGCTCACGGGCCCAGCCGCTCCACAGCATGTGGGATCTTCCCAGACTGGGGCACGAACCCGTGTCCCCTGCATTGGCAGGCGGACTCTCAACCACTGCGCCACCAGGGAAGCCCCCACTATACTTTTAAACTAAGTTTCTGAGTCTATAGTACAAAAAAAAAAAAAAGCTATCTGACTATCATTACCAGGGTTCTTATAACCTTTTACATTTACACATATATTTAACCTTCTTTTAATATAACAAGATTTATATATATATATTTAAATATAACAAGGTTTATATTATAACATGATCTCTGTGATCATGCATACTTTTACCATGAAATTTAAAATAATTATCTTTATGAGGGCAGAACATTTTAAAATAGCATCTTGGGACCACACTATGCAGCAGTCATTTGAATTAAATAACACTGTTTTTTATTATTCTAAAAGTAATCAAAAGTCTTAAAATAACAATGGTAATTCTTAAACACTTGAGTATCTGCTCAGTTAAGGCACTGCGGTAAGCACATGTGCAAAAAAATCACCCTAAAAACCTTAGGAAATGCATGTGTATTGCATACAATAACACTGTAGGATGACATCATCCGATGGCTAATAGAGTCTTCTACACCCACATATTGCATTACACCTCCCAAAGAATTCAACATCATGCAGATTGAACCCCTTTGTCTTCTTGTCGTTATTTCTTTTTCAGTAACACCAGATATTTCTGTGTCCATGAAATATTTACAGAGAAAAATATCTTAAAATCTCATTCTTAGGGTGTAATTGGATCAATTACCTCCATTCAAAATTCAACTGGGGAGAGGGGTTAAAAATACATAAAATAATTACTTCTTCAAACTCAACATAATCCAAATTTAATTATCTGAACAGAGGCAAGTTTAACGTAGTGAGTGGATTAGTCTGGTAAATTATTCAAGGTCATCTGCTCCCTAGAGTAAGATTAATTAGAGACCTAAACTACCAGAAGTTCAGTTTGTCACTCTCATTTGTAACTTGGCTATAAAGTAAAAGGCCTTCAAATTTTTCCTCAATGCTTTGTGTCATCTTCATAAACAATGCCTAGAGAATAAGGATAAAATATATCAATATATTCATTCAGCTGCAAAATTTGACAAGGTAAGCTCTGACAGCCAGCAGAACAAATGTTCTGAACAGAAGACATAGAGATTCTATATGAACATAGATAGTGACCAGAGCATGATTTCCCAAAACATGGTCTACATAATACTGGTCCTGTAAAGTCCTTGTAAGAAAGGGTTCAGAGGTTGAATACATCTGGGAAACACTGTTTACACATTTCCCCTAGGGGAGATACACAGCACACGTTAGCTCCTGGGAGTCTTCGGAAAGAAACTTAATTTTGTTTAATCCAGTATTTTCCAAACATTTTTCTGCATTAACAGAACTTGTGCTCCTTGGGACACACTTTGGGGGACACTACTCTGGAAAACTTCAAGTATTCCTTGTATACAAAGAGTGTGGATTCCAGACCTCGTGTAGTCAAAAGCAAGAAGCCTTTTGTCTTTTGACTTCAGCAGTCCCTTCCTCTGTCTGCCCAGCCTGACCCAACTGCAATCTACCAGTATTAAAAGAAGAAAAGACTACAAGTCCTGCTTAGTTTTCTATTTTATTTACCTTTTAATTTCAACTCTGAATCTCCCATTCTGCATTTGATAGGTGTATGTCTCTTTTGATATTTTCTTAGTTTCAGACTGGGACCCTTAATCTGACATTCTAGATTCTGGTTAGCCAAATCTATGACTAACTTCTGGCATTTTTTTATGCTCAGTGTCTAGCTTTCCCTTTGATCCTCTGCAGATACCTGTCAATTTAGGTTTCTACTTTGGACTCATCCTTCTGCCTGTGACAGATTCAATAAAGGCAAACCCCAAACTGTGACAATGAGAATGTGCTCCATAAAGACACAGAAATCCAACAAT